>NW_026947530.1:3651600-4868800 GCF_034190915.1 Cavia porcellus
CATTACATTCACTAGTAGGAGTGAGAAAAACATCACGGGGTGGTGCGCATTGTATGGGTGTGTGTTACATTACATTCACTAGTAGGAGTGAGAAAAACATCACGGGGTGGTGCGCATTGTATGGGTGTGTGTTACAGTACATTCACTAGTAGGAGTGAGAAAAACATCACGGGGTGGTGCGCATTGTATGTGTGTGTGTTATATTACATTCACTAGTAGGAGTGAGAAAAACATCACGGGGTGGTGCGCATTGTGTGGGTGTGTGTTACATTACATTCACTAGTAGGAGTGAGAAAAACATCACGGGGTGGTGCGCATTGTGTGGGTGTGTGTTACATTACATTCACTAGTAGGAGTGAGAAAAACATCACGGGGTGGTGCGCATTGTGTGGGTGTGTGTTACATTACATTCACTAGTAGGAGTGAGAAAAACATCACGGGGTGGTGCGCATTGTTTGGGTGTGTGTTACATTACATTCACTAGTAGGAGTGAGAAAAACATCACGGGGTGGTGCGCATTGTATGAGAGTGTGTTATATTACATTCACTAATAGGAGTGAGAAAAACATCACGGGGTGGTGCGCATTGTATGGGTGTGTGTTACATTACATTCACTACTAGGAGTGAGAAAAACATCACGGGGTGGTTTGAATCGGAGGGTCTGAATTAGGATAGGCAGTGAGTGGCAATGTAGGATGGAGAAAAGCACCGCGGGGTGGTCAGCATGGGGAGATCAGGGAACATGCAGTGGCAATGTAGGATAGGTTTCTGAAAAACATCGCGGGGTGGTGCGCATTGTATGGGTGTGTGTTACATTACATTCACTAGTAGGAGTGAGAAAAACATCACGGGGTGGTGCGCATTGTATGGGTGTGTGTTACATTACATTCACTAGTAGGATTGAGAAAAACATCACGGGGTAGTGCGCATTGTATGGGTGTGTGTTACATTAGATTCACTATTAGAGGGAGAAAAACATCACGGGGTGGTGCGCATTGTATCGGTGTGTGTTACATTACATTCACTAGTAGGAGTGAGAAAAACATCACGGGGTGGTGCGCATTGTATGCATGTGTGTTACATTACATTCACTACTAGGAGTGAGAAAAACATCACCGGGTGGTGTGAATCGGAGGGTCTGAATTAGGATAGGCAGTGAGTGGCAATGTAGGATGGAGAAAAGCACAGCGGGGTGGTCAGCATGGGGAGGTCAGGGAACATGCAGTGGCAATGTAGGATAGGTTTCTGAAAAACATCGCGGGGTGGTGCGCATTGTATAGGTGTGTGTTACATTAGATTCACTAGTAGGAGTGAGAAAAACATCACGGGGTGGTGCGCATTGTATGGGTGTGTGTTACATTACATTCACTAATAGGAGTGAGAAAAACTTCATGGGGTGGTGCGCATTGTATGGGTGTGTGTTACATTACATTCACTAGTAGGAGGGAGAAAATCATCACGGGGTGGTGCGCATTGTATGGGTGTGTGTTACATTACATTCACTAGTAGGAGTGAGAAAAACATCATGGGGTGGTGCGAATTCTATGGGTGTGTGTTACATTACATTCACTACTAGGAGTGAGAAAAACATCACGGGGTGGTGCGCATTGTATGGGTGTGTGTTACATTACATTCAGTAGTAGGAGTGAGAACAACATCACGGGGTGGTGCGCACTGTATGGGTGTGTGTTACATTACATTCACTAGTAGGAGTGAGAAAAACATCACGCGGTGGTGCGCATTGTATGGGTGTGTGTTACATTACATTCACTAGTAGGAGTGAGAAAAACATCACGGGGTGATGCGCATTGTATGGGAGTGTGTTACATTACATTCACTAGTAGGACTGAGAAAAACATCACGGGGTGGTGCGCATTGAATGGGTGTGTGTTACATTACATTCACTAGTAGGAGTGAGAAAAACATCACGGGGTGATGCGCATTGTATGGGTGTGTGTTACATTACATTCACTAGTAGGAGTGAGAAAAACATCACGGGATGGTGCGCATTGTATTGGTGTGTGTTACATTACATTCACTAGTAGGAGTGAGAAAAACATCACGGGGTGGTGCGCATTGTATGGGTGTGTGTTACATTACATTCACTAGTAGGAGTGAGAAAAACATCACGGGGTGGTGCGCATTGTAGGGGTGTGTGTTACATTACATTCACTAGTAGGAGGCAGAAAATCATCACGGGATGGTGCGCATTGTATGGGTGTGTGTTACATTACATTCACTAGTAGGAGTGAGAAAAACGTCACGGGGTGGTGCGTATTGTATGGGTGTGTGTTACATTAGATTCACTAGTAGGAGTGAGAAAAACGTCACGGGGTGGTGCGCATTGTATGGGTGTGTGTTACATTACATTCACTAGTAGGAGTGAGAAAAACATCACGGGGTGGTGCGCATTGTATGGGTGTGTGTTACATTACATTCACTAGTACGAGTGAGAAAAACATCACGGGGTGTTGCGCATTGTGTGGGTGTGTGTTACATTACATTCACTAGTAGGAGTGAGAAAAATATCACGGGGTGGTGCGCATTGTATGGGTGTGTGTTACATTACATTCACTAGTAGGAGTGAGAAAAACATCACGGGGTGCTGCGCTTTTTATAGGTGTGTGTTACTTTACATTCACTAGTAGGAGTGAGAAAAACATCAGGGGGTGGTGCGCATTGTATGGGTTTGTGTTACATTACATTCACTAGTAGGAGTGAGAAAAACATCACGGGGTGGTGCGCATTGTATGGGTGTGTGTTACATTACATTCACTACTAGGAGTGAGAAAAACATCACGGTGTGGTGTGAATCGGAGGATCTGAATTAGGATAGGCAGTGAGTGGCAATGTAGGATGGAGAAAAGCACCGCGGGGTGGTCAGCATGGGGAGGTCAGGGAACATACAGTGGCAGTGTAGGATAGGTTTCTGAGAAACATCGCGGGGTGGTGCACATTGTATGGGTGTGTGTTACATTACATTCACTAGTAGGAGTGAGAAAAACATCACGGGGTGGTGCGCATTGTATGGGTGTGTGTTAAATTACATTCACTAGTAGGAGAGAGAAAAACATCACGGGGTGGTGCGCATTGTATGGGTGTGTGTTACATTACATTCACAAGTAGGAGTGAGAAAAACATCACGGGGTGGTGCGCATTGTATGGGTGTGTGTTACATTAGATTCTCTAGTAGGAGTGAGAAAGACATCACGGGGTGGTGCGCATTGTACGGGTGTGTGTTACATTAGATTCACTAGTAGGAGTGAGAAAAACATCACGGGGTGGTGCGCATTGTACGGGTGTGTGTTACATTACATTCACTAGTAGGAGTGAGAAAAACATCACGGGGTGGTGCGCATTGTATGGGTGTGTGTTACATTAGATTCACTAGTAGGAGTGAGAAAAACATCACGGGGTGGTGCGCATTGTATGGGTGTGTGTTATATTAGAATCGCTAGTAGGAGTGAGAAAAACATCACGGGGTTGTTCGCATTGTATGGGTGTGTGTTACATTACATTCACTAGTAGGAGTGAGAAAAACATCACCGGGTGGTGCGCATTTTATGGGTGTGTGTTACATTACATTCACTAGTAGGTGTGAGAAAAACATCACGGGGTGGTGCGCATTGTATGGGTGTGTGTTACATTACATTCACTAGTAGGAGTGAGAAAAACATCACGGGGTGGTGCGCATTGTATGGGTGTGTGTTACATTACATTCACTAGTAGGAGTGAGAAAAACATCACGGGGTGGTGCGCATTGTATGGGTGTGTGTTACATTACATTCACTAGTAGGAGTGAGAAAAACATCACGGGGTGGTGCGCATTGTATGGGTGTGTGTTACATTACATTCACTAGTAGGAGTGAGAAAAACATCACGGGGTGGTGCGCATTGTATGGGTGTGTGTTACAGTACATTCACTAGTAGGAGTGAGAAAAACATCACGGGGTGGTGCGCATTGTTTGTGTGTGTGTTATATTACATTCACTAGTAGGAGTGAGAAAAACATCACGGGGTGGTGCGCATTGTGTGGGTGTGTGTTACATTACATTCACTAGTAGGAGTGAGAAAAACATCACGGGGTGGTGCGCATTGTGTGGGTGTGTGTTACATTACATTCACTAGTAGGAGTGAGAAAAACATCACGGGGTGGTGCGCATTGTGTGGGTGTGTGTTACATTACATTCACTAGTAGGAGTGAGAAAAACATCACGGGGTGGTGCGCATTGTTTGGGTGTGTGTTACATTACATTCACTAGTAGGAGTGAGAAAAACATCACGGGGTGGTGCGCATTGTATGAGAGTGTGTTATATTACATTCACTAATAGGAGTGAGAAAAACATCACGGGGTGGTGCGCATTGTATGGGTGTGTGTTACATTACATTCACTACTAGGAGTGAGAAAAACATCACGGGGTGGTTTGAATCGGAGGGTCTGAATTAGGATAGGCAGTGAGTGGCAATGTAGGATGGAGAAAAGCACCGCGGGGTGGTCAGCATGGGGAGATCAGGGAACATGCAGTGGCAATGTAGGATAGGTTTCTGAAAAACATCGCGGGGTGGTGCGCATTGTATGGGTGTGTGTTACATTACATTCACTAGTAGGAGTGAGAAAAACATCACGGGGTGGTGCGCATTGTATGGGTGTGTGTTACATTACATTCACTAGTAGGATTGAGAAAAACATCACGGGGTAGTGCGCATTGTATGGGTGTGTGTTACATTAGATTCACTATTAGAGGGAGAAAAACATCACGGGGTGGTGCGCATTGTATCGGTGTGTGTTACATTACATTCACTAGTAGGAGTGAGAAAAACATCACGGGGTGGTGCGCATTGTATGCATGTGTGTTACATTACATTCACTACTAGGAGTGAGAAAAACATCACCGGGTGGTGTGAATCGGAGGGTCTGAATTAGGATAGGCAGTGAGTGGCAATGTAGGATGGAGAAAAGCACGGCGGGGTGGTCAGCATGGGGAGGTCAGGGAACATGCAGTGGCAATGTAGGATAGGTTTCTGAAAAACATCGCGGGGTGGTGCGCATTGTATAGGTGTGTGTTACATTAGATTCACTAGTAGGAGTGAGAAAAACATCACGGGGTGGTGCGCATTGTATGGGTGTGTGTTACATTACATTCACTAATAGGAGTGAGAAAAACTTCATGGGGTGGTGCGCATTGTATGGGTGTGTGTTACATTACATTCACTAGTAGGAGGGAGAAAATCATCACGGGGTGGTGCGCATTGTATGGGTGTGTGTTACATTACATTCACTAGTAGGAGTGAGAAAAACATCACGGGGTGGTGCGAATTCTATGGGTGTGTGTTACATTACATTCACTACTAGGAGTGAGAAAAACATCACGGGGTGGTGCGCATTGTATGGGTGTGTGTTACATTACATTCAGTAGTAGGAGTGAGAACAACATCACGGGGTGGTGCGCACTGTATGGGTGTGTGTTACATTACATTCACTAGTAGGAGTGAGAAAAACATCACGCGGTGGTGCGCATTGTATTGGTGTGTGTTACATTACATTCACTAGTAGGAGTGAGAAAAACATCACGGGGTGATGCGCATTGTATGGGTGTGTGTTACATTACATTCACTAGTAGGACTGAGAAAAACATCACGGGGTGGTGCGCATTGAATGGGTGTGTGTTACATTACATTCACTAGTAGGAGTGAGAAAAACATCACGGGGTGATGCGCATTGTATGGGTGTGTGTTACATTACATTCACTAGTAGGAGTGAGAAAAACATCACGGGATGGTGCGCATTGTATTGGTGTGTGTTACATTACATTCACTAGTAGGAGTGAGAAAAACATCACGGGGTGGTGCGCATTGTATTGGTGTGTGTTACATTACATTCACTAGTAGGAGTGAGAAAAACATCACGGGGTGGTGCGCATTGTATGGGTGTGTGTTACATTACATTCACTAGTAGGAGTGAGAAAAACATCACGGGGTGGTGCGCATTGTAGGGGTGTGTGTTACATTACATTCACTAGTAGGAGTGAGAAAAACATCACGGGGTGGTGCACATTGTATGGGTGTGTGTTACATTACATTCACTAGTAAGAGTGAGAAAAACATCACGGGGTGGTGCGCATTGTATGGGTGTGTGTTACATTACATTCACTAGTAGGAGTGAGAAAAACATCACGGGGTGGTGCGCATTGTATGGGTGTGTGTTACATTACATTCACTAGTAGGAGTGAGAAAAACATCACGGGGTGGTGCGCATTGTATGAGAGTGTGTTATATTACATTCACTAATAGGAGTGAGAAAAACATCACGGGGTGGTGTGAATCGGAGGGTCTGAATTAGGATAGGCAGTGAGTGGCAATGCAGGATGGAGAAAAGCACAGCGGGGTGGTCAGCATGGGGAGGTCAGGGAACATGCAGTGGCAATGTAGGATAGGTTTCTGAAAAACATCGCGGGGTGGTGCGCATTTTATAGGTGTGTGTTACATTAGATTCACTAGTAGAAGTGAGAAAAACATCACGGGGTGGTGCGCATTGTATGGGTGTGTGTTACATTACATTCACTAATAGGAGTGTGAAAAACTTCAAGGCGTGGTGCGCATTGTATGGGTGTGTGTTACATTACATTCACTAGTAGGAGGCAGAAAATCATCGCGGGGTGGTGCGCATTGTATGGGTGTGTGTTACATTACATTCAATAGTAGGAGTGAGAAAAACATCACGGGGTGGTGCGAATTGTATGGGTGTGTGTTACATTACATTCACTACTAGGAGTGAGAAAAACATCAAGGGGTGGGCGCATTGTATGGGTGTGTGTTACATTACATTCAATAGTAGGAGTGAGAAAAACATCAAGGGGTGGTGTGAATCGGAGGATCTGAATTAGGATAGGCAGGGAGTGGCAATGTAGGATGGAGAAAAGCACCGCGGGGTGGTCAGCATGGGGAGGTCAGGGAACATACAGTGGCAGTGTAGGATAGGTTTCTGAGAAACATCGCGGGGTGGTGCACATTGTATGGGTGTGTGTTACATTACATTCACTAGTAGGAGTGAGAAAAACATCACGGGGTGGTGCGCATTGTATGGGTGTGTGTTACATTACATTCACTAGTAGGAGAGAGAAAAACATCACGGGGTGGTGCGCATTGCATGGGTGTGTGTTACATTACATTCAGTAGTAGGAGTGAGAAAAACATCACGGGGTGGTGCGCATTGTATGGGTGTGTGTTACATTAGATTCTCTAGTAGGAGTGAGAAAAACATCACGGGGTGCTGCGCATTGTATGGGTGTGTGTTACATTACATTCACTAGTAGGAGTGAGAAAAACATCACGGGGTGGTGTGCATTGTATGGGTGTGTGTTACATTACATTCACTAGTAGGAGTGAGAAAAACATCACGGGGTGGTGCGCATTGTATGGGTGTGTGTTACATTACATTCACTAGTAGGAGAGAGAAAAACATCACGGGGTGGTGCGCATTGTACGGGTGTGTGTTAGATTACATTCACTAGTAGGAGTGAGAAAAACATCACGGGGTGGTGCGCATTGTACGGGTGTGTGTTACATTACATTCACTAGTAGGAGTGAGAAAAACATCACGGGGTGGTGCGCATTGTACGGGTGTGTGTTACATTACATTCACTAGTAGGAGTGAGAAAAACATCACGGGGTGGTGCGCATTGTACGGGTGTGTGTTACATTACATTCACTAGTAGGAGTGAGAAAAGCATCACGGGGTGGTGCGCATTGTACGGGTGTGTGTTACATTACATTCACTAGTAGGAGTGAGAAAAACATCACGGGGTGGTGCGCATTGTATGGGTGTGTGTTACATTAGATTCACTAGTAGGAGTGAGAAAAACATCACGGGGTGGTGCGCATTTTATGGGTGTGTGTTATATTAGATTCACTAGTAGGAGTGAGAAAAACATCACGGGGTGGTGCGCATTGTATGGGTGTGTGTTACATTACATTCACTAGTAGGAGTGAGAAAAACATCACGGGGTGGTGCGCATTGTATGGGTGTGTGTTACATTACATTCACTAGTAGGTGTGAGAAAAACATCACGGGTTGGTGCGCATTGTATGGGTGTGTGTTACATTACATTCACTAGTAGGAGTGAGAAACACATCACGGGGTGGTGCGCATTGTATGGGTGTGTGTTACATTACATTCACTAGTAGGAGTGAGAAAAACATCACGGGGTGGTGCGCATGTATGGGTGTGTGTTACATTACATTCACTAGTAGGAGTGAGAAAAACATCACGGGGTGGTGCGCATTGTATGGGTGTGTGTTACATTACATTCACTAGTAGGAGTGAGAAAAACATCACGGGGTGGTGCGCATTGTAGGGGTGTGTGTTACATTACATTCACTAGTAGGAGTGAGAAAAACATCACGGGGTGGTGCGCATTGTATGAGAGTGTGTTATATTACATTCACTAATAGGAGTGAGAAAAACATCACGGGGTGGTGTGAATCGGAGGGTCTGAATTAGGATAGGCAGTGAGTGGCAATGCAGGATGGAGAAAAGCACAGCGGGGTGGTCAGCATGGGGAGGTCAGGGAACATGCAGTGGCAATGTAGGATAGGTTTCTGAAAAACATCGCGGGGTGGTGCGCATTTTATAGGTGTGTGTTACATTAGATTCACTAGTAGAAGTGAGAAAAACATCACGGGGTGGTGCGCATTGTATGGGTGTGTGTTACATTACATTCACTAATAGGAGTGTGAAAAACTTCAAGGCGTGGTGCGCATTGTATGGGTGTGTGTTACATTACATTCACTAGTAGGAGTGAGAAAAACATCACGGGGTGGTGCGCATTGTGTGGGTGTGTGTTACATTACATTCACTAGTAGGAGTGAGAAAAACATCACGGGGTGGTGCGCATTGTGTGGGTGTGTGTTACATTACATTCACTAGTAGGAGTGAGAAAAACATCACGGGGTGGTGCGCATTGTTTGGGTGTGTGTTACATTACATTCACTAGTAGGAGTGAGAAAAACATCACGGGGTGGTGCGCATTGTATGAGAGTGTGTTATATTACATTCACTAATAGGAGTGAGAAAAACATCACGGGGTGGTGCGCATTGTATGGGTGTGTGTTACATTACATTCACTACTAGGAGTGAGAAAAACATCACGGGGTGGTTTGAATCGGAGGGTCTGAATTAGGATAGGCAGTGAGTGGCAATGTAGGATGGAGAAGAGCACCGCGGGGTGGTCAGCATGGGGAGATCAGGGAACATGCAGTGGCAATGTAGGATAGGTTTCTGAAAAACATCGCGGGGTGGTGCGCATTGTATGGGTGTGTGTTACATTACATTCACTAGTAGGAGTGAGAAAAACATCACGGGGTGGTGCGCATTGTATGGGTGTGTGTTACATTACATTCACTAGTAGGATTGAGAAAAACATCACGGGGTAGTGCGCATTGTATGGGTGTGTGTTACATTAGATTCACTATTAGAGGGAGAAAAACATCACGGGGTGGTGCGCATTGTATCGGTGTGTGTTACATTACATTCACTAGTAGGAGTGAGAAAAACATCACGGGGTGGTGCGCATTGTATGCATGTGTGTTACATTACATTCACTACTAGGAGTGAGAAAAACATCACCGGGTGGTGTGAATCGGAGGGTCTGAATTAGGATAGGCAGTGAGTGGCAATGTAGGATGGAGAAAAGCACGGCGGGGTGGTCAGCATGGGGAGGTCAGGGAACATGCAGTGGCAATGTAGGATAGGTTTCTGAAAAACATCGCGGGGTGGTGCGCATTGTATAGGTGTGTGTTACATTAGATTCACTAGTAGGAGTGAGAAAAACATCACGGGGTGGTGCGCATTGTATGGGTGTGTGTTACATTACATTCACTAATAGGAGTGAGAAAAACTTCATGGGGTGGTGCGCATTGTATGGGTGTGTGTTACATTACATTCACTAGTAGGAGGGAGAAAATCATCACGGGGTGGTGCGCATTGTATGGGTGTGTGTTACATTACATTCACTAGTAGGAGTGAGAAAAACATCACGGGGTGGTGCGAATTCTATGGGTGTGTGTTACATTACATTCACTACTAGGAGTGAGAAAAACATCACGGGGTGGTGCGCATTGTATGGGTGTGTGTTACATTACATTCAGTAGTAGGAGTGAGAACAACATCACGGGGTGGTGCGCACTGTATGGGTGTGTGTTACATTACATTCACTAGTAGGAGTGAGAAAAACATCACGCGGTGGTGCGCATTGTATGGGTGTGTGTTACATTACATTCACTAGTAGGAGTGAGAAAAACATCACGGGGTGATGCGCATTGTATGGGTGTGTGTTACATTACATTCACTAGTAGGACTGAGAAAAACATCACGGGGTGGTGCGCATTGAATGGGTGTGTGTTACATTACATTCACTAGTAGGAGTGAGAAAAACATCACGGGGTGATGCGCATTGTATGGGTGTGTGTTACATTACATTCACTAGTAGGAGTGAGAAAAACATCACGGGATGGTGCGCATTGTATTGGTGTGTGTTACATTACATTCACTAGTAGGAGTGAGAAAAACATCACGGGGTGGTGCGCATTGTATTGGTGTGTGTTACATTACATTCACTAGTAGGAGTGAGAAAAACATCACGGGGTGGTGCGCATTGTATGGGTGTGTGTTACATTACATTCACTAGTAGGAGTGAGAAAAACATCACGGGGTGGTGCGCATTGTAGGGGTGTGTGTTACATTACATTCACTAGTAGGAGTGAGAAAAACATCACGGGGTGGTGCACATTGTATGGGTGTGTGTTACATTACATTCACTAGTAAGAGTGAGAAAAACATCACGGGGTGGTGCGCATTGTATGGGTGTGTGTTACATTACATTCACTAGTAGGAGTGAGAAAAACATCACGGGGTGGTGCGCATTGTATGGGTGTGTGTTACATTACATTCACTAGTAGGAGTGAGAAAAACATCACGGGGTGGTGCGCATTGTATGAGAGTGTGTTATATTACATTCACTAATAGGAGTGAGAAAAACATCACGGGGTGGTGTGAATCGGAGGGTCTGAATTAGGATAGGCAGTGAGTGGCAATGCAGGATGGAGAAAAGCACAGCGGGGTGGTCAGCATGGGGAGGTCAGGGAACATGCAGTGGCAATGTAGGATAGGTTTCTGAAAAACATCGCGGGGTGGTGCGCATTTTATAGGTGTGTGTTACATTAGATTCACTAGTAGAAGTGAGAAAAACATCACGGGGTGGTGCGCATTGTATGGGTGTGTGTTACATTACATTCACTAATAGGAGTGTGAAAAACTTCAAGGCGTGGTGCGCATTGTATGGGTGTGTGTTACATTACATTCACTAGTAGGAGGCAGAAAATCATCGCGGGGTGGTGCGCATTGTATGGGTGTGTGTTACATTACATTCAATAGTAGGAGTGAGAAAAACATCACGGGGTGGTGCGAATTGTATGGGTGTGTGTTACATTACATTCACTACTAGGAGTGAGAAAAACATCAAGGGGTGGGCGCATTGTATGGGTGTGTGTTACATTACATTCAATAGTAGGAGTGAGAAAAACATCAAGGGGTGGTGTGAATCGGAGGATCTGAATTAGGATAGGCAGGGAGTGGCAATGTAGGATGGAGAAAAGCACCGCGGGGTGGTCAGCATGGGGAGGTCAGGGAACATACAGTGGCAGTGTAGGATAGGTTTCTGAGAAACATCGCGGGGTGGTGCACATTGTATGGGTGTGTGTTACATTACATTCACTAGTAGGAGTGAGAAAAACATCACGGGGTGGTGCGCATTGTATGGGTGTGTGTTACATTACATTCACTAGTAGGAGAGAGAAAAACATCACGGGGTGGTGCGCATTGCATGGGTGTGTGTTACATTACATTCAGTAGTAGGAGTGAGAAAAACATCACGGGGTGGTGCACATTGTATGGGTGTGTGTTACATTAGATTCTCTAGTAGGAGTGAGAAAAACATCACGGGGTGCTGCGCATTGTATGGGTGTGTGTTACATTACATTCACTAGTAGGAGTGAGAAAAACATCACGGGGTGGTGTGCATTGTATGGGTGTGTGTTACATTACATTCACTAGTAGGAGTGAGAAAAACATCACGGGGTGGTGCGCATTGTATGGGTGTGTGTTACATTACATTCACTAGTAGGAGAGAGAAAAACATCACGGGGTGGTGCGCATTGTACGGGTGTGTGTTAGATTACATTCACTAGTAGGAGTGAGAAAAACATCACGGGGTGGTGCGCATTGTACGGGTGTGTGTTACATTACATTCACTAGTAGGAGTGAGAAAAACATCACGGGGTGGTGCGCATTGTACGGGTGTGTGTTACATTACATTCACTAGTAGGAGTGAGAAAAACATCACGGGGTGGTGCGCATTGTACGGGTGTGTGTTACATTACATTCACTAGTAGGAGTGAGAAAAGCATCACGGGGTGGTGCGCATTGTACGGGTGTGTGTTACATTACATTCACTAGTAGGAGTGAGAAAAACATCACGGGGTGGTGCGCATTGTATGGGTGTGTGTTACATTAGATTCACTAGTAGGAGTGAGAAAAACATCACGGGGTGGTGCGCATTTTATGGGTGTGTGTTATATTAGATTCACTAGTAGGAGTGAGAAAAACATCACGGGGTGGTGCGCATTGTATGGGTGTGTGTTACATTACATTCACTAGTAGGAGTGAGAAAAACATCACGGGGTGGTGCGCATTGTATGGGTGTGTGTTACATTACATTCACTAGTAGGTGTGAGAAAAACATCACGGGTTGGTGCGCATTGTATGGGTGTGTGTTACATTACATTCACTAGTAGGAGTGAGAAACACATCACGGGGTGGTGCGCATTGTATGGGTGTGTGTTACATTACATTCACTAGTAGGAGTGAGAAAAACATCACGGGGTGGTGCGCATGTATGGGTGTGTGTTACATTACATTCACTAGTAGGAGTGAGAAAAACATCACGGGGTGGTGCGCATTGTATGGGTGTGTGTTACATTACATTCACTAGTAGGAGTGAGAAAAACATCACGGGGTGGTGCGCATTGTAGGGGTGTGTGTTACATTACATTCACTAGTAGGAGTGAGAAAAACATCACGGGGTGGTGCGCATTGTATGAGAGTGTGTTATATTACATTCACTAATAGGAGTGAGAAAAACATCACGGGGTGGTGTGAATCGGAGGGTCTGAATTAGGATAGGCAGTGAGTGGCAATGCAGGATGGAGAAAAGCACAGCGGGGTGGTCAGCATGGGGAGGTCAGGGAACATGCAGTGGCAATGTAGGATAGGTTTCTGAAAAACATCGCGGGGTGGTGCGCATTTTATAGGTGTGTGTTACATTAGATTCACTAGTAGAAGTGAGAAAAACATCACGGGGTGGTGCGCATTGTATGGGTGTGTGTTACATTACATTCACTAATAGGAGTGTGAAAAACTTCAAGGCGTGGTGCGCATTGTATGGGTGTGTGTTACATTACATTCACTAGTAGGAGTGAGAAAAACATCACGGGGTGGTGCGCATTGTGTGGGTGTGTGTTACATTACATTCACTAGTAGGAGTGAGAAAAACATCACGGGGTGGTGCGCATTGTGTGGGTGTGTGTTACATTACATTCACTAGTAGGAGTGAGAAAAACATCACGGGGTGGTGCGCATTGTTTGGGTGTGTGTTACATTACATTCACTAGTAGGAGTGAGAAAAACATCACGGGGTGGTGCGCATTGTATGAGAGTGTGTTATATTACATTCACTAATAGGAGTGAGAAAAACATCACGGGGTGGTGCGCATTGTATGGGTGTGTGTTACATTACATTCACTACTAGGAGTGAGAAAAACATCACGGGGTGGTTTGAATCGGAGGGTCTGAATTAGGATAGGCAGTGAGTGGCAATGTAGGATGGAGAAAAGCACCGCGGGGTGGTCAGCATGGGGAGATCAGGGAACATGCAGTGGCAATGTAGGATAGGTTTCTGAAAAACATCGCGGGGTGGTGCGCATTGTATGGGTGTGTGTTACATTACATTCACTAGTAGGAGTGAGAAAAACATCACGGGGTGGTGCGCATTGTATGGGTGTGTGTTACATTACATTCACTAGTAGGATTGAGAAAAACATCACGGGGTAGTGCGCATTGTATGGGTGTGTGTTACATTAGATTCACTATTAGAGGGAGAAAAACATCACGGGGTGGTGCGCATTGTATCGGTGTGTGTTACATTACATTCACTAGTAGGAGTGAGAAAAACATCACGGGGTGGTGCGCATTGTATGCATGTGTGTTACATTACATTCACTACTAGGAGTGAGAAAAACATCACCGGGTGGTGTGAATCGGAGGGTCTGAATTAGGATAGGCAGTGAGTGGCAATGTAGGATGGAGAAAAGCACGGCGGGGTGGTCAGCATGGGGAGGTCAGGGAACATGCAGTGGCAATGTAGGATAGGTTTCTGAAAAACATCGCGGGGTGGTGCGCATTGTATAGGTGTGTGTTACATTAGATTCACTAGTAGGAGTGAGAAAAACATCACGGGGTGGTGCGCATTGTATGGGTGTGTGTTACATTACATTCACTAATAGGAGTGAGAAAAACTTCATGGGGTGGTGCGCATTGTATGGGTGTGTGTTACATTACATTCACTAGTAGGAGGGAGAAAATCATCACGGGGTGGTGCGCATTGTATGGGTGTGTGTTACATTACATTCACTAGTAGGAGTGAGAAAAACATCACGGGGTGGTGCGAATTCTATGGGTGTGTGTTACATTACATTCACTACTAGGAGTGAGAAAAACATCACGGGGTGGTGCGCATTGTATGGGTGTGTGTTACATTACATTCAGTAGTAGGAGTGAGAACAACATCACGGGGTGGTGCGCACTGTATGGGTGTGTGTTACATTACATTCACTAGTAGGAGTGAGAAAAACATCACGCGGTGGTGCGCATTGTATGGGTGTGTGTTACATTACATTCACTAGTAGGAGTGAGAAAAACATCACGGGGTGATGCGCATTGTATGGGTGTGTGTTACATTACATTCACTAGTAGGACTGAGAAAAACATCACGGGGTGGTGCGCATTGAATGGGTGTGTGTTACATTACATTCACTAGTAGGAGTGAGAAAAACATCACGGGGTGATGCGCATTGTATGGGTGTGTGTTACATTACATTCACTAGTAGGAGTGAGAAAAACATCACGGGATGGTGCGCATTGTATTGGTGTGTGTTACATTACATTCACTAGTAGGAGTGAGAAAAACATCACGGGGTGGTGCGCATTGTATTGGTGTGTGTTACATTACATTCACTAGTAGGAGTGAGAAAAACATCACGGGGTGGTGCGCATTGTATGGGTGTGTGTTACATTACATTCACTAGTAGGAGTGAGAAAAACATCACGGGGTGGTGCGCATTGTAGGGGTGTGTGTTACATTACATTCACTAGTAGGAGTGAGAAAAACATCACGGGGTGGTGCACATTGTATGGGTGTGTGTTACATTACATTCACTAGTAAGAGTGAGAAAAACATCACGGGGTGGTGCGCATTGTATGGGTGTGTGTTACATTACATTCACTAGTAGGAGTGAGAAAAACATCACGGGGTGGTGCGCATTGTATGGGTGTGTGTTACATTACATTCACTAGTAGGAGTGAGAAAAACATCACGGGGTGGTGCGCATTGTATGAGAGTGTGTTATATTACATTCACTAATAGGAGTGAGAAAAACATCACGGGGTGGTGTGAATCGGAGGGTCTGAATTAGGATAGGCAGTGAGTGGCAATGCAGGATGGAGAAAAGCACAGCGGGGTGGTCAGCATGGGGAGGTCAGGGAACATGCAGTGGCAATGTAGGATAGGTTTCTGAAAAACATCGCGGGGTGGTGCGCATTTTATAGGTGTGTGTTACATTAGATTCACTAGTAGAAGTGAGAAAAACATCACGGGGTGGTGCGCATTGTATGGGTGTGTGTTACATTACATTCACTAATAGGAGTGTGAAAAACTTCAAGGCGTGGTGCGCATTGTATGGGTGTGTGTTACATTACATTCACTAGTAGGAGGCAGAAAATCATCGCGGGGTGGTGCGCATTGTATGGGTGTGTGTTACATTACATTCAATAGTAGGAGTGAGAAAAACATCACGGGGTGGTGCGAATTGTATGGGTGTGTGTTACATTACATTCACTACTAGGAGTGAGAAAAACATCAAGGGGTGGGCGCATTGTATGGGTGTGTGTTACATTACATTCAATAGTAGGAGTGAGAAAAACATCAAGGGGTGGTGTGAATCGGAGGATCTGAATTAGGATAGGCAGGGAGTGGCAATGTAGGATGGAGAAAAGCACCGCGGGGTGGTCAGCATGGGGAGGTCAGGGAACATACAGTGGCAGTGTAGGATAGGTTTCTGAGAAACATCGCGGGGTGGTGCACATTGTATGGGTGTGTGTTACATTACATTCACTAGTAGGAGTGAGAAAAACATCACGGGGTGGTGCGCATTGTATGGGTGTGTGTTACATTACATTCACTAGTAGGAGAGAGAAAAACATCACGGGGTGGTGCGCATTGCATGGGTGTGTGTTACATTACATTCAGTAGTAGGAGTGAGAAAAACATCACGGGGTGGTGCGCATTGTATGGGTGTGTGTTACATTAGATTCTCTAGTAGGAGTGAGAAAAACATCACGGGGTGCTGCGCATTGTATGGGTGTGTGTTACATTACATTCATTAGTAGGAGTGAGAAAAACATCACGGGGTGGTGTGCATTGTATGGGTGTGTGTTACATTACATTCACTAGTAGGAGTGAGAAAAACATCACGGGGTGGTGCGCATTGTATGGGTGTGTGTTACATTACATTCACTAGTAGGAGAGAGAAAAACATCACGGGGTGGTGCGCATTGTACGGGTGTGTGTTAGATTACATTCACTAGTAGGAGTGAGAAAAACATCACGGGGTGGTGCGCATTGTACGGGTGTGTGTTACATTACATTCACTAGTAGGAGTGAGAAAAACATCACGGGGTGGTGCGCATTGTACGGGTGTGTGTTACATTACATTCACTAGTAGGAGTGAGAAAAACATCACGGGGTGGTGCGCATTGTACGGGTGTGTGTTACATTACATTCACTAGTAGGAGTGAGAAAAGCATCACGGGGTGGTGCGCATTGTACGGGTGTGTGTTACATTACATTCACTAGTAGGAGTGAGAAAAACATCACGGGGTGGTGCGCATTGTATGGGTGTGTGTTACATTAGATTCACTAGTAGGAGTGAGAAAAACATCACGGGGTGGTGCGCATTTTATGGGTGTGTGTTATATTAGATTCACTAGTAGGAGTGAGAAAAACATCACGGGGTGGTGCGCATTGTATGGGTGTGTGTTACATTACATTCACTAGTAGGAGTGAGAAAAACATCACGGGGTGGTGCGCATTGTATGGGTGTGTGTTACATTACATTCACTAGTAGGTGTGAGAAAAACATCACGGGTTGGTGCGCATTGTATGGGTGTGTGTTACATTACATTCACTAGTAGGAGTGAGAAAAACATCACGGGGTGGTGCGCATTGTATGGGTGTGTGTTACATTACATTCACTAGTAGGAGTGAGAAAAACATCACGGGGTGGTGCGCATGTATGGGTGTGTGTTACATTACATTCACTAGTAGGAGTGAGAAAAACATCACGGGGTGGTGCGCATTGTATGGGTGTGTGTTACATTACATTCACTAGTAGGAGTGAGAAAAACATCACGGGGTGGTGCGCATTGTAGGGGTGTGTGTTACATTACATTCACTAGTAGGAGTGAGAAAAACATCACGGGGTGGTGCGCATTGTATGAGAGTGTGTTATATTACATTCACTAATAGGAGTGAGAAAAACATCACGGGGTGGTGTGAATCGGAGGGTCTGAATTAGGATAGGCAGTGAGTGGCAATGCAGGATGGAGAAAAGCACAGCGGGGTGGTCAGCATGGGGAGGTCAGGGAACATGCAGTGGCAATGTAGGATAGGTTTCTGAAAAACATCGCGGGGTGGTGCGCATTTTATAGGTGTGTGTTACATTAGATTCACTAGTAGAAGTGAGAAAAACATCACGGGGTGGTGCGCATTGTATGGGTGTGTGTTACATTACATTCACTAATAGGAGTGTGAAAAACTTCAAGGCGTGGTGCGCATTGTATGGGTGTGTGTTACATTACATTCACTAGTAGGAGGCAGAAAATCATCGCGGGGTGGTGCGCATTGTATGGGTGTGTGTTACATTACATTCAATAGTAGGAGTGAGAAAAACATCACGGGGTGGTGCGAATTGTATGGGTGTGTGTTACATTACATTCACTACTAGGAGTGAGAAAAACATCAAGGGGTGGGCGCATTGTATGGGTGTGTGTTACATTACATTCAATAGTAGGAGTGAGAAAAACATCAAGGGGTGGTGTGAATCGGAGGATCTGAATTAGGATAGGCAGGGAGTGGCAATGTAGGATGGAGAAAAGCACCGCGGGGTGGTCAGCATGGGGAGGTCAGGGAACATACAGTGGCAGTGTAGGATAGGTTTCTGAGAAACATCGCGGGGTGGTGCACATTGTATGGGTGTGTGTTACATTACATTCACTAGTAGGAGTGAGAAAAACATCACGGGGTGGTGCGCATTGTATGGGTGTGTGTTACATTACATTCACTAGTAGGAGAGAGAAAAACATCACGGGGTGGTGCGCATTGCATGGGTGTGTGTTACATTACATTCAGTAGTAGGAGTGAGAAAAACATCACGGGGTGGTGCGCATTGTATGGGTGTGTGTTACATTAGATTCTCTAGTAGGAGTGAGAAAAACATCACGGGGTGCTGCGCATTGTATGGGTGTGTGTTACATTACATTCACTAGTAGGAGTGAGAAAAACATCACGGGGTGGTGTGCATTGTATGGGTGTGTGTTACATTACATTCACTAGTAGGAGTGAGAAAAACATCACGGGGTGGTGCGCATTGTATGGGTGTGTGTTACATTACATTCACTAGTAGGAGAGAGAAAAACATCACGGGGTGGTGCGCATTGTACGGGTGTGTGTTAGATTACATTCACTAGTAGGAGGGAGAAAAACATCACGGGGTGGTGCGCATTGTACGGGTGTGTGTTACATTACATTCACTAGTAGGAGTGAGAAAAACATCACGGGGTGGTGCGCATTGTACGGGTGTGTGTTACATTACATTCACTAGTAGGAGTGAGAAAAACATCACGGGGTGGTGCGCATTGTACGGGTGTGTGTTACATTACATTCACTAGTAGGAGTGAGAAAAGCATCACGGGGTGGTGCGCATTGTACGGGTGTGTGTTACATTACATTCACTAGTAGGAGTGAGAAAAACATCACGGGGTGGTGCGCATTGTATGGGTGTGTGTTACATTAGATTCACTAGTAGGAGTGAGAAAAACATCACGGGGTGGTGCGCATTTTATGGGTGTGTGTTATATTAGATTCACTAGTAGGAGTGAGAAAAACATCACGGGGTGGTGCGCATTGTATGGGTGTGTGTTACATTACATTCACTAGTAGGAGTGAGAAAAACATCACGGGGTGGTGCGCATTGTATGGGTGTGTGTTACATTACATTCACTAGTAGGTGTGAGAAAAACATCACGGGTTGGTGCGCATTGTATGGGTGTGTGTTACATTACATTCACTAGTAGGAGTGAGAAAAACATCACGGGGTGGTGCGCATTGTATGGGTGTGTGTTACATTACATTCACTAGTAGGAGTGAGAAAAACATCACGGGGTGGTGCGCATGTATGGGTGTGTGTTACATTACATTCACTAGTAGGAGTGAGAAAAACATCACGGGGTGGTGCGCATTGTATGGGTGTGTGTTACATTACATTCACTAGTAGGAGTGAGAAAAACATCACGGGGTGGTGCGCATTGAATGGGTGTGTGTTACATTACATTCACTAGTAGGAGTGAGAAAAACATCACGGGGTGGTGCGCATTGTATGGGTGTGTGTTACATTACATTCACTAGTAGGAGTGAGAAAAACATCACGGGGTGGTGCGCATTGTATGGGTGTGTGTTACATTACATTCACTAGTAGGAGTGAGAAAAACATCACGGGGTGGTGCGCATTGTATGGGTGTGTGTTACATTAAATTCACTAGTAGGAGTGAGAAAAACATCACGGGGTGGTGCGCATTGTATGGGTGTGTGTTACATTACATACACTAGTAGGAGTGAGAAAAACATCACGGGGTGGTGCGCATTGTGTGGGTGTGTGTTAATTTACATTCACTAGTAGGAGTGAGAAAAACATCACGGGGTGGTGCGCATTGTGTGGGTGTGTGTTACATTACATTCACTAGTAGGAGTGAGAAAAACATCACGGGGTGGTGCGCATTGTTTGGGTGTGTGTTACAATACATTCACTAGTAGGAGTGAGAAAAACATCACGGGGTGGTGCGCATTGTATGAGAGTTTGTTATATTACATTCACTAATAGGAGTGAGAAAAACATCACGGGGTGGTGTGAATCGGAGGGTCTGAATTAGGATAGGCAGTGAGTGGCAATGTAGGATGGAGAAAAGCACCGCGGGGTGGTCAGCATGGGGAGATCAGGGAACATGCAGTGGCAATGTTGGATAGGTTTCTGAAAAACATCGCGGGGTGGTGCGCATTGTATGGGTGTGTGTTACATTACATTCACTAGTAGGAGTGAGAAAAATATCACGGGGTGGTGCGCATTGTATGGGTGTGTGTTACATTACATTCACTAGTAGGATTGAGAAAATAATCACGGGGTAGTGCGCATTGTATGGGTGTGTGTTACATTAGATTCACTATTAGAGGGAGAAAAACATCACGGGGTGGTGCGCATTGTATCGGTGTGTGTTACATTACATTCACTAGTAGGAGTGAGAAAAACATCACGGGGTGGTGCGCATTGTATGGGTGTGTGTTACATTACATTCACTACTAGGAGTGAGAAAAACATCACGGGGTGGTGTGAATCGGAGGGTCTGAATTAGGATAGGCAGTGAGTGGCAATGTAGGATGGAGAAAAGCACAGCGGGGTGGTCAGCATGGGGAGGTCAGGGAACATGCAGTGGCAATGTAGGATAGGTTTCTGAAAAACATCGCGGGGTGGTGCGCATTGTATAGGTGTGTGTTACATTAGATTCACTAGTAGGAGTGAGAAAAACATCACGGGGTGGTGCGCATTGTATGGGTGTGTGTTACATTACATTCACTAATAGGAGTGAGAAAAACTTCATGGGGTGGTGCGCATTGTATGGGTGTGTGTTACATTACATTCACTAGTAGGAGGGAGAAAATCATCACGGGGTGGTGCGCATTGTATGGGTGTGTGTTACATTACATTCACTAGTAGGAGTGAGAAAAACATCACGGGGTGGTGCGAATTCTATGGCTGTGTGTTACATTACATTCACTACTAGGAGTGAGAAAAACATCACGGGGTGGTGCGCATTGTATGGGTGTGTGTTACATTACATTCAGTAGTAGGAGTGAGAAAAACATCACGGGGTGGTGCGCACTGTATGGGTGTGTGTTACATTACATTCACTAGTAGGAGTGAGAAAAACATCACGGGGTGGTGCGCATTGTATGGGTGTGTGTTACATTAGATTCACTAGTAGGAGTGAGAAAAACATCACGGGGTGGTGCGCATTGTATGGGTGTGTGTTACATTACATTCACTAGTAGGAGTGAGAAAAACATCACGGGGTGGTGCGCATTGTACGGGTGTGTGTTACATTACATTCACTAGTAGGAGTGAGAAAAGCATCACGGGGTGGTGCGCATTGTACGGGTGTGTGTTACATTACATTCACTAGTAGGAGTGAGAAAAACATCACGGGGTGGTGCGCATTGTATGGGTGTGTGTTACATTAGATTCACTAGTAGGAGTGAGAAAAACATCACGGGGTGGTGCGCATTTTATGGGTGTGTGTTATATTAGATTCACTAGTAGGAGTGAGAAAAACATCACGGGGTGGTGCGCATTGTATGGGTGTGTGTTACATTACATTCACTAGTAGGAGTGAGAAAAACATCACGGGGTGGTGCGCATTGTATGGGTGTGTGTTACATTACATTCACTAGTAGGTGTGAGAAAAACATCACGGGTTGGTGCGCATTGTATGGGTGTGTGTTACATTACATTCACTAGTAGGAGTGAGAAAAACATCACGGGGTGGTGCGCATTGTATGGGTGTGTGTTACATTACATTCACTAGTAGGAGTGAGAAAAACATCACGGGGTGGTGCGCATGTATGGGTGTGTGTTACATTACATTCACTAGTAGGAGTGAGAAAAACATCACGGGGTGGTGCGCATTGTATGGGTGTGTGTTACATTACATTCACTAGTAGGAGTGAGAAAAACATCACGGGGTGGTGCGCATTGTAGGGGTGTGTGTTACATTACATTCACTAGTAGGAGTGAGAAAAACATCACGGGGTGGTGCGCATTGTATGAGAGTGTGTTATATTACATTCACTAATAGGAGTGAGAAAAACATCACGGGGTGGTGTGAATCGGAGGGTCTGAATTAGGATAGGCAGTGAGTGGCAATGCAGGATGGAGAAAAGCACAGCGGGGTGGTCAGCATGGGGAGGTCAGGGAACATGCAGTGGCAATGTAGGATAGGTTTCTGAAAAACATCGCGGGGTGGTGCGCATTTTATAGGTGTGTGTTACATTAGATTCACTAGTAGAAGTGAGAAAAACATCACGGGGTGGTGCGCATTGTATGGGTGTGTGTTACATTACATTCACTAATAGGAGTGTGAAAAACTTCAAGGCGTGGTGCGCATTGTATGGGTGTGTGTTACATTACATTCACTAGTAGGAGGCAGAAAATCATCGCGGGGTGGTGCGCATTGTATGGGTGTGTGTTACATTACATTCAATAGTAGGAGTGAGAAAAACATCACGGGGTGGTGCGAATTGTATGGGTGTGTGTTACATTACATTCACTACTAGGAGTGAGAAAAACATCAAGGGGTGGGCGCATTGTATGGGTGTGTGTTACATTACATTCAATAGTAGGAGTGAGAAAAACATCAAGGGGTGGTGTGAATCGGAGGATCTGAATTAGGATAGGCAGGGAGTGGCAATGTAGGATGGAGAAAAGCACCGCGGGGTGGTCAGCATGGGGAGGTCAGGGAACATACAGTGGCAGTGTAGGATAGGTTTCTGAGAAACATCGCGGGGTGGTGCACATTGTATGGGTGTGTGTTACATTACATTCACTAGTAGGAGTGAGAAAAACATCACGGGGTGGTGCGCATTGTATGGGTGTGTGTTACATTACATTCACTAGTAGGAGAGAGAAAAACATCACGGGGTGGTGCGCATTGCATGGGTGTGTGTTACATTACATTCAGTAGTAGGAGTGAGAAAAACATCACGGGGTGGTGCGCATTGTATGGGTGTGTGTTACATTAGATTCTCTAGTAGGAGTGAGAAAAACATCACGGGGTGCTGCGCATTGTATGGGTGTGTGTTACATTACATTCACTAGTAGGAGTGAGAAAAACATCACGGGGTGGTGTGCATTGTATGGGTGTGTGTTACATTACATTCACTAGTAGGAGTGAGAAAAACATCACGGGGTGGTGCGCATTGTATGGGTGTGTGTTACATTACATTCACTAGTAGGAGAGAGAAAAACATCACGGGGTGGTGCGCATTGTACGGGTGTGTGTTAGATTACATTCACTAGTAGGAGGGAGAAAAACATCACGGGGTGGTGCGCATTGTACGGGTGTGTGTTACATTACATTCACTAGTAGGAGTGAGAAAAACATCACGGGGTGGTGCGCATTGTACGGGTGTGTGTTACATTACATTCACTAGTAGGAGTGAGAAAAACATCACGGGGTGGTGCGCATTGTACGGGTGTGTGTTACATTACATTCACTAGTAGGAGTGAGAAAAGCATCACGGGGTGGTGCGCATTGTACGGGTGTGTGTTACATTACATTCACTAGTAGGAGTGAGAAAAACATCACGGGGTGGTGCGCATTGTATGGGTGTGTGTTACATTAGATTCACTAGTAGGAGTGAGAAAAACATCACGGGGTGGTGCGCATTTTATGGGTGTGTGTTATATTAGATTCACTAGTAGGAGTGAGAAAAACATCACGGGGTGGTGCGCATTGTATGGGTGTGTGTTACATTACATTCACTAGTAGGAGTGAGAAAAACATCACGGGGTGGTGCGCATTGTATGGGTGTGTGTTACATTACATTCACTAGTAGGTGTGAGAAAAACATCACGGGTTGGTGCGCATTGTATGGGTGTGTGTTACATTACATTCACTAGTAGGAGTGAGAAAAACAACACGGGGTGGTGCGCATTGTATGGGTGTGTGTTACATTACATTCACTAGTAGGAGTGAGAAAAACATCACGGGGTGGTGCGCATGTATGGGTGTGTGTTACATTACATTCACTAGTAGGAGTGAGAAAAACATCACGGGGTGGTGCGCATTGTATGGGTGTGTGTTACATTACATTCACTAGTAGGAGTGAGAAAAACATCACGGGGTGGTGCGCATTGAATGGGTGTGTGTTACATTACATTCACTAGTAGGAGTGAGAAAAACATCACGGGGTGGTGCGCATTGTATGGGTGTGTGTTACATTACATTCACTAGTAGGAGTGAGAAAAACATCACGGGGTGGTGCGCATTGTATGGGTGTGTGTTACATTACATTCACTAGTAGGAGTGAGAAAAACATCACGGGGTGGTGCGCATTGTATGGGTGTGTGTTACATTAAATTCACTAGTAGGAGTGAGAAAAACATCACGGGGTGGTGCGCATTGTATGGGTGTGTGTTACATTACATTCACTAGTAGGAGTGAGAAAAACATCACGGGGTGGTGCGCATTGTGTGGGTGTGTGTTAATTTACATTCACTAGTAGGAGTGAGAAAAACATCACGGGGTGGTGCGCATTGTGTGGGTGTGTGTTACATTACATTCACTAGTAGGAGTGAGAAAAACATCACGGGGTGGTGCGCATTGTTTGGGTGTGTGTTACAATACATTCACTAGTAGGAGTGAGAAAAACATCACGGGGTGGTGCGCATTGTATGAGAGTTTGTTATATTACATTCACTAATAGGAGTGAGAAAAACATCACGGGGTGGTGTGAATCGGAGGGTCTGAATTAGGATAGGCAGTGAGTGGCAATGTAGGATGGAGAAAAGCACCGCGGGGTGGTCAGCATGGGGAGATCAGGGAACATGCAGTGGCAATGTTGGATAGGTTTCTGAAAAACATCGCGGGGTGGTGCGCATTGTATGGGTGTGTGTTACATTACATTCACTAGTAGGAGTGAGAAAAATATCACGGGGTGGTGCGCATTGTATGGGTGTGTGTTACATTACATTCACTAGTAGGATTGAGAAAATAATCACGGGGTAGTGCGCATTGTATGGGTGTGTGTTACATTAGATTCACTATTAGAGGGAGAAAAACATCACGGGGTGGTGCGCATTGTATCGGTGTGTGTTACATTACATTCACTAGTAGGAGTGAGAAAAACATCACGGGGTGGTGCGCATTGTATGGGTGTGTGTTACATTACATTCACTACTAGGAGTGAGAAAAACATCACGGGGTGGTGTGAATCGGAGGGTCTGAATTAGGATAGGCAGTGAGTGGCAATGTAGGATGGAGAAAAGCACAGCGGGGTGGTCAGCATGGGGAGGTCAGGGAACATGCAGTGGCAATGTAGGATAGGTTTCTGAAAAACATCGCGGGGTGGTGCGCATTGTATAGGTGTGTGTTACATTAGATTCACTAGTAGGAGTGAGAAAAACATCACGGGGTGGTGCGCATTGTATGGGTGTGTGTTACATTACATTCACTAATAGGAGTGAGAAAAACTTCATGGGGTGGTGCGCATTGTATGGGTGTGTGTTACATTACATTCACTAGTAGGAGGGAGAAAATCATCACGGGGTGGTGCGCATTGTATGGGTGTGTATTACATTACATTCACTAGTAGGAGTGAGAAAAACATCACGGGGTGGTGCGAATTCTATGGCTGTGTGTTACATTACATTCACTACTAGGAGTGAGAAAAACATCACGGGGTGGTGCGCATTGTATGGGTGTGTGTTACATTACATTCAGTAGTAGGAGTGAGAAAAACATCACGGGGTGGTGCGCACTGTATGGGTGTGTGTTACATTACATTCACTAGTAGGAGTGAGAAAAACATCACGGGGTGGTGCGCATTGTATGGGTGTGTGTTACATTAGATTCACTAGTAGGAGTGAGAAAAACATCACGGGGTGGTGCGCATTGTATGGGTGTGTGTTACATTACATTCACTAGTAGGAGTGAGAAAAACATCACGGGGTGGTGCGCATTGTATGGATGTGTGTTACATTAGATTCACTAGTAGGAGTGAGAAAAACATCACGGGGTGGTTCGCATTGTACGGGTGTGTGTTACATTACATTCACTAGTAGGAGTGAGAAAAACATCATGGGGTGGTGCGCATTGTATGGGTTTGTGTTACATTAGATTCACTAGTAGGAGTGAGAAAAACATCACGGGGTGGTGCGCACTGTATGGGTGTGTGTTACATTACATTCACTAGTAGGAGTGAGAAAAACATCACGGGGTGGTGCGCATTGTATGGGTGTGTGTTACATTAGATTCACTAGTAGGAGTGAGAAAAACATCACGGGGTGGTGCGCATTGTATGGGTGTGTGTTACATTACATTCACTAGTAGGAGTGAGAAAAACATCACGCGGTGGTGCGCATTGTATGGGTGTGTGTTACATTACATTCACTAGTAGGAGTGAGAAAAACATCACGGGGTGGTGCGCATTGTATGGGTGTGTGTTACATTACATTCACTAGTAGGACTGAGAAAAACATCACGGGGTGGTGCGCATCGGATGAGAGTGTGTTATATTACAGTCACTAATAGGAGTGAGAAAAACATCACGGGGTGGTGCCCATTGTATGGGTGTGTGTTACATTACATTCACTACTAGAAGTGAGAAAAACATCACGGGGTGGTGTGAATCGGAGGGTCTGAATTAGGATAGGCAGTGAGTGGCAATGTAGGATGGAGAAAAGCACCGCGGGGTGGTCAGCATGTGGAGATCATGGAACATGCAGTGGCAATGTAGGATAGGTTTCTGAAAAACATCGCAGGGTGGTGCGCATTGTATGGGTGTGTGTTACATTACATTCACTAGTAGGATTGAGAAAAACATCACGGGGTAGTGCGCATTGTATGGGTGTGTGTTACATTAGATTCACTATTAGAGGGAGAAAAGCATCACGGGGTGGTGCGCATTGTATCGGTGTGTGTTACATTACATTCACCAGTAGGAGTGAGAAAAACATCACGGGGTGGTGCGCATTGTATGGGTGTGTGTTACATTACATTCACTACTAGGAGTGAGAAAAACATCACGGGGTCGTGTGAATCGGAGGGTCTGAATTAGGATAGGCAGTGAGTGGCAATGTAGGATGGAGAAAAGCACAGCGGGGTGGTCAGCGTGGGGAGGTCAGGGAACATGCAGTGGCAATGTAGGATAGGTTTCTGAAAAACATCGCGGGGTGGTGCGCATTGTATAGGTGTGTGTTACATTAGATTCACTAGTAGGAGTGAGAAAAACATCACGGGGTGGTGCGCATTGTATGGGTGTGTGTTACATTACATTCACTAATAGGAGTGTGAAAAACTTCATGGGCTGGTTCGCATAGTATGGGTGTGTGTTACGTTACATTCACAAGTAGGAGGCAGAAAATCATCACGGGGTGGTGCGCATTGTATGGGTGTGTGTTACATTACATTCACTAGAAGGAGTGAGAAAAACATCACGGGGTGGTGCGAATTGTATGGGTGTGTGTTACATTACATTCACTACTAGGAGTGAGAAAAACATCACGGGGTGGTGCGCATTGTATGGGTGTGAGTTACATTACATTCATTAGTAGGAGTGACAAAAACATCACGGGGTGGTGCGCATTGTATGGGTGTGTGTTATATTACATTCACTAGTAGGACTGAGAAAAACATCACGGGGTGGTGCGCATTGTATGGGTGTGTGTTACATTACATTCACTAGTAGGAGTGAGAATAACATCACGGGGTGGTGCGCATTGTATGGGTGTGTGTTACATTACATTCACTAATAGGAGTGAGAAAAACATCACAGTGTGGTGCGCATTGTATGGGTGTGTTTTACATTACATTCACTAGTAGGAGTGAGAAAAACATCACAGGGTGGTGTGAATCGGAGGGTCTGAATTAGGATAGGCAGTGAGTTGCAATGTAGAATGGAGAAAAGCACCGCGGGGTGGTCAGCATGGGGAGGTCAGGGAACATGCAGTGGCAATGTAGGATAGGTTTCTGAAAAACATCGCGGGGTGGTGCGCATTCCATGGGTGTGTGTTACATTACATTCACTAGTAGGAGTGAGAAAAACATCACGGGGTGGAGCGCATTGTATGGGTGTGTGTTACATTACATTCACTAGTAGGAGAGAGAAAAACATCACGGACTGGTACACATTGTATGGGTGTGTGTTACATTACATTCACTAGTAGGCGTGAGAAAAACATCACGGGGTGGTGGCATTGTATGGGTGTGTGTTACATTAGATACTCTAGTAGGAGTGAGAAAAACATCACGGGGTGGTGCGCATTGTATGGGTGTGTGTTACATGACATTCACTAGTAGGAGTGAGAAAAACATCACGGGGTGGTGCACATTGTATGGGTGTGTGTTACATTACATTCACTAGTAGGAGTGAGAAAAACATCACGGGGTGGTGCGCATTGTATGGGTGTTTGTTACATTAGATTCACTAGTAGGAGTGAGAAAATCATCACGGGGTGGTGCGCATTGTATGGGTGTGTGTTACAATACATTCACTAGTAGGAGTGAGAAAAACATCACGGGGTGGTGCGCATTGTATGGGTGTTTGTTACATTAGATTCACTAGTAGGAGTGAGAAAATCATCACGGGGTGGTGCGCATTGTATGGGTGTGTGTTACAATACATTCACTAGTAGGAGTGAGAAAAACATCACGGGGTGGTGCGCATTGTATGGGTGTGTGTTACATTACATTCACTAGTAGGAGTGAGAAAAACATCACGGGGTGGTGCGCATTGTATGGGTGTGTGTTACATTACATTCACTAGTAGGAGTGAGAAAAACATCACGGGGTGGTGCGCATTGTATGGGTGTGTGTTACATTACATTCACTAGTAGGAGTGAGAAAAACATCACGGGGTGGTGCGCATTGTATGGGTGTGTGTTACATTACATTCACTAGTAGGACTGAGAAAATCATCACGGGGTGGTGCGCATTTTATGGGTGTGTGTTACATTACATTCACTAGTAGGAGTGAGAAAAACATCACGGGGTGGTATGCATTGTATGGGTGTGTGTTACATTAGATTCACTAGTAGGAGTGAAAAAATACCACGGGGTGGTTTCACATTGTATGGGTTTGTGTTACATTACATTCACTAGTAGGAGTGAGAAAAATATCACGGGGTGGTGCGCATTTTATGGGTGTGTGTTACATTACATTCACTAGTAGGAGTGAGAAAAACATCACGGGGTGGTGCGCATTGTATGGGTGTGTGTTACATTACATTCACTAGTAGGAGTGAGAAAAACATCACGGGGTGGTGCGCATTGTATGAGAGTGTGTTATATTACATTCACTAATAGGAGTGAGAAAAACATCACGGGGTGGTGCGCATTGTATGGGTGTGTGTTACATTACATTCACTACTAGGAGTGAGAAAAAAATCACGGGGTGGTGTGAATCGGAGGGTCTGAATTAGGATAGGCAGTTAGTGGCAATGTAGGATGGAGAAAAGCACCGCGGGGTGGTCAGCATGGGGAGATCAGGGAACATGCAGTGGCAATGTAGGATAGGTTTCTGAAAAACATTGCGGGGTGGTGCGCATTGTATGGGTGTGTGTTACATTACATTCACTAGTAGGAGTGAGAAAAACATCGCGGGGTGGTGCGCATTGTATGGGTGTGTGTTACATTACATTCACTAGTAGGATTGAGAAAAACATCACGGGGTAGTGCGCATTGTATGGGTGTGTGTTACATTAGATTCACTATTAGAGGGAGAAAAACATCACGGGGTGGTGCGCATTGTATCGGTGTGTGTTACATTACATTCACTAGTAGGAGTGAGAAAAACATCACGGGGTGGTGCGCATTGTATGGGTGTGTGTTACATTACATTCACTACTAGGAGTGAGAAAAACATCACGGGGTGGTGTGAATCCGAGGGTCTGAATTAGGATAGGCAGTGAGTGGCAATGTAGGATGGAGAAAAGCACAGCGGGGTGGTCAGCATGGGGAGGTCAGGGAACATGCAGTGGCAATGTAGGATAGGTTTCTGAAAAACATCGCGGGGTGGTGCGCATTGTATGGGTGGTGTTACATTACATTCACTAGTAGGAGTGAGAAAAACATCGCGGTGTGGTGCGCATTGTATGGGTGTGTGTTACATTACATTCACTAGTAGGAGGGAGAAAATCATCACGGGGTGGTGCGCATTGTATGGGTGTGTGTTACATTACATTCACTAGTAGCAGTGAGAAAAACATCACGGGGTGGTGCGCATTGTATGGGTGTGTGTTACATTACATTCACTAGTACGAGTGAGAAAAACATCACGGGGTGGTGCGCATTGTATGGGTGTGTGTTACATTAGATTCACTAGTAGGAGTGAGAAAAACATCACGGGGTGGTGCGCACTGTATGGGTGTGTGTTACATTACATTCACTAGTAGGAGTGAGAAAAACATCACGGGGTGGTGCGCATTGCATGGGTGTGTGTTACATTACATTCACTAGTAGGAGTGAGAAAAACATCAAGGGGTGGTGCGCCATTGTATGGGTGTGTGTTACATTACATTCACTAGTAGGAGTGAGAAAAACATCACGGGGTGGTGCGCATTGTATGGGTGTTTGTTACATTAGATACACTAGTAGGAGTGAGAAAATCATCACGGGGTGGTGCGCATTGTATGGGTGTGTGTTACATTACATTCACTAGTAGGAGTGAGAAAAACATCACGGGGTGGTGCGCATTGTATGGGTGTGTGTTACATTACATTCACTAGTAGGAGTGAGAAAAACATCACGGGGTGGTGCGCATTGTATGGGTGTGTATTACATTACATTCACTAGTAAGAGTGAGAAAATCAACACGGGGTGGTGCGCATTGTATGGGTGTGTGTTACATTACATTCACCAGTAGGAGTGAGAAAAACATCACGGGGTGGTGCGCATTGTATGGGTGTGTGTTACATTACATTCACCAGTAGGAATGAGAAAAACATCACGGGGTGGAGCGCGTTGTATGGGTGTGTGTTACATTACATTTACCTGTAGGTGTGAGAAAAACATCACGGGGTGGTGCGCATTCTATGGGTGTGTGTTACATTACATTCACCAGTAGGAGTGAGAAAAACATCACGGGGTGGTGCGCATTGTATGGGTGTTTGTTACATTACATTCACCAGTAGGAGTGAGAAAAACATCGCGGTGTTGTGCGCATTGTATGGGTGTGTGTTACATTGGATTCACTACTAGGAGTGAGAAAAACATCACGGTGTGGTGCGCATTGTATCGGTGTGTGTTACATTGGATTCACTAGTAGGAGTGAGAAAAACATCACGGGGTGGTGCGCATTGTATGGGTGTGTGTTACATTACATTCATTAGTAGGAGTGAGAAAAACATCACGGGGTGGTGCGCATTGTATGGGTGTGTGTTACATTACATTCACTAGTAGGAGTGAGAAAAACATCACGGGGTGGTGCGCATTGTATGGGTGTTTGTTACATTACATTCACTAGTAGGAGTGAGGAAAACATCACGGGGTGGTGCGCATTGTATGGGTGTGTGTTACATTACATTCACTAGTAGGAGTGAGAAAAACATCACGGGGTGGTGCGCATTGTATGGGTGTGTGTTACATTACATTCACTAGTAGGAGTGAGAAAAACATCACGGGGTGGTGCGCATTGTATGGGTGTATGTTACATTACATTCACTAGTAGGAGTGAGAAAAACATCACGGGGTGGTGCGCATTGTATCGGTGTGTGTTACATTACATTCACTAGTACGAGTGAGAAAAACATCACGGGGTGGTGCGCATTGTATGGGTGTGTGTTACATTACATTCACTAGTAGGAGTGAGAAAAACATCACGGGGTGGTGCGCATTGTATGGGTGTGTGTTACATTACAGTCACTAGTAGCAGTGAGAAAAACATCACGGGGTGGTGCGCATTGTATGGGTGTGTGTTACATTACATTCACTAGTACGAGTGAGAAAAACATCACGGGGTGGTGCGCATTGTATGGGTGTGTGTTACATTAGATTCACTAGTAGGAGTGAGAAAAACATCACGGGGTGGTGCGCATTGTATGGGTGTGTGTTACATTACATTCACTAGTAGGAGTGAGAAAAACATCACGGGGTGGTGCGCATTGTATGGGTGTGTGTTACATTACATTCACTAGTAGGAGTGAGAAAAACATCACGGGGTGGTGCGCATTGTATGGGTGTGTGTTACATTACATTCACTAGTAGGAGTGAGAAAAACATCACGGGGTGATGCGCATTGTATGGGTGTTTGTTACATTAGATTCACTAGTAGGAGTGAGAAAATCATCACGGGGTGGTGCGTATTGTATGGGTGTGTTTTACATTACATTCACTAGTAGGAGTGAGAAAAACATCACGGGGTGGTGCGCATTGTATGGGTGTGTGTTACATTACATTCATTAGTAGGAGTGAGAAAAACATCACGGGGTGGTGCGCATTGTATGGGTGTGTGTTACATTACATTCACTAGTAGGAGTGAGAAAAACATCACGGAGTGGTGCGCATTGTATGGGTGTGTGTTACATTAGATTCACTAGTAGGAGTGAGAAAATCAACACGGGGTGGTGCGCATTGTATGGGTGTGTGTTACATTACATTCACTAGTAGGAGTGAGAAAAACATCACGGGGTGGTGCGCATTGTATGGGTGTGTGTTACATTACATTCACTAGTACGAGTGAGAAAAACATGACGGGGTGGTGCGCATTGTATGGGTGTGTGTTACATTACATTCACTAGTAAGAGTGAGAAAAACATCACGGGGTGGTGCGCATTGTATGGGTGTGTGTTACATTACATTCACTAGTAGCAGTGAGAAAAACATCACGGGGTGTTGCGCATTGTATGGGTGTGTGTTACATTACATTCACTAGTACGAGTGAGAAAAACATCACGGGGTGGTGCGCATTGTATGGGTGTGTGTTACATTAGATTCACTAGTAGGAGTGAGAAAAACATCACGGGGTGGTGCGCACTGTATGGGTGTGTGTTACATTACATTCACTAGTAGGAGTGAGAAAAACATCACGGGGTGGTGCGCATTGCATGGGTGTGTGTTACATTACATTCACTAGTAGGAGTGAGAAAAACATCAAGGGGTGGTGCGCCATTGTATGGGTGTGTGTTACATTACATTCACTAGTAGGAGTGAGAAAAACATCACGGGGTGGTGCGCATTGTATGGGTGTTTGTTACATTAGATTCACTAGTAGGAGTGAGAAAATCATCACGGGGTGGTGCGCATTGTATGGGTGTGTGTTACATTACATTCACTAGTAGGAGTGAGAAAAACATCACGGGGTGGTGCGCATTGTATGGGTGTGTGTTACATTACATTCACTAGTAGGAGTGAGAAAAACATCACGGGGTGGTGCGAATTGTATGGGTGTGTATTACATTACATTCACTAGTAAGAGTGAGAAAATCAACACGGGGTGGTGCGCATTGTATGGGTGTGTGTTACATTACATTCACCAGTAGGAGTGAGAAAAACATCACGGGGTGGTGCGCATTGTATGGGTGTGTGTTACATTACATTCACCAGTAGGAATGAGAAAAACATCACGGGGTGGAGCGCATTGTATGGGTGTGTGTTACATTACATTCACCTGTAGGTGTGAGAAAAACATCACGGGGTGGTGCGCATTCTATGGGTGTGTGTTACATTACATTCACCAGTAGGAGTGAGAAAAACATCACGGGGTGGTGCGCATTGTATGGGTGTTTGTTACATTACATTCACCAGTAGGAGTGAGAAAAACATCGCGGTTTTGTGCGCATTGTATGGGTGTGTGTTACATTGGATTCACTACTAGGAGTGAGAAAAACATCACGGTGTGGTGCGCATTGTATGGGTGTGTGTTACATTGGATTCACTAGTAGGAGTGAGAAAAACATCACGGGGTGGTGCGCATTGTATGGGTGTGTGTTACATTACATTCACCAGTAGGAGTGAGAAAAACATCACGGGGTGGTGCGCATTGTATGGGTGTTTGTTACATTACATTCACCAGTAGGAGTGAGAAAAACATCGCGGTGTTGTGCGCATTGTATGGGTGTGTGTTACATTGGATTCACTACTAGGAGTGAGAAAAACATCACGGTGTGGTGCGCATTGTATCGGTGTGTGTTACATTGGATTCACTAGTAGGAGTGAGAAAAACATCACGGGGTGGTGCGCATTGTATGGGTGTGTGTTACATTACATTCATTAGTAGGAGTGAGAAAAACATCACGGGGTGGTGCGCATTGTATGGGTGTGTGTTACATTACATTCACTAGTAGGAGTGAGAAAAACATCACGGGGTGGTGCGCATTGTATGGGTGTTTGTTACATTACATTCACTAGTAGGAGTGAGAAAAACATCACGGGGTGGTGCGCATTGTATGGGTGTGTGTTACATTACATTCACTAGTAGGAGTGAGAAAAACATCACGGGGTGGTGCGCATTGTATGGGTGTGTGTTACATTACATTCACTAGTAGGAGTGAGAAAAACATCACGGGGTGGTGCGCATTGTATGGGTGTATGTTACATTACATTCACTAGTAGGAGTGAGAAAAACATCACGGGGTGGTGCGCATTGTATCGGTGTGTGTTACATTACATTCACTAGTACGAGTGAGAAAAACATCACGGGGTGGTGCACATTGTATGGGTGTGTGTTACATTACATTCACTAGTAGGAGTGAGAAAAACATCACGGGGTGGTGCGCATTGTATGGGTGTGTGTTACATTACAGTCACTAGTAGCAGTGAGAAAAACATCACGGGGTGGTGCGCATTGTATGGGTGTGTGTTACATTACATTCACTAGTACGAGTGAGAAAAACATCACGGGGTGGTGCGCATTGTATGGGTGTGTGTTACATTAGATTCACTAGTAGGAGTGAGAAAAACATCACGGGGTGGTGCGCATTGTATGGGTGTGTGTTACATTACATTCACTAGTAGGAGTGAGAAAAACATCATGGGGTGGTGCGCATTGTATGGGTGTGTGTTACATTACATTCACTAGTAGGAGTGAGAAAAACATCACGGGGTGGTGCGCATTGTATGGGTGTGTGTTACATTACATTCACTAGTAGGAGTGAGAAAAACATCACGGGGTGATGCGCATTGTATGGGTGTTTGTTACATTAGATTCACTAGTAGGAGTGAGAAAATCATCACGGGGTGGTGCGTATTGTATGGGTGTGTTTTACATTACATTCACTAGTAGGAGTGAGAAAAACATCACGGGGTGGTGCGCATTGTATGGGTGTGTGTTACATTACATTCATTAGTAGGAGTGAGAAAAACATCACGGGGTGGTGCGCATTGTATGGGTGTGTGTTACATTACATTCACTAGTAGGAGTGAGAAAAACATCACGGAGTGGTGCGCATTGTATGGGTGTGTGTTACATTAGATTCACTAGTAGGAGTGAGAAAATCAACACGGGGTGGTGCGCATTGTATGGGTGTGTGTTACATTACATTCACTAGTAGGAGTGAGAAAAACATCACGGGGTGGTGCGCATTGTATGGGTGTGTGTTACATTACATTCACTAGTACGAGTGAGAAAAACATCACGGGGTGGTGCGCATTGTATGGGTGTGTGTTACATTACATTCACTAGTAAGAGTGAGAAAAACATCACGGGGTGGTGCACATTGTATGGGTGTGTGTTACATTACATTCACTAGTAGCAGTGAGAAAAACATCACGGGGTGTTGCGCATTGTATGGGTGTGTGTTACATTACATTCACTAGTACGAGTGAGAAAAACATCACGGGGTGGTGCGCATTGTATGGGTGTGTGTTACATTAGATTCACTAGTAGGAGTGAGAAAAACATCACGGGGTGGTGCGCACTGTATGGGTGTGTGTTACATTACATTCACTAGTAGGAGTGAGAAAAACATCACGGGGTGGTGCGCATTGCATGGGTGTGTGTTACATTACATTCACTAGTAGGAGTGAGAAAAACATCAAGGGGTGGTGCGCCATTGTATGGGTGTGTGTTACATTACATTCACTAGTAGGAGTGAGAAAAACATCACGGGGTGGTGCGCATTGTATGGGTGTTTGTTACATTAGATTCACTAGTAGGAGTGAGAAAATCATCACGGGGTGGTGCGCATTGTATGGGTGTGTGTTACATTACATTCACTAGTAGGAGTGAGAAAAACATCACGGGGTGGTGCGCATTGTATGGGTGTGTGTTACATTACATTCACTAGTAGGAGTGAGAAAAACATCACGGGGTGGTGCGAATTGTATGGGTGTGTATTACATTACATTCACTAGTAAGAGTGAGAAAATCAACACGGGGTGGTGCGCATTGTATGGGTGTGTGTTACATTACATTCACCAGTAGGAGTGAGAAAAACATCACGGGGTGGTGCGCATTGTATGGGTGTGTGTTACATTACATTCACCAGTAGGAATGAGAAAAACATCACGGGGTGGAGCGCATTGTATGGGTGTGTGTTACATTACATTCACCTGTAGGTGTGAGAAAAACATCACGGGGTGGTGCGCATTCTATGGGTGTGTGTTACATTACATTCACCAGTAGGAGTGAGAAAAACATCACGGGGTGGTGCGCATTGTATGGGTGTTTGTTACATTACATTCACCAGTAGGAGTGAGAAAAACATCGCGGTTTTGTGCGCATTGTATGGGTGTGTGTTACATTGGATTCACTACTAGGAGTGAGAAAAACATCACGGTGTGGTGCGCATTGTATGGGTGTGTGTTACATTGGATTCACTAGTAGGAGTGAGAAAAACATCACGGGGTGGTGCGCATTGTATGGGTGTGTGTTACATTACATTCATTAGTAGGAGTGAGAAAAACATCACGGGGTGGTGCACATTGTATGGGTGTGTGTTACATTACATTCACTAGTAGGAGTGAGAAAAACATCACGGGGTGGTGCGCATTGTATGGGTGTTTGTTACATTACATTCACTAGTAGGAGTGAGAAAAACATCACGGGGTGGTGCGCATTGTATGGGTGTGTGTTACATTACATTCACTAGTAGGAGTGAGAAAAACATCACGGGGTGGTGCGCATTGTATGGGTGTGTGTTACATTACATTCACTAGTAGGAGTGAGAAAAACATCACGGGGTGGTGCGCATTGTATGGGTGTATGTTACATTACATTCACTAGTAGGAGTGAGAAAAACATCACGGGGTGGTGCGCATTGTATCGGTGTGTGTTACATTACATTCACTAGTACGAGTGAGAAAAACATCACGGGGTGGTGCGCATTGTATGGGTGTGTGTTACATTACATTCACTAGTAAGAGTGAGAAAAACATCACGGGGTGGTGCGCATTGTATGGGTGTGTGTTACATTACATTCACTAGTAGGAGTGAGAAAAACATCACGGGGTGGTGCGCATTGTATGGGTGTGTGTTACATTACAGTCACTAGTAGCAGTGAGAAAAACATCACGGGGTGGTGCGCATTGTATGGGTGTGTGTTACATTACATTCACTAGTACGAGTGAGAAAAACATCACGGGGTGGTGCGCATTGTATGGGTGTGTGTTACATTACATTCACTACTAGGAGTGAGCAAAACATCACGGGGTTGTGTGATTCGGAGGGTCTGAATTAGGATAGGCAGTGAGTGGCAATGTAGGATGGAGAAAAGCACCGCGGGGTGGTTAGCATGGGGAGATAAGGGAACATGCAGTGGCAATGTAGGATAGGTTTCTGAAAAACATCGCGGGGTGGTGCGCATTGTATGGGTGTGTGTTACATTAGATTCACTAGTAGGAGTGAGAAAAACATCACGGGGTGTTGCGCATTGTATGGGTGTGTGTTACATTACATTCACTAGTAGGAGTGAGAAAAACATCACGGGGTGGTGCGCATTGTATGGGTGTGTGTTACATTACATTCACTAGTAGGAGTGAGAAAAACATCACGGGGTGGTGCGCATTGTATGGGTGTGTGTTACATTAGATTCACTAGTAGGAGTGAGAAAAACTTCAAGGGGTGGTGCGCATTGTATGGGTGTGTGTTACATTACATTCACTAGTAGGAGTGAGAAAAACATCACGGGGTGGTGCGCATTGTATGGGTGTGTGTTACATTACATTCACTAGTAGGAGTGAGAAAAACATCACGGGGTGGTGCGCATTGTATGGGTGTGTGTTACATTACATTCACTAGTAGGAGTGAGAAAAACATCACGGGGTGGTGCGCATTGTATGGGTGTGTGTTACATTACATTCACTAGTAGGAGTGAGAAAAACATCACGGGGTGGTGCGCATTGTATGAGAGTGTGTTACATTACATTCACTAAGAGGAGTGAGAAAAACATCACGGGGTGGTGCGCATTGTATGGGTGTGTGTTACATTACATTCACTACTAGGAGTGAGCAAAACATCACGGGGTTGTGTGATTCGAAGGGTCTGAATTAGGATAGGCAGTGAGTGGCAATGTAGCATGGAGAAAAGCACCGCGGGGTGGTCAGCATGGGGAGATAAGGGAACATGCAGTGGCAATGTAGGATAGGTTTCTGAAAAACATCGCGGGGTGGTGCGCATTGTATGGGTGTGTGTTACATTAGATTCACTACTAGGAGTGAGAAAAACATCACGGGGTGGTGCGCATTGTATGCGTGTGTGTTACATTACATTCACTAGTAGGAGTGACAAAAACATCAGGGGGTCGTGCGCATTGTATGGGTGTGTTTTACATTACATTCACTAGTAGGAGTGAGAAAAACATCACGGGGTGGTGCGCATTGTATGGGTGTGTGTTACATTACATTCACTAGTAGGAGTGAGAAAAACATCACGGGGTGGTGCGCATTGTATGGGTGTGTGTTACTTTAGATTCACTAGTAGGAATGAGAAAAACATCACGGGGTGGTGCGCATTGTATGGGTGTGTGTTACATTACATTCACTAGTAGGAGAGAGAAAAACATCGCGGGGTGGTGCGCATTGTATGGGTGTGTGTTACATTACATTCACCAGTAGGAATGAGAAAAACATCACGGGTGGAGCGCGTTGTATGGGTGTGTGTTACATTACATTCACCTGTAGGTGTGAGAAAAACATCACGGGGTGGTGCGCATTCTATGGGTGTGTGTTACATTACATTCACCAGTAGGAGTGAGAAAAACATCACGGGGTGGTGCGCATTGTATGGGTGTTTGTTACATTACATTCACCAGTAGGAGTGAGAAAAACATCGCGGTGTTGTGCGCATTGTATGGGTGTGTGTTACATTGGATTCACTACTAGGAGTGAGAAAAACATCACGGTGTGGTGCGCATTGTATCGGTGTGTGTTACATTGGATTCACTAGTAGGAGTGAGAAAAACATCACGGGGTGGTGCGCATTGTATGGGTGTGTGTTACATTACATTCATTAGTAGGAGTGAGAAAAACATCACGGGGTGGTGCGCATTGTATGGGTGTGTGTTACATTACATTCACTAGTAGGAGTGAGAAAAACATCACGGGGTGGTGCGCATTGTATGGGTGTTTGTTACATTACATTCACTAGTAGGAGTGAGGAAAACATCACGGGGTGGTGCGCATTGTATGGGTGTGTGTTACATTACATTCACTAGTAGGAGTGAGAAAAACATCACGGGGTGGTGCGCATTGTATGGGTGTGTGTTACATTACATTCACTAGTAGGAGTGAGAAAAACATCACGGGGTGGTGCGCATTGTATGGGTGTATGTTACATTACATTCACTAGTAGGAGTGAGAAAAACATCACGGGGTGGTGCGCATTGTATCGGTGTGTGTTACATTACATTCACTAGTACGAGTGAGAAAAACATCACGGGGTGGTGCGCATTGTATGGGTGTGTGTTACATTACATTCACTAGTAGGAGTGAGAAAAACATCACGGGGTGGTGCGCATTGTATGGGTGTGTGTTACATTACAGTCACTAGTAGCAGTGAGAAAAACATCACGGGGTGGTGCGCATTGTATGGGAGTGTGTTACATTACATTCACTAGTACGAGTGAGAAAAACATCACGGGGTGGTGCGCATTGTATGGGTGTGTGTTACATTAGATTCACTAGTAGGAGTGAGAAAAACATCACGGGGTGGTGCGCATTGTATGGGTGTGTGTTACATTACATTCACTAGTAGGAGTGAGAAAAACATCACGGGGTGGTGCGCATTGTATGGGTGTGTGTTACATTACATTCACTAGTAGGAGTGAGAAAAACATCACGGGGTGGTGCGCATTGTATGGGTGTGTGTTACATTACATTCACTAGTAGGAGTGAGAAAAACATCACGGGGTGATGCGCATTGTATGGGTGTTTGTTACATTAGATTCACTAGTAGGAGTGAGAAAATCATCACGGGGTGGTGCGCATTGCATGGGTGTGTTTTACATTACATTCACTAGTAGGAGTGAGAAAAACATCACGGGGTGGTGCGCATTGTATGGGTGTGTGTTACATTACATTCATTAGTAGGAGTGAGAAAAACATCACGGGGTGGTGCGCATTGTATGGGTGTGTGTTACATTACATTCACTAGTAGGAGTGAGAAAAACATCACGGAGTGGTGCGCATTGTATGGGTGTGTGTTACATTAGATTCACTAGTAGGAGTGAGAAAATCAACACGGGGTGGTGCGCATTGTATGGGTGTGTGTTACATTACATTCACTAGTAGGAGTGAGAAAAACATCACGGGGTGGTGCGCATTGTATGGGTGTGTGTTACATTACATTCACTAGTACGAGTGAGAAAAACATCACGGGGTGGTGCGCATTGTATGGGTGTGTGTTACATTACATTCACTAGTAAGAGTGAGAAAAACATCACGGGGTGGTGCGCATTGTATGGGTGTGTGTTACATTACATTCACTAGTAGCAGTGAGAAAAACATCACGGGGTGTTGCGCATTGTATGGGTGTGTGTTACATTACATTCACTAGTACGAGTGAGAAAAACATCACGGGGTGGTGCGCATTGTATGGGTGTGTGTTACATTAGATTCACTAGTAGGAGTGAGAAAAACATCATGGGGTGGTGCGCACTGTATGGGTGTGTGTTACATTACATTCACTAGTAGGAGTGAGAAAAACATCACGGGGTGGTGCGCATTGCATGGGTGTGTGTTACATTACATTCACTAGTAGGAGTGAGAAAAACATCAAGGGGTGGTGCGCCATTGTATGGGTGTGTGTTACATTACATTCACTAGTAGGAGTGAGAAAAACATCACGGGGTGGTGCGCATTGTATGGGTGTTTGTTACATTAGATTCACTAGTAGGAGTGAGAAAATCATCACGGGGTGGTGCGCATTGTATGGGTGTGTGTTACATTACATTCACTAGTAGGAGTGAGAAAAACATCACGGGGTGGTGCGCATTGTATGGGTGTGTGTTACATTACATTCACTAGTAGGAGTGAGAAAAACATCACGGGGTGGTGCGAATTGTATGGGTGTGTATTACATTACATTCACTAGTAAGAGTGAGAAAATCAACACGGGGTGGTGCGCATTGTATGGGTGTGTGTTACATTACATTCACCAGTAGGAGTGAGAAAAACATCACGGGGTGGTGCGCATTGTATGGGTGTGTGTTACATTACATTCACCAGTAGGAATGAGAAAAACATCACGGGGTGGAGCGCATTGTATGGGTGTGTGTTACATTACATTCACCTGTAGGTGTGAGAAAAACATCACGGGGTGGTGCGCATTCTATGGGTGTGTGTTACATTACATTCACCAGTAGGAGTGAGAAAAACATCACGGGGTGGTGCGCATTGTATGGGTGTTTGTTACATTACATTCACCAGTAGGAGTGAGAAAAACATCGCGGTTTTGTGCGCATTGTATGGGTGTGTGTTACATTGGATTCACTACTAGGAGTGAGAAAAACATCACGGTGTGGTGCGCATTGTATGGGTGTGTGTTACATTGGATTCACTAGTAGGAGTGAGAAAAACATCACGGGGTGGTGCGCATTGTATGGGTGTGTGTTACATTACATTCATTAGTAGGAGTGAGAAAAACATCACGGGGTGGTGCACATTGTTTGGGTGTGTGTTACATTACATTCACTAGTAGGAGTGAGAAAAACATCACGGGGTGGTGCGCCTTGTATGGGTGTTTGTTACATTACATTCACTAGTAGGAGTGAGAAAAACATCACGGGGTGGTGCGCATTGTATGGGTGTGTGTTACATTACATTCACTAGTAGGAGTGAGAAAAACATCACGGGGTGGTGCGCATTGTATGGGTGTGTGTTACATTACATTCACTAGTAGGAGTGAGAAAAACATCACGGGGTGGTGCGCATTGTATGGGTGTATGTTACATTACATTCACTAGTAGGAGTGAGAAAAACATCACGGGGTGGTGCGCATTGTATCGGTGTGTGTTACATTACATTCACTAGTACGAGTGAGAAAAACATCACGGGGTGGTGCGCATTGTATGGGTGTGTGTTACATTACATTCACTAGTAAGAGTGAGAAAACCATCACGGGGTGGTGCGCATTGTATGGGTGTGTGTTACATTACATTCACTAGTAGGAGTGAGAAAAACATCACGGGGTGGTGCGCATTGTATGGGTGTGTGTTACATTACAGTCACTAGTAGCAGTGAGAAAAACATCACGGGGTGGTGCGCATTGTATGGGTGTGTGTTACATTACATTCACTAGTACGAGTGAGAAAAACATCACGGGGTGGTGCGCATTGTATGGGTGTGTGTTACATTAGATTCACTAGTAGGAGTGAGAAAAACATCACGGGGTGGTGCGCATTGTATGGGTGTGTGTTACATTACATTCACTAGTAGGAGTGAGAAAAACATCACGGGGTGGTGCGCATTGTATGGGTGTGTGTTACATTACATTCACTAGTAGGAGTGAGAAAAACATCAAGGGGTGGTGCGCCATTGTATGGGTGTGTGTTACATTACATTCACTAGTAGGAGTGAGAAAAACATCACGGGGAGGTGCGCATTGTATGGGTGTTTGTTACATTAGATTCACTAGTAGGAGTGAGAAAATCATCACGGGGTGGTGCGCATTGTATGGGTGTGTGTTACATTACATTCACTAGTAGGAGTGAGAAAAACATCACGGGGTGGTGCGCATTGTATGGGTGTGTGTTACATTACATTCACTAGTAGGAGTGAGAAAAACATCACGGGGTGGTGCGCATTGTATGGGTGTGTGTTACATTACATTCACTAGTAGGAGTGAGAAAAACATCACGGGGTGGTGCGCATTGTATGGGTGTGTGTTACATTACATTCACTAGTAGGAGTGAGAAAATCAACACGGGGTGGTGCGCATTGTATGGGTGTGTGTTAAATTACATTCACTAGTAGGAGTGAGAAAAACATCACGGGGTGGAGCGCATTGTATGGGTGTGTTTTACATTACATTCACTAGTAGGAGTGAGAAAAACATCACGGGGTGGTGCATATTGTATGGGTGTGTGTTACATTACATTCACCAGTAGGAGTGAGAAAAACATCACGGGGTGGTGCGCATTGTATGGTTGTGTGTTACATTACATTCACTAATAGGAGTGAGAAAAACATCACGGGGTGGTGCGCATTGTATGGGTGTGTGTTACATTACATTCACTAGTAGGAGTGAGAAAAACATCACGGGGTGGTGCGCATTGTATGAGAGTGTGTTACATTACATTCACTAATAGGAGTGAGAAAAACATCACGGGGTGGTGCGCATTGTATGGGTGTGTGTTACATTACATTCACTACTAGGAGTGAGCAAAACATCACGGGGTTGTGTGATTCGGAGGGTCTGAATTAGGATAGGCAGTGAGTGGCAATGTAGGATGGAGAAAAGCACCGCGGGGTGGTTAGCATGGGGAGATAAGGGAACATGCAGTGGCAATGTAGGATAGGTTTCTGAAAAACATCGCGGGGTGGTGCGCATTGTATGGGTGTGTGTTACATTAGATTCACTAGTAGGAGTGAGAAAAACATCACGGGGTGGTGCGCATTGTATGGGTGTGTGTTACATTACATTCACTAGTAGGAGTGAGAAAAACGTCACGGGGTGGTGCGCATTGTATGGGTGTGTGTTACATTACATTCACTAGTAGGAGTGAGAAAAACATCACGGGGTGGTGCGCATTGTATGGGTGTGTGTTACATTAGATTCACTAGTAGGAGTGAGAAAAACTTCAAGGGGTGGTGCGCATTGTATGGGTGTGTGTTACATTACATTCACTAGTAGGAGTGAGAAAAACATCACGGGGTGGTGCGCATTGTATGGGTGTGTGTTACATTACATTCACTAGTAGGAGTGAGAAAAACATCACGGGGTGGTGCGCATTGTATGGGTGTGTGTTACATTAGATTCACTAGTAGGAGTGAGAAAAACATCACGGGGTGGTGCGCATTGTATGGGTGTGTGTTACATTACATTCACTAGTAGGAGTGAGAAAAACATCACGGGGTGGTGCGCATTGTATGAGAGTGTGTTACATTACATTCACTAAGAGGAGTGAGAAAAACATCACGGGGTGGTGCGCATTGTATGGGTGTGTGTTACATTACATTCACTACTAGGAGTGAGCAAAACATCACGGGGTTGTGTGATTCGAAGGGTCTGAATTAGGATAGGCAGTGAGTGGCAATGTAGCATGGAGAAAAGCACCGCGGGGTGGTCAGCATGGGGAGATATGGGAACATGCAGTGGCAATGTAGGATAGGTTTCTGAAAAACATCGCGGGGTGGTGCGCATTGTATGGGTGTGTGTTACATTAGATTCACTACTAGGAGTGAGAAAAACATCACGGGGTGGTGCGCATTGTATGCGTGTGTGTTACATTACATTCACTAGTAGGAGTGAGAAAAACATCAGGGGGTCGTGCGCATTGTATGGGTGTGTTTTACATTACATTCACTAGTAGGAGTGAGAAAAACATCACGGGGTGGTGCGCATTGTATGGGTGTGTGTTACATTACATTCACTAGTAGGAGTGAGAAAAACATCACGGGGTGGTGCGCATTGTACGGGTGTGTGTTACTTTAGATTCACTAGTAGGAATGAGAAAAACATCACGGGGTGGTGCGCATTGTATGGGTGTGTGTTACATTACATTCACTAGTAGGAGAGAGAAAAACATCGCGGGGTGGTGCGCATTTTATGGGTGTGTGTTACATTACATTCACTAGTAGGAGTGAGAAAAACATCACGGGGTGCTGCGCATTGTATGGGTGTGTGTTACATTAGATTCACTAGTAGGAGTGAAAAAATATCACGGTGTGGTGCGCATTGTATGGGTGTGTGTTTCATTACATTCACTAGTAGGAGTGAGAAAAACATCACGGGGGGGTGCGCATTTTATGGGTGTGTGTTACATTACATTCACTAGTAGGAGTGAGAAAAACATCACGGGGTTGTGCGCATTGTATGGGTGTGTGTTACATTACATTCACTAGTAGGAGTGAGAAAAACATCACGGGGTGGTGCGCATTGTATGGGTGTGTGTTACATTAGATTCACTAGTAGGAGTGAGAAAAACATCACGGGGTGGTGCGCATTGTATGGGTGTGTGTTACATTACATAAACTAGTAGGAGTGAGAAAAACATCACGGGGTGGTGCGCATTGTATGGGTGTGTGTTACATTACATTCACTAGTAGGAGTGAGAAAAACATCACGGGGTGGTGCGCATTGTATGGGTGTGTGTTACATTACATTCACTATTAGGAGTGAGAAAAACATCACGGGGTGGTGCGCATTGTATGGGTGTGTGTTACATTACATTCACTATTAGGAGTGAGAAAAACATCACGGGGTGGTGCGCATTGAATGGGTGTGTGTTACATTACATTCACTAGTAGGAGTGAGAAAAACATCACGGGGTGGTGCGCATTTTATGGGTGTGTGTTACATTACATTCACTAGTAGGAGTGAGAAAAACATCACGGGGTGGTGCGCATTGTATGGGTGTGTGTTACATTACATTCACTAGTAGGAGTGAGAAAAACATCACGGGGTGGTGCGCATTGTATGGGTGTGTGTTACATTAGATTCACTAGTAGGAGTGAGAAAAACATCACGGGGTGGTGCGCATTGTATGGGTGTGTGTTACATTAGATTCACTAGTAGGAGTGAGAAAAACATCACGGGGTGGTGCGCATTGTATGGGTGTGTGTTACATTACATTCACTAGTAGGAGTGAGAAAAACATCACGGGGTGGTGCGCATTGTATGAGAGTGTGTTACATTACATTCACTAATAGGAGTGAGAAAAACATCACGGGGTGGTGCGCATTGTATGGGTGTGTGTTACATTACATTCACTACTAGGAGTGAGCAAAACATCACGGGGTTGTGTGATTCGGAGGGTCTGAATTAGGATAGGCAGTGAGTGGCAATGTAGGATGGAGAAAAGCACCGCGGGGTGGTCAGCATGGGGAGATAAGGGAACATGCAGTGGCAATGTAGGATAGGTTTCTGAAAAACATCGCGGGGTGGTGCGCATTGTATGGGTGTGTGTTACATTAGATTCACTAGTAGGAGTGAGAAAAACATAACGGGGTGGTGCGCATTGTATGGGTGTGTGTTACATTACATTCACTAGTAGGAGTGAGAAAAACATCACGGGGTGGTGCGCATTGTATGGGTGTGTGTTACATTACATTCACTAGTAGGAGTGAGAAAAACATCACGGGGTGGTGCGCATTGTATGGGTGTGTGTTACATTAGATTCACTAGTAGGAGTGAGAAAAACATCACGGGGTGGTGCGCATTGTATGGGTTTGTGTTACATTACATTCACTAGTAGGAGTGAGAAAAACATCACGGTGTGGTGCACATTGTATGGGTGTGTGTTACATTACATTCACTAGTAGGAGTGAGAAAAACATCACGGGGTGGTGCGCATTGTATGGGTGTGTGTTACATTAGATTCACTAGTAGGAGTGAGAAAAACATCACGGGGTGGTGCGCATTGTATGGGTGTGTGTTACATTACATTCACTAGTAGGAGTGAGAAAAACATCACGGGGTGGTGCGCATTGTATGAGAGTGTGTTACATTACATTCACTAATAGGAGTGAGAAAAACATCACGGGGTGGTGCGCATTGTATGGGTGTGTGTTACATTACATTCACTACTAGGAGTGAGCAAAACATCACGGGGTTGTGTGATTCGGAGGGTCTGAATTAGGATAGGCAGTGAGTGGCAATGTAGGATGGAGAAAAGCACCGCGGGGTGGTCAGCATGGGGAGATAAGGGAACATGCAGTGGCAATGTAGGATAGGTTTCTGAAAAACATTGAGGGGTGGTGCGCATTGTATGGGTGTGTGTTACATTAGATTCACTACTAGGAGTGAGAAAAACATCACGGGGTGGTGCGCATTGTATGGGTGTGTGTTACATTACATTCACTAGTAGGAGTGAGAAAAACATCACGGGGTGGTGCGCATTGTATGGGTGTGTGTTACATTACATTCACTACTAGGAGTGAGAAAAACATCACGGGGTGGTGCGCATTGTGTGGGTGTGTGTTACATTACATTCACTAGTAGGAGTGAGAAAAACATCACGGGGTGGTGCGCATTGTATGGGTGTGTGTTACATTAGATTCACTAGTAGGAGTGAGAAAATCATCACGGGGTGGTGCGCATTGTATGGGTGTGTGTTACATTACATTCACTAGCAGGAGTGAGAAAAACATCACGGGGTGGTGCGCATTGTATGGGTTTGTGTTACATTACATTCACTAGCAGGAGTGTAAAAAATATCACGGGGTGGTGCGCATTGTATGGGTGTGTGTTACATTACATTCACTAGTAGGAGTGAGAGAAACATCACGGGGTGGTGCGCATTTTATGGGTGTGTGTTACATTACATTCACTAGTAGGAGTGAGAAAAACATCACGGGGTGGTGCGCATTGTATGAGAGTGTGTTACATTACATTCACTAATAGGAGTGAGAAAAACATCACGGGGTGGTGCGCATTGTATGGGTGTGTGTTACATTACATTCACTACTAGGAGTGAGCAAAACATCACGGGGTTGTGTGATTCGGAGGGTCTGAATTAGGATAGGCAGTGAGTGGCAATGTAGGATGGAGAAAAGCACCGCGGGGTGGTCAGCATGGGGAGATAAGGGAACATGCAGTGGCAATGTAGGATAGGTTTCTGAAAAACATCGCGGGGTGGTGCGCATTGTATGGGTGTGTGTTACATTAGATTCACTACGAGGAGTGAGAAAAACATCACGGGGTGGTGCGCATTGTATGCGATGTGTTACATTATATTCACTAGTAGGAGTGAGAAAAACATCACGGGGTGGTGCGCAATGTATGGGTGTGTGTTACATTACATTCACTAGTAGGAGTGAGAAAAACATCACGGGGTGGTGCGCATTGTATGGGTGTGTGTTACATTACATTCACTAGTAGGAGTGAGAAAAACATCACGGGGTGGTGCACATTGTATGGGTGTGTGTTACATTACATTCACTAGTAGGAGTGAGAAAAACATCACGGGGTGGTGCGCATTGTATGGGTGTGTGTTACATTACATTCACTAGTAGGAGTGAGAAAAACATCACGGGGTGGTGCGCATTGTATGGGTGTGTGTTACTTTAGATTCACTAGTAGGAGTGAGAAAAACATCACGGGGTGGTGCGCATTGTATGGGTGTGTGTTACTTTAGATTCACTAGTAGGAGTGAGAAAAACATCACGGGGTGGTGCGCATTGTATGGGTGTGTGTTACATTACATTCACTAGTAGGAGAGAGAAAAACATCACGGGGTGGTGCGCATTTTATGGGTGTGTGTTACATTACATTCACTAATAGGAGTGAGAAAAACATCACGGGGTGCTGCGCATTGTATGGGAGTGTGTTACATTAGATTCACTAGTAGGAGTGAAAAAATATCACGGGGTGGTGCGCATTGTATGGGTGTGTGTTACATTACATTCACTAGTAGGAGTGAGAAAAACATCACGGGGTGGTGCGCATTTTATGGGTGTGTGTTACATTACATTCACTAGTAGGAGTGAGAAAAACATCACGGGGTGGTGCGCATTGTATGGGTGTGTGTTACATTACATTCACTAGTAGGAGTGAGAAAAACATCACGGGGTGGTGCGCATTGTATTGGTGTGTGTTACATTACATTCACTAGTAGGAGTGAGAAAAACATCACGGGGTGGTGCGCATTGTATGGGTGTGTGTTACATTACATTCACTAGTAGGAGTGAGAAAAACATCACGGGGTGGTGCGCATTGAATGGGTGTGTGTTACATTACATTCACTAGTAGGAGTGAGAAAAACATCACGGGGTGGTGCGCATTTTATGGGTGTGTGTTACATTAGATTCACTAGTAGGAGTGAGAAAAACATCACGGGGTTGTGCGCATTGTATGGGTGTGTGTTACATTAGATTCACTAGTAGGAGTGAGAAAAACATCACGGGGTGGTGCGCATTGTATGGGTGTGTGTTACATTACATTCACTAGTAGGAGTGAGAAAAACATCACGGGGTGGTGCGCATTGTATGGGTGTGTGTTACATTACATTCACTAGTAGGAGTGAGAAAAACATCACGGGGTGGTGCGCATTGTATGGGTGTGTGTTACATTACATTCACTAGTAGGAGTGGAAAAATATCACGGGGTGGTGCGCATTGTATGGGTGTGTGTTACATTACATTCACTAGTAGGAGTGAGAAAAACATCACGGGGTGGTGCGCATTGTATGGGTGTGTGTTACATTACATTCACTAGTAGGAGTGAGAAAAACATCACGGGGTGGTGCGCATTGTATGGGTGTGTGTTACATTACATTCACTAGTAGGAGTGAGAAAAACATCACGGGGTGTTGCGCATTGTATGGGTGTGTGTTACATTAGATTCACTATTAGGAGTGAGAAAAACATCACGGGGTGGTGCGCATTGTATGGGTGTGTGTTACATTAGATTCACTAGTAGGAGTGAGAAAAACATCACGGGGTGGTGCGCATTGTATGGGTGTGTGTTACATTACATTCACTAGTAGGAGTGAGAAAAACATCACGAGGTGGTGCGCATTGTATGAGAGTGTGTTACATTACATTCACTAATAGGAGTGAGAAAAACATCACGGGGTGGTGCGCATTGTATGGGTGTGTGTTACATTACATTCACTATTGGAGTGAGCAAAACATCACGGGGTTGTGTGATTCGGAGGGTCTGAATTAGTATAGGCAGTGAGTGGCAATGTAGGATGGAGAAAAGCACCGCGGGGTGGTCAGCATGGGGAGATAAGGGAACATGCAGTGGCAATGTAGGATAGGTTTCTGAAAAACATTGCGGGGTGGTGCGCATTGTATGGGTGTGTGTTTCATTAGATTCACTAGTAGGAGTGAGAAAAACATCACGGGGTGGTGCGCATTGTATGGGTGTGTGTTACATTACATTCACTAGTAGGAGAGAGAAAAACATCACGGGGTGGTGCGCATTTTATGGGTGTGTGTTACATTACATTCACTAGTAGGAGTGAGAAAAACATCACGGGGTGCTGCGCATTGTATGGGTGTGTGTTACATTAGATTCACTAGTAGGAGTGTAAAAAATATCACGGGGTGGTGCGCATTGTATGGGTGTGTGTTACATTACATTCACTAGTAGGAGTGAGAAAAACATCACGGGGTGGTGCGCATTTTATGGGTGTGTGTTACATTACATTCACTAGTAGGAGTGAGAAAAACATCACGGGGTGGTGCGCATTTTATGGGTGTGTGTTACATTACATTCACTAGTAGGAGTGAGAAAAACATCACGGTGTGGTGCGCATTGTATGGGTGTGTGTTACATTACATTCACTATTAGGAGTGAGAAAAACATCACGAGGTGGTGCGCATTGTATGGGTGTGTGTTACATTACATTCACTAGTAGGAGTGAGAAAAACATCACGGGGTGGTGCGCATTGAATGGGTGTGTGTTACATTACATTCACTAGTAGGAGTGAGAAAAACATCACGGGGTGGTGCGCATTGTATGGGTGTGTGTTACATTACATTCACTAGTAGGAGTGAGAAAAACATCACGGGGTGGTGCGCATTGCATGGGTGTGTGTTACATTACATTCACTAGTAGGAGTGAGAAAAACATCACGGGGTGGTGGGCATTGTATGGGTGTGTGTTACATTACATTCACTAGTAGGAGTGAGAAAAACATCACGTGGTGGTGCGCATTGTATGGGTGTGTGTTACATTACATTCACTAGTAGGAGTGAGAAAAACATCACGGGGTGCTGCGCATTGTATGGGTGTGTGTTACATTAGATTCACTAGTAGGAGTGAAAAAATATCACGGGGTGGTGCGCATTGTATGGGTGTGTGTTACATTACATTCACTAGTAGGAGTGAGAAAAACATCACGCGGTGGTGCGCATTTTATGGGTGTGTGTTACATTACATTCACTAGTAGGAGTGAGAAAAACATCACGGGGTGGTGCGCATTGTATGGGTGTGTGTTACATTACATTCACTAGTAGGAGTGAGAAAAACATCACGGGGTGGTGCGCATTGTATGGGTGTGTGTTACATTACATTCACTAGTAGGAGTGAGAAAAACATCACGGGGTGGTGCGCACTGTATGGGTGTGTGTTACATTACATTCACTAGTAGGAGTGAGAAAAACATCACGGGGTGGTGCGCATTGAATGGGTGTGTGTTACATTACATTCACTAGTAGGAGTGAGAAAAACATCACGGGGTGGTGCGCATTTTATGGGTGTGTGTTACATTACATTCACTAGTAGGAGTGAGAAAAACATCACGGGGTGGTGCGCATTGTATGGGTGTGTGTTACATTACATTCACTAGTAGGAGTGAGAAAAACATCACGGGGTGGTGCGCATTGTATGGGTGTGTGTTACATTACATTCACTAGTAGGAGTGAGAAAAACATCACAGGGTGGTGCGCATTGTATGGGTGTGTGTTACATTACATTCACTAGTAGGAGTGAGAAAAACATCACGGGGTGGTGCGCATTGTATGGGTGTGTGTTACATTACATTCACTAGTAGGAGTGAGAAAAACATCACGGGGTGGTGCGCATTGTATGGGTGTGTGTTACATTACATTCACTTGTAGGAGTGAAAAAATATCACGGGGTGGTGCGCATTGTATGGGTGTGTGTTACATTTCATTCACTAGTAGGAGTGAGAAAAACATCACGGGGTGGTGCGCATTGTATGGGTGTTTGTTACATTACATTCACTAGTAGGAGTGAGAAAATCATCACGGGGTGGTGCGCATTGTATGGGTGTGTGTTACATTACATTCACTAGTAGGAGTGAGAAAATCATCACGGGGTGGTGCGCATTGTATGGGTGTGTGTTACTTTAGATTCACAAGTAGGAGTGAGAAAAACATCACGGGGTGGTGCGCATTGTATGGGTGTGTGTTACATTACATTCACTAGTAGGAGAGAGAAAAACATCACGGGGTGGTGCGCATTTTATGGGTGTGTGTTACATTACATTCACTAGTAGGAGTGAGAAAAACGTCACGGGGTGCTGCGCATTGTATGGGTGTGTGTTACATTAGATTCACTAGTAGGAGTGAAAAAATATCACGGGGTGGTGCGCATTGTATGGGTGTGTGTTACATTACATTCACTAGTAGGAGTAAGAAAAACATCACGGGGTGGTGCGCATTTTATGGGTGTGTGTTACATTACATTCACTAGTAGGAGTGACAAAAACATCACGGGGTGGTGCGCATTGCATGGGTGTGTGTTACATTACATTCACTAGTAGGAGTGAGAAAAACATCACGGGGTGGTGCGCATTGTATGGGTGTGTGTTACATTACATTCACTAGTAGGAGTGAGAAAAACATCACGGGGTGGTGCGCATTGTATGGGTGTGTGTTACATTACATTCACTAGTAGGAGTGAGAAAAATATCACGGTGTGGTGCGCATTGAATGGGTGTGTGTTACATTACATTCACTAGTAGGAGTGAGAAAAACATCACGGGGTGGTGCGCATTTTATGGGTGTGTGTTACATTACATTCACTAGTAGGAGTGAGAAAAACATCACGGGGTGGTGCGCATTGTATGGGTGTGTGTTACATTACATTCACTAGTAGGAGTGAGAAAAACATCACGGGGTGGTGCGCATTGTATGGGTGTGTGTTACATTACATTCACTAGTAGGAGTGAGAAAAACATCACGGGGTGGTGCGCATTGTATGGGTGTGTGTTACATTACATTCACTAGTAGGAGTGAGAAATACATCACGGGGTGGTGCGCATTGTATGGGTGTGTCTTACATTACATTCACTAGTAGGAGTGAGAAAAACATCACGGGGTGGTGCGAATTGTATGGGTGTGTGTTACATTACATTCACTAGTAGGAGTGAAAAAATATCACGGGGTGGTGCGCATTGTATGGGTGTGTGTTACATTCACTAGTAGGAGTGAGAAAAACATCACGGGGTGGTGCGCATTGTATGGGTGTGTGTTACATTACATTCACTAGTAGGAGTGAGAAAAACATCACGGGGTGGTGCGCATTGTATGGGTGTGTGTTACATTACATTCACTAGTAGGAGTGAGAAAAACATCACGGGGTGGTGCGCATTGTATGGGTGTGTGTTACATTACATTCACTAGTAGGAGTGAGAAAAACATCACGGGGTGGTGCGCATTGTATGGGTGTGTGTTACATTACATTCACTAGTAGGAGTGAGAAAAACATCACGGGGTGGTGCGCATTGTATGGGTGTGTGTTACATTACATTCACTAGTAGGAGTGAGAAAAACATCACGGGGTGGTGCGCATTGTATGGGTGTGTGTTACATTACATTCACTAGTAGGAGTGAGAAAAACATCACGGGGTGGTGCGCATTGTATGGGTGTGTGTTACATTACATTCACTAGTAGCAGTGAGAAAAACATCACGGGGTGGTGCGCATTGTATGGGAGTGTGTTACATTACATTCACTAATAGGAGTGAGAAAAACATCAGAGGGTGGTGCGCATTGTATGGGTGTGTGTTACATTACATTCACTACTAGGAGTAAGCAAAACATCACGGGGTTGTGTGTTTCGGAGGGTCTGAATTAGGATAGGCAGTGAGTGGCAATGTAGGATGGAGAAAAGCACCGCGGGGTGGTCAGCATGGGGAGATAAGGGAACATGCAGTGGCAATGTAGGATAGGTTTCTGAAAAACATCGCGGGGTGGTGCGCATTGTATGGGTGTGTGTTACATTAGATTCACTACTAGGAGTGAGAAAAACATCACGGGGTAGTGCGCATTGTATGCGTGTGTGTTACATTACATTCACTAGTAGGAGTGAGAAAAACATCACTGGGTGGTGCGCATTGTATGGGTGTGTGTTACATTACATTCACTAGTAGGAGTGAGAAAAACATCACGGGGTGGTGCGCATTGTATGGGTGTGTGTTACATTAGATTCACTAGTAGGAGTGAGAAAAACATCACGGGGTGGTGCGCATTGTATGGGTGTGTGTTACATTACATTCACTAATAGGAGTGAGAAAAACATCACGGGTTGGTGCGCATTTTATGGGTGTGTTTTACATTACATTCACTAGTAGGAGTGAGAAAAACATCATGGGGTGGTGCGCATTGTATGGGTGTGTGTTACATTACATTCACTAGTAGGAGTGAAAAAACATCACGGGGTGGTGCGCATTGTATGGGTGTGTGTTACATTACATTCACTAGTAGGAGTGAGAATAACATCACGGGGTGGTGCGCATTGTATGGGTGTGTGTTACATTGCATTCACTAGTAGGAGTGAGAAAAACATCACGGGGTGGTGCGCATTGTATGGGTGTGTGTTACATTACATTCACTAGTAGGAGTGAGAAAAACATCACGGGGTGGTGCGCATTGTATGGGTGTGTGTTACATTACATTCACTAGTAGGAGTGAGAAAAACATCACGGGGTGGTGCGCATTGTATGGGTGTGTGTTACATTACATTCACTAGTAGGAGTGAGAAAAACATCACGGGGTGGTGCGCATTGTATGGGTGTGTGTTACATTACATTCACTAGTAGGAGTGAGAAATACATCACGGGGTGGTGCGCATTGTATGGGTGTGTCTTACATTACATTCACTAGTAGGAGTGAGAAAAACATCACGGGGTGGTGCGAATTGTATGGGTGTGTGTTACATTACATTCACGAGTAGGAGTGATAAAATATCACGGGGTGGTGCGCATTGTATGGGTGTGTGTTACATTCACTAGTAGGAGTGAGAAAAACATCACGGGGTGGTGCGCATTGTATGGGTGTGTGTTACATTACATTCACTAGTAGGAGTGAGAAAAACATCACGGGGTGGTGCGCATTGTATGGGTGTGTGTTACATTACATTCACTAGTAGGAGTGAGAAAAACATCACGGGGTGGTGCGCATTGTATGGGTGTGTGTTACATTACATTCACTAGTAGGAGTGAGAAAAACATCACGGGGTGGTGCGCATTGTATGGGTGTGTGTTACATTACATTCACTAGTAGGAGTGAGAAAAACATCACGGGGTGGTGCGCATTGTATGGGTGTGTGTTACATTACATTCACTAGTAGGAGTGAGAAAAACATCACGGGGTGGTGCGCATTGTATGGGTGTGTGTTACATTACATTCACTAGTAGGAGTGAGAAAAACATCACGGGGTGGTGCGCATTGTATGGGTGTGTGTTACATTACATTCACTAGTAGCAGTGAGAAAAACATCACGGGGTGGTGCGCATTGTATGGGAGTGTGTTACATTACATTCACTAATAGGAGTGAGAAAAACATCACGGGGTGGTGCGCATTGTATGGGTGTGTGTTACATTACATTCACTACTAGGAGTAAGCAAAACATCATGGGGTTGTGTGATTCGGAGGGTCTGAATTAGGATAGGCAGTGAGTGGCAATGTAGGATGGAGAAAAGCACCGCGGGGTGGTCAGCATGGGGAGATAAGGGAACATGCAGTGGCAATGTAGGATAGGTTTCTGAAAAACATCGCGGGGTGGTGCGCATTGTATGGGTGTGTGTTACATTAGATTCACTACTAGGAGTGAGAAAAACATCACGGGGTGGTGCGCATTGTATGCGTGTGTGTTACATTACATTCACTAGTAGGAGTGAGAAAAACATCACTGGGTGGTGCGCATTGTATGGGTGTGTGTTACATTACATTCACTAGTAGGAGTGAGAAAAACATCACGGGGTGGTGCGCATTGTATGGGTGTGTGTTACATTAGATTCACTAGTAGGAGTGAGAAAAACATCACGGGGTGGTGCGCATTGTATGGGTGTGTGTTACATTACATTCACTAGTAGGAGTGAGAAAAACATCACGGGGTGGTGCGCATTGTATGGGTGTGTGTTACATTACATTCACTAGTAGGAGTGAGAAAAACATCACGGGGTGGTGCGCATTGTATGGGTGTGTGTTACATTACATTCACTAGTAGGAGTGAGAAAAACATCACGGGGTGGTGCGCATTGTATGGGTGTGTGTTACATTACATTCACTAGTAGGAGTGAGAAAAACATCACGGGGTGGTGCGCATTGTATGGGTGTGTGTTACATTACATTCACTAGTAGGAGTGAGAAAAACATCACGGGGTGGTGCGCATTGTATGGGTGTGTGTTACATTACATTCACTAGTAGGAGTGAGAAAAACATCACGGGGTGGTGCGCATTGTATGGGTGTGTGTTACATTACATTCACTAGTAGGAGTGAGAAAAACATCACAGGGTGGTGCGCATTGTATGTGTGTGTGTTACATTACATTCACTAGTAGGAGTGAGAAAAACATCACGGGGTGGTGCGCATTGTATGGGTGTGTGTTACATTACATTCACTAGTAGGAGTGAGAAAAACATCACGGGGTGGTGCGCATTGTATGGGTGTGTGTTACATTACATTCACTAGTAGGAGTGAGAAAAACATCACGGGGTGGTGCGCATTGTATGGGTGTGTGTTACATTACATTCACTAGTAGGAGTGAGAAAAACATCACGGGGTGGTGCGCATTGTATGGGTGTGTGTTACATTACATTCACTAGTAGGAGTGAGAAAAACATCACGGGGTGGTGCGCATTGTATGGGTGTGTGTTACATTACATTCACTAGTAGGAGTGAGAAAAACATCACGGGGTGGTGCGCATTGTATGGGTGTGTGTTACATTACATTCACTAGTAGGAGTGAGAAAAACATCACGGGGTGGTGCGCATTGTATGGGTGTGTGTTACATTACATTCACTAGTAGGAGTGAGAAAAACATCACGGGGTGGTGCGCATTGTATGGGTGTGTGTTACATTACATTCACTAGTAGGAGTGAGAAAAACATCACGGGGTGGTGCGCATTGTATGGGAGTGTGTTACATTACATTCACTAATAGGAGTGAGAAAAACATCACGGGGTGGTGCGCATTGTATGGGTGTGTGTTACATTACATTCACTACTAGGAGTGAGCAAAACATCACGGGGTTGTGTGATTCGGAGGGTCTGAATTAGGATAGGCAGTGAGTGGCAATGTAGGATGGAGAAAAGCACCGCGGGGTGGTCAGCATGGGGAGATAAGTGAACATGCAGTGGCAATGTAGGATAGGTTTCTGAAAAACATCGCGGGGTGGTGCGCATTGTATGGGTGTGTGTTACATTAGATTCACTACTAGGAGTGAGAAAAACATCACGGGGTGGTGCGCATTGTATGGGTGTGTGTTACATTAGATTCACTAGTAGGAGTGAGAAAAACATCACGGGGTGGTGCGCATTGTATGGGTGTGTGTTCCATTACATTCACTAGTAGGAGTGAAAAAACATCACGGGTTGGTGCGCGTTTTATGGGTGTGTGTTACATTACATTCACTAGTAGGAGTGAGAAAAACATTATGGGGTTGTGCGCATTGTATGGGTGTGTGTTACATTACATTCACTAGTAGGAGTGAAAAAACATCACGGGGTGGTGCGCATTGTATGGGTGTGTGTTACATTACATTCACTAGTAGGAGTGAGAAAAACATCACGGGGTGGTGCGCATTGTATGGGTGTGTGTTACATTACATTCACTAGTAGGAGTGAGAAAAACATCACGGGGTGGTGCGCATTGTATGGGTGTGTGTTACATTGCATTCACTAGTAGGAGTGAGAAAAACATCACGGGGTGGTGCGCATTGTATGGGTGTGTGTCAAATTACATTCACTAGTAGGAGTGAGAAAAACATCACGGGGTGGTGCGCATTGTATGGGTGTGTGTTACATTACATTCACTAGTAGGAGTGAGAAAAACATCACGGGGTGGTGCGCATTGTATGGGTGTGTGTTACATTACATTCACTAGTAGGAGTGAGAAAAACATCACGGGGTGGTGCGCATTGTATGGGTGTGTGTTACATTAGATTCACTAGTAGGAGTGAGAAAAACATCACAGGGGGGTGCGCATTGTATGGGTGTGTGTTACATTACATTCACTAGTAGGAGTGAGAAAAACATCACGGGGTGGTGCGCATTGTATGGGTGTGTGTTACATTACATTCACTAGTAGGAGTGAGAAAAACATCACGGGGTGGTGCGCATTGTATGGGTGTGTGTTACATTACATTCACTAGTAGGAGTGAGAAAAACATCACGGGGTGGTGCGCATTGTATGGGTGTGTGTTACATTACATTCACTAGTAGGAGTGAAAAAACATCACGGGGTGGTGCGCATTGTATGGGTGTGTGTTACATTACATTCACTAGTAGGAGTGAGAAAAACATCACGGGGTGGTGCGCATTGTATGGGTGTGTGTTACATTACATTCACTAGTAGGAGTGAGAAAAACATCACGGGGTGGTGCGCATTGTATGGGTGTGTGTTACATTACATTCACTAGTAGGAGTGAGAAAAACATCACGGGGTGGTGCGCATTGTATGGGTGTGTGTTACATTACATTCACTAGTAGGAGTGAGAAAAACATCACGGGGTGGTGCGCATTGTATGGGTGTGTGTTACATTACATTCACTAGTAGGAGTGAGAAAAACATCACGGGGTGGTGCGCATTGTATGGGTGTGTGTTACATTACATTCACTAGTAGGAGTGAGAAAAACATCACGGGGTGGTGCGCATTGTATGGGTGTGTGTTACATTACATTCACTAGTAGGAGTGAGAAAAACATCACGGGGTGGTGCGCATTGTATGGGTGTGTGTTACATTACATTCACTAGTAGGAGTGAGAAAAACATCACGGGGTGGTGCGCATTGTATGGGTGTGTGTTACATTACATTCACTAGTAGGAGTGAGAAAAACATCACGGGGTGGTGCGCATTGTATGGGTGTGTGTTACATTACATTCACTAGTAGGAGTGAGAAAAACATCACGGGGTGGTGCGCATTGTATGGGAGTGTGTTACATTACATTCACTAATAGGAGTGAGAAAAACATCACGGGGTGGTGCGCATTGTATGGGTGTGTGTTACATTACATTCACTACTAGGAGTGAGCAAAACATCACGGGGTTGTGTGATTCGGAGGGTCTGAATTAGGATAGGCAGTGAGTGGCAATGTAGGATGGAGAAAAGCACCGCGGGGTGGTCAGCATGGGGAGATAAGTGAACATGCAGTGGCAATGTAGGATAGGTTTCTGAAAAACATCGCGGGGTGGTGCGCATTGTATGGGTGTGTGTTACATTAGATTCACTACTAGGAGTGAGAAAAACATCACGGGGTGGTGCGCATTTTATGCGTGTGTGTTACATTACATTCACTAGTAGGAGTGAGAAAAACATCACGGGGTGGTGCGCATTGTATGGGTGTGTGTTACATTACATTCACTAGTAGGAGTGAGAAAAACATCACGGGGTGTTGCGCATTGTATGTGTGTGTGTTACATTAGATTCACTAGTAGGAGTGAGAAAAACATCACGGGGTGGTGCGCATTGTATGGGTGTGTGTTACATTACATTCACTAGTAGGAGTGAGAAAAACATCACGGGTTGGTGCGCATTTTATGGGTGTGTGTTACATTACATTCACTAGTAGGAGTGAGAAAAACATCACGGGGTGGTGCGCATTGTATGGGTGTGTGTTACATTACATTCACTAGTAGGAGTGAAAAAACATCACGGGGTGGTGCGCATTGTATGGGTGTGTGTTACATTACATTCACTAGTAGGAGTGAGAAAAACATCACTGGGTGGTGCGCATTGTATGGGTGTGTGTTACATTACATTCACTAGTAGGAGTGAGAAAAACATCACGGGGTGGTGCGCATTGTATGGGTGTGTGTTACATTACATTCACTAGTAGGAGTGAGAAAAACATCACGGGGTGGTGCGCATTGTATGGGTGTGTGTTACATTGCATTCACTAGTAGGAGTGAGAAAAACATCACGGTGTGGTGCGCATTGTATGGGTGTGTGTTACATTACATTCACTAGTAGGAGTGAGAAAAACATCACGGGGTGGTGCGCATTGTATGGGTGTGTGTTACATTACATTCACTAGTAGGAGTGAGAAAAACATCATGGGGTGGTGCGCATTGAATGGGTGTGTGTTACATTACATTCACTAGTAGGAGTGAGAAAAACATCACGGGGTGGTGCGCATTGTATGGGTGTGTGTTACATTAGATTCACTAGTAGGAGTGAGAAAAACATCACAGGGTGGTGCGCATTGTATGGGTGTGTGTTACATTACATTCACTAGTAGGAGTGAGAAAAACATCACGGGGTGTTGCGCATTGTAGGGGTGTGTGTTACATTACATTCACTAGTAGGAGTTAGAAAAACATCACGGGGTGGTGCGCATTGTATGGGTGTGTGTTACATTACATTCACTAGTAGGAGTGAGAAAAACATCACGTGGTGGTGCGCATTGTATGGGTGTGTGTTACATTACATTCACTAGTAGGAGTGAGAAAAACATCACGGGGTGGTGCGCATTGTATGGGTGTGTGTTACATTACATTCACTAGTAGGAGTGAGAAAAACATCACGGGGTGGTGCGCATTGTATGGGTGTGTGTTACATTACATTCACTACTAGGATTGAGAAAAACATCACGGGGTAGTGCGCATTGTATGGGTGTGTGTTACATTAGATTCACTAGTAGGAGTGAGAAAAACATCACGGGGTGGTGCGCATTGTATGGGTGTGTGTTACATTACATTCACTAGTAGGAGTGAGAAAAACATCACGGGGTGGTGCGCATTGTATGGGTGTGTGTTACATTACATTCACTAGTAGGAGTGAGAAAAACATCACGGGGTGGTGCGCATTGTATGGGTGTGTGTTACATTACATTCACTAGTAGGAGTGAGAAAAACATCACGGGGTGGTGCGCATTGTATGGGTGTGTGTTACATTACATTCACTAGTAGGAGTGAAAAAACATCACGGGTTGGTGCGCATTTTATGGGTGTGTGTTACATTACATTCATAGTAGGAGTGAGAAAAACATCACGGGGTGGTGCGCATTGTATGGGTGTGTGTTACATTACATTCACTAGTAGGAGTGAAAAAACATCACGGGGTGGTGCGCATTGTATGGGTGTGTGTTACATTACATTCACTAGTAGGAGTGAGAAAAACATCACGGGATGGTGCGCATTGTATGGGTGTGTGTTACATTACATTCACTAGTAGGAGTGAGAAAAACATCACGGGGTGGTGCGCATTGTATGGGTGTGTGTTACATTACATTCACTAGTAGGAGTGAGAAAAACATCACGGGGTGGTGCGCATTGTATGGGTGTGTGTTACATTGCATTCACTAGTAGGAGTGAGAAAAACATCACGGGGTGGTGCGCATTGTATGGGTGTGTGTTACATTATATTCACTAGTAGGAGTGAGAAAAACATCACGGGGTGGTGCGCATTGTATGGGTGTGTGTTACATTACATTCACTAGTAGGAGTGAGAAAAACATCACTGGGTGGTGCGCATTGTATGGGTGTGTGTTACATTACATTCACTAGTAGGAGTGAGAAAAACATCACGGGGTGGTGCGCATTGTATGGGTGTGTGTTACATTAGATTCACTAGTAGGAGTGAGAAAAACATCACAGGGGGGTGCGCATTGTATGGGTGTGTGTTACATTAGATTCACTAGTAGGAGTGAGAAAAACATCACAGAGTGGTGCGCATTGTATGGGTGTGTGTTACATTACATTCACTAGTAGGAGTGAGAAAAACATCACGGGGTGGTGCGCATTGTATGGGTGTGTGTTACATTACATTCACTAGTAGGAGTGAGAAAAACATCACGGGGTGGTGCGCATTGTATGGGTGTGTGTTACATTACATTCACTAGTAGGAGTGAGAAAAACATCACGGGGTGGTGCGCATTGTATGGGTGTGTGTTACATTACATTCACTAGTAGGAGTGAGAAAAACATCACGGGGTGGTGCGCATTGTATGGGTGTGTGTTACATTAGATTCACTAGTAGGAGTGAGAAAAACATCACGGGGTGGTGCGCATTGTATGGGTGTGTGTTACATTACATTCACTAGTAGGAGTGCGAAAAACATCACGGGTTGGTGCGCATTTTATGGGTGTGTGTTACATTACATTCACTAGTAGGAGTGAGAAAAACATCACGGGGTGGTGCGCATTGTATGGGTGTGTGTTACATTACATTCACTAGTAGGAGTGAAAAAACATCACGGGGTGGTGCGCATTGTATGGGTGTGTGTTACATTACATTCACTAGTAGGAGTGAGAAAAACATCACTGGGTGGTGCGCATTGTATGGGTGTGTGTTACATTACATTCACTAGTAGGAGTGAGAAAAACATCACGGGGTGGTGCGCATTGTATGGGTGTGTGTTACATTACATTCACTAGTAGGAGTGAGAAAAACATCACGGGGTGGTGCGCATTGTATGGGTGTGTGTTACATTGCATTCACTAGTAGGAGTGAGAAAAACATCACGGGGTGGTGCGCATTGTATGGGTGTGTGTTACATTACATTCACTAGTAGGAGTGAGAAAAACATCACGGGGTGGTGCGCATTGTATGGGTGTGTGTTACATTACATTCACTAGTAGGAGTGAGAAAAACATCACGGGGTGGTGCGCATTGTATGGGTGTGTGTTACATTACATTCACTAGTAGGAGTGAGAAAAACATCACGGGGTGGTGCGCATTGTATGGGTGTGTGTTACATTAGATTCACTAGTAGGAGTGAGAAAAACATCACGGGGTGGTGCGCATTGTATGGGTGTGTGTTACATTACATTCACTAGTAGGAGTGAGAAAAACATCACGGGGTGGTGCGCATTGTATGGGTGTGTGTTACATTACATTCACTAGTAGGAGTGAGAAAAACATCACGGGGTGGTGCGCATTGTATGGGTGTGTGTTACATTACATTCACTAGTAGGAGTGAGAAAAACATCACGGGGTGGTGCGCATTGTATGGGTGTGTGTTACATTACATTCACTAGTAGGAGTGAAAAAACATCACGGGGTGGTGCGCATTGTATGGGTGTGTGTTACATTACATTCACTAGTAGGAGTGAGAAAAACATCACGGGGTGGTGCGCATTTTATGGGTGTGTGTTATATTACATTCACTAGTAGGAGTGAGAAAAACATCACGGGGTGGTGCGCATTGTATGGGTGTGTGTTACATTACATTCACTAGTAGGAGTGAGAAAAACATCACGGGGTGGTGCGCATTGTATGGGTGAGTGTTACATTACATTCACTAGTAGGAGTGAGAAAAACATCACGGGGTGGTGCGCATTGTATGTGTGTGTGTTACATTACATTCACTAGTAGGAGTGAGAAAAACATCACGGGGTGTTGCGCATTGTATGGGTGTGTGTTACATTACATTCACTAGTAGGAGTGAGAAAAACATCACGGGGTGTTGCGCATTGTATGGGTGTGTGTTACATTACATTCACTAGTAGGAGTTAGAAAAACATCACGGGGTGGTGCGCATTGTATGGGTGTGTGTTACATTACATTCACTAGTAGGAGTGAGAAAAACATCACGGGTTGGTGCGCATTTTATGGGTTTGTGTTACATTAGATTCACTAGTAGGAGTGAGAAAAACATCACGGTGTGGTGCGCATTGTGTGGGTGTGTGTTACATTACATTCACTAGTAGGAGTGAGAAAAACATCACGGGGTGGTGCGCATTGTATGGGTGTGTGTTACATTATATTCACTAGTAGGAGTGAGAAAAACATCACGGGGTGGTGCGCATTGTATGGGTGTGTGTTACATTACATTCACTAGTAGGAGTGAGAAAAACATCACGGGGTGGTGCGCATTGTATGGGTGTGTGTTACATTACATTCACTAGTAGGAGTGAGAAAAACATCACGGGGTGGTGCGCATTGTATGGGTGTGTGTTACATTACATTCACTAGTAGGAGTGAGAAAAACATCACGGGGTGGTGCGCATTGTATGGGTGTGTGTTACATTACATTCACTAGTAGGAGTGAGAAAAACATCACGGGGTGGTGCGCATTGTATGGGTGTGTGTTACATTACATTCACTAGTAGGAGTGAGAAAAACATCACGGGGTGGTGCGCATTGTATGGGTGTGTGTTACATTACATTCACTAGTAGGAGTGAGAAAAACATCACGGGGTGGTGCGCATTGTATGGGTGTGTGTTACATTACATTCACTAGTAGGAGTGAGAAAAACATCACGGGGTGGTGCGCATTGTATGGGAGTGTGTTACATTACATTCACTAATAGGAGTGAGAAAAACATCACGGGGTGGTGCGCATTGTATGGGTGTGTGTTACATTACATTCACTACTAGGAGTGAGCAAAACATCACGGGGTTGTGTGATTCGGAGGGTCTGAATTAGGATAGGCAGTGAGTGGCAATGTAGGATGGAGAAAAGCACCGCGGGGTGTTCAGCATGGGGAGATAAGTGAACATGCAGTGGCAATGTAGGATAGGTTTCTGAAAAACATCGCGGGGTGGTGCGCATTGTATGGGTGTGTGTTACATTAGATTCACTACTAGGAGTGAGAAAAACATCACGGGGTGGTGCGCATTGTATGCGTGTGTGTTACATTACATTCACTAGTAGGAGTGAGAAAAACATCACGGGGTGGTACGCATTGTATGGGTGTGTGTTACATTACATTCACTAGTAGGAGTGAGAAAAACATCAAGGGGTGGTGCGCATTGTATGGGTGTGTGTTACATTAGATTCACTAGTAGGAGTGAGAAAAACATCACGGGGTGGTGCGCATTGTATGGGTGTGTGTTACATTACATTCACTAGTAGGAGTGCGAAAAACATCACGGGTTGGTGCGCATTTTATGGGTGTGTGTTACATTACATTCACTAGTAGGAGTGAGAAAAACATCACGGGGTGGTGCGCATTGTATGGGTGTGTGTTACATTACATTCACTAGTAGGAGTGAAAAAACATCACGGGGTGGTGCGCATTGTATGGGTGTGTGTTACATTACATTCACTAGTAGGAGTGAGAAAAACATCACGGGGTGGTGCGCATTGTATGGGTGTGTGTTACATTACATTCACTAGTAGGAGTGAGAAAAACATCACGGGGTGGTGCGCATTGTATGGGTGTGTGTTACATTACATTCACTAGTAGGAGTGAGAAAAACATCACGGGGTGGTGCGCATTGTATGGGTGTGTGTTACATTACATTCACTAGTAGGAGTGAGAAAAACATCACGGGGTGGTGCGCATTGTATGGGTGTGTGTTACATTACATTCACTAGTAGGAGTGAGAAAAACATCACGGGGTGGTGCGCATTGTATGGGTGTGTGTTACATTACATTCACTAGTAGGAGTGAGAAAAACATCACGGGGTGGTGCGCATTGTATGGGAGTGTGTTACATTACATTCACTAATAGGAGTGAGAAAAACATCACGGGGTGGTGCGCATTGTATGGGTGTGTGTTACATTACATTCACTACTAGGAGTGAGCAAAACATCACGGGGTTGTGTGATTCGGAGGGTCTGAATTAGGATAGGCAGTGAGTGGCAATGTAGGATGGAGAAAAGCACCGCGGGGTGTTCAGCATGGGGAGATAAGTGAACATGCAGTGGCAATGTAGGATAGGTTTCTGAAAAACATCGCGGGGTGGTGCGCATTGTATGGGTGTGTGTTACATTAGATTCACTAGTAGGAGTGAGAAAAACATCACGGGGTGGTGCGCATTGTATGCGTGTGTGTTACATTAGATTCACTAGTAGGAGTGCGAAAAACATCACGGGTTGGTGCGCATTGTATGGGTGTGTGTTACATTACATTCACTAGTAGGAGTGAGAAAAACATCACGGGGTGGTGCGCATTGTATGGGTGTGTGTTACATTACATTCACTAGTAGGAGTGAAAAAACATCACGGGGTGGTGCGCATTGTATGGGTGTGTGTTACATTACATTCACTAGTAGGAGTGAGAAAAACATCACTGGGTGGTGCGCATTGTATGGGTGTGTGTTACATTACATTCACTAGTAGGAGTGAGAAAAACATCACGGGGTGGTGCGCATTGTATGGGTGTGTGTTACATTACATTCACTAGTAGGAGTGAGAAAAACATCACGGGGTGGTGCGCATTGTATGGGTGTGTGTTACATTGCATTCACTAGTAGGAGTGAGAAAAACATCACGGGGTGGTGCGCATTGTATGGGTGTGTGTTACATTACATTCACTAGTAGGAGTGAGAAAAACATCACGGGGTGGTGCGCATTGTATGGGTGTGTGTTACATTACATTCACTAGTAGGAGTGAGAAAAACATCACGGGGTGGTGCGCATTGTATGGGTGTGTGTTACATTACATTCACTAGTAGGAGTGAGAAAAACATCACGGGGTGGTGCGCATTGTATGGGTGTGTGTTACATTAGATTCACTAGTAGGAGTGAGAAAAACATCACGGGGTGGTGCGCATTGTATGGGTGTGTGTTACATTACATTCACTAGTAGGAGTGAGAAAAACATCACGGGGTGGTGCGCATTGTATGGGTGTGTGTTACATTACATTCACTAGTAGGAGTGAGAAAAACTTCACGGGGTGGTGCGCATTGTATGGGTGTGTGTTACATTACATTCACTAGTAGGAGTGAGAAAAACATCACGGGGTGGTGCGCATTGTATGGGTGTGTGTTACATTACATTCACTAGTAGGAGTGAAAAAACATCACGGGGTGGTGCGCATTGTATGGGTGTGTGTTACATTACATTCACTAGTAGGAGTGAGAAAAACATCACGGGGTGGTGCGCATTTTATGGGTGTGTGTTACATTACATTCACTAGTAGGAGTGAGAAAAACATCACGGGGTGGTGCGCATTGTATGGGTGTGTGTTACATTACATTCACTAGTAGGAGTGAGAAAAACATCACGGGGTGGTGCGCATTGTATGGGTGAGTGTTACATTACATTCACTAGTAGGAGTGAGAAAAACATCACGGGGTGGTGCGCATTGTATGGGTGTGTGTTACATTACATTCACTAGTAGGAGTGAGAAAAACATCACGGGGTGTTGCGCATTGTATGGGTGTGTGTTACATTACATTCACTAGTAGGAGTGAGAAAAACATCACGGGGTGTTGCGCATTGTATGGGTGTGTGTTACATTACATTCACTAGTAGGAGTGAGAAAAACATCACGGGGTGGTGCGCATTGTATGGGTGTGTGTTACATTACATTCACTAGTAGGAGTGAGAAAAACATCACGGGGTGGTGCGCATTGTATGGGTGTGTGTTACATTAGATTCACTAGTAGGAGTGAGAAAAACATCACGGTGTGGTGCGCATTGTATGGGTGTGTGTTACATTACATTCACTAGTAGGAGTGAGAAAAACATCACGGGGTGGTGCGCATTGTATGGGTGTGTGTTACATTACATTCACTAGTAGGAGTGAGAAAAACATCACGGGGTGGTGCGCATTGTATGGGTGTGTGTTACATTACATTCACTAGTAGGAGTGAGAAAAACATCACGGGGTGGTGCGCATTGTATGGGTGTGTGTTACATTACATTCACTAGTAGGAGTGAGAAAAACATCACGGGGTGGTGCGCATTGTATGGGTGTGTGTTACATTACATTCACTAGTAGGAGTGAGAAAAACATCACGGGGTGGTGCGCATTGTATGGGTGTGTGTTACATTACATTCACTAGCAGGAGTGAGAAAAACATCACGGGGTGGTGCGCATTGTATGGGTGTGTGTTACATTACATTCACTAGCAGGAGTGAGAAAAACATCACGGGGTGGTGCGCATTGTATGGGTGTGTGTTACATTACATTCACTAGTAGGAGTGAGAAAAACATCACGGGGTGGTGCGCATTGTATGGGTGTGTGTTACATTACATTCACTAGTAGGAGTGAGAAAAACATCACGGGGTGGTGCGCATTGTATGGGTGTGTGTTACATTACATTCACTAGTAGGAGTGAGAAAAACATCACGGGGTGGTGCGCATTGTATGGGTGTGTGTTACATTAGATTCACTAGTAGGAGTGAAAAAATATCACGGGGTGGTGCGCATTGTATGGGTGTGTGTTAAATTACATTCACTAGTAGGAGTGAGAAAAACATCACGGGGTGGTGCCCATTTTATGGGTGTGTGTTACATTACATTCACTAGTAGGAGTGAGAAAAACATCACGGGGTGGTGCGCATTGTATGGGTGTGTGTTACATTACATTCACTAGTAGGAGTGAGAAAAACATCACGGGGTGGTGCGCATTGTATGGCTGTGTGTTACATTACATTCACTAGTAGGAGTGAGAAAAACATCACGGGGTGGTGCGCATTGTATGGGTGTGTGTTACATTACATTCACTAGTAGGAGTGAGAAAAACATCACGGGGTGGTGCGCATTGTATGGGTGTGTGTTACATTGGATTCACTAGTAGGAGTGAGAAAAACATCACGGGGTGGTGCGCATTGTATGGCTGTGTGTTACATTACATTCACTAGTAGGAGTGAGAAAAATATCACGGGGTGGTGCGCATTGTATGGGTGTGTGTTACATTACATTCACTAGTAGGAGTGAGAAAAACATCACGGTGTGGTTCGCATTTTACGGGTGTGTGTTACATTACATTCACTAGTAGGAGTGAGAAAAACATCACGGGGTGGTGCGCATTGTATGGGTGTGTGTTACATTACATTCACTAGTAGGAGTGAGAAAATCATCACGGGGTGGTGCGCATTGTATGGGTGTGTGTTACATTACATTCACTAGTAGGAGTGAGAAAAACATCTCGGGGTGGTGCGCATTGTATGGGTGTGTGTTACATTACATTCACTAGTAGGAGTGAGAAAAACATCACGGAGTGGTGCGCATTGTATGGGTGTGTGTTACATTACATTCACTAGTAGGAGTGAGAAAAACATCACGGGGTGGTGCGCATTGTATGGTGTGTGTTACATTACATTCACTAGTAGGAGTGAGAAAAACATCACGGGGTGGTGCGCATTGTATGGGTGTGTGTTACATTACATTCACTAGTAGGAGTGAGAAAAACATCACGGGGTGGTGCGCATTGTATGGGTGTGTGTTACATTACATTCACTAGTAGGAGTGAGAAAAACATCACGGGGTGGTGCGCATTGTATGGGTGTGTGTTACATTACATTCACTAGTAGGAGTGAGAAAAACATCAAGGGGTGGTGCGCATTGTATGGGTGTGTGTTTCATTACATTCACTAGTAGGAGTGAGAAAAACATCACGGGGTGGTGCGCATTGTATGGTTGTGTGTTACATTATATTCACTAGTAGGAGTGAGAAAAACATCACGGGGTGGTGCGCATTGTATGAGAGTGTGTTACATTACATTCACTAATAGGCGTGAGAAAACGATCACGGGGTGGTGCGCATTGTATGTGTGTGTGTTACATTACATTCACTACTAGGAGTGAGCAAAACATCATGGGGTTGTGTGATTTGGAGGGTCTGAATTAGGATAGGCAGTGAGTGGCAATGTAGGATGGAGAAAAGCACCGCGGGTTGGTCAGCATGGGGAGATAAGGGAACATGCAGTGGCAATGTAGGATAGGTTTCTGAAAAACATCGCGGGGTGGTGCGCATTGTATCGGTGTGTGTTACATTAGATTCACTAGTAGGAGTGACAAAAACATCACGGGGTGGTGCGCATTGTATGGGTGTGTGTTACATTACATTCACTAGTAGGAATGAGAAAAACATCACGGGGTGGTGCGCATTGTATGGGTGTGTGTTACATTACATTCACTAGTAGGAGTGAGAAAAACATCACGCGGTGGTGCGCATTGTATGAGTGTGTGTTACATTACATTCACTAGTAGGAGTGAGAAAAACATCACGGGGTGGTGCGCATTGTATGAGTGTGTGTTACATTACATTCACTAGTAGGAGTGAGAAAAACATCAAGGGGTGGTGCGCATTGTATGGGTGTGTGTTACATTAGATTCACTAGTAGGAGTGACAAAAACATCACGGGGTGGTGCGCATTGTATGGGTGTGTGTTACATTACATTCACTAGTAGGAGTGAGAAAAACATCACGGGGTGGTGCGCATTGTATGGGTGTGTGTTACATTACATTCACTAGTAGGAGTGAGAAAAACATCACGGGGTGGTGCGCATTGTATGGGTGTGTGTTACATTACATTCACTAGTAGGAGTGAGAAAAACATCAAGGGGTGGTGCGCATTGTATGAGAGTGTGTTACATTACATTCACTAATAGGAGTGAGAAACACATCACGGGGTGGTGCGCATTGTATGGGTGTGTGTTACATTACATTCACTACTAGGAGTGAGCAAAACATCACGGGGTTGTGTGATTCGGAGGGTCTGAATTAGGATAGGCAGTGAGTGGCAATGTAGGATGGAGAAAAGCACCGCGGGGTGGTCAGCATGGGGAGATAAGGGAACATGCAGTGGCAATGTAGGATAGGTTTCTGAAAAACATCGCGGGGTGGTGCGCATTGTATGGGTGTGTGTTACATTACATTCACTAGTAGGAGTGAGAAAAACATCACGGGGTGGTGCGCATTGTATGGTGTGTGTTACATTGCATTCACTAGTAGGAGTGAGAAAAACATCACGGGGTGGTGCGCATTGTATGGGTGTGTGTTACATTACATTCACTAGTAGGAGTGAGAAAAACATCACGGGGTGGTGCGCATTGTATGGGTGTGTGTTACATTACATTCACTAGTAGGAGTGAGAAAAACATCACGGGGTGGTGCGCATTGTATGGGTGTGTGTTACATTACATTCACTAGTAGGAGTGAGAAAAACATCACGGGGTGGTGCGCATTGTATGGGTGTGTGTTACATTAGATTCACTAGTAGGAGTGAGAAAAACATCACGGGGTGGTGCGCATTGTATGGGTGTGTGTTACATTACATTCACTAGTAGGAGTGAGAAAAACATCACGGGGTGGTGCGCATTGTATGGGTGTGTGTTACATTACATTCACTAGTAGGAGTGAGAAAAACTTCACGGGGTGGTGCGCATTGTATGGGTGTGTGTTACATTACATTCACTAGTAGGAGTGAGAAAAACATCACGGGGTGGTGCGCATTGTATGGGTGTGTGTTACATTACATTCACTAGTAGGAGTGAAAAAACATCACGGGGTGGTGCGCATTGTATGGGTGTGTGTTACATTACATTCACTAGTAGGAGTGAGAAAAACATCACGGGGTGGTGCGCATTTTATGGGTGTGTGTTACATTACATTCACTAGTAGGAGTGAGAAAAACATCACGGGGTGGTGCGCATTGTATGGGTGTGTGTTACATTACATTCACTAGTAGGAGTGAGAAAAACATCACGGGGTGGTGCGCATTGTATGGGTGAGTGTTACATTACATTCACTAGTAGGAGTGAGAAAAACATCACGGGGTGGTGCGCATTGTATGGGTGTGTGTTACATTACATTCACTAGTAGGAGTGAGAAAAACATCACGGGGTGTTGCGCATTGTATGGGTGTGTGTTACATTACATTCACTAGTAGGAGTGAGAAAAACATCACGGGGTGTTGCGCATTGTATGGGTGTGTGTTACATTACATTCACTAGTAGGAGTGAGAAAAACATCACGGGGTGGTGCGCATTGTATGGGTGTGTGTTACATTACATTCACTAGTAGGAGTGAGAAAAACATCACGGGGTGGTGCGCATTGTATGGGTGTGTGTTACATTAGATTCACTAGTAGGAGTGAGAAAAACATCACGGTGTGGTGCGCATTGTATGGGTGTGTGTTACATTACATTCACTAGTAGGAGTGAGAAAAACATCACGGGGTGGTGCGCATTGTATGGGTGTGTGTTACATTACATTCACTAGTAGGAGTGAGAAAAACATCACGGGGTGGTGCGCATTGTATGGGTGTGTGTTACATTACATTCACTAGTAGGAGTGAGAAAAACATCACGGGGTGGTGCGCATTGTATGGGTGTGTGTTACATTACATTCACTAGTAGGAGTGAGAAAAACATCACGGGGTGGTGCGCATTGTATGGGTGTGTGTTACATTACATTCACTAGTAGGAGTGAGAAAAACATCACGGGGTGGTGCGCATTGTATGGGTGTGTGTTACATTACATTCACTAGCAGGAGTGAGAAAAACATCACGGGGTGGTGCGCATTGTATGGGTGTGTGTTACATTACATTCACTAGCAGGAGTGAGAAAAACATCACGGGGTGGTGCGCATTGTATGGGTGTGTGTTACATTACATTCACTAGTAGGAGTGAGAAAAACATCACGGGGTGGTGCGCATTGTATGGGTGTGTGTTACATTACATTCACTAGTAGGAGTGAGAAAAACATCACGGGGTGGTGCGCATTGTATGGGTGTGTGTTACATTACATTCACTAGTAGGAGTGAGAAAAACATCACGGGGTGGTGCGCATTGTATGGGTGTGTGTTACATTAGATTCACTAGTAGGAGTGAAAAAATATCACGGGGTGGTGCGCATTGTATGGGTGTGTGTTAAATTACATTCACTAGTAGGAGTGAGAAAAACATCACGGGGTGGTGCCCATTTTATGGGTGTGTGTTACATTACATTCACTAGTAGGAGTGAGAAAAACATCACGGGGTGGTGCGCATTGTATGGGTGTGTGTTACATTACATTCACTAGTAGGAGTGAGAAAAACATCACGGGGTGGTGCGCATTGTATGGCTGTGTGTTACATTACATTCACTAGTAGGAGTGAGAAAAACATCACGGGGTGGTGCGCATTGTATGGGTGTGTGTTACATTACATTCACTAGTAGGAGTGAGAAAAACATCACGGGGTGGTGCGCATTGTATGGGTGTGTGTTACATTGGATTCACTAGTAGGAGTGAGAAAAACATCACGGGGTGGTGCGCATTGTATGGCTGTGTGTTACATTACATTCACTAGTAGGAGTGAGAAAAATATCACGGGGTGGTGCGCATTGTATGGGTGTGTGTTACATTACATTCACTAGTAGGAGTGAGAAAAACATCACGGTGTGGTTCGCATTTTACGGGTGTGTGTTACATTACATTCACTAGTAGGAGTGAGAAAAACATCACGGGGTGGTGCGCATTGTATGGGTGTGTGTTACATTACATTCACTAGTAGGAGTGAGAAAATCATCACGGGGTGGTGCGCATTGTATGGGTGTGTGTTACATTACATTCACTAGTAGGAGTGAGAAAAACATCTCGGGGTGGTGCGCATTGTATGGGTGTGTGTTACATTACATTCACTAGTAGGAGTGAGAAAAACATCACGGAGTGGTGCGCATTGTATGGGTGTGTGTTACATTACATTCACTAGTAGGAGTGAGAAAAACATCACGGGGTGGTGCGCATTGTATGGTGTGTGTTACATTACATTCACTAGTAGGAGTGAGAAAAACATCACGGGGTGGTGCGCATTGTATGGGTGTGTGTTACATTACATTCACTAGTAGGAGTGAGAAAAACATCACGGGGTGGTGCGCATTGTATGGGTGTGTGTTACATTACATTCACTAGTAGGAGTGAGAAAAACATCACGGGGTGGTGCGCATTGTATGGGTGTGTGTTACATTACATTCACTAGTAGGAGTGAGAAAAACATCAAGGGGTGGTGCGCATTGTATGGGTGTGTGTTTCATTACATTCACTAGTAGGAGTGAGAAAAACATCACGGGGTGGTGCGCATTGTATGGTTGTGTGTTACATTATATTCACTAGTAGGAGTGAGAAAAACATCACGGGGTGGTGCGCATTGTATGAGAGTGTGTTACATTACATTCACTAATAGGCGTGAGAAAACGATCACGGGGTGGTGCGCATTGTATGTGTGTGTGTTACATTACATTCACTACTAGGAGTGAGCAAAACATCATGGGGTTGTGTGATTTGGAGGGTCTGAATTAGGATAGGCAGTGAGTGGCAATGTAGGATGGAGAAAAGCACCGCGGGTTGGTCAGCATGGGGAGATAAGGGAACATGCAGTGGCAATGTAGGATAGGTTTCTGAAAAACATCGCGGGGTGGTGCGCATTGTATCGGTGTGTGTTACATTAGATTCACTAGTAGGAGTGACAAAAACATCACGGGGTGGTGCGCATTGTATGGGTGTGTGTTACATTACATTCACTAGTAGGAATGAGAAAAACATCACGGGGTGGTGCGCATTGTATGGGTGTGTGTTACATTACATTCACTAGTAGGAGTGAGAAAAACATCACGCGGTGGTGCGCATTGTATGAGTGTGTGTTACATTACATTCACTAGTAGGAGTGAGAAAAACATCACGGGGTGGTGCGCATTGTATGAGTGTGTGTTACATTACATTCACTAGTAGGAGTGAGAAAAACATCAAGGGGTGGTGCGCATTGTATGGGTGTGTGTTACATTAGATTCACTAGTAGGAGTGACAAAAACATCACGGGGTGGTGCGCATTGTATGGGTGTGTGTTACATTACATTCACTAGTAGGAGTGAGAAAAACATCACGGGGTGGTGCGCATTGTATGGGTGTGTGTTACATTACATTCACTAGTAGGAGTGAGAAAAACATCACGGGGTGGTGCGCATTGTATGGGTGTGTGTTACATTACATTCACTAGTAGGAGTGAGAAAAACATCAAGGGGTGGTGCGCATTGTATGAGAGTGTGTTACATTACATTCACTAATAGGAGTGAGAAACACATCACGGGGTGGTGCGCATTGTATGGGTGTGTGTTACATTACATTCACTACTAGGAGTGAGCAAAACATCACGGGGTTGTGTGATTCGGAGGGTCTGAATTAGGATAGGCAGTGAGTGGCAATGTAGGATGGAGAAAAGCACCGCGGGGTGGTCAGCATGGGGAGATAAGGGAACATGCAGTGGCAATGTAGGATAGGTTTCTGAAAAACATCGCGGGGTGGTGCGCATTGTATGGGTGTGTGTTACATTAGATTCACTACTAGGAGTGAGAAACATCACGGGGTGGTGCGCATTGTATGCGTGTGTGTTACATTGCATTCACTAGTAGGAGTGAGAAAAACATCACGGGGTGGTGCGCATTGTATGGGTGTGTGTTACATTACATTCACTAGTAGGAGTGAGAAAAACATCACGGGGTGGTGCGCATTGTATGGGTGTGTGTTACATTACATTCACTAGTAGGAGTGAGAAAAACATCACGGGGTGGTGCGCATTGTATGGGTGTGTGTTACATTACATTCACTAGTAGGAGTGAGAAAAACATCACGGGGTGGTGCGCATTGTATGGGTGTGTGTTACATTAGATTCACTAGTAGGAGTGAGAAAAACATCACGGGGTGGTGCGCATTGTATGGGTGTGTGTTACATTACATTCACTAGTAGGAGTGAGAAAAACATCACGGGGTGGTGCGCATTGTATGGGTGTGTGTTACATTACATTCACTAGTAGGAGTGAGAAAAACATCACGGGGTGGTGCGCATTGTATGGGTGTGTGTTACATTACATTCACTAGTAGGAGTGAGAAAAACATCACGGGGTGGTGCGCATTGTATGGGTGTGTGTTACATTACATTCACTAGTAGGAGTGAAAAAACATCACGGGGTGGTGCGCATTGTATGGGTGTGTGTTACATTACATTCACTAGTAGGAGTGAGAAAAACATCACGGGGTGGTGCGCATTTTATGGGTGTGTGTTACATTACATTCACTAGTAGGAGTGAGAAAAACATCACGGGGTGGTGCGCATTGTATGGGTGTGTGTTACATTACATTCACTAGTAGGAGTGAGAAAAACATCACGGGGTGGTGCGCATTGTATGGGTGAGTGTTACATTACATTCACTAGTAGGAGTGAGAAAAACATCACGGGGTGGTGCGCATTGTATGGGTGTGTGTTACATTACATTCACTAGTAGGAGTGAGAAAAACATCACGGGGTGGTGCGCATTGTATGGGTGTGTGTTACATTACATTCACTAGTAGGAGTGAGAAAAACATCACGGGGTGTTGCGCATTGTATGGGTGTGTGTTACATTACATTCACTAGTAGGAGTTAGAAAAACATCACGGGGTGGTGCGCATTGTATGGGTGTGTGTTACATTACATTCACTAGTAGGAGTGAGAAAAACATCACGGGGTGGTGCGCATTTTATGGGTGTGTGTTACATTACATTCACTAGTAGGAGTGAGAAAAACATCACGGGGTGGTGCGCATTGTATGGGTGTGTGTTACATTACATTCACTAGTAGGAGTGAGAAAAACATCACGGGGTGGTGCGCATTGTATGGGTGAGTGTTACATTACATTCACTAGTAGGAGTGAGAAAAACATCACGGGGTGGTGCGCATTGTATGGGTGTGTGTTACATTACATTCACTAGTAGGAGTGAGAAAAACATCACGGGGTGTTGCGCATTGTATGGGTGTGTGTTACATTACATTCACTAGTAGGAGTGAGAAAAACATCACGGGGTGTTGCGCATTGTATGGGTGTGTGTTACATTACATTCACTAGTAGGAGTTAGAAAAACATCACGGGGTGGTGCGCATTGTATGGGTGTGTGTTACATTACATTCACTAGTAGGAGTGAGAAAAACATCACGGGTTGGTGCGCATTTTATGGGTTTGTGTTACATTAGATTCACTAGTAGGAGTGAGAAAAACATCACGGTGTGGTGCGCATTGTATGGGTGTGTGTTACATTACATTCACTAGTAGGAGTGAGAAAAACATCATGGGGTGGTGCGCATTGTATGGGTGTGTGTTACATTACATTCACTAGTAGGAGTGAGAAAAACATCACGGGGTGGTGCGCATTGTATGGGTGTGTGTTACATTACATTCACTAGTAGGAGTGAGAAAAACATCACGGGGTGGTGCGCATTGTATGGGTGTGTGTTACATTACATTCACTAGTAGGAGTGAGAAAAACATCACGGGGTGGTGCGCATTGTATGGGTGTGTGTTACATTACATTCACTAGTAGGAGTGAGAAAAACATCACGGGGTGGTGCGCATTGTATGGGTGTGTGTTACATTACATTCACTAGTAGGAGTGAGAAAAACATCACGGGGTGGTGCGCATTGTATGGGTGTGTGTTACATTACATTCACTAGTAGGAGTGAGAAAAACATCACGGGGTGGTGCGCATTGTATGGGTGTGTGTTACATTACATTCACTAGTAGGAGTGAGAAAAACATCACGGGGTGGTGCGCATTGTATGGGTGTGTGTTACATTACATTCACTAGTAGGAGTGAGAAAAACATCACGGGGTGGTGCGCATTGTATGGGTGTGTGTTACATTAGATTCACTAGTAGGAGTGAAAAAATATCACGGGGTGGTGCGCATTGTATGGGTGTGTGTTAAATTACATTCACTAGTAGGAGTGAGAAAAACATCACGGGGTGGTGCCCATTTTATGGGTGTGTGTTACATTACATTCACTAGTAGGAGTGAGAAAAACATCACGGGGTGGTGCGCATTGTATGGGTGTGTGTTACATTACATTCACTAGTAGGAGTGAGAAAAACATCACGGGGTGGTGCGCATTGTATGGGTGTGTGTTACATTACATTCACTAGTAGGAGTGAGAAAAACATCACGGGGTGGTGCGCATTGTATGGGTGTGTGTTACATTACATTCACTAGTAGGAGTGAGAAAAACATCACGGGGTGGTGCGCATTGTATGGGTGTGTGTTACATTGGATTCACTAGTAGGAGTGAGAAAAATATCACGGGGTGGTGCGCATTGTATGGCTGTGTGTTACATTACATTCACTAGTAGGAGTGAGAAAAATATCACGGGGTGGTGCGCATTGTATGGGTGTGTGTTACATTACATTCACTAGTAGGAGTGAGAAAAACATCACGGTGTGGTTCGCATTTTACGGGTGTGTGTTACATTACATTCACTAGTAGGAGTGAGAAAAACATCACGGGGTGGTGCGCATTGTATGGGTGTGTGTTACATTACATTCACTAGTAGGAGTGAGAAAAACATCACGGGGTGGTGCGCATTGTATGGGTGTGTGTTACATTACATTCACTAGTAGGAGTGAGAAAAACATCTCGGGGTGGTGCGCATTGTATGGGTGTGTGTTACATTACATTCACTAGTAGGAGTGAGAAAAACATCACGGAGTGGTGCGCATTGTATGGGTGTGTGTTACATTACATTCACTAGTAGGAGTGAGAAAAACATCACGGGGTGGTGCGCATTGTATGGTGTGTGTTACATTACATTCACTAGTAGGAGTGAGAAAAACATCACGGGGTGGTGCGCATTGTATGGGTGTGTGTTACATTACATTCACTAGTAGGAGTGAGAAAAACATCACGGGGTGGTGCGCATTGTATGGGTGTGTGTTACATTACATTCACTAGTAGGAGTGAGAAAAACATCAAGGGGTGGTGCGCATTGTATGGGTGTGTGTTTCATTACATTCACTAGTAGGAGTGAGAAAAACATCACGGGGTGGTGCGCATTGTATGGTTGTGTGTTACATTATATTCACTAGTAGGAGTGAGAAAAACATCACGGGGTGGTGCTCATTGTATGAGAGTGTGTTACATTACATTCACTAATAGGCGTGAGAAAACGATCACGGGGTGGTGCGCATTGTATGTGTGTGTGTTACATTACATTCACTACTAGGAGTGAGCAAAACATCATGGGGTTGTTCGATTTGGAGGGTCTGAATTAGGATAGGCAGTGAGTGGCAATGTAGGATGGAGAAAAGCACCGCGGGTTGGTCAGCATGGGGAGATAAGGGAACATGCAGTGGCAATGTAGGATAGGTTTCTGAAAAACATCGCGGGGTGGTGCGCATTGTATCGGTGTGTGTTACATTAGATTCACTAGTAGGAGTGACAAAAACATCACGGGGTGGTGCGCATTGTATGGGTGTGTGTTACATTACATTCACTAGTAGGAATGAGAAAAACATCACGGGGTGGTGCGCATTGTATGGGTGTGTGTTACATTACATTCACTAGTAGGAGTGAGAAAAACATCACGAGGTGGTGCGCATTGTATGAGTGTGTGTTACATTACATTCACTAGTAGGAGTGAGAAAAACATCACGGGGTGGTGCGCATTGTATGAGTGTGTGTTACATTACATTCACTAGTAGGAGTGAGAAAAACATCAAGGGGTGGTGCGCATTGTATGGGTGTGTGTTACATTAGATTCACTAGTAGGAGTGACAAAAACATCACGGGGTGGTGCGCATTGTATGGGTGTGTGTTACATTACATTCACTAGTAGGAGTGAGAAAAACATCACGGGGTGGTGCGCATTGTATGGGTGTGTGTTACATTACATTCACTAGTAGGAGTGAGAAAAACATCACGGGGTGGTGCGCATTGTATGGGTGTGTGTTACATTACATTCACTAGTAGGAGTGAGAAAAACATCAAGGGGTGGTGCGCATTGTATGAGAGTGTGTTACATTACATTCACTAATAGGAGTGAGAAACACATCACGGGGTGGTGCGCATTGTATGGGTGTGTGTTACATTACATTCACTACTAGGAGTGAGCAAAACATCACGGGGTTGTGTGATTCGGAGGGTCTGAATTAGGATAGGCAGTGAGTGGCAATGTAGGATGGAGAAAAGCACCGCGGGGTGGTCAGCATGGGGAGATAAGGGAACATGCAGTGGCAATGTAGGATAGGTTTCTGAAAAACATCGCGGGGTGGTGCGCATTGTATGGGTGTGTGTTACATTAGATTCACTACTAGGAGTGAGAAACATCACGGGGTGGTGCGCATTGTATGCGTGTGTGTTACATTACATTCACTAGTAGGAGTGAGAAAAACATCACGGGGTGGTGCGCATTGTATGGGTGTGTGTTACATTACATTCACTAGTAGGAGTGAGAAAAACATCACGGGGTGGTGCGCATTGTATGGGTGTGTGTTACATTACATTCACTAGTAGGAGTGAGAAAAACATCACGGGGTGGTGCGCATTGTATGGGTGTGTGTTACATTACATTCACTAGTAGGAGTGAGAAAAACATCACGGGGTGGTGCGCATTGTATGGGTGTGTGCTACATTACATTCACTAGTAGGAGTGAGAAAAGCATCACGGGGTGGTGCGCATTGTATGGGTGTGTGTTACATTACATTCACTAGTAGGTGTGAGAAAAACATCACGGGGTGGTGCGCATTGTATGGTTGTGTGTTACATTATATTCACTAGTAGGAGTGAGAAAAACATCACGGGGTGGTGCGCATTGTATGGGTGTGTGTTACATTACATTCACTAGTAGGAGTGAGAAAAACATCACGGGGTGGTGCGCATTGTATGGGTGTGTGTTACATTAGATTCACTAGTAGGAGTGAGAAAAACATCACGGCGTGGTGCGCATTGTATGGGTGTGTGTTACATTACATTCACTAGTAGGAGTGAGAAAAACATCACGGGGTGGTGCGCATCGTATGGGTGTGTGTTACATTACATTCACTAGTAGGAGTGAGAAAAACATCAAGGGGTGGTGCGCATTGTATGAGAGTGTGTTACATTACATTCACTAATACGAGTGAGAAAAACATCACGGGGTGGTGCGCATTGTATGGGTGTGTGTTACATTACATTCACTACTAGGAGTGAGCAAAACATCACGGGGTTCTGTGATTCGGAGGGTCTGAATTAGGATAGGCAGTGAGTGGCAATGTAGGATGGAGAAAAGCACCGCGGGGTGGTCAGCATGGGGAGATAAGGGAACATGCAGTGGCAATGTAGGATAGGTTTCTGAAAAACATCGCGGGGTGGTGCGCATTGTATGGGTGTGTGTTACATTAGATTCACTACTAGGAGTGAGAAACATAACGGGGTGGTGCGCATTGTATGCGTGTGTGTTACATTACATTCACTAGTAGGAGTGAGAAAAATATCACGGGGTGGTGCGCATTGTATGGGTGTGTGTTACATTACATTCACTAGTAGGAGTGAGAAAAACATCACGGGGTGGTGCGCATTGCATGGGTGTGTGTTACATTAGATTCACTAGTAGGAGTGAGAAAAACATCACGGGGTGGTGCGCATTGTATGGGTGTGTGTTACATTACATTCACTAGTAGGAGTGAGAAAAACATCACGGGGTGGTGCGCATTTTATGGGTGTGTGTTACATTACATTCACTAGTAGGAGTGAGCAAAACATCACGGGGTGGTGCGCATTGTATGGGTGTGTGTTACATTAGATTCACTAGTAGGAGTGAAAAAATATCACGGGGTGGTGCGCATTGTATGGGTATGTGTTACATTACATTCACTAGTAGGAGTGAGAAAAACATCACGGGGTGGTGCGCATTTTATGAGTTTGTGTTACATTACATTCACTAGTAGGAGTGAGAAAAACATCACGGGGTGGTGCGCATTGTATGGGTGTGTGTTACATTAGATTCACTAGTAGGAGTGAGAAAAACATCACGGGGTGGTGCGCATTGTATGGGTGTGTGTTACATTACATTCACTAGTAGGAGTGAGAAAAACATCACGGGGTGGTGCGCATTGTATGGGTGTGTGTTACATTACATTCACTAGTAGGAGTGAGAAAAACATCACGGGGTGGTGCGCATTGTATGGGTGTGTGTTACATTACATTCACTAGTAGGAGTGAGAAAAACATCACGGGGTGGTGCGCATTGTATGGGTGTGTGTTACATTACATTCACTAGTAGGAGTGAGAAAAACATCACGGGGTGGTGCGCATTGTATGGGTGTGTGTTACATTACATTCACTAGTAGGAGTGAAAAAAACATCACGGGGTGGTGCGCATTGTATGGGTGTGTGTTACATTACATTCACTAGTAGGAGTGAGAAAAACATCACGGGGTGGTGCGCATTGTATGGGTGTGTGTTACATTACATTCACTAGTTCGAGTGAGAAAAACATCACGGGGTGGTGCGCATTGTATGGGTGTGTGTTACATTAGATTCACTAGTAGGAGTGAAAAAATATCACGGGGTGGTGCGCATTGTATGGGTGTGTGTTACATTACATTCACTAGTAGGAGTGAGAAAAACATCACGGGGTGGTGCCCATTTTATGGGTGTGTGTTACATTACATTCACTAGTAGGAGTGAGAAAAACATCACGGGGTGGTGCGCATTTTATGGGTGTGTGTTACATTACATTCACTAGTAGGAGTGAGAAAAACATCACGGGGTGGTGCGCATTGTATGGGTGTGTGTTACATTAGATTCACTAGTAGGAGTGAGAAAAACATCACGGGGTGGTGCGCATTGTATGGGTGTGTGTTACATTACATTCACTAGTAGGAGTGAAAAAAACATTACGGGGTGGTGCGCATTGTATGGGTGTGTGTTACATTGGATTCACTAGTAGGAGTGAGAAAAACATCACGGGGTGGTGCGCATTGTATGGGTGTGTGTTACATTACATTCACTAGTAGGAGTGAGAAAAACATCACGGTGTGGTGCGCATTTTACGGGTGTGTGTTACAATCCGTTCACTAGTAGGAGTGAGAAAAACATCACGGGGTGGTGCGCATTTTACGGGTGTGTGTTACAATCCGTTCACTAGTAGGAGTGAGAAAAACATCACGGGGTGGTGCGCATTGTATGGGTGTGTGTTACATTACATTCACTAGTAGGAGTGAGAAAAACATCACGGGGTGGTGCGCATTGTATGGGTGTGTGTTACATTACATTCACTAGTAGGAGTGAGAAAAACATCACGGGGTGGTGGGCATTGTATGGGTGTGTGTTACATTAGATTCACTAGCAGGAGTGAGAAAAACATCACGTGGTGGTGCGCATTGTATGGGTGTGTGTTACATTACATTCACTAGTAAGAGTGAGAAAAACAGCACGGGGTGGTGCGCATTGTATGGGTGTGTGTTACATTACATTCACTAGTAGGAGTGAGAAAAACATCACGGGGTGGTGCGCATTTTATGAGTTTGTGTTACATTACATTCACTAGTAGGAGTGAGAAAAACATCACGGGTTGGTGCGCATTGTATGGGTGTGTGTTACATTAGATTCACTACTAGGAGTGAGAAAAACATCACGGGGTGGTGCGCATTGTATGCGTGTGTGTTACATTACATTCACTAGTAGGAGTGAGAAAAACATCACTGGGTGGTGCGCATTGTATGGGTGTGTGTTACATTACATTCACTAGTAGGAGTGAGAAAAACATCACGGGGTGGTGCGCATTGTATGGGTGTGTGTTACATTAGATTCACTAGTAGGAGTGAGAAAAACATCACGGGGTGGTGCGCATTGTATGGGTGTGTGTTACATTACATTCACTAGTAGGAGTGAGAAAAACATCACGGGTTGGTGCGCATTTTATGGGTGTGTTTTACATTACATTCACTAGTAGGAGTGAGAAAAACATCATGGGGTGGTGCGCATTGTATGGGTGTGTGTTACATTACATTCACTAGTAGGAGTGAAAAAACATCACGGGGTGGTGCGCATTGTATGGGTGTGTGTTACATTACATTCACTAGTAGGAGTGAGAAAAACATCACGGGGTGGTGCGCATTGTATGGGTGTGTGTTACATTACATTCACTAGTAGGAGTGAGAAAAACATCACGGGTTGGTGCGCATTGTATGGGTGTGTGTTACATTACATTCACTAGTAGGAGTGAGAAAAACATAACGGGGTGGTGCGCATTGTATGGGTGTGTGTTACATTGCATTCACTAGTAGGAGTGAGAAAAACATCACGGGGTGGTGCGCATTGTATGGGTGTGTGTTACATTACATTCACTAGTAGGAGTGAGAAAAACATCACGGGGTGGTGCGCATTGTATGGGTGTGTGTTACATTACATTCACTAGTAGGAGTGAGAAAAACATCACGGGGTGGTGCGCATTGTATGGGTGTGTGTTACATTAGATTCACTAGTAGGAGTGAGAAAAACATCACGGGGTGGTGCGCATTGTATGGGTGTGTGTTCCATTACATTCACTAGTAGGAGTGAAAAAACATCACGGGTTGGTGCGCATTTTATGGGTGTGTGTTACATTACATTCACTAGTAGGAGTGAGAAAAACATCATGGGGTTGTGCGCATTGTATGGGTGTGTGTTACATTACATTCACTAGTAGGAGTGAAAAAACATCACGGGGGGGTGCGCATTGTATGGGTGTGTGTTACATTACATTCACTAGTAGGAGTGAGAAAAACATCACGGGGTGGTGCGCATTGTATGGGTGTGTGTTACATTACATTCACTAGTAGGAGTGAGAAAAACATCACGGGGTGGTGCGCATTGTATGGGTGTGTGTTACATTACATTCACTAGTAGGAGTGAGAAAAACATCACGGGGTGGTGCGCATTGTATGGGTGTGTGTTACATTGCATTCACTAGTAGGAGTGAGAAAAACATCACGGGGTGGTGCGCATTGTATGGGTGTGTGTTACATTACATTCACTAGTAGGAGTGAGAAAAACATCACGGGGTGGTGCGCATTGTATGGGTGTGTGTTACATTACATTCACTAGTAGGAGTGAGAAAAACATCACGGGGTGGTGCGCATTGTATGGGTGTGTGTTACATTACATTCACTAGTAGGAGTGAGAAAAACATCACGGGGTGGTGCGCATTGTAATGGTGTGTGTTACATTACATTCACTAGTAGGAGTGAGAAATACATCACGGGGTGGTGCGCATTGTATGGGTGTGTCTTACATTACATTCACTAGTAGGAGTGAGAAAAACATCACGGGGTGGTGCGAATTGTATGGGTGTGTGTTACATTACATTCACTAGTTGGAGTGATAAAATATCACGGGGTGGTGCGCATTGTATGGGTGTGTGTTACATTCACTAGTAGGAGTGAGAAAAACATCACGGGGTGGTGCGCATTGTATGGGTGTGTGTTACATTACATTCACTAGTAGGAGTGAGAAAAACATCACGGGGTGGTGCGCATTGTATGGGTGTGTGTTACATTACATTCACTAGTAGGAGTGAGAAAAACATCACGGGGTGGTGCGCATTGTATGGGTGTGTGTTACATTACATTCACTAGTAGGAGTGAGAAAAACATCACGGGGTGGTGCGCATTGTATGGGTGTGTGTTACATTACATTCACTAGTAGGAGTGAGAAAAACATCACGGGGTGGTGCGCATTGTATGGGTGTGTGTTACATTACATTCACTAGTAGGAGTGAGAAAAACATCACGGGGTGGTGCGCATTGTATGGGTGTGTGTTACATTACATTCACTAGTAGGAGTGAGAAAAACATCACGGGGTGGTGCGCATTGTATGGGTGTGTGTTACATTACATTCACTAGTAGGAGTGAGAAAAACATCACGGGGTGGTGCGCATTGTATGGGTGTGTGTTACATTACATTCACTAGTAGGAGTGAGAAAAACATCACGGGGTGGTGCGCATTGTATGGGTGTGTGTTACATTACATTCACTAGTAGGAGTGAGAAAAACATCACGGGGTGGTGCGCATTGTATGGGTGTGTGCTACATTACATTCACTAGTAGGAGTGAGAAAAGCATCACGGGGTGGTGCGCATTGTATGGGTGTGTGTTACATTACATTCACTAGTAGGTGTGAGAAAAACATCACGGGGTGGTGCGCATTGTATGGTTGTGTGTTACATTATATTCACTAGTAGGAGTGAGAAAAACATCACGGGGTGGTGCGCATTGTATGGGTGTGTGTTACATTACATTCACTAGTAGGAGTGAGAAAAACATCACGGGGTGGTGCGCATTGTATGGGTGTGTGTTACATTAGATTCACTAGTAGGAGTGAGAAAAACATCACGGCGTGGTGCGCATTGTATGGGTGTGTGTTACATTACATTCACTAGTAGGAGTGAGAAAAACATCACGGGGTGGTGCGCATCGTATGGGTGTGTGTTACATTACATTCACTAGTAGGAGTGAGAAAAACATCAAGGGGTGGTGCGCATTGTATGAGAGTGTGTTACATTACATTCACTAATACGAGTGAGAAAAACATCACGGGGTGGTGCGCATTGTATGGGTGTGTGTTACATTACATTCACTACTAGGAGTGAGCAAAACATCACGGGGTTCTGTGATTCGGAGGGTCTGAATTAGGATAGGCAGTGAGTGGCAATGTAGGATGGAGAAAAGCACCGCGGGGTGGTCAGCATGGGGAGATAAGGGAACATGCAGTGGCAATGTAGGATAGGTTTCTGAAAAACATCGCGGGGTGGTGCGCATTGTATGGGTGTGTGTTACATTAGATTCACTACTAGGAGTGAGAAACATCACGGGGTGGTGCGCATTGTATGCGTGTGTGTTACATTACATTCACTAGTAGGAGTGAGAAAAATATCACGGGGTGGTGCGCATTGTATGGGTGTGTGTTACATTACATTCACTAGTAGGAGTGAGAAAAACATCACGGGGTGGTGCGCATTGCATGGGTGTGTGTTACATTAGATTCACTAGTAGGAGTGAGAAAAACATCACGGGGTGGTGCGCATTGTATGGGTGTGTGTTACATTACATTCACTAGTAGGAGTGAGAAAAACATCACGGGGTGGTGCGCATTTTATGGGTGTGTGTTACATTACATTCACTAGTAGGAGTGAGCAAAACATCACGGGGTGGTGCGCATTGTATGGGTGTGTGTTACATTAGATTCACTAGTAGGAGTGAAAAAATATCACGGGGTGGTGCGCATTGTATGGGTATGTGTTACATTACATTCACTAGTAGGAGTGAGAAAAACATCACGGGGTGGTGCGCATTTTATGAGTTTGTGTTACATTACATTCACTAGTAGGAGTGAGAAAAACATCACGGGGTGGTGCGCATTGTATGGGTGTGTGTTACATTAGATTCACTAGTAGGAGTGAGAAAAACATCACGGGGTGGTGCGCATTGTATGGGTGTGTGTTACATTACATTCACTAGTAGGAGTGAGAAAAACATCACGGGGTGGTGCGCATTGTATGGGTGTGTGTTACATTACATTCACTAGTAGGAGTGAGAAAAACATCACGGGGTGGTGCGCATTGTATGGGTGTGTGTTACATTACATTCACTAGTAGGAGTGAGAAAAACATCACGGGGTGGTGCGCATTGTATGGGTGTGTGTTACATTACATTCACTATTAGGAGTGAGAAAAACATCACGGGGTGGTGCGCATTGTATGGGTGTGTGTTACATTACATTCACTAGTAGGAGTGAAAAAAACATCACGGGGTGGTGCGCATTGTATGGGTGTGTGTTACATTACATTCACTAGTAGGAGTGAGAAAAACATCACGGGGTGGTGCGCATTGTATGGGTGTGTGTTACATTACATTCACTAGTTCGAGTGAGAAAAACATCACGGGGTGGTGCGCATTGTATGGGTGTGTGTTACATTAGATTCACTAGTAGGAGTGAAAAAATATCACGGGGTGGTGCGCATTGTATGGGTGTGTGTTACATTACATTCACTAGTAGGAGTGAGAAAAACATCACGGGGTGGTGCCCATTTTATGGGTGTGTGTTACATTACATTCACTAGTAGGAGTGAGAAAAACATCACGGGGTGGTGCGCATTTTATGGGTGTGTGTTACATTACATTCACTAGTAGGAGTGAGAAAAACATCACGGGGTGGTGCGCATTGTATGGGTGTGTGTTACATTAGATTCACTAGTAGGAGTGAGAAAAACATCACGGGGTGGTGCGCATTGTATGGGTGTGTGTTACATTACATTCACTAGTAGGAGTGAAAAAAACATTACGGGGTGGTGCGCATTGTATGGGTGTGTGTTACATTGGATTCACTAGTAGGAGTGAGAAAAACATCACGGGGTGGTGCGCATTGTATGGGTGTGTGTTACATTACATTCACTAGTAGGAGTGAGAAAAACATCACGGTGTGGTGCGCATTTTACGGGTGTGTGTTACAATCCGTTCACTAGTAGGAGTGAGAAAAACATCACGGGGTGGTGCGCATTTTACGGGTGTGTGTTACAATCCGTTCACTAGTAGGAGTGAGAAAAACATCACGGGGTGGTGCGCATTGTATGGGTGTGTGTTACATTACATTCACTAGTAGGAGTGAGAAAAACATCACGGGGTGGTGCGCATTGTATGGGTGTGTGTTACATTACATTCACTAGTAGGAGTGAGAAAAACATCACGGGGTGGTGGGCATTGTATGGGTGTGTGTTACATTAGATTCACTAGCAGGAGTGAGAAAAACATCACGTGGTGGTGCGCATTGTATGGGTGTGTGTTACATTACATTCACTAGTAAGAGTGAGAAAAACAGCACGGGGTGGTGCGCATTGTATGGGTGTGTGTTACATTACATTCACTAGTAGGAGTGAGAAAAACATCACGGGGTGGTGCGCATTTTATGAGTTTGTGTTACATTACATTCACTAGTAGGAGTGAGAAAAACATCACGGGTTGGTGCGCATTGTATGGGTGTGTGTTACATTAGATTCACTACTAGGAGTGAGAAAAACATCACGGGGTGGTGCGCATTGTATGCGTGTGTGTTACATTACATTCACTAGTAGGAGTGAGAAAAACATCACTGGGTGGTGCGCATTGTATGGGTGTGTGTTACATTACATTCACTAGTAGGAGTGAGAAAAACATCACGGGGTGGTGCGCATTGTATGGGTGTGTGTTACATTAGATTCACTAGTAGGAGTGAGAAAAACATCACGGGGTGGTGCGCATTGTATGGGTGTGTGTTACATTACATTCACTAGTAGGAGTGAGAAAAACATCACGGGTTGGTGCGCATTTTATGGGTGTGTTTTACATTACATTCACTAGTAGGAGTGAGAAAAACATCATGGGGTGGTGCGCATTGTATGGGTGTGTGTTACATTACATTCACTAGTAGGAGTGAAAAAACATCACGGGGTGGTGCGCATTGTATGGGTGTGTGTTACATTACATTCACTAGTAGGAGTGAGAAAAACATCACGGGGTGGTGCGCATTGTATGGGTGTGTGTTACATTACATTCACTAGTAGGAGTGAGAAAAACATCACGGGGTGGTGCGCATTGTATGGGTGTGTGTTACATTACATTCACTAGTAGGAGTGAGAAAAACATAACGGGGTGGTGCGCATTGTATGGGTGTGTGTTACATTGCATTCACTAGTAGGAGTGAGAAAAACATCACGGGGTGGTGCGCATTGTATGGGTGTGTGTTACATTACATTCACTAGTAGGAGTGAGAAAAACATCACGGGGTGGTGCGCATTGTATGGGTGTGTGTTACATTACATTCACTAGTAGGAGTGAGAAAAACATCACGGGGTGGTGCGCATTGTATGGGTGTGTGTTACATTAGATTCACTAGTAGGAGTGAGAAAAACATCACGGGGTGGTGCGCATTGTATGGGTGTGTGTTCCATTACATTCACTAGTAGGAGTGAAAAAACATCACGGGTTGGTGCGCATTTTATGGGTGTGTGTTACATTACATTCACTAGTAGGAGTGAGAAAAACATCATGGGGTTGTGCGCATTGTATGGGTGTGTGTTACATTACATTCACTAGTAGGAGTGAAAAAACATCACGGGGGGGTGCGCATTGTATGGGTGTGTGTTACATTACATTCACTAGTAGGAGTGAGAAAAACATCACGGGGTGGTGCGCATTGTATGGGTGTGTGTTACATTACATTCACTAGTAGGAGTGAGAAAAACATCACGGGGTGGTGCGCATTGTATGGGTGTGTGTTACATTACATTCACTAGTAGGAGTGAGAAAAACATCACGGGGTGGTGCGCATTGTATGGGTGTGTGTTACATTGCATTCACTAGTAGGAGTGAGAAAAACATCACGGGGTGGTGCGCATTGTATGGGTGTGTGTTACATTACATTCACTAGTAGGAGTGAGAAAAACATCACGGGGTGGTGCGCATTGTATGGGTGTGTGTTACATTACATTCACTAGTAGGAGTGAGAAAAACATCACGGGGTGGTGCGCATTGTATGGGTGTGTGTTACATTACATTCACTAGTAGGAGTGAGAAAAACATCACGGGGTGGTGCGCATTGTAATGGTGTGTGTTACATTACATTCACTAGTAGGAGTGAGAAATACATCACGGGGTGGTGCGCATTGTATGGGTGTGTCTTACATTACATTCACTAGTAGGAGTGAGAAAAACATCACGGGGTGGTGCGAATTGTATGGGTGTGTGTTACATTACATTCACTAGTAGGAGTGATAAAATATCACGGGGTGGTGCGCATTGTATGGGTGTGTGTTACATTCACTAGTAGGAGTGAGAAAAACATCACGGGGTGGTGCGCATTGTATGGGTGTGTGTTACATTACATTCACTAGTAGGAGTGAGAAAAACATCACGGGGTGGTGCGCATTGTATGGGTGTGTGTTACATTACATTCACTAGTAGGAGTGAGAAAAACATCACGGGGTGGTGCGCATTGTATGGGTGTGTGTTACATTACATTCACTAGTAGGAGTGAGAAAAACATCACGGGGTGGTGCGCATTGTATGGGTGTGTGTTACATTACATTCACTAGTAGGAGTGAGAAAAACATCACGGGGTGGTGCGCATTGTATGGGTGTGTGTTACATTACATTCACTAGTAGGAGTGAGAAAAACATCACGGGGTGGTGCGCATTGTATGGGTGTGTGTTACATTACATTCACTAGTAGGAGTGAGAAAAACATCACGGGGTGGTGCGCATTGTATGGGTGTGTGTTACATTACATTCACTAGTAGCAGTGAGAAAAACATCACGGGGTGGTGCGCATTGTATGGGAGTGTGTTACATTACATTCACTAATAGGAGTGAGAAAAACATCACGGGGTGGTGCGCATTGTATGGGTGTGTGTTACATTACATTCACTACTAGGAGTAAGCAAAACATCACGGGGTTGTGTGATTCGGAGGGTCTGAATTAGGATAGGCAGTGAGTGGCAATGTAGGATGGAGAAAAGCACCGCGGGGTGGTCAGCATGGGGAGATAAGGGAACATGCAGTGGCAATGTAGGATAGGTTTCTGAAAAACATCGCGGGGTGGTGCGCATTGTATGGGTGTGTGTTACATTAGATTCACTACTTGGAGTGAGAAAAACATCACGGGGTGGTGCGCATTGTATGCGTGTGTGTTACATTACATTCACTAGTAGGAGTGAGAAAAACATCACGGGGTGGTGCGCATTGTATGGGTGTGTGTTACATTACATTCACTAGTAGGAGTGAGAAAAACATCACGGGGTGGTGCGCATTGTATGGGTGTGTGTTACATTAGATTCACTAGTAGGAGTGAGAAAAACATCACGGGGTGGTGCGCATTGTATGGGTGTGTGTTACATTACATTCACTAGTAGGAGTGAGAAAACATCACGGGGTGGTGCGCATTGTATGGGTGTGTGTTACATTACATTCACTAGTAGGAGTGAGAAAAACATCACGGGGTGGTGCGCATTGTATGGGTGTGTGTTACATTACATTCACTAGTAGGAGTGAGAAAAACATCACGGGGTGGTGCGCATTGTATGGGTGTGTGTTACATTACATTCACTAGTAGGAGTGAAAAAACATCACGGGTTGGTGCGCGTTTTATGGGTGTGTGTTACATTACATTCACTAGTAGGAGTGAGAAAAACATCCCGGGGTGGTGCGCATTGTATGGGTGTGTGTTACATTACATTCACTAGTAGGAGTGAGAAAAACATCACGGGGTGGTGCGCATTGTATGGGTGTGTGTTACATTACATTCACTAGTAGGAGTGAAAAAACATCACGGGGTGGTGCGCATTGTATGGGTGTGTGTTACATTACATTCACTAGTAGGAGTGAGAAAAACATCACGGGGTGGTGCGCATTTTATGGGTGTGTGTTACATTACATTCACTAGTAGGAGTGAGAAAAACATCACGGGGTGGTGCGCATTGTATGGGTGTGTGTTACATTACATTCACTAGTAGGAGTGAGAAAAACATCACGGGGTGGTGCGCATTGTATGGGTGAGTGTTACATTACATTCACTAGTAGGAGTGAGAAAAACATCACGGGGTGGTGCGCATTGTATGGGTGTGTGTTACATTACATTCACTAGTAGGAGTGAGAAAAACATCACGGGGTGTTGCGCATTGTATGGGTGTGTGTTACATTACATTCACTAGTAGGAGTGAGAAAAACATCACGGGGTGTTGCGCATTGTATGGGTGTGTGTTACATTACATTCACTAGTAGGAGTTAGAAAAACATCACGGGGTGGTGCGCATTGTATGGGTGTGTGTTACATTACATTCACTAGTAGGAGTGAGAAAAACATCACGTGGTGGTGCGCATTGTATGGGTGTGTGTTACATTACATTCACTAGTAGGAGTGAGAAAAACATCACGGGGTGGTGCGCATTGTATGGGTGTGTGTTACATTACATTCACTAGTAGGAGTGAGAAAAACATCACGGGGTGGTGCGCATTGTATGGGTGTGTGTTACATTACATTCACTACTAGGATTGAGAAAAACATCACGGGGTAGTGCGCATTGTATGGGTGTGTGTTACATTAGATTCACTAGTAGGAGTGAGAAAAACATCACGGGGTGGTGCGCATTGTATGGGTGTGTGTTACATTACATTCACTAGTAGGAGTGAGAAAAACATCACGGGGTGGTGCGCATTGTATGGGTGTGTGTTACATTACATTCACTAGTAGGAGTGAGAAAAACATCACGGGGTGGTGCGCATTGTATGGGTGTGTGTTACATTACATTCACTAGTAGGAGTGAGAAAAACATCACGGGGTGGTGCGCATTGTATGGGTGTGTGTTACATTACATTCACTAGTAGGAGTGAAAAAACATCACGGGTTGGTGCGCATTTTATGGGTGTGTGTTACATTACATTCATAGTAGGAGTGAGAAAAACATCACGGGGTGGTGCGCATTGTATGGGTGTGTGTTACATTACATTCACTAGTAGGAGTGAAAAAACATCACGGGGTGGTGCGCATTGTATGGGTGTGTGTTACATTACATTCACTAGTAGGAGTGAGAAAAACATCACGGGGTGGTGCGCATTGTATGGGTGTGTGTTACATTACATTCACTAGTAGGAGTGAGAAAAACATCACGGGGTGGTGCGCATTGTATGGGTGTGTGTTACATTACATTCACTAGTAGGAGTGAGAAAATCATCACGGGGTGGTGCGCATTGTATGGGTGTGTGTTACATTGCATTCACTAGTAGGAGTGAGAAAAACATCACGGGGTGGTGCGCATTGTATGGGTGTGTGTTACATTATATTCACTAGTAGGAGTGAGAAAAACATCACGGGGTGGTGCGCATTGTATGGGTGTGTGTTACATTACATTCACTAGTAGGAGTGAGAAAAACATCACGGGGTGGTGCGCATTGTATGGGTGTGTGTTACATTACATTCACTAGTAGGAGTGAGAAAAACATCACGGGGTGGTGCGCATTGTATGGGTGTGTGTTACATTAGATTCACTAGTAGGAGTGAGAAAAACATCACAGGGGGGTGCGCATTGTATGGGTGTGTGTTACATTAGATTCACTAGTAGGAGTGAGAAAAACATCACGGAGTGGTGCGCATTGTATGGGTGTGTGTTACATTACATTCACTAGTAGGAGTGAGAAAAACATCACGGGGTGGTGCGCATTGTATGGGTGTGTGTTACATTACATTCACTAGTAGGAGTGAGAAAAACATCACGGGGTGGTGCGCATTGTATGGGTGTGTGTTACATTACATTCACTAGTAGGAGTGAGAAAAACATCACGGGGTGGTGCGCATTGTATGGGTGTGTGTTACATTACATTCACTAGTAGGAGTGAGAAAAACATCACGGGGTGGTGCGCATTGTATGGGTGTGTGTTACATTACATTCACTAGTAGGAGTGAGAAAAACATCACGGGGTGGTGCGCATTGTATGGGTGTGTGTTACATTACATTCACTAGTAGGAGTGAGAAAAACATCACGGGGTGGTGCACAGTGTATGGGTGTGTGTTACATTACATTCACTAGTAGGAGTGAGAAAAACATCACGGGGTGGTGCGCATTGTATGGGTGTGTGTTACATTACATTCACTAGTAGGAGTGAGAAAAACATCACGGGGTGGTGCGCATTGTATGGGTGTGTGTTACATTACATTCACTAGTAGGAGTGAGAAAAACATCACGGGGTGGTGCGCATTGTATGGGTGTGTGTTACATTACATTCACTAGTAGGAGTGAGAAAAACATCACGGGGTGGTGCGCATTGTATGGGTGTGTGTTACATTACATTCACTAGTAGGAGTGAGAAAAACATCACGGGGTGGTGCGCATTGTATGGGTGTGTGTTACATTACATTCACTAGTAGGAGTGAGAAAAACATCACGGGGTGGTGCGCATTGTATGGGTGTGTGTTACATTACATTCACTAGTAGGAGTGAGAAAAACATCACGGGGTGGTGCGCATTGTATGGGAGTGTGTTACATTACATTCACTAATAGGAGTGAGAAAAACATCACGGGGTGGGGCGCATTGTATGGGTGTGTGTTACATTACATTCACTACTAGGAGTGAGCAAAACATCACGAAGTTGTGTGATTCGGAGGGTCTGAATTAGGATAGGCAGTGAGTGGCAATGTAGGATGGAGAAAAGCACCGCGGGGTGGTCAGCATGGGGAGATAAGTGAACAAGCAGTGGCAATGTAGGATAGGTTTCTGAAAAACATCGCGGGGTGGTGCGCATTGTATGGGTGTGTGTTACATTAGATTCACTACTAGGAGTGAGAAAAACATCACGGGGTGGTGCGCATTTTATGCGTGTGTGTTACATTACATTCACTAGTAGGAGTGAGAAAAACATCACGGGGTGGTGCGCATTGTATGGGTGTGTGTTACATTACATTCACTAGTAGGAGTGAGAAAAACATCACGGGGTGTTGCGCATTGTATGTGTGTGTGTTACATTAGATTCACTAGTAGGAGTGAGAAAAACATCACGGGGTGGTGCGCATTGTATGGGTGTGTGTTACATTACATTCACTAGTAGGAGTGAGAAAAACATCACGGGTTGGTGCGCATTTTATGGGTGTGTGTTACATTACATTCACTAGTAGGAGTGAGAAAAACATCACGGGGTGGTGCGCATTGTATGGGTGTGTGTTACATTACATTCACTAGTAGGAGTGAAAAAACATCACGGGGTGGTGCGCATTGTATGGGTGTGTGTTACATTACATTCACTAGTAGGAGTGAGAAAAACATCACTGGGTGGTGCGCATTGTATGGGTGTGTGTTACATTACATTCACTAGTAGGAGTGAGAAAAACATCACGGGGTGGTGCGCATTGTATGGGTGTGTGTTACATTACATTCACTAGTAGGAGTGAGAAAAACATCACGGGGTGGTGCGCATTGTATGGGTGTGTGTTACATTGCATTCACTAGTAGGAGTGAGAAAAACATCACGGTGTGGTGCGCATTGTATGGGTGTGTGTTACATTACATTCACTAGTAGGAGTGAGAAAAACATCACGGGGTGGTGCGCATTGTATGGGTGTGTGTTACATTACATTCAGTAGTAGGAGTGAGAAAAACATCACGGGGTGGTGCGCATTGAATGGGTGTGTGTTACATTACATTCACTAGTAGGAGTGAGAAAAACATCACGGGGTGATGCGCATTGTATGGGTGTGTGTTACATTAGATTCACTAGTAGGAGTGAGAAAAACATCACAGGGTGGTGCGCATTGTATGGGTGTGTGTTACATTACATTCACTAGTAGGAGTGAGAAAAACATCACGGGGTGGTGCGCATTGTATGGGTGTGTGTTACATTACATTCACTAGTAGGAGTGAGAAAAACATCCCGGGGTGGTGCGCATTGTATGGGTGTGTGTTACATTACATTCACTAGTAGGAGTGAGAAAAACATCACGGGGTGGTGCGCATTGTATGGGTGTGTGTTACATTACATTCACTAGTAGGAGTGAAAAAACATCACGGGGTGGTGCGCATTGTATGGGTGTGTGTTACATTACATTCACTAGTAGGAGTGAGAAAAACATCACGGGGTGGTGCGCATTTTATGGGTGTGTGTTACATTACATTCACTAGTAGGAGTGAGAAAAACATCACGGGGTGGTGCGCATTGTATGGGTGTGTGTTACATTACATTCACTAGTAGGAGTGAGAAAAACATCACGGGGTGGTGCGCATTGTATGGGTGTGTGTTACATTACATTCACTAGTAGGAGTGAGAAAAACATCACGGGGTGTTGCGCATTGTATGGGTGTGTGTTACATTACATTCACTAGTAGGAGTTAGAAAAACATCACGGGGTGGTGCGCATTGTATGGGTGTGTGTTACATTACATTCACTAGTAGGAGTGAGAAAAACATCACGTGGTGGTGCGCATTGTATGGGTGTGTGTTACATTACATTCACTAGTAGGAGTGAGAAAAACATCACGGGGTGGTGCGCATTGTATGGGTGTGTGTTACATTACATTCACTAGTAGGAGTGAGAAAAACATCACGGGGTGGTGTGCATTGTATGGGTGTGTGTTACATTACATTCACTACTAGGATTGAGAAAAACATCACGGGGTAGTGCGCATTGTATGGGTGTGTGTTACATTAGATTCACTAGTAGGAGTGAGAAAAACATCACGGGGTGGTGCGCATTGTATGGGTGTGTGTTACATTACATTCACTAGTAGGAGTGAGAAAAACATCACGGGGTGGTGCGCATTGTATGGGTGTGTGTTACATTACATTCACTAGTAGGAGTGAGAAAAACATCACGGGGTGGTGCGCATTGTATGGGTGTGTGTTACATTACATTCACTAGTAGGAGTGAGAAAAACATCACGGGGTGGTGCGCATTGTATGGGTGTGTGTTACATTACATTCACTAGTAGGAGTGAAAAAACATCACGGGTTGGTGCGCATTTTATGGGTGTGTGTTACATTACATTCATAGTAGGAGTGAGAAAAACATCACGGGGTGGTGCGCATTGTATGGGTGTGTGTTACATTACATTCACTAGTAGGAGTGAAAAAACATCACGGGGTGGTGCGCATTGTATGGGTGTGTGTTACATTACATTCACTAGTAGGAGTGAGAAAAACATCACGGGGTGGTGCGCATTGTATGGGTGTGTGTTACATTACATTCACTAGTAGGAGTGAGAAAAACATCACGGGGTGGTGCGCATTGTATGGGTGTGTGTTACATTACATTCACTAGTAGGAGTGAGAAAAACATCACGGGGTGGTGCGCATTGTATGGGTGTGTGTTACATTGCATTCACTAGTAGGAGTGAGAAAAACATCACGGGGTGGTGCGCATTGTATGGGTGTGTGTTACATTATATTCACTAGTAGGAGTGAGAAAAACATCACGGGGTGGTGCGCATTGTATGGGTGTGTGTTACATTACATTCACTAGTAGGAGTGAGAAAAACATCACGGGGTGGTGCGCATTGTATGGGTGTGTGTTACATTACATTCACTAGTAGGAGTGAGAAAAACATCACGGGGTGGTGCGCATTGTATGGGTGTGTGTTACATTAGATTCACTAGTAGGAGTGAGAAAAACATCACAGGGGGGTGCGCATTGTATGGGTGTGTGTTACATTAGATTCACTAGTAGGAGTGAGAAAAACATCACGGAGTGGTGCGCATTGTATGGGTGTGTGTTACATTACATTCACTAGTAGGAGTGAGAAAAACATCACGGGGTGGTGCGCATTGTATGGGTGTGTGTTACATTACATTCACTAGTAGGAGTGAGAAAAACATCACGGGGTGGTGCGCATTGTATGGGTGTGTGTTACATTACATTCACTAGTAGGAGTGAGAAAAACATCACGGGGTGGTGCGCATTGTATGGGTGTGTGTTACATTACATTCACTAGTAGTTGTGAGAAAAACATCACGGGGTGGTGCGCATTGTATGGGTGTGTGTTACATTACATTCACTAGTAGGAGTGAGAAAAACATCACGGGGTGGTGCGCATTGTATGGGTGTGTGTTACATTACATTCACTAGTAGGAGTGAGAAAAACATCACGGGGTGGTGCACATTGTATGGGTGTGTGTTACATTACATTCACTAGTAGGAGTGAGAAAAACATCACGGGGTGGTGCGCATTGTATGGGTGTGTGTTACATTACATTCACTAGTAGGAGTGAGAAAAACATCACGGGGTGGTGCGCATTGTATGGGTGTGTGTTACATTACATTCACTAGTAGGAGTGAGAAAAACATCACGGGGTGGTGCGCATTGTATGGGTGTGTGTTACATTACATTCACTAGTAGGAGTGAGAAAAACATCACGGGGTGGTGCGCATTGTATGGGTGTGTGTTACATTACATTCACTAGTAGGAGTGAGAAAAACATCACGGGGTGGTGCGCATTGTATGGGTGTGTGTTACATTACATTCACTAGTAGGAGTGAGAAAAACATCACGGGGTGGTGCGCATTGTATGGGTGTGTGTTACATTACATTCACTAGTAGGAGTGAGAAAAACATCACGGGGTGGTGCGCATTGTATGGGAGTGTGTTACATTACATTCACTAATAGGAGTGAGAAAAACATCACGGGGTGGTGCGCATTGTATGGGTGTGTGTTACATTACATTCACTACTAGGAGTGAGCAAAACATCACGGGGTTGTGTGATTCGGAGGGTCTGAATTAGGATAGGCAGTGAGTGGCAATGTAGGATGGAGAAAAGCACCGCGGGGTGTTCAGCATGGGGAGATAAGTGAACATGCAGTGGCAATGTAGGATAGGTTTCTGAAAAACATCGCGGGGTGGTGCGCATTGTATGGGTGTGTGTTACATTAGATTCACTACTAGGAGTGAGAAAAACATCACGGGGTGGTGCGCATTGTATGCGTGTGTGTTACATTACATTCACTAGTAGGAGTGAGAAAAACATCACGGGGTGGTGCGCATTGTATGGGTGTGTGTTACATTACATTCACTAGTAGGAGTGAGAAAAACATCACGGGGTGGTGCGCATTGTATGGGTGTGTGTTACATTAGATTCACTAGTAGGAGTGAGAAAAACATCACGGGGTGGTGCGCATTGTATGGGTGTGTGTTACATTACATTCACTAGTAGGAGTGCGAAAAACATCACGGGTTGGTGCGCATTTTATGGGTGTGTGTTACATTACATTCACTAGTAGGAGTGAGAAAAACATCACGGGGTGGTGCGCATTGTATGGGTGTGTGTTACATTACATTCACTAGTAGGAGTGAAAAAACATCACGGGGTGGTGCGCATTGTATGGGTGTGTGTTACATTACATTCACTAGTAGGAGTGAGAAAAACATCACTGGGTGGTGCGCATTGTATTGGTGTGTGTTACATTACATTCACTAGTAGGAGTGAGAAAAACATCACGGGGTGGTGCGCATTGTATGGGTGTGTGTTACATTACATTCACTAGTAGGAGTGAGAAAAACATCACGGGGTGGTGCGCATTGTATGGGTGTGTGTTACATTGCATTCACTAGTAGGAGTGAGAAAAACATCACGGGGTGGTGCGCATTGTATGGGTGTGTGTTACATTACATTCACTAGTAGGAGTGAGAAAAACATCACGGGGTGGTGCGCATTGTATGGGTGTGTGTTACATTACATTCACTAGTAGGAGTGAGAAAAACATCACGGGGTGGTGCGCATTGTATGGGTGTGTGTTACATTACATTCACTAGTAGGAGTGAGAAAAACATCACGGGGTGGTGCGCATTGTATGGGTGTGTGTTACATTAGATTCACTAGTAGGAGTGAGAAAAACATCACGGGGTGGTGCGCATTGTATGGGTGTGTGTTACATTACATTCACTAGTAGGAGTGAGAAAAACATCACGGGGTGGTGCGCATTGTATGGGTGTGTGTTACATTACATTCACTAGTAGGAGTGAGAAAAACATCACGGGGTGGTGCGCATTGTATGGGTGTGTGTTACATTACATTCACTAGTAGGAGTGAGAAAAACATCACGGGGTGGTGCGCATTGTATGGGTGTGTGTTACATTACATTCACTAGTAGGAGTGAAAAAACATCACGGGGTGGTGCGCATTGTATGGGTGTGTGTTACATTACATTCACTAGTAGGAGTGAGAAAAACATCACGGGGTGGTGCGCATTTTATGGGTGTGTGTTACATTACATTCACTAGTAGGAGTGAGAAAAACATCACGGGGTGGTGCGCATTGTATGGGTGTGTGTTACATTACATTCACTAGTAGGAGTGAGAAAAACATCACGGGGTGGTGCGCATTGTATGGGTGAGTGTTACATTACATTCACTAGTAGGAGTGAGAAAAACATCACGGGGTGGTGCGCATTGTATGGGTGTGTGTTACATTACATTCACTAGTAGGAGTGAGAAAAACATCACGGGGTGTTGCGCATTGTATGGGTGTGTGTTACATTACATTCACTAGTAGGAGTGAGAAAAACATCACGGGGTGTTGCGCATTGTATGGGTGTGTGTTACATTACATTCACTAGTAGGAGTTAGAAAAACATCACGGGGTGGTGCGCATTGTATGGGTGTGTGTTACATTACATTCACTAGTAGGAGTGAGAAAAACATCACGGGTTGGTGCGCATTTTATGGGTTTGTGTTACATTAGATTCACTAGTAGGAGTGAGAAAAATATCACGGTGTGGTGCGCATTGTATGGGTGTGTGTTACATTACATTCACTAGTAGGAGTGAGAAAAACATCACGGGGTGGTGCGCATTGTATGGGTGTGTGTTACATTATATTCACTAGTAGGAGTGAGAAAAACATCACGGGGTGGTGCGCATTGTATGGGTGTGTGTTACATTACATTCACTAGTAGGAGTGAGAAAAACATCACGGGGTGGTGCGCATTGTATGGGTGTGTGTTACATTACATTCACTAGTAGGAGTGAGAAAAACATCACGGGGTGGTGCGCATTGTATGGGTGTGTGTTACATTACGTTCACTAGTAGGAGTGAGAAAAACATCACGGGGTGGTGCGCATTGTATGGGTGTGTGTTACATTACATTCACTAGTAGGAGTGAGAAAAACATCACGGGGTGGTGCGCATTGTATGGGTGTGTGTTACATTACATTCACTAGTAGGAGTGAGAAAATCATCACGGGGTGGTGCGCATTGTATGGGTGTGTGTCACATTACATTCACTAGCAGGAGTGAGAAAAACATCACGGGGTGGTGCGCATTGTATGGGTGTGTGTTACATTACATTCACTAGTAGGAGTGAGAAAAACATCACGGGGTGGTGCGCATTGTATGGGTGTGTGTTACATTACATTCACTAGTAGGAGTGAGAAAAACATCACGGGGTGGTGCGCATTGTATGGGTGTGTGTTACATTACATTCACTAGCAGGAGTGAGAAAAACATCACGGGGTGGTGCGCATTGTATGGGTGTGTGTTACATTACATTCACTAGCAGGAGTGAGAAAAACATCACGGGGTGGTGCGCATTGTATGGGTGTGTGTTACATTACATTCACTAGTAGGAGTGAGAAAAACATCACGGGGTGGTGCGCATTGTATGGGTGTGTGTTACATTACATTCACTAGTAGGAGTGAGAAAAACATCACGGGGTGGTGCGCATTGTATGGGTGTGTGTTACATTACATTCACTAGTAGGAGTGAGAAAAACATCTCGGGGTGGTGCGCATTGTATGGGTGTGTGTTACATTACATTCACTAGTAGGAGTGAGAAAAACATCACGGAGTGGTGCGCATTGTATGGGTGTGTGTTACATTACATTCACTAGTAGGAGTGAGAAAAACATCACGGGGTGGTGCGCATTGTATGGTGTGGGTTACATTACATTCACTAGTAGGAGTGAGAAAAACATCACGGGGTGGTGCGCATTGTATGGGTGTGTGTTACATTACATTCACTAGTAGGAGTGAGAAAAACATCACGGGGTGGTGCGCATTGTATGGGTGTGTGTTACATTACATTCACTAGTAGGAGTGAGAAAAACATCACGGGGTGGTGCGCATTGTATGGGTGTGTGTTACATTACATTCACTAGTAGGAGTGAGAAAAACATCAAGGGGTGGTGCACATTGTATGGGTGTGTGTTTCATTACATTCACTAGTAGGAGTGAGAAAAACATCACGGGGTGGTGCGCATTGTATGGTTGTGTGTTACATTATATTCACTAGTAGGAGTGAGAAAAACATCACGGGGTGGTGCGCATTGTATGAGAGTGTGTTACATTACATTCACTAATAGGCGTGAGAAAACGATCACGGGGTGGTGCGCATTGTATGTGTGTGTGTTACATTACATTCACTACTAGGAGTGAGCAAAACATCATGGGGTTGTGTGATTTGGAGGGTCTGAATTAGGATAGGCAGTGAGTGGCAATGTAGGATGGAGAAAAGCACCGCGGGTTGGTCAGCATGGGGAGATAAGGGAACATGCAGTGGCAATGTAGGATAGGTTTCTGAAAAACATCGCGGGGTGGTGCGCATTGTATCGGTGTGTGTTACATTAGATTCACTAGTAGGAGTGACAAAAACATCACGGGGTGGTGCGCATTGTATGGGTGTGTGTTACATTACATTCACTAGTAGGAATGAGAAAAACATCACGGGGTGGTGCGCATTGTATGGGTGTGTGTTACATTACATTCACTAGTAGGAGTGAGAAAAACATCACGAGGTGGTGCGCATTGTATGAGTGTGTGTTACATTACATTCACTAGTAGGAGTGAGAAAAACATCACGGGGTGGTGCGCATTGTATGAGTGTGTGTTACATTACATTCACTAGTAGGAGTGAGAAAAACATCAAGGGGTGGTGCGCATTGTATGGGTGTGTGTTACATTAGATTCACTAGTAGGAGTGACAAAAACATCACGGGGTGGTGCGCATTGTATGGGTGTGTGTTACATTACATTCACTAGTAGGAGTGAGAAAAACATCACGGGGTGGTGCGCATTGTATGGGTGTGTGTTACATTACATTCACTAGTAGGAGTGAGAAAAACATCACGGGGTGGTGCGCATTGTATGGGTGTGTGTTACATTACATTCACTAGTAGGAGTGAGAAAAACATCAAGGGGTGGTGCGCATTGTATGAGAGTGTGTTACATTACATTCACTAATAGGAGTGAGAAACACATCACGGGGTGGTGCGCATTGTATGGGTGTGTGTTACATTACATTCACTACTAGGAGTGAGCAAAACATCACGGGGTTGTGTGATTCGGAGGGTCTGAATTAGGATAGGCAGTGAGTGGCAATGTAGGATGGAGAAAAGCACCGCGGGGTGGTCAGCATGGGGAGATAAGGGAACATGCAGTGGCAATGTAGGATAGGTTTCTGAAAAACATCGCGGGGTGGTGCGCATTGTATGGGTGTGTGTTACATTAGATTCACTACTAGGAGTGAGAAACATCACGGGGTGGTGCGCATTGTATGCGTGTGTGTTACATTGCATTCACTAGTAGGAGTGAGAAAAACATCACGGGGTGGTGCGCATTGTATGGGTGTGTGTTACATTACATTCACTAGTAGGAGTGAGAAAAACATCACGGGGTGGTGCGCATTGTATGGGTGTGTGTTACATTACATTCACTAGTAGGAGTGAGAAAAACATCACGGGGTGGTGCGCATTGTATGGGTGTGTGTTACATTACATTCACTAGTAGGAGTGAGAAAAACATCACGGGGTGGTGCGCATCGTATGGGTGTGTGTTACATTAGATTCACTAGTAGGAGTGAGAAAAACATCACGGGGTGGTGCGCATTGTATGGGTGTGTGTTACATTACATTCACTAGTAGGAGTGAGAAAAACATCACGGGGTGGTGCGCATTGTATGGGTGTGTGTTACATTACATTCACTAGTAGGAGTGAGAAAAACATCACGGGGTGGTGCGCATTGTATGGGTGTGTGTTACATTACATTCACTAGTAGGAGTGAGAAAAACATCACGGGGTGGTGCGCATTGTATGGGTGTGTGTTACATTACATTCACTAGTAGGAGTGAAAAAACATCACGGGGTGGTGCGCATTGTATGGGTGTGTGTTACATTACATTCACTAGTAGGAGTGAGAAAAACATCACGGGGTGGTGCGCATTTTATGGGTGTGTGTTACATTACATTCACTAGTAGGAGTGAGAAAAACATCACGGGGTGGTGCGCATTGTATGGGTGTGTGTTACATTACATTCACTAGTAGGAGTGAGAAAAACATCACGGGGTGGTGCGCATTGTATGGGTGAGTGTTACATTACATTCACTAGTAGGAGTGAGAAAAACATCACGGGGTGGTGCGCATTGTATGGGTGTGTGTTACATTACATTCACTAGTAGGAGTGAGAAAAACATCACGGGGTGTTGCGCATTGTATGGGTGTGTGTTACATTACATTCACTAGTAGGAGTGAGAAAAACATCACGGGGTGTTGCGCATTGTATGGGTGTGTGTTACATTACATTCACTAGTAGGAGTTAGAAAAACATCACGGGGTGGTGCGCATTGTATGGGTGTGTGTTACATTACATTCACTAGTAGGAGTGAGAAAAACATCACGGGTTGGTGCGCATTTTATGGGTTTGTGTTACATTAGATTCACTAGTAGGAGTGAGAAAAACATCACGGTGTGGTGCGCATTGTATGGGTGTGTGTTACATTACATTCACTAGTAGGAGTGAGAAAAACATCACGGGGTGGTGCGCATTGTATGGGTGTGTGTTACATTACATTCACTAGTAGGAGTGAGAAAAACATCACGGGGTGGTGCGCATTGTATGGGTGTGTGTTACATTACATTCACTAGTAGGAGTGAGAAAAACATCACGGGGTGGTGCGCATTGTATGGGTGTGTGTTACATTACATTCACTAGTAGGAGTGAGAAAAACATCACGGGGTGGTGCGCATTGTATGGGTGTGTGTTACATTACATTCACTAGTAGGAGTGAGAAAAACATCACGGGGTGGTGCGCATTGTATGGGTGTGTGTTACATTACATTCACTAGTAGGAGTGAGAAAAACATCACGGGGTGGTGCGCATTGTATGGGTGTGTGTTACATTACATTCACTAGTAGGAGTGAGAAAAACATCACGGGGTGGTGCGCATTGTATGGGTGTGTGTTACATTACATTCACTAGTAGGAGTGAGAAAAACATCACGGGGTGGTGCGCATTGTATGGGTGTGTGTTACATTACATTCACTAGTAGGAGTGAGAAAAACATCACGGGGTGGTGCGCATTGTATGGGTGTGTGTTACATTACATTCACTAGTAGGAGTGAGAAAAACATCACGGGGTGGTGCGCATTGTATGGGTGTGTGTTACATTACATTCACTAGTAGGAGTGAGAAAAACATCACGGGGTGGTGCGCATTGTATGGGTGTGTGTTACATTACATTCACTAGTAGGAGTGAGAAAAACATCACGGGGTGGTGCGCATTGTATGGGTGTGTGTTACATTAGATTCACTAGTAGGAGTGAAAAAATATCACGGGGTGGTGCGCATTGTATGGGTGTGTGTTAAATTACATTCACTAGTAGGAGTGAGAAAAACATCACGGGGTGGTGCCCATTTTATGGGTGTGTGTTACATTACATTCACTAGTAGGAGTGAGAAAAACATCACGGGGTGGTGCGCATTGTATGGGTGTGTGTTACATTACATTCACTAGTAGGAGTGAGAAAAACATCACGGGGTGGTGCGCATTGTATGGGTGTGTGTTACATTACATTCACTAGTAGGAGTGAGAAAAACATCACGGGGTGGTGCGCATTGTATGGGTGTGTGTTACATTACATTCACTAGTAGGAGTGAGAAAAACATCACGGGGTGGTGCGCATTGTATGGGTGTGTGTTACATTGGATTCACTAGTAGGAGTGAAAAAAATATCACGGGGTGGTGCGCATTGTATGGCTGTGTGTTACATTACATTCACTAGTAGGAGTGAGAAAAATATCACGGGGTGGTGCGCATTGTATGGGTGTGTGTTACATTACATTCACTAGTAGGAGTGAGAAAAACATCACGGTGTGGTTCGCATTTTACGGGTGTGTGTTACATTACATTCACTAGTAGGAGTGAGAAAAACATCACGGGGTGGTGCGCATTGTATGGGTGTGTGTTACATTACATTCACTAGTAGGAGTGAGAAAAACATCACGGGGTGGTGCGCATTGTATGGGTGTGTGTTACATTACATTCACTAGTAGGAGTGAGAAAAACATCTCGGGGTGGTGCGCATTGTATGGGTGTGTGTTACATTACATTCACTAGTAGGAGTGAGAAAAACATCACGGAGTGGTGCGCATTGTATGGGTGTGTGTTACATTACATTCACTAGTAGGAGTGAGAAAAACATCACGGGGTGGTGCGCATTGTATGGTGTGTGTTACATTACATTCACTAGTAGGAGTGAGAAAAACATCACGGGGTGGTGCGCATTGTATGGGTGTGTGTTACATTACATTCACTAGTAGGTGTGAGAAAAACATCACGGGGTGGTGCGCATTGTATGGTTGTGTGTTACATTATATTCACTAGTAGGAGTGAGAAAAACATCACGGGGTGGTGCGCATTGTATGAGAGTGTGTTACATTACATTCACTAATAGGCGTGAGAAAACCATCACGGGGTGGTGCGCATTGAATGTGTGTGTGTTACATTACATTCACTACTAGGAGTGAGCAAAACATCATGGGGTTGTGTGATTTGGAGGGTCTGAATTAGGATAGGCAGTGAGTGGCAATGTAGGATGGAGAAAAGCACCACGGAGTGGTCAGCATGGGGAGATAAGGGAACATGCATTGGCAATGTAGGATAGGTTCCTGAAAAACATCGCGGGGTGGTGCGCATTGTATGGGTGTGTGTTACATTAGATTCACTAGTAGGAGTGACAAAAACATCACGGGGTGGTGCGCATTGTATGGGTGTGTGTTACATTACATTCACTAGTAGGAGTGAGAAAAACATCACGGGGTGGTGCGCATTGTATGGGTGTGTGTTACATTACATTCACTAGTAGGAGTGAGAAAAACATCACGAGGTGGTGCGCATTGTATGAGTGTGTGTTACATTACATTCACTAGTAGGAGTGAGAAAAACATCACGGGGTGGTGCGCATTGTATGGGTGTGTGTTACATTACATTCACTAGTAGGAGTGAGAAAAACATCACGGGGTGGTGCGCATTGTATGGGTGTGTGTTACATTAGATTCACTAGTAGGAGTGAGAAAAACATCACGGCGTGGTGCGCATTGTATGGGTGTGTGTTACATTACATTCACTAGTAGGAGTGAGAAAAACATCACGGGGTGGTGCGCATCGTATGGGTGTGTGTTACATTACATTCACTAGTAGGAGTGAGAAAAACATCAAGGGGTGGTGCGCATTGTATGAGAGTGTGTTACATTACATTCACTAATACGAGTGAGAAAAACATCACGGGGTGGTGCGCATTGTATGGGTGTGTGTTACATTACATTCACTACTAGGAGTGAGCAAAACATCACGGGGTTCTGTGATTCGGAGGGTCTGAATTAGGATAGGCAGTGAGTGGCAATGTAGGATGGAGAAAAGCACCGCGGGGTGGTCAGCATGGGGAGATAAGGGAACATGCAGTGGCAATGTAGGATAGGTTTCTGAAAAACATCGCGGGGTGGTGCGCATTGTATGGGTGTGTGTTACATTAGATTCACTACTAGGAGTGAGAAACATCACGGGGTGGTGCGCATTGTATGCGTGTGTGTTACATTACATTCACTAGTAGGAGTGAGAAAAATATCACGGGGTGGTGCGCATTGTATGGGTGTGTGTTACATTACATTCACTAGTAGGAGTGAGAAAAACATCACGGGGTGGTGCGCATTGCATGGGTGTGTGTTACATTAGATTCACTAGTAGGAGTGAGAAAAACATCACGGGGTGGTGCGCATTGTATGGGTGTGTGTTACATTACATTCACTAGTAGGAGTGAGAAAAACATCACGGGGTGGTGCGCATTTTATGGGTGTGTGTTACATTACATTCACTAGTAGGAGTGAGCAAAACATCACGGGGTGGTGCGCATTGTATGGGTGTGTGTTACATTAGATTCACTAGTAGGAGTGAAAAAATATCACGGGGTGGTGCGCATTGTATGGGTATGTGTTACATTACATTCACTAGTAGGAGTGAGAAAAACATCACGGGGTGGTGCGCATTTTATGAGTTTGTGTTACATTACATTCACTAGTAGGAGTGAGAAAAACATCACGGGGTGGTGCGCATTGTATGGGTGTGTGTTACATTAGATTCACTAGTAGGAGTGAGAAAAACATCACGGGGTGGTGCGCATTGTATGGGTGTGTGTTACATTACATTCACTAGTAGGAGTGAGAAAAACATCACGGGGTGGTGCGCATTGTATGGGTGTGTGTTACATTACATTCACTAGTAGGAGTGAGAAAAACATCACGGGGTGGTGCGCATTGTATGGGTGTGTGTTACATTACATTCACTAGTAGGAGTGAGAAAAACATCACGGGGTGGTGCGCATTGTATGGGTGTGTGTTACATTACATTCACTAGTAGGAGTGAGAAAAACATCACGGGGTGGTGCGCATTGTATGGGTGTGTGTTACATTACATTCACTAGTAGGAGTGAAAAAAACATCACGGGGTGGTGCGCATTGTATGGGTGTGTGTTACATTACATTCACTAGTAGGAGTGAGAAAAACATCACGGGGTGGTGCGCATTGTATGGGTGTGTGTTACATTACATTCACTAGTAGGAGTGAGAAAAACATCACGGGGTGGTGCGCATTGTATGGGTGTGTGTTACATTAGATTTACTAGTAGGAGTGAGAAAAACATCACGGGGTGGTGCACATTGTATGGGTGTGTGTTACATTACATTCACTAGTAGGAGTGAGAAAAACATCACGGGGTGGTGCGCATTGTATGGGTGCGTGTTACATTACATTCACTAGTTCGAGTGAGAAAAACATCACGGGGTGGTGCGCATTGTATGGGTGTGTGTTACATTAGATTCACTAGTAGGAGTGAAAAAATATCACGGGATGGTGCGCATTGTATGGGTGTGTGTTACATTACATTCACTAGTAGGAGTGAGAAAAACATCACGGGGTGGTGCCCATTTTATGGGTGTTTGTTACATTACATTCACTAGTAGGAGTGAGAAAAACATCACGGGGTGGTGCGCATTTTATGGGTGTGTGTTACATTACATTCACTAGTAGGAGTGAGAAAAACATCACGGGTGGTGCGCATTGTATGGGTGTGTGTTACATTAGATTCACTAGTAGGAGTGAGAAAAACATCACGGGGTGGTGCGCATTGTATGGGTGTGTGTTACATTACATTCACTAGTAGGAGTGAAAAAAACATTACGGGGTGGTGCGCATTGTATGGGTGTGTGTTACATTGGATTCACTAGTAGGAGTGAGAAAAACATCACGGGGTGGTGCGCATTGTATGGGTGTGTGTTACATTACATTCACTAGTAGGAGTGAGAAAAACATCACGGTGTGGTGCGCATTTTACGGTGTGTGTTACAATCCGTTCACTAGTAGGAGTGAGAAAAACATCACGGGGTGGTGCGCATTTTACGGGTGTGTGTTACAATCCGTTCAGTAGTAGGAGTGAGAAAAACATCACGGGGTGGTGCGCATTGTATGGGTGTGTGTTACATTACATTCACTAGTAGGAGTGAGAAAAACATCACGGGGTGGTGCGCATTGTATGGGTGTGTGTTACATTACATTCACTAGTAGGAGTGAGAAAAACATCACGGGGTGGTGGGCATTGTATGGGTGTGTGTTACATTAGATTCACTAGCAGGAGTGAGAAAAACATCACGTGGTGGTGCGCATTGTATGGGTGTGTGTTACATTACATTCACTAGTAAGAGTGAGAAAAACAGCACGGGGTGGTGCGCATTGTATGGGTGTGTGTTACATTACATTCACTAGTAGGAGTGAGAAAAACATCACGGGGTGGTGCGCATTTTATGAGTTTGTGTTACATTACATTCACTAGTAGGAGTGAGAAAAACATCACGGGTTGGTGCGCATTGTATGGGTGTGTGTTACATTAGATTCACTAGTAGGAGTGAGAAAAACATCACGGGGTGGTGGGCATTGTATGGGTGTGTGTTACATTACATTCACTAGTAGGAGTGAGAAAAACATTTCGGGGTGGTGCGCATTTTATGAGTTTGTGTTACATTACATTCACTAGTAGGAGTGAGAAAAACATCACGGGGTAGTGCGCATTGTATGGGTGTGTGTTACATTAGATTCACTAGTAGGAGTGAGAAAAACATCACGGGGTGGTGCGCATTGTATGGGTGTGTGTTACATTGCATTCACTAGTAGGAGTGAGAAAAACATCTCGGGGTGGTGCGCATTGTATGGGTGTGTGTTACATTACATTGACTAGTAGGAGTGAGAAAAACATCACGGGGTGGTGCGCATTGTATGGGTGTGTGTTACATTACATTCACTAGTAGGAGTGAGAAAAACATCACTTGGTGGTGCGCATTGTATGGGTGTGTGTTACATTACATTCACTAGTAGGCGTGAGAAAAACATCACGGGGTGGTGCGCATTGTATGGGTGTGTGTTACATTACATTCAATAGTAGGAGTGAAAAAAACATCACGGGGTGGTGCGCATTGTATGGGTGTGTGTTACATTACATTCACTAGTAGGAGTGAGAAAAACATCACGGGGTGGTGCGCATTGTATGGGTGTGTGTTACATTACATTCACTAGTAGGAGTGAGAAAAACATCACGGGGTGGTGCGCATTGTATGGGTGTGTGTTACATTACATTCACTAGTAGGAGTGAGAAAAACATCACGGGGTGGTGCGCATTGTATGGGTGTGTGTTACATTAGATTTACTAGTAGGAGTGAGAAAAACATCACGGGGTGGTGCGCATTTTATGGGTGTGTGTTACATTACATTCACTAGTAGGAGTGAGAAAAACATCACGGGGTGGTACGCATTGTATGGGTGTGTGTTACATTACATTCACTAGTACGAGTGAGAAAAACATCACGGGGTGGTGCGCATTGTATGGGTGTGTGTTACATTAGATTCACTAGTAGGAGTGAAAAAATATCACGGGGTGGTGCGCATTGAATGGGTGTGTGTTACATTACATTCACTAGTAGGAGGGAGAAAAACATCACGGGGTGGTGCCCATTTTATGGGTGTGTGTTACATTACATTCACTAGTAGGAGTGAGAAAAACATCACGGGGTGGTGCGCATTGTATGGGTGTGTGTTACATTACATTCACTAGTAGGAGTGAGAAAAACATCACGGGGTGGTGCGCATTGTATGGGTGTGTGTTACATTACATTCACTAGTAGGAGTGAGAAAAACATCACGGGGTGGTGCGCATTGTATGGGTGTGTGTTACATTACATTCACTAGTAGGAGTGAAAAAAACATCACGGGGTGGTGCGCATTGTATGGGTGTGTGTTACATTACATTCACTAGTAGGAGTGAGAAAAACATCACGGTGTGGTGCGCATTTTACGGGTGTGTGTTACATTACATTCACTAGGAGGAGTGAGAAAAACATCACGGCGTGGTGCGCATTGTATGGGTGTGTGTTACATTACATTCACTAGTAGGAGTGAGAAAAACATCACGGGGTGGTGCGCATTGTATGGGTGTGTGTTACATTACATTCACTAGTAGGAGTGAGAAAAACATCACGGGGTGGTGCGCATTGTATGGGTGTGTGTTACATTACATTCACTAGTAGGAGTGAGAAAAACATCACAGGGTGGTGCGCATTGTATGGGTGTGTGTTACATTACATTCACTAGTAGGAGTGAGAAAAAAATCACGGGGTGGTGCGCATTGTATGGGTGTGTGTTACATTACATTCACTAGTAGGAGTGAGAAAAACATCTCGGGGTGGTGCGCATTGTATGGGTGTGTGTTACATTACATTCACTAGTAGGAGTGAGAAAAACATCACGGAGTGGTGCGCATTGTATGGGTGTGTGTTACATTACATTCACTAGTAGGAGTGAGAAAAACATCACGGGGTGGTGCGCATTGTATGGGTGTGTGTTACATTACATTCACTAGTAGGAGTGAGAAAAACATCACGGGGTGGTGCGCATTGTATGGGTGTGTGTTACATTACATTCACTAGTAGGAGTGAGAAAAACATCACGGGGTGGTGCGCATTGTATGGGTGTGTGTTACATTACATTCACTAGTAGGAGTGAGAAAAACATCAAGGGGTGGTGCGCATTGTATGGGTGTGTGTTACATTACATTCACTAGTAGGAGTGAGAAAAACATCACGGGGTGGTGCGCATTGTATGGTTGTGTGTTATATTATATTCACTAGTAGGAGTGAGAAAAACATCACGGGGTGGTGCGCATTGTATGAGAGTGTGTTACATTACATTCACTAATAGGCGTGAGAAAAACATCACGGGGTGGTGCGCATTGTATGTGTGTGTGTTACATTACATTCACTACTAGGAGTGAGCAAAACATCATGGGGTTGTGTGATTTGGAGGGTCTGAATTAGGATAGGCAGTGAGTGGCAATGTAGGATGGAGAAAAGCACCGCGGGGTGGTCAGCATGGGGAGATAAGGGAACATGCAGTGGCAATGTAGGATAGGTTTCTGAAAAACATCGCGGGGTGGTGTGCATTGTATGGGTGTGTGTTACATTAGATTCACTAGTAGGAGTGACAAAAACATCACGGGGTGGTGCGCATTGTATGGGTGTGTGTTACATTACATTCACTAGTAGGAGTGAGAAAAACATCACGGGGTGGTGCGCATTGTATGGGTGTGTGTTACATTACATTCACTAGTAGGAGTGAGAAAAACATCACGAGGTGGTGCGCATTGTACGAGTGTGTGTTACATTACATTCACTAGTAGGAGTGAGAAAAACATCACGGGGTGGTGCGCATTGTATGAGTGTGTGTTACATTACATTCACTAGTAGGAGTGAGAAAAACATCACGGGGTGGTGCGCATTGTATGAGTGTGTGTTACATTACATTCACTAGTAGGAGTGAGCAAAACATCACGGGGTGGTGCGCATTGTATGAGTGTGTGTTACATTACATTCACTAGTAGGAGTGAGAAAAACATCACGGGGTGGTGCGCATTGTATGAGTGTGTGTTACATTACATTCACTAGTAGGAGTGAGAAAAATATCAAGGGGTGGTGCGCATTGTATGGGTGTGTGTTACATTAGATTCACTAGTAGGAGTGACAAAAACATCACGGGGTGGTGCGCATTGTATGGGTGTGTGTTACATTACATTCACTAGTAGGAGTGAGAAAAACATCACGGGGTGGTGCGCATTGTATGGGTGTGTGTTACATTACATTCACTAGTAGGAGTGAGAAAAACATCACGTGGTGGTGCGCATTGTATGGGTGTGTGTTACATTAGATTCACTAGTAGGAGTGAAAAAATATCACGGGTTGGTGCGCATTGTATGGGTGTGTGTTACATTACATTCAGTAGTAGGAGTGAGAAAAACATCACGGGGTGGTGCGCATTTTATGGGTGTGTGTTACATTACATTCACTAGTAGGAGTGAGAAAAACATCACGGGGTGGTGCGCATTGTATGGGTGTGTGTTACATTACATTCACTAGTAGGAGTGAGAAAAACATCACGGGGTGGTGCGCATTGTATGGGTGTGTGTTACATTAGATTCACTAGTAGGAGTGAGAAAAACATCACGGGGTGGTGCGCATTGTATGGGTGTGTGTTACATTACATTCACTAGTAGGAGTGAGAAAAACATCACGGGGTGGTGCGCATTGTATGGGTGTGTGTTACATTACATTCACTAGTAGGAGTGAGTAAAACATCACGGGGTGGTGCGCATTGTATGGGTGTGTGTTACATTAGATTCACTAGTAGGTGTGAGAAAAACATCACGGGGTGGTGCGCATTGTATGGGTGTGTGTTACATTACATTCACTAGTAGGAGTGAGAAAAACATCACGGGGTGGTGCGCATTGTATGGGTGTGTGTTACATTACATTCACTAGTAGGAGTGAGAAAAACATCAAGGGGTGGTGCGCATTGTATGAGAGTGTGTTACATTACATTCACTAATAGGAGTGAGAAAAACATCAAGGGGTGGTGCGCATTGTATGGGTGTGTGTTACATTACATTCACTACTAGGAGTGAGCAAAACATCACGGGGTTGTGTGATTCGGAGGGTCTGAATTAGGATAGGCAGTGAGTGGCAATGTAGGATGGAGAAAAGCACCGCGGGGTGGTCAGCATGGGGAGATAAGGGAACATGCAGTGGCAATGTAGGATAGGTTTCTGAAAAACATCGCGGGGTGGTGCGCATTGTATGGGTGTGTGTTACATTAGATTCACTACTAGGAGTGAGAAACATTACGGGGTGGTGCGCATTGTATGCGTGTGTGTTACATTACATTCACTAGTAGGAGTGAGAAAAACATCACGGGGTGGTGCGCATTGTATGGGTGTGTGTTACGTTACATTCACTAGCAGGAGTGAGAAAAACATCACGGGTTGGTGCGCATTGTATGGGTGTGTGTTACATTAGATTCACTAGTAGGAGTGAGAAAAACATCACGGGGTGGTGCGCATTGTATGGGTGTGTGTTACATTACATTCACTAGTAGGAGTGAGAAAAACATCACGGGGTGGTGCGCATTTTATGGGTGTGTGTTACATTACATTCACTAGTAGGAGTGAGCAAAACATCACGGGGTGGTGCGCATTGTATGGGTGTGTGTTACATTACATTCACTAGTAGGAGTGAAAAAATATCACGGGGTGGTGCGCATTGTATGGGTGTGTGTTACATTACATTCACTAGTAGGAGTGAGAAAAACATCACGGGGTGGTGCGCATTTTATGAGTTTGTGTTACATTACATTCACTAGTAGGAGTGAGAAAAACATCACGGGGTGGTGCGCATTGTATGGGTGTGTGTTACATTAGATTCACGAGTAGGAGTGAGAAAAACATCACGGGGTGGTGCGCATTGTATGGGTGTGTGTTACATTACATTCACTAGTAGGAGTGAGAAAAACATCACGGGGTGGTGCGCATTGTATGGGTGTGTGTTACATTACATTCACTAGTAGGAGTGAGAAAAACATCACGGGGTGGTGCGCATTGTATGGGTGTGTGTTACATTACATTCACTAGTAGGAGTGAGAAAAACATCACGGGGTGGTGCGCATTGTATGGGTGTGTGTTACATTAGATTCACTAGTAGGAGTGAGAAAAACATCACGGGGAGGTGCGCATTGTATGGGTGTGTGTTACATTACATTCACTAGTAGGAGTGAAAAAAACATCACGGGGTGGTGCGCATTGTATGGTGTGTGTTACATTACATTCACTAGTAGGAGTGAGAAAAACATCACGGGGTGGTGCGCATTGTATGGGTGTGTGTTACATTACATTCACTAGTAGGAGTGAGAAAAACATCACGGGGTGGTGCGCATTGCATGGTTGTGTGTTACATTACATTCACTAGTAGGAGTGAGAAAAACATCACGGGGTGGTGCGCATTGTATGGGTGTGTGTTACATTACATTCACTAGTAGGAGTGAGAAAAACATCACGGGGTGCTGCGCATTGTATGGGTGTGTGCTACATTAGATTCACTAGTAGCAGTGAGAAAAACATCACGGGTTGGTGCGCATTGTATGGGTGTGTGTTACATTACATTCACTAGTAGGAGTGAGAAAAACATCACGGGGTGGTGCGCATTGTATGGGTGTGTGTTACATTACATTCACTAGTAGGAGTTAGAAAAACATCACGGGGTGGTGCGCATTGTATGGGTGTGTGTTACATTACATTCACTAGTAGGACTGAGAAAAACATCACGGGGTGGTGCGCATTGAATGGGTGTGTGTTACATTACATTCACTAGTAGGACTGAGAAAAACATCACGGGGAGGTGCGCATTGAATGGGTGTGTATTACATTACATTCACTAGTAGGAGTGAGAAAAGCATCACGGGGTGGTGCGCATTGTATGGGTGTGTGTTACATTACATTCCCTAGTAGGACTGAGAAAAACATCACGGGGTGGTGCGCATTTTATGGGTGTGTGTTACATTACATTCAATAGTAGGAGTGAGAAAAACATCACGGGGTGGTGCGCATTGTATGGGTGTTTGTTACATTACATTCACTAGTAGGAGTGAGAAAAACATCACGGGGTGGTGCGCATTGTATGGGTGTGTGTTACATTACATTCACTAGTAGGAGTGAGAAAAACATCACGGGGTGGTGCGCATTGTATGGGTGTGTGTTACATTACATTCACTAGTAGGAGTGAGAAAAACATCACGGGGTGGTACGCATTGTATGAGAGTGTGTTACATTACATTCACTAATAGGAGTGAGAAAAACATCACGGGGTGGTGCGCATTGTATGGGTGTGTGTTACATTACATTCACTACTAGGATTGAGAAAACATCACGGGGTGGTGTGAATTGGAGGGTCTGAATTAGGATAGGCAGTGAGTGGCAATGTAGGATGGAGAAAAGCACCGCAGGCTGGTCAGCATGGGGAGATCAGGGAACATGCAGTGGCAATGTAGGATAGGTTTCTGAAAAACATCGCGGGGTGGTGCGCATTGTATGGGTGTGTGTTACATTACATTCACTAGTAGGAGTGAGAAAAACATCACGGGGTGGTGCGCATTGTATGGGTGTGTGTTACATTACATTCACTAGTAGGAGTGAGAAAAACATCACGGGGTTGTGCGCATTGTATGGGTGTGTGTTACATTACATTCACTAGTAGGAGTGAGAAAAATATCACGGGGTGGTGCGCATTGTATGGGTGTGTGTTACATTACATTCACTAGTAGGAGTGAGAAAAACATCACGGGGTGGTGCGCATTTTATGGGTGTGTGTTACATTACATTCACTAGTAGGAGTGAGAAAAACATCACGGGGTGGTGCGCATTGTATGGGTGTGTGTTACATTACATTCACTAGTAGGAGTTAGAAAAACATCACGGGGTGGTGCGCATTGTATGGGTGTGTGTTACATTACATTCACTAGTAGGACTGAGAAAAACATCACGGGGTGGTGCGCATTGTATGGGTGTGTGTTACATTAGATTCACTAGTAGGAGTGAGAAAAACATCACGGGGAGGTGCGCATTGTATGGGTGTGTGTTACATTACATTCACTAGTAGGAGTGAGAAAAACATCACGGGGTGGTGCGCATTGCATGGTTGTGTGTTACATTACATTCACTAGTAGGAGTGAGAAAAACATCACGGGGTGGTGCGCATTGTATGGGTGTGTGTTACATTACATTCACTAGTAGGAGTGAGAAAAACATCACGGGGTGGTGCGCATTGTATGGGTGTGTGTTACATTACATTCACTAGTAGGAGTGAGAAAAACATCACGGGGTGGTGCGCATTGTATGGGTGTGTGTTACATTACATTCACTAGTAGGAGTGAGAAAAATATCACGGGGTGGTGCGCATTGTATGGGTGTGTGTTACATTACATTCACTAGTAGGAGTGAGAAAAACATCACGGGGTGGTGCGCATTGTATGGGTGTGTGTTACATTACATTCACTAGTAGGACTGAGAAAAACATCACGGGGTGGTGCGCATTGAATGGGTGTGTGTTACATTACATTCACTAGTAGGACTGAGAAAAACATCACAGGGAGGTGCGCATTGAATGGGTGTGTATTACATTACATTCACTAGTAGGAGTGAGAAAAGCATCACGGGGTGGTGCGCATTGTATGGGTGTGTGTTACATTACATTCACTAGTAGGACTGAGAAAAACATCACGGGGTGGTGCGCATTTTATGGGTGTGTGTTACATTACATTCAATAGTAGGAGTGAGAAAAACATCACGGGGTGGTGCGCATTGTATGGGTGTTTGTTACATTACATTCACTAGTAGGAGTGAGAAAAACATCACGGGGTTTTGCGCATTGTATGGGTGTGTGTTACATTACATTCACTAGTAGGAGTGAGAAAAACATCACGGGGTGGTGCGCATTGTATGGGTGTGTGTTACATTACATTCACTAGTAGGAGTGAGAAAAACATCACGGGGTGGTACGCATTGTATGAGAGTGTGTTACATTACATTCACTAATAGGAGTGAGAAAAACATCACGGGGTGGTGCGCATTGTATGGGTGTGTGTTACATTACATTCACTACTAGGATTGAGAAAACATCACGGGGTGGTGTGAATTGGAGGGTCTGAATTAGGATAGGCAGTGAGTGGCAATGTAGGATGGAGAAAAGCACCGCAGGGTGGTCAGCATGGGGAGATCAGGGAACATGCAGTGGCAATGTAGGATAGGTTTCTGAAAAACATCGCGGGGTGGTGTGCATTGTATGGGTGTGTGTTACATTACATTCACTAGTAGGAGTGAGAAAAACATCACGGGGTGGTGCGCATTGTATGGGTGTGTGTTACATTACATTCACTAGTAGGAGTGAGAAAAACATCACGGGGTGGTGCGCATTGTATGGGTGTGTGTTACATTACATTCACTAGTAGGAGTGAGAAAAACATCACGGGGTGGTGCGCATTGTATGGGTGTGTGTTACATTACATTCACTAGTAGGAGTGAGAAAAACATCACGGGGTGGTGCGCATTGTATGGGTGTGTGTTACATTAGATTCACTAGTAGGAGTGAGAAAATCATCACGGGGTGGTGCGCATTGTATGGGTGTGTGTTACATTACATTCACTAGTAGGAATGAAAAAAACATCACGGGGTGGTGCGCATTGTATGGGTGTGTGTTACATTACATTCACTAGTAGGAGTGAGAAAAACATCACGGGGTGGTGCGCATTGCATGGTTGTGTGTTACATTAGATTCAGTAGTAGGAGTGAGAAAAACATCACGGGGTGGTGCGCATTGTATGGGTGTGTGTTACATTACATTCACTAGTAGGAGTGAGAAAAACATCACGGGGTGGTGCGCATTGTATGGGTGTGTGCTACATTAGATTCACTAGTAGCAGTGAGAAAAACATCACGGGTTGGTGCGCATTGTATGGGTGTGTGTTACATTACATTCACTAGTAGGAGTGAGAAAAACATCACGGGGTGGTGCGCATTGTATGGCTGTGTGTTACATTAGATTCACTAGTAGGAGTGAGAAAAACATCACGGGGTGGTGCGCATTGTATGGGTGTGTGTTACATTACATTCACTAGTAGGAGTGAGAAAAACATCACGGGGTGGTGCGCATTGTATGGCTGTGTGTTACATTACATTCACTAGTAGGAGTGAGAAAAACATCACGGGGTTGTGCGCATTGTATGGGTGTGTGTTACATTACATTCACTAGTAGGAGTGAGAAAAATATCACGGGGTGGTGCGCATTGTATGGGTGTGTGTTACATTACATTCACTAGTAGGAGTGAGAAAAACATCACGGGGTGGTGCGCATTTTATGGGTGTGTGTTACATTACATTCACTAGTAGGAGTGAGAAAAACATCACGGGGTGGTGCGCATTGTATGGGTGTTTGTTACATTACATTCACTAGTAGGAGTGATAAAAACATCACGGGGTGGTGCGCATTGTATGGGTGTGTGTTACATTACATTCACTAGTAGGAGTGAGAAAAACATCACGGGGTGGTGCGCATTGTATGGGTGTGTGTTACATTACATTGACTAGTAGGAGTGAGAAAAACATCACGGGGTGGTGCGCATTGTATGAGAGTGTGTTACATTACATTCACTAATAGGAGTGAGAAAAACATCACGGGGTGGTGCGCATTGTATGGGTGTGTGTTACATTACATTCACTACTAGGATTGAGAAAACATCACGGGGTGGTGTGAATTGGAGGGTCTGAATTAGGATAGGCAGTGAGTGGCAATGTAGGATGGAGAAAAGCACCGCAGGGTGGTCAGCATGGGGAGATCAGGGAACATGCATTGGCAATGTAGGATAGGTTTCTGAAAAACATCGCGGGGTGGTGCGCATTGTATGGGTGTGTGTTACATTACATTCACTAGTAGGAGTGAGAAAAACATCACGGGGTGGTGCGCATTGTATGGGTGTGTGTTACATTACATTCACTAGTAGGATTGAGAAAAACATCACGGGGTGGTGCGCCTTGTATGGGTGTGTGTTACATTAGATTCACTAGTAGGAGGGAGAAAAACATCACGGGGTGGTGCGCATTCTATGGGTGTGTGTTACATTACATTCACTAGTAGGAGTGAGAAAAACATCACGGGGTGGTGTGAATCGGAGGGTCTGAATTAGGATAGGCAGTGAGTGGCAATGTAGGATGGAGAAAAGCACCGCGGGGTGGTCAGCATGGGGAGATAAGGGAACATGCAGTGGCAATGTAGGATAGGTTTCTGAAAAACATCGCGGGGTGGTGCGCATTGTATGGGTGTGTGTTACATTAGATTCACTAGTAGGAGTGAGAAAAACATCACGGGGTGGGGCGCATTGCATGGGTGTGTGTTACATTAGATTCACTAGAAGAAGTGAGAAAAACATCACGGGGTGGTGCGCATTGATTGGGTGTGTGTTACATTACATTCACTAGTAGGAGTGAGAAAAACATCACGGGGTGGTGCGCATTGTATGGGTGTGTGCTACATTAGATTCATTAGTAGAAGTGAGAAAAACATCATGGGATGGTGCGCATTGTATGGGTGTGTGTTACATTACATTCACTAGTAGGAGTGAGAAAAACATCACGGGGTGGTGCGCATTGTATGGGTGTGTGTTACATTAGATTCACTAGTAGGAGTGAGAAAAACATCACGGGGTGGTGCGCATTGTATGGGTGTGTGTTACATTACATTCACTATTAGGAGTGAGAAAAACATCACGGGGTGGTGCGCATTGTATGGGTGTGTGTTACATTACATTCACTAGTAGGAGTGAGAAAAACATCACGGGGTGGTGCGCATTGTATGGGTGTGTGTTACATTACATTCACTAGTAGGAGTGAGAAAAATATCACGGGGTGGTGCGCATTGTATGGGTGTGTGTTACATTACATTCACTAGTAGGAGTGAGAAAAACATCACGGGGTGGTGCGCATTTTATGGGTGTGTGTTACATTACATTCACTAGTAGGAGTGAGAAAAACATCACGGGGTGGTGCGCATTGTATGGGTGTGTGTTACATTACATTCACTAGTAGGAGTTAGAAAAACATCACGGGGTGGTGCGCATTGTATGGGTGTGTGTTACATTACATTCACTAGTAGGACTGAGAAAAACATCACGGGGTGGTGCGCATTGAATTGGTGTGTGTTACATTACATTCAGTAGTAGGAGTGAGAAAAACATCACAGGGTGGTGCACATTGTATGGGTGTGTGTTACATTACATTCACTAGTAGGACTGAGAAAAACATCACGGGGTGGTGCGCATTTTATGGGTGTGTGTTACATTACATTCACTAGTAGGAGTGAGAAAAACATCACGGGGTGGTGCGCATTGTATGGGTGTGTGTTACATTACATTCACTAGTAGGAGTGAGAAAAACATCACGGGGTGGTGCGCATTGTATGGGTGTTTGTTACATTACATTCACTAGTAGGAGTGATAAAAACATCACGGGGTGGTGCGCATTGTATGGGTGTGTGTTACATTACATTCACTAGTAGGAGTGAGAAAAACATCACGGGGTGGTGCACATTGTATGGGTGTGTGTTACATTACATTCACTAGTAGGACTGAGAAAAACATCACGGGGTGGAGCGCATTGTATGAGAGTGTGTTACATTACATTCACTAACAGGAGTGAGAAAAACATCACGCGGTGGTGCGCATTGTATGGGTGTGTGTTACATTACATTCACTAGTAGGAGTTAGAAAAACATCACGTGGTGGTGCGCATTGTATGGGTGTGTGTTACATTACATTCACTAGTAGGACTGAGAAAAACATCACGGGGTGGTGCGCATTGAATGGGTGTGTGTTACATTACATTCACTAGTAGGAGTGAGAAAAACATCACGGGGTGGTGCGCATTGTATGGGTGTGTGTTACATTACATTCACTAGTAGGAGTGAGAAAAACATCACGGGGTGGTGCGCATTGTATGGGTGTGTGTTACATTACATTCACTAGTAGGAGTGAGAAAAACATCACGGGGTGGTGCGCATTGTATGGGTGTGTGTTACATTGGATTCACTAGTAGGAGTGAGAAAAACATCACGGGGTGTTGCGCATTGTATGGGTGTGTGTTACATTACATTCACTAGTAGGAGTGAGAAAAACATCACGGGGTGGTGCGCATTGTATGGGTGTGTGTTACATTACATTCACTAGTAGGAGTGAGAAAAACATCACGGGGTGGTGCGCATTGTATGGGTGTGTGTTACATTACATTCACTGGTAGGAGTGAGAAAAACATCACGGGGTGGTGCGCATTGTATGAGAGTGTGTTACATTACATTCACTAATAGGAGTGAGAAAAACATCACGGGGTGGTGCGCATTGTATGGGTGTGTGTTACATTACATTCACTACTAGGATTGAGAAAACATCACGGGGTGGTGTGAATTGGAGGGTCTGAATTAGGATAGGCAGTGAGTGGCAATGTAGGATGGAGAAAAGCACCGCAGGGTGGTCAGCATGGGGAGATCAGGAAACATGCAGTGGCAATGTAGGATAGGTTTCTGAAAAACATCGCGGGGTGGTGCGCATTGTATGGGTGTGTGTTACATTACATTCACTAGTAGGAGTGAGAAAAACATCACGGGGTGGTGCGCATTGTATGGGTGTGTGTTACATTACATTCACTAGTAGGATTGAGAAAAACATCACGGGGTGGTGCGCCTTGTATGGGTGTGTGTTACATTAGATTCACTAGTAGGAGGGAGAAAAACATCACGGGGTGGTGCGCATTCTATGGGTGTGTGTTACATTACATTCACTAGTAGGAGTGAGAAAAACATCATGGGATGGTGTGCATTGTATGGGTGTGTGTTACATTAGATTCACTACTAGGAGTGAGAAAAACATCACGGGGTGGTGCGCATTGTATGGGTGTGTGTTACATTACATTCACTAGTAGGAGTGAGAAAAACATCACGGGGTGGTGCGCATTGTATGGATGTGTGTTACATTACATTCACTAGTAGGAGTGAGAAAAACATCACGGGGTTGTGCGCATTGTATGGGTGTGTGTTACATTACATTCACTAGTAGGAGTGAGAAAAACATCACGGGGTGGTGCGCATTGTATGGGTGTGTGTTACATTACATTCACTAGTAGGAGTGAGAAAAACATCACGGGGTGGTGCGCATTGTATGAGAGTGTGTTACATTACATTCACTAATAGGAGTGAGAAAAACATCACGGGGTGGTGCGCATTGTATGGGTGTGTGTTACATTACATTCACTACTAGGAGTTAGAAAAACATCACGGGGTGGTGTGAATCGGAGGGTCTGAATTAGGATAGGCAGTGAGTGGCAATGTAGGATGGAGAAAAGCACCGCGGGGTGGTCAGCATGGGGAGATAAGGGAACATGCAGTGGCAATGTAGGATAGGTTTCTGAAAAACATCGCGGGGTGGTGTGCATTGTATGGTTGTGTGTTACATTAGATTCACTAGTAGGAGTGAGAAAAACATCACGGGGTGGGGCGCATTGCATGGGTGTGTGTTACATTAGATTCACTAGAAGAAGTGAGAAAAACATCACGGGGTGGTGCGCATTGATTGGGTGTGTGTTACATTACATTCACTAGTAGGAGTGAGAAAAACATCACGGGGTGGTGCGCATTGTATGGGTGTGTGCTACATTAGATTCACTAGTAGAAGTGAGAAAAACATCATGGGTTGGTGCGCATTGTATGGGTGTGTGTTACATTACATTCACTAGTAGGAGTGAGAAAAACATCACGGGGTGGTGCGCATTGTATGGGTGTGTGTTACATTAGATTCACTAGTAGGAGTGAGAAAAACATCACGGGGTGGTGCGCATTGTATGGGTGTGTGTTACATTACATTCACTAGTAGGAGTGAGAAAAACATCACGGGGTGGTGCGCATTGTATGGATGTGTGTTACATTACATTCACTAGTAGGAGTGAGAAAAACATCACGGGGTGGTGCGCATTGTATGGGTGTGTGTTACATTACATTCACTAGTAGGAGTGAGAAAAATATCACGGGGTGGTGCACATTGTATTTGTGTGTGTTACATTACATTCACTAGTAGGAGTGAGAAAAACATCACGGGGTGGTGCGCATTTTATGGGTGTGTGTTACATTACATTCACTAGTAGGAGTGAGAAAAACATCACGGGGTGGTGCGCATTGTATGGGTGTGTGTTACATTACATTCACTAGTAGGAGTTAGAAAAACATCACGGGGTGGTGCGCATTGTATGGGTGTGTGTTACATTACATTCACTAGTAGGACTGAGAAAAACATCACGGGGTGGTGCGCATTGAATTGGTGTGTGTTACATTACATTCACTAGTAGGAGTGAGAAAAACATCACAGGGTGGTGCACATTGTATGGGTGTGTGTTACATTACATTCACTAGTAGGACTGAGAAAAACATCACGGGGTGGTGCGCATTTTATGGGTGTGTGTTACATTACATTCACTAGTAGGAGTGAGAAAAACATCACCGGGTGGTGCGCATTGTATGGGTGTGTGTTACATTACATTCACTAGTAGGAGTGAGAAAAACATCACGGGGTGGTGCGCATTGTATGGGTGTTTGTTACATTACATTCACTAGTAGGAGTGATAAAAACATCACGGGGTGGTGCGCATTGTATGGGTGTGTGTTACATTACATTCACTAGTAGGAGTGAGAAAAACATCACGGAGTGGTGCACATTGTATGGGTGTGTGTTACATTACATTCACTAGTAGGACTGAGAAAAACATCACGGGGTGGAGCGCATTGTATGAGAGTGTGTTACATTACATTCACTAACACGGGTGAGAAAAACATCACGCGGTGGTGCGCATTGTATGGGTGTGTGTTACATTACATTCACTAGTAGGAGTTAGAAAAACATCACGGGGTGGTGCGCATTGTATGGGTGTGTGTTACATTACATTCACTAGTAGGACTGAGAAAAACATCACGGGGTGGTGCGCATTGAATGGGTGTGTGTTACATTACATTCACTAGTAGGAGTGAGAAAAACATCACGGGGTGGTGCGCATTGTATGGGTGTGTGTTACATTACATTCACTAGTAGGAGTGAGAAAAACATCACGGGGTGGTGCGCATTGTATGGGTGTGTGTTACATTACATTCACTAGTAGGAGTGAGAAAAACATCACGGGGTGGTGCGCATTGTATGGGTGTGTGTTACATTGGATTCACTAGTAGTAGTGAGAAAAACATCACGGGGTGTTGCGCATTGTATGGGTGTGTGTTACATTACATTCACTAGTAGGAGTGAGAAAAACATCACGGGGTGTTGCGCATTGTATGGGTGTGTGTTACATTACATTCACTAGTAGGAGTGAGAAAAACATCACGGGGTGGTGCGCATTGTATGGGTGTGTGTTACATTAGATTCCCTAGTAGGAGTGAGAAAAAAATCACGGGGCGGTGCGCATTGTATGGGTGTGTGTTACATTAGATTCACTAGTAGGAGTGAGAAAAACATCACGGGGTGGTTCGCATTGTATGGGTGCTTGTTACATTAGATTCAGTAGTAGGAGTGAGAAAAACATCACGGGGTGGTGCAAATTGTATGGGTGTGTGTTACATTACATTCACTAGTAGGTGTGAGAAAAACATCATGGGGTGGTGCGCATGGTATGGGTGTGTGTTATATTGCATTCACTAGTAGGAGTGAGAAAAACATCACGGGGTGGTGCGCATGGTATGGGTGTGTGTTACATTGCAATCACTAGTAGGAGTGGGAAAAACATCACGGGGTGGTGCGCATGGTATGGGTGTGTGTTACATTACATTCACTAGTAGGAGTGGGAAAAACATCACGGGGTGGTGCGCATTGTATGGGTGTGTGTTACATTACATTCACTGGTAGGAGTGAGAAAAACATCACGGTGTGGTGCGCATTGTATGGGTGTGTGTTACATTACATTCACTAGTAGGAGTGAGAAAAACATCACGGGGTGGTGCGCATTGTATGGGTGTGTGTTACATTACATTCACTAGTAGGACTCAGAAAAACATCACGGGGTGGTGCGCATTGTATGGGTGTGTGTTACATTACATTCACTAGTAGGAGTGAGAAAACCATCACGGGGTGGTGCGCATTGTATGGGTGTGTGTTACATTACATTCACTAGTAGGAGTGAGAAAAACATCACGGGGTGGTGCGCATTGTATGGGTGATTGTTACATTACATTCACTAGTAGGAGTGAGAAAAACATCACGGGGTTGTGCGCATTGTATGGGTGTTTGTTACATTACATTCACTAGTAGGAGTGAGAAAATCATCACGGGGTGGTGCGCATTGTATGGGTGTGTGTTACATTACATTCACTAGTAGGAGTGAGAAAAACATCACGGGGTGGTGCGCATTGTATGGGTGTGTGTTACATTACATTCACTAGTAGGAGTGAGAAAAACATCACAGGGTGGTGCGCATTGTATGGGTGCGTGTTACATTACATTCACTAGTAGGAGTGAGAAAAACATCACGGGGTGGTGCGCATTGATTGGGTGTGTGTTACATTACATTCACTAGTAGGAGTGAGAAAAACATCACGGGGTGGTGCGCATTGTATGGGTGTGTGTTACATTACATTCACTAGTAGGAGTGAGAAAACCATCACGGGGTGGTGGGCATTGTATGGGTGGGTGTTACATTACATTCACTAGTAGGAGTGAGAAAAACATCACGGGGTGGAGCGCATTGTATGGGTGTGCGTTACATTACATTCACTAGTAGGAGTGAGAAAAATATCACGGGGTGGTGTGCATTGTATGGGTGTGTGTTACATTACATTCACTAGTAGGAGTGAGAAAAACATCACGGGGTGGTGCGCATTGTATGGGTGTGTGTTACATTACATTCACTAGTAGGAGTGAGAAAAACATCACGGGGTGGTGCGCATTGTATGGGTGTGTGTTACATTACATTCACTAGTAGGAGTTAGAAAAACATCACGGGGTGGTGCGCATTGCATGGGTGTGTGTTACATTAGATTCACTAGTAGGAGTGAGAAAAACATCACGGGGTGGTGCGCATTGTATGGGTGTGTGTTACATTACATTCACTAGTAGGAGTGAGAAAAACATCACGGGGTGGTGCGCATTGTATGGGTGTGTGCTACAGTAGATTCACTAGTAGAAGTGAGAAAAACATCACGGGTTGGTGCGCATTGTATGGGTGTGTGTTACATTACATTCACTAGTAGGAGTGAGAAAAACATCACGGGGTGGTGCGCATTTTATGGGTGTGTGTTACATTACATTCACTAGTAGGAGTGAGAAAAACATCACGGGGTGGTGCGCATTGTATGGGTGTGTGTTACATTACATTCACTAGTAGGAGTGAGAAAAACATCACGGGGTGGTGCGCATTGTATGGGTGTGTGTTACATTACATTCACTAGTAGGACTGAGAAAAACATCACGGGGTGGAGCGCATTGTATGAGAGTGTGTTACATTACATTCACTAGTAGGAGTGAGAAAAACATCACGGGGTGGTGCGCATTGTATGGGTGTGTGTTACATTACATTCACTAGTAGGAGTGAGAAAAACATCACGGTGTGGTGCGCATTGTATGGGTGTGTGTTACATTACATTCACTAGTAGGAGTGAGAAAAACATCACGGGGTGGTGCGCATTGTATGGGTGTGTGTTACATTACATTCACTAGTAGGAGTGAGAAAAACATCACGGGGTGGTGCGCATTGTATGGGTGTGTGTTACATTGGATTCACTAGTAGGAGTGAGAAAAACATCACGGGGTGGTGCGCATTGTATGGGTGTGTGTTACATTACATTCACTAGTAGGAGTGAGAAAAACATCACGGGGTGGTGCGCATTGTATGGGTGTGTGTTACATTACATTCACTAGTAGGAGTGAGAAAAACATCACGGGGTGGTGCGCATTGTATGGGTGTGTGTTACATTACATTCACTAGTAGGAGTGAGAAAAACATCACGGGGTGGTGCGCATTGTATGGGTGTTTGTTACATTGGATTCACTAGGAGGAGTTAGAAAATCATCACGGGGTGGTGCGCATTGTATGGGTGTGTGTTACATTACATTCACTAGTAGGAGTGAGAAAAACATCACGGGGTGGTGCGCATTGTATGGGTGTGTGTTACATTAGATTCACTAGAAGGAGTGAGAAAATCATCACGGGGTGGTGCGCATTGTATGGGTGTGTGTTACATTACATTCACTAGTAGGAGTGAGAAAATCATCACGGGGTTTTGCGCATTGTATGGGTGTGTGTTACATTACATTCACTAGTAGGAGTGAGAAAAACATCACGGGGTGGTGCGCATTGTATGGGTGTGTGTTACATTAGATTCACTAGTAGGATTGAGAAAAAAATCACGGGGTGGTGCGCATTGTATGGGTGTGTGTTACATTAGATTCACTAGTAGGAGTGAGAAAAACATCACGGGGTGGTTCGCATTGTATGGGTGCTTGTTACATTAGATTCAGTAGTAGGAGTGAGAAAAACATCACGGGGTGGTGCAAATTGTATGGGTGTGTGTTACATTACATTCACTAGTAGGTGTGAGAAAAACATCATGGGGTGGTGCGCATGGTATGGGTGTGTGTTATATTGCATTCACTAGTAGGAGTGAGAAAAACATCACGGGGTGGTGCGCATGGTATGGGTGTGTGTTACATTGCAATCACTAGTAGGAGTGGGAAAAACATAACGGGGTGGTGCGCATGGTATGGGTGTGTGTTACGTTACATTCACTAGTAGGAGTGGGAAAAACATCACGGGGTGGTGCGCATTGTATGGGTGTGTGTTACATTACATTCACTAGTAGGAGTAAGAAAAACATCACGGTGTGGTGCGCATTGTATGGGTGTGTGTTACATTACATTCACTAGTAGGAGTGAGAAAAACATCACGGGGTGGTGCGCATTGTATGGGTGTGTGTTACATTACATTCACTAGTAGGAGTGAGAAAAACATCACGGGGTGGTGCGCATTGTATGGGTGTGTGTTACATTACATTCACTAGTAGGAGTGAGAAAAACATCACGGGGTGGTGCGCATTGTATGGGTGTGTGTTACATTACATTCACTAGTAGGAGTGAGAAAAACATCACGGGGTGGTGCGCATTGTATGGGTGTTTGTTACATTAGATTCACTAGTAGGAGTTAGAAAATCATCACGGGGTGGTGCGCATTGTATGGGTGTGTGTTACATTAGATTCACTAGAAGGAGTGAAAAAATCATCACGGGGTGGTGCGCATTGTATGGGTGTGTGTTACATTACATTCACTAGTAGGAGTGAGAAAATCATCACGGGGTGTTGCGCATTGTATGGGTGTGTGTTACATTACATTCACTAGTAGGAGTGAGAAAAACATCACGGGGTGGTGCGCATTGTATGGGTGTGTGTTACATTAGATTCACTAGTAGGATTGAGAAAAAAATCACGGGGTGGTGCGCATTGTATGGGTGTGTGTTACATTAGATTCACTAGTAGGAGTGAGAAAAGCATCACGGGGTGGTTCGCATTGTATGGGTGCTTGTTACATTAGATTCAGTAGTAGGAGTGAGAAAAACATCACGGGGTGGTGCAAATTGTATGGGTGTGTGTTACATTACATTCACTAGTAGGTGTGAGAAAAACATCATGGGGTGGTGCGCATGGTATGGGTGTGTGTTATATTGCATTCACTAGTAGGAGTGAGAAAAACATCACGGGGTGGTGCGCATGGTATGGGTGTGTGTTACATTGCAATCACTAGTAGGAGTGGGAAAAACATCACGGGGTGGTGCGCATGGTATGGGTGTGTGTTACGTTACATTCACTAGTAGGAGTGGGAAAAACATCACGGGGTGGTGCGCATTGTATGGGTGTGTGTTACATTACATTCACTAGTAGGAGTGAGAAAAACATCACGGTGTGGTGCGCATTGTATGGGTGTGTGTTACATTACATTCACTAGTAGGAGTGAGAAAAACATCACGGGGTGGTGCGCATTGTATGGGTGTGTGTTACATTACATTCACTAGTAGGAGTGAGAAAAACATCACGGGGTGGTGCGCATTGTATGGGTGTTTGTTACATTAGATTCACTAGTAGGAGTTAGAAAATCATCACGGGGTGGTGCGCATTGTATGGGTGTGTGTTACATTACATTCACTAGTAGGAGTGAGAAAAACATCACGGGGTCGTGCGCATTGTATGGGTGTGTGTTACATTAGATTCACTAGAAGGAGTGAGAATATCATCACGGGGTGGTGCGCATTGTATGGTTGTGTGTTACATTACATTCACTAGTAGGAGTGAGAAAAACATCACGGTGTGGTTCGCATTGTATGGGTGTGTGTTACATTACATTCACTAGTAGGAGTGAGAAAAACATCACGGGGTGGTGCGCATTGTATGGGTGTGTGTTACATTACATTCACTAGTAGGAGTGAGAAAAACATCACGGGGTGGTGCGCATTGTATGGGTGTGTGTTACATTACATTCACTAGTAGGAGTGAGAAAACCATCACGGGGTGGTGCGCATTGTATGGGTGTGTGTTACATTACATTCACTAGTAGGAGTGAGAAAAACATCACGGGGTGGTGGGCATTGTATGGGTGTTTGTTACATTACATTCACTAGTAGGAGTGAGAAAAACATCACGGGGTTGTGCGCATTGTATGGGTGTTTGTTACATTACATTCACTAGTAGGAGTGAGAAAATCATCACGGGGTGGTGCGCATTGTATGGGTGTGTGTTACATTACATTCACTAGTAGGAGTGAGAAAAACATCACGGGGTGGTGCGCATTGTATGGGTGTGTGTTACATTACATTCACTAGTAGGAGTGAGAAAAACATCATGGGGTGGTGCGCATTGTATGGGTGCGTGTTACATTACATTCACTAGTAGGAGTGAGAAAAACATCACGGGGTGGTGCGCATTGTATGGGTACGTGTTACATTAGATTCACTAGTAGGAGTGAGAAAAACATCACGGTGTGGTGCGCATTGTATGGGTGCGTGTTACATTAGATTCACTAGTAGGAGTGAGAAAAACATCACGGGGTGGTGCGCATTGTATGGGTGTGTGTTACATTACATTCACTAGTAGGAGTGAGAAAATCATCACGGGGTGGTGCGCATTGTATGGGTGTGTGTTACATTACATTCACTAGTAGGAGTGAGAAAAACATCACGGGGTGGTGCGCATTGTAAGGGTGTGTGTTACATTACATTCATTAGTAGGAGTGAGAAAAACATCACGGCGTGGTGCGCATTGTATGGGTGTGTGTTACATTACATTCACTAGTAGGAGTGAGAAAAACATCACGGGGTGGTGCGCATTGTGTTGGTGTGTGTTACATTACATTCACTAGTAGGAGTGAGAAAAACATCAAGGGGTGGTGCGCATTGTATGGGTGTGTGTTACATTAGATTCACTAGTAGGAGTGAGAAAATCATCACGGGGTTGTGCGCATTGTATGGGTGTGTGTTACATTACATTCACTAGTAGGAGTGAGAAAATCATCACGGGGTGGTGCGCATTGTATGGGTGTGTGTTACATTACATTCACTAGTAGGAGTGAGAAAAACATCACGGGGTGGTGCGCATTGTATGGGTGTGTGTTACTTTAGATTCAATAGTAGGATTGAGAAAAAAATCACGGGGTGGTGCGCATTGTATGGGTGCTTGTTACATTAGATTCAGTAGTAGGAGTGAGAAAAACATCACGGGGTGGTGCGCATTGTATGGGTGTGTGTTACATTACATTCACTAGTAGGAGTGAGAAAAACATCACGGGGTAGTGCGCATTGTATGGGTGTGTGTTACATTGCATTCACTAGTAGGAGTGAGAAAAACATCACGGGGTGGTGCGCATGGTATGGGTGTGTGTTACATTGCATTCACTAGTAGGAGTGGGAAAAACATCACGGGGTGGTGCGCATGGTATGGGTGTGTGTTACATTACATTCCCTAGTAGGAGTGGGAAAACATCTCGGGGTGGTGCGCATTGTATGGGTGTGTGTTACATTACATTCACTAGTAGGAGTGGGAAAAACATCACGGGGTGGTGCGCATTGTATGGGTGTTTGTTACATTACATTCACTAGTAGGAGTGAGAAAAACATCACGGGGTTGTGCGCATTGTATGGGTGTTTGTTACATTACATTCACTAGTAGGAGTGAGAAAATCATCACGGGGTGGTGCGCATTGTATGGGTGTGTGTTACATTACATTCACTAGTAGGAGTGAGAAAAACATCACGGGGTGGTGCGCATTGTATGGGTGTGTGTTACATTACATTCACTAGTAGGAGTGGGAAAAACATCACGGGGTGGTGCGCATTGTATGGGTGTTTGTTACATTACATTCACTAGTAGGAGTGAGAAAAACATCACGGGGTTGTGCGCATTGTATGGGTGTTTGTTACATTACATTCACTAGTAGGAGTGAGAAAATCATCACGGGGTGGTGCGCATTGTATGGGTGTGTGTTACATTACATTCACTAGTAGGAGTGAGAAAAACATCACGGGGTGGTGCGCATTGTATGGGTGTGTGTTACATTACATTCACTAGTAGGAGTGAGAAAAACATCACGGGGTGGTGCGCATTGTATGGGTGCGTGTTACATTACATTCACTAGTAGGAGTGAGAAAAACATCACGGGGTGGTGCGCATTGTATGGGTACGTGTTACATTAGATTCACTAGTAGGAGTGAGAAAAACATCACGGTGTGGTGCGCATTGTATGGGTGCGTGTTACATTAGATTCACTAGTAGGAGTGAGAAAAACATCACGGGGTGGTGCGCATTGTATGGGTGCGTGTTACATTACATTCACTAGTAGGAGTGAGAAAATCATCACGGGGTGGTGCGCATTGTATGGGTGTGTGTTACATTACATTCACTAGTAGGAGTGAGAAAAACATCACGGGGTGGTGCGCATTGTAAGGGTGTGTGTTACATTACATTCATTAGTAGGAGTGAGAAAAACATCACGGCGTGGTGCGCATTGTATGGGTGTGTGTTACATTACATTCACTAGTAGGAGTGAGAAAAACATCACGGGGTGGTGCGCATTGTATTGGTGTGTGTTACATTACATTCACTAGTAGGAGTGAGAAAAACATCAAGGGGTGGTGCGCATTGTATGGGTGTGTGTTACATTAGATTCACTAGTAGGAGTGAGAAAATCATCACGGGGTTGTGCGCATTGTATGGGTGTGTGTTACATTACATTCACTAGTAGGAGTGAGAAAATCATCACGGGGTGGTGCGCATTGTATGGGTGTGTGTTACATTACATTCACTAGTAGGAGTGAGAAAAACATCACGGGGTGGTGCGCATTGTATGGGTGTGTGTTACTTTAGATTCAATAGTAGGATTGAGAAAAAAATCACGGGGTGGTGCGCATTGTATGGGTGCTTGTTACATTAGATTCAGTAGTAGGAGTGAGAAAAACATCACGGGGTGGTGCGCATTGTATGGGTGTGTGTTACATTACATTCACTAGTAGGAGTGAGAAAAACATCACGGGGTAGTGCGCATTGTATGGGTGTGTGTTACATTGCATTCACTAGTAGGAGTGAGAAAAACATCACGGGGTGGTGCGCATGGTATGGGTGTGTGTTACATTGCATTCACTAGTAGGAGTGGGAAAAACATCACGGGGTGGTGCGCATGGTATGGGTGTGTGTTACATTACATTCCCTAGTAGGAGTGGGAAAACATCACGGGGTGGTGCGCATTGTATGGGTGTGTGTTACATTACATTCACTAGTAGGAGTGGGAAAAACATCACGGGGTGGTGCGCATTGTATGGGTGTGTGTTACATTGCAATCACTAGTAGGAGTGGGAAAAACATCACGGGGTGGTGCGCATGGTATGGGTGTGTGTTACGTTACATTCACTAGTAGGAGTGGGAAAAACATCACGGGGTGGTGCGCATTGTATGGGTGTGTGTTACGTTACATTCACTAGTAGGAGTGAGAAAAACATCACGGTGTGGTGCGCATTGTATGGGTGTGTGTTACATTACATTCACTAGTAGGAGTGAGAAAAACATCACGGGGTGGTGCGCATTGTATGGGTGTGTGTTACATTACATTCACTAGTAGGAGTGAGAAAAACATCACGGGTTGGTGCGCATTGTATGGGTGTTTGTTACATTAGATTCACTAGTAGGAGTTAGAAAATCATCACGGGGTGGTGCGCATTGTATGGGTGTGTGTTACATTACATTCACTAGTAGGAGTGAGAAAAACATCACGGGGTGGTGCGCATTGTATGGGTGTGTGTTACATTAGATTCACTAGAAGGAGTGAGAAAAACATCACGGGGTGGTGCGCATTGTATGGGTGTGTGTTACATTACATTCACTAGTAGGAGTGAGAAAATCATCACGGTGTGTTGCGCATTGTATGGGTGTGTGTTACATTACATTCACTAGTAGGAGTGAGAAAAACATCACGGGGTGGTGCGCATTGTATGGGTGTGTGTTACATTAGATTCACTAGTAGGATTGAGAAAAAAATCACGGGGTGGTGCGCATTGTATGGGTGTGTGTTACATTAGATTCACTAGTAGGAGTGAGAAAAACATCACGGGGTGGTTCGCATTGTATGGGTGCTTGTTACATTAGATTCAGTAGTAGGAGTGAGAAAAACATCACGGGGTGGTGCAAATTGTATGGGTGTGTGTTACATTACATTCACTAGTAGGTGTGAGAAAAACATCACGGGGTGGTGCGCATGGTATGGGTGTGTGTTATATTGCATTCACTAGTAGGAGTGAGAAAAACATCACGGGGTGGTGCGCATGGTATGGGTGTGTGTTACATTGCAATCACTAGTAGGAGTGGGAAAAACATCACGGGGTGGTGCGCATGGTATGGGTGTGTGTTACGTTACATTCACTAGTAGGAGTGGGAAAAACATCACGGGGTGGTGCGCATTGTATGGGTGTGTGTTACATTACATTCACTAGTAGGAGTGAGAAAAACATCACGTTGTGGTGCGCATTGTATGGGTGTGTGTTACATTACATTCACTAGTAGGAGTGAGAAAAACATCACGGTGTGGTGCGCATTGTATGGGTGTGTGTTACATTACATTCACTAGTAGGAGTGAGAAAAACATCACGGGGTGGTGCGCATTGTATGGGTGTGTGTTACATTACATTCACTAGTAGGAGTGAGAAAAACATCACGGGGTGGTGCGCATTGTATGGGTGTGTGTTACATTACATTCACTAGTAGGAGTGAGAAAACCATCACGGGGTGGTGCGCATTGTATGGGTGTGTGTTACATTACATTCACTAGGAGGAGTGAGAAAAACATCACGGGGTGGTGCGCATTGTATGGGTGTTTGTTACATTACATTCACTAGGAGGAGTGAGAAAAACATCACGGGGTTGTGCGCATTGTATGGGTGTTTGTTACATTACATTCACTAGTAGGAGTGAGAAAATCATCACGGGGTGGTGCGCATTGTATGGGTGTGTGTTACATTACATTCACTAGTAGGAGTGAGAAAAACATCACGGGGTGGTGCGCATTGTATGGGTGTGTGTTACATTACATTCACTAGTAGGAGTGAGAAAAACATCACGGGGTGGTGCGCATTGTATGGGTGCGTGTTACATTACATTCACTAGTAGGAGTGAGAAAAACCTCACGGGGTGGTGCGCATTGTATGGGTACGTGTTACATTAGATTCACTAGTAGGAGTGAGAAAAACATCACGGTGTGGTGCTCATTGTATGGGTGCGTGTTACATTAGATTCACTAGTAGGAGTGAGAAAAACATCACGGGGTGGTGCGCATTGTATGGGTGCGTGTTACATTATATTCACTAGTAGGAGTGAGAAAAACATCACGGGGTGGTGCGCATTGTATGGGTGTTTGTTACATTACATTCACTAGTAGGAGTGAGAAAAACATCACGGGGTTGTGCACATTGTATGGGTGTTTGTTACATTACATTCACTAGTAGGAGTGAGAAAATCATCACGGGGTGGTGCGCATTGTATGGGTGTGTGTTACATTACATTCACTAGTAGGAGTGAGAAAAACATCACGGGGTGGTGCGCATTGTATGGGTGCGTGTTACATTACATTCACTAGTAGGAGTGAGAAAAACATCACGGGGTGGTGCGCATTGTATGGGTGCGTGTTACATTACATTCACTAGTAGGAGTGAGAAAAACATCACGGGGTGGTGCGCATTGTATGGGTACGTGTTACATTAGATTCACTAGTAGGAGTGAGAAAAACATCACGGTGTGGTGCGCATTGTATGGGTGCGTGTTACATTAGATTCACTAGTAGGAGTGAGAAAAACATCACGGGGTGGTGCGCATTGTATGGGTGCGTGTTACATTACATTCACTATTAGGAGTGAGAAAATCATCACGGGGTGGTGCGCATTGTATGGGTGTGTGTTACATTACATTCACTAGTAGGAGTGAGAAAAACATCACGGGGTGGTGCGCATTGTAAGGGTGTGTGTTACATTACATTCACTAGTAGGAGTGAGAAAAACATCACGGCGTGGTGCGCATTGTATGGGTGTGTGTTACATTACATTCACTAGTAGGAGTGAGAAAAACATCACGGGGTGGTGCGCATTGTATTGGTGTGTGTTACATTACATTCACTAGTAGGAGTGAGAAAAACATCAAGGGGTGGTGCGCATTGTATGGGTGTGTGTTACATTAGATTCACTAGTAGGAGTGAGAAAATCATCACGGGGTTGTGCGCATTGTATGGGTGTGTGTTACATTACATTCACTAGTAGGAGTGACAAAATCATCACGGGGTGGTGCGCATTGTATGGGTGTGTGTTACATTACATTCACTAGTAGGAGTGAGAAAAACATCACGGGGTGGTGCGCATTGTATGGGTGTGTGTTACTTTAGATTCACTAGTAGGATTGAGAAAAAAATCACGGGGTGGTGCGCATTGTATGGGTGCTTGTTACATTAGATTCAGTAGTAGGAGTGAGAAAAACATCACGGGGTGGTGCGCATTGTATGGGTGTGTGTTACATTACATTCACTAGTAGGAGTGAGAAAAACATCACGGGGTAGTGCGCATTGTATGGGTGTGTGTTACATTGCATTCACTAGTAGGAGTGAGAAAAACATCACGGGGTGGTGCGCATGGTATGGGTGTGTGTTACATTGCATTCACTAGTAGGAGTGGGAAAAACATCACGGGGTGGTGCGCATGGTATGGGTGTGTGTTACATTACATTCCCTAGTAGGAGTGGGAAAACATCACGGGGTGGTGCGCATGGTATGGGTGTGTGTTACATTACATTCACTAGTAGGAGTGGGAAAAACATCACGGGGTGGTGCGCATTGTATGGGTGTGTGTTACATTACATTCACTAGTAGGAGTGAGAAAAACATCACGGGGTGGTGCGCATTGTATGGGTGTGTGTTACATTGCAATCACTAGTAGGAGTGGGAAAAACATCACGGGGTGGTGCGCAAGGTATGGGTGTGTGTTACGTTACATTCACTAGTAGGAGTGGGAAAAACATCACGGGGTGGTGCGCATTGTATGGGTGTGTGTTACATTACATTCACTAGTAGGAGTGAGAAAAACATCACGGTGTGGTGCGCATTGTATGGGTGTGTGTTACATTATATTCACTAGTAGGAGTGAGAAAAACATCACGGGGTGGTGCGCATTGTATGGGTGTGTGTTACATTACATTCACTAGTAGGAGTGAGAAAAACATCACGGGGTGGTGCGCATTGTATGGGTGTTTGTTACATTAGATTCACTAATAGGAGTTAGAAAATCATCACGGGGTGGTGCGCATTGTATGGGTGTGTGTTACATTACATTCACTAGTAGGAGTGAGAAAAACATCACGGGTGGTGCGCATTGTATGGGTGTGTGTTACATTAGATTCACTAGAAGGAGTGAGAAAAACATCACGGGGTGGTGCGCATTGTATGGGTGTGTGTTACATTACATTCACTAGTAGGAGTGAGAAAATCATCACGGGGTGTTGCGCATTGTATGGGTGTGTGTTACATTACATTCACTAGTAGGAGTGAGAAAAACATCACGGGGTGGTGCGCATTGTATGGGTGTGTGTTACATTAGATTCACTAGTAGGATTGAGAAAAAAATCACGGTGTGGTGCGCATTGTATGGGTGTGTGTTACATTAGATTCACTAGTAGGAGTGAGAAAAACATCACGGGGTGGTTCGCATTGTATGGGTGCTTGTTACATTAGATTCAGTAGTAGGAGTGAGAAAAACATCACGGGGTGGTGCAAATTGTATGGGTGTGTGTTACATTACATTCACTAGTAGGTGTGAGAAAAACATCATGGGGTGGTGCGCATGGTATGGGTGTGTGTTATATTGCATTCACTAGTAGGAGTGAGAAAAACATCACGGGGTGGTGCGCATGGTATGGGTGTGTGTTACATTGCAATCACTAGTAGGAGTGGGAAAAACATCACGGGGTGGTGCGCATGGTATGGGTGTGTGTTACGTTACATTCACTAGTAGGAGTGGGAAAAACATCACGGGGTGGTGCGCATTGTATGGGTGTGTGTTACATTACATTCACTACTAGGAGTGAGAAAAACATCACGGTGTGGTGCGCATTGTATGGGTGTGTGTTACATTACATTCACTAGTAGGAGTGAGAAAAACATCACGGTGTGGTGCGCATTGTATGGGTGTGTGTTACAATACATTCACTAGTAGGAGTGAGAAAAACATCACGGGGTGGTGCGCATTGTATGGGTGTGTGTTACATTACATTCACTAGTAGGAGTGAGAAAAACATCACGGGGTGGTGCGCATTGTATGGGTGTGTGTCACATTACATTCACTAGTAGGAGTGAGAAAACCATCACGGGGTGGTGCGCATTGTATGGGTGTGTGTTACATTACATTCACTAGGAGGAGTGAGAAAAACATCACGGGGTGGTGCGCATTGTATGGGTGTTTGTTACATTACATTCACTAGTAGGAGTGAGAAAAACATCACGGGGTTGTGCGCATTGTATGGGTGTTTGTTACATTACATTCACTAGTAGGAGTGAGAAAATCATCACGGGGTGGTGCGCATTGTATGGGTGTGTGTTACATTACATTCACTAGTAGGAGTGAGAAAAACATCACGGTGTGGTGCGCATTGTATGGGTGTGTGTTACATTACATTCACTAGTAGGAGTGAGAAAAACATCACGGGGTGGTGCGCATTGTATGGGTGCGTGTTACATTACATTCACTAGTAGGAGTGAGAAAAACATCACGGGGTGGTGCGCATTGTATGGGTACGTGTTACATTAGATTCACTAGTAGGAGTGAGAAAAACATCACGGTGTGGTGCTCATTGTATGGGTGCGTGTTACATTAGATTCACTAGTAGGAGTGAGAAAAACATCACGGGGTGGTGCGCATTGTATGGGTGTGTGTTACATTACATTCACTAGTAGGAGTGAGAAAATCATCACGGGGTGGTGCGCATTGTATGGGTGTGTGTTACATTACATTCACTAGTAGGAGTGAGAAAAACATCACGGGGTGGTGCGCATTGTAAGGGTGTGTGTTACATTACATTCATTAGTAGGAGTGAGAAAAACATCACGGCGTGGTGCGCATTGTATGGGTGTGTGTTACATTACATTCACTAGTAGGAGTGAGAAAAACATCACGGGGTGGTGCGCATTGTATTGGTGTGTGTTACATTACATTCACTAGTAGGAGTGAGAAAAACATCAAGGGGTGGTGCGCATTGTATGGGTGTGTGTTACATTAGATTCACTAGTAGGAGTGAGAAAATGATCACGGGGTTGTGCGCATTGTATGGGTGTGTGTTACATTACATTCACTAGTAGGAGTGAGAAAATCATCACGGGGTGGTGCGCATTGTATGGGTGTGTGTTACATTAGATTCACTAGTAGGAGTGAGAAAAACATCACGGGGTGGTGCGCATTGTATGGGTGTGTGTTACTTTAGATTCACTAGTAGGATTGAGAAAAAAATCACGGGGTGGTGCGCATTGTATGGGTGCTTGTTACATTAGATTCAGTAGTAGGAGTGAGAAAAACATCACGGGGTGGTGCGCATTGTATGGGTGTGTGTTACATTACATTCACTAGTAGGAGTGAGAAAAACATCACGGGGTAGTGCGCATTGTATGGGTGTGTGTTACATTGCATTCACTAGTAGGAGTGAGAAAAACATCACGGGGTGGTGCGCATGGTATGGGTGTGTGTTACATTGCATTCACTAGTAGGAGTGGGAAAAACATCACGGGGTGGTGCGCATGGTATGGGTGTGTGTTACATTACATTCCCTAGTAGGAGTGGGAAAACATCACGAGGTGGTGCGCATTGTATGGGTGTGTGTTACATTACATTCACTAGTAGGAGTGGGAAAAACATCACGGGGTGGTGCGCATTGTATGGGTGTGTGTTACATTACATTCACTAGTAGGAGTGAGAAAAACATCACGGGGTGGTGCGCATTGTATGGGTGTGTGTTACATTACATTCACTAGTAGGAGTGAGAAAAACATCACGGGGTGGTGCGCATTGTATGGGTGTTTGTTACATTACATTCACTAGTAGGAGTGAGAAAATCATCACGGGGTGGTGCGCATTGTATGGGTGTGTGTTACATTACATTCACTAGTAGGAGTGAGAAAAACATCACGGGGTGGTGCGCATTGTATGGGTGTGTGTTACATTACATTCACTAGTAGGAGTGAGAAAAACATCACGGGGTGGTGCGCATTGTATGGGTGTGTGTTACATTACATTCACTAGTAGGTGTGAGAAAAACTTCACGGGGTGGTGCGCATTGTATGGGTGTGTGTTACATTACTTTAACTAGTAGGAGTGAGAAAAACATCACGGGGTGGTGCGCATTGTATGGGTGTGTGTTACATTACATTCACTAGTAGGAGTGAGAAAAACATCACGGGGTGGTGCGCATTTTATTGGTGTGTGTTACATTACATTCACTAGTAGGAGTGAGAAAAACATCAAGGGGTGGTGCGCGTTGTATGGGTGTGTGTTACATTAGATTCACTAGTAGGAGTGAGAAAATCATCACGGGATGGTGCGCATTGTATGGGTGTTTGTTACATTAGATTCACTAGTAGGAGTTAGAAAATCATCACGGGGTGGTGCGCATTGTATGGGTGTGTGTTACATTACATTCACTAGTAGGAGTGAGAAAAACATCACGGGGTGGTGCGCATTGTATGGGTGTGTGTTACATTAGATTCACTAGAAGGAGTGAGAAAATCATCACGGGGTGGTGCGCATTGTATGGGTGTGTGTTACATTACATTCACTAGTAGGAGTGAGAAAATCATCACGGGGTGTTGCGCATTGTATGGGTGTGTGTTACATTACATTCACTAGTAGGAGTGAGAAAAACATCACGGGGTGGTGCGCATTGTATGGGTGTGTGTTACATTAGATTCCCTAGTAGGAGTGAGAAAAAAATCACGGGGTGGTGCGCATTGTATGGGTGTGTGTTACATTAGATTCACTAGTAGGAGTGAGAAAAACATCACGGGGTGGTTCGCATTGTATGGGTTCTTGTTACATTAGATTCAGTAGTAGGAGTGAGAAAAACATCACGGGGTGGTGCAAATTGTATGGGTGTGTGTTACGTTACATTCACTAGTAGGTGTGAGAAAAACATCATGGGGTGGTGCGCATGGTATGGGTGTGTGTTATATTGCATTCACTAGTAGGAGTGAGAAAAACATCACGGGGTGGTGCGCATGGTATGGGTGTGTGTTACATTGCAATCACTAGTAGGAGTGGGAAAAACATCACGGGGTGGTGCGCATGGTATGGGTGTGTGTTACGTTACATTCACTAGTAGGAGTGGGAAAAACATCACGGGGTGGTGCGCATTGTATGGGTGTGTGTTACATTACATTCACTAGTAGGAGTGAGAAAAACATCACGGTGTGGTGCGCATTGTATGGGTGTGTGTTACATTACATTCACTAGTAGGAGTGAGAAAAACATCACGGTGTGGTGCGCATTGTATGGGTGTGTGTTACAATACATTCACTAGTAGGAGTGAGAAAAACATCACGGGGTGGTGCGCATTGTATGGGTGTGTGTTACATTACATTCACTAGTAGGAGTGAGAAAAACATCACGGGGTGGTGCGCATTGTATGGGTGTGTGTCACATTACATTCACTAGTAGGAGTGAGAAAACCATCACGGGGTGGTGCGCATTGTATGGGTGTGTGTTACATTACATTCACTAGGAGGAGTGAGAAAAACATCACGGGGTGGTGCGCATTGTATGGGTGTTTGTTACATTACATTCACTAGTAGGAGTGAGAAAAACATCACGGGGTTGTGCGCATTGTATGGGTGTTTGTTACATTACATTCACTAGTAGGAGTGAGAAAATCATCACGGGGTGGTGCGCATTGTATGGGTGTGTGTTACATTACATTCACTAGTAGGAGTGAGAAAAACATCACGGGGTGGTGCGCATTGTATGGGTGTGTGTTACATTACATTCACTAGTAGGAGTGAGAAAAACATCACGGGGTGGTGCGCATTGTATGGGTGCGTGTTACATTACATTCACTAGTAGGAGTGAGAAAAACATCACGGGGTGGTGCGCATTGTATGGGTGTGTGTTACATTACATTCACTAGTAGGAGTGAGAAAATCATCACGGGGTGGTGCGCATTGTATGGGTGTGTGTTACATTACATTCACTAGTAGGAGTGAGAAAAACATCACGGGGTGGTGCGCATTGTAAGGGTGTGTGTTACATTACATTCATTAGTAGGAGTGAGAAAAACATCACGGCGTGGTGCGCATTGTATGGGTGTGTGTTACATTACATTCACTAGTAGGAGTGAGAAAAACATCACGGGGTGGTGCGCATTGTATTGGTGTGTGTTACATTACATTCACTAGTAGGAGTGAGAAAAACATCAAGGGGTGGTGCGCATTGTATGGGTGTGTGTTACATTAGATTCACTAGTAGGAGTGAGAAAATCATCACGGGGTTGTGCGCATTGTATGGGTGTGTGTTACATTACATTCACTAGTAGGAGTGAGAAAATCATCACGGGGTGGTGCGCATTGTATGGGTGTGTGTTACATTAGATTCACTAGTAGGAGTGAGAAAAACATCACGGGGTGGTGCGCATTGTATGGGTGTGTGTTACTTTAGATTCACTAGTAGGATTGAGAAAAAAATCACGGGGTGGTGCGCATTGTATGGGTGCTTGTTACATTAGATTCAGTAGTAGGAGTGAGAAAAACATCACGGGGTGGTGCGCATTGTATGGGTGTGTGTTACATTACATTCACTAGTAGGAGTGAGAAAAACATCACGGGGTAGTGCGCATTGTATGGGTGTGTGTTACATTGCATTCACTAGTAGGAGTGAGAAAAACATCACGGGGTGGTGCGCATGGTATGGGTGTGTGTTACATTGCATTCACTAGTAGGAGTGGGAAAAACATCACGGGGTGGTGCGCATGGTATGGGTGTGTGTTACATTACATTCCCTAGTAGGAGTGGGAAAACATCACGGGGTGGTGCGCATTGTATGGGTGTGTGTTACATTACATTCACTAGTAGGAGTGGGAAAAACATCACGGGGTGGTGCGCATTGTATGGGTGTGTGTTACATTACATTCACTAGTAGGAGTGAGAAAAACATCACGGGGTGGTGCGCATTGTATGGGTGTGTGTCACATTACATTCACTAGTAGTAGTGAGAAAAACATCACGGGGTGGTGCGCATTGTATGGGTGTTTGTTACATTACATTCACTAGTAGGAGTGAGAAAATCATCACGGGGTGGTGCGCATTGTATGGGTGTGTGTTACATTACATTCACTAGTAGGATTGAGAAAAACATCACGGGGTGGTGCGCATTGTATGGGTGTGTGTTACATTACATTCACTAGTAGGAGTGAGAAAAACATCACGGGGTGGTGCGCATTGTATGGGTGCGTGTTACATTAGATTCACTAGTAGGAGTGAGAAAAACATCACGGGGTGGTGCGCATTGTATGGGTGTGTGTTACATTACATTCACTAGTAGGTGTGAGAAAAACTTCACGGGGTGGTGCGCATTGTATGGGTGTGTGTTACATTACTTTAACTAGTAGGAGTGAGAAAAACATCACGGGGTGGTGCGCATTGTATGGGTGTGTGTTACATTACATTCACTAGTAGGAGTGAGAAAAACATCACGGGGTGGTGCGCATTTTATTGGTGTGTGTTACATTACATTCACTAGTAGGAGTGAGAAAAACATCAAGGGGTGGTGCGCGTTGTATGGGTGTGTGTTACATTAGATTCACTAGTAGGAGTGAGAAAATCATCACGGGATGGTGCGCATTATATGGGTGTTTGTTACATTAGATTCACTAGTAGGAGTTAGAAAATCATCACGGGGTGGTGCGCATTGTATGGGTGTGTGTTACATTACATTCACTAGTAGGAGTGAGAAAAACATCACGGGGTGGTGCGCATTGTATGGGTGTGTGTTACATTAGATTCACTAGAAGGAGTGAGAAAATCATCACGGGGTGGTGCGCATTGTATGGGTGTGTGTTACATTACATTCACTAGTAGGAGTGAGAAAATCATCACGGGGTGTTGCGCATTGTATGGGTGTGTGTTACATTACATTCACTAGTAGGAGTGAGAAAAACATCACGGGGTGGTGCGCATTGTATGGGTGTGTGTTACATTAGATTCCCTAGTAGGAGTGAGAAAAAAATCACGGGGTGGTGCGCATTGTATGGGTGTGTGTTACATTAGATTCACTAGTAGGAGTGAGAAAAACATCACGGGGTGGTTCGCATTGTATGGGTGCTTGTTACATTAGATGCAGTAGTAGGAGTGAGAAAAACATCACGGGGTGGTGCAAATTGTATGGGTGTGTGTTACATTACATTCACTAGTAGGTGTGAGAAAAACATCATGGGGTGGTGCGCATGGTATGGGTGTGTGTTATATTGCATTCACTAGTAGGAGTGAGAAAAACATCACGGGGTGGTGCGCATGGTATGGGTGTGTGTTACATTGCAATCACTAGTAGGAGTGGGAAAAACATCACGGGGTGGTGCGCATGGTATGGGTGTGTGTTACGTTACATTCACTAGTAGGAGTGGGAAAAACATCACGGGGTGGTGCGCAATGTATGGGTGTGTGTTACATTACATTCACTAGTAGGAGTGAGAAAAACATCACGGTGTGGTGCGCATTGTATGGGTGTGTGTTACATTACATTCACTAGTAGGAGTGAGAAAAACATCACGGGGTGGTGCGCATTGTATGGGTGTGTGTTACATTACATTCACTAGTAGGACTGAGAAAAACATCACGGGGTGGTGCGCATTGTATGGGTGTGTGTTACATTACATTCGCTAGTAGGAGTGAGAAAACCATCACGGGGTGGTGCGCATTGTATGGGTGTGTGTTACATTACATTCACTAGTAGGAGTGAGAAAAACATCACGGGGTGGTGCGCATTGTATGGGTGTTTGTTACATTACATTCACTAGTAGGAGTGAGAAAAACATCACGGGGTTGTGCGCATTGTATGGGTGTTTGTTACATTACATTCACTAGTAGGAGTGAGAAAATCATCACGGGGTGGTGCGCATTGTATGGGTGTGTGTTACATTACATTCACTAGTAGGAGTGAGAAAAACATCACCGGGTGGTGCGCATTGTATGGGTGTGTGTTACATTACATTCACTAGTAGGAGTGAGAAAAACATCACAGGGTGGTGCGCATTGTATGGGTGCGTGTTACATTACATTCACTAGTAGGAGTGAGAAAAACATCACGGGGTGGTGCGCATTGATTGGGTGTGTGTTACATTACATTCACTAGTAGGAGTGAGAAAAACATCACGGGGTGGTGCGCATTGTATGGGTGTGTGTTACATTACATTCACTAGTAGGAGTGAGAAAACCATCACGGGGTGGTGCGCATTGTATGGGTGGGTGTTACATTACATTCACTAGTAGGAGTGAGAAAAACATCACGGGGTGGTGCGCATTGTATGGGTGTGCGTTACATTACATTCACTAGTAGGAGTGAGAAAAATATCACGGGGTGGTGTGCATTGTATGGGTGTGTGTTACATTACATTCACTAGTAGGAGTGAGAAAAACATCACGGGGTGGTGCGCATTTTATGGGTGTGTATTACATTACATTCACTAGTAGGAGTGAGAAAAACATCACGGGGTGGTGCGCATTGTATGGGTGTGTGTTACATTACATTCACTAGTAGGAGTTAGAAAAACATCACGGGGTGGTGCGCATTGCATGGGTGTGTGTTACATTAGATTCACTAGTAGGAGTGAGAAAAACATCACGGGGTGGTGCGCATTGTATGGGTGTGTGTTACATTACATTCACTAGTAGGAGTGAGAAAAACATCACGGGGTGGTGCGCATTGTATGGGTGTGTGCTACAGTAGATTCACTAGTAGAAGTGAGAAAAACATCACGGGTTGGTGCGCATTGTATGGGTGTGTGTTACATTACATTCACTAGTAGGAGTGAGAAAAACATCACGGGGTGGTGCGCATTTTATGGGTGTGTGTTACATTACATTCACTAGTAGGAGTGAGAAAAACATCACGGGGTGGTGCGCATTGTATGGGTGTGTGTTACATTACATTCACTAGTAGGAGTGAGAAAAACATCACGGGGTGGTGCGCATTGTATGGGTGTGTGTTACATTACATTCACTAGTAGGACTGAGAAAAACATCACGGGGTGGAGCGCATTGTATGAGAGTGTGTTACATTACATTCACTAACAGGAGTGAGAAAAACATCACGCGGTGGTGCGCATTGTATGGGTGTGTGTTACATTACATTCACTAGTAGGAGTTAGAAAAACATCACGGGGTGGTGCGCATTGTATGGGTGTGTGTTACATTACATTCACTAGTAGGACTGAGAAAAACATCACGGGGTGGTGCGCATTGAATGGGTGTGTGTTACATTACATTCACTAGTAGGAGTGAGAAAAACATCACGGGGTGGTGCGCATTGTATGGGTGTGTGTTACATTACATTCACTAGTAGGAGTGAGAAAAACATCACGGGGTGGTGCGCATTGTATGGGTGTGTGTTACATTACATTCACTAGTAGGAGTGAGAAAAACATCACGGGGTGGTGCGCATTGTATGGGTGTGTGTTACATTATATTCACTAGTAGGAGTGAGAAAAACATCACGGGGTGGTGCGCATTGTATGGGTGTGTGTTACATTACATTCACTAGTAGGAGTGAGAAAAACATCACGGGGTGGTGCGCATTGTATGGGTGTGTGTTACATTACATTCACTAGTAGGAGTGAGAAAAACATCACGGGGTGGTGCGCATTGTATGGGTGTGTGTTACATTGGATTCACTAGTAGGAGTGAGAAAAACATCACGGGGTGGTGCGCATTGTATGGGTGTGTGTTACATTACATTCACTAGTAGGAGTGAGAAAAACATCACGGGGTGGTGCGCATTGTATGGGTGTGTGTTACATTACATTCACTAGTAGGAGTGAGAAAAACATCACGGGGTGGTGCGCATTGTATGGGTGTGTGTTACATTACATTCACTAGTAGGAGTGAGAAAAACATCACGGGGTGGTGCGCATTGTATGGGTGTTTGTTACATTGGATTCACTAGGAGGAGTTAGAAAATCATCACGGGGTGGTGCGCATTGTATGGGTGTGTGTTACATTACATTCACTAGTAGGAGTGAGAAAAACATCACGGGGTGGTGCGCATTGTATGGGTGTGTGTTACATTAGATTCACTAGAAGGAGTGAGAAAATCATCACGGGGTGGTGCGCATTGTATGGGTGTGTGTTACATTAGATTCACTAGTAGGAGTGAGAAAATCATCACGGGGTTTTGCGCATTGTATGGGTGTGTGTTACATTACATTCACTAGTAGGAGTGAGAAAAACATCACGGGGTGGTGCGCATTGTATGGGTGTGTGTTACATTAGATTCACTAGTAGGATTGAGAAAAAAATCACGGGGTGGTGCGCATTGTATGGGTGTGTGTTACATTAGATTCACTAGTAGGAGTGAGAAAAACATCACGGGGTGGTTCGCATTGTATGGGTGCTTGTTACATTAGATTCAGTAGTAGGAGTGAGAAAAACATCACGGGGTGGTGCAAATTGTATGGGTGTGTGTTACATTACATTCACTAGTAGGTGTGAGAAAAACATCATGGGGTGGTGCGCATGGTATGGGTGTGTGTTATATTGCATTCACTAGTAGGAGTGAGAAAAACATCACGGGGTGGTGCGCATGGTATGGGTGTGTGTTACATTGCAATCACTAGTAGGAGTGGGAAAAACATAACGGGGTGGTGCGCATGGTATGGGTGTGTGTTACGTTACATTCACTAGTAGGAGTGGGAAAAACATCACGGGGTGGTGCGCATTGTATGGGTGTGTGTTACATTACATTCACTAGTAGGAGTAAGAAAAACATCACGGTGTGGTGCGCATTGTATGGGTGTGTGTTACATTACATTCACTAGTAGGAGTGAGAAAAACATCACGGGGTGGTGCGCATTGTATGGGTGTGTGTTACATTACATTCACTAGTAGGAGTGAGAAAAACATCACGGGGTGGTGCGCATTGTATGGGTGTGTGTTACATTACATTCACTAGTAGGAGTGAGAAAAACATCACGGGGTGGTGCGCATTGTATGGGTGTGTGTTACATTACATTCACTAGTAGGAGTGAGAAAAACATCACGGGGTGGTGCGCATTGTATGGGTGTTTGTTACATTAGATTCACTAGTAGGAGTTAGAAAATCATCACGGGGTGGTGCGCATTGTATGGGTGTGTGTTACATTAGATTCACTAGAAGGAGTGAAAAAATCATCACGGGGTGGTGCGCATTGTATGGGTGTGTGTTACATTACATTCACTAGTAGGAGTGAGAAAATCATCACGGGGTGTTGCGCATTGTATGGGTGTGTGTTACATTACATTCACTAGTAGGAGTGAGAAAAACATCACGGGGTGGTGCGCATTGTATGGGTGTGTGTTACATTAGATTCACTAGTAGGATTGAGAAAAAAATCACGGGGTGGTGCGCATTGTATGGGTGTGTGTTACATTAGATTCACTAGTAGGAGTGAGAAAAGCATCACGGGGTGGTTCGCATTGTATGGGTGCTTGTTACATTAGATTCAGTAGTAGGAGTGAGAAAAACATCACGGGGTGGTGCAAATTGTATGGGTGTGTGTTACATTACATTCACTAGTAGGTGTGAGAAAAACATCATGGGGTGGTGCGCATGGTATGGGTGTGTGTTATATTGCATTCACTAGTAGGAGTGAGAAAAACATCACGGGGTGGTGCGCATGGTATGGGTGTGTGTTACATTGCAATCACTAGTAGGAGTGGGAAAAACATCACGGGGTGGTGCGCATGGTATGGGTGTGTGTTACGTTACATTCACTAGTAGGAGTGGGAAAAACATCACGGGGTGGTGCGCATTGTATGGGTGTGTGTTACATTACATTCACTAGTAGGAGTGAGAAAAACATCACGGTGTGGTGCGCATTGTATGGGTGTGTGTTACATTACATTCACTAGTAGGAGTGAGAAAAACATCACGGGGTGGTGCGCATTGTATGGGTGTGTGTTACATTACATTCACTAGTAGGAGTGAGAAAAACATCACGGGGTGGTGCGCATTGTATGGGTGTTTGTTACATTAGATTCACTAGTAGGAGTTAGAAAATAATCACGGGGTGGTGCGCATTGTATGGGTGTGTGTTACATTACATTCACTAGTAGGAGTGAGAAAAACATCACGGGGTCGTGCGCATTGTATGGGTGTGTGTTACATTAGATTCACTAGAAGGAGTGAGAATATCATCACGGGGTGGTGCGCATTGTATGGGTGTGTGTTACATTACATTCACTAGTAGGAGTGAGAAAAACATCACGGTGTGGTGCGCATTGTATGGGTGTGTGTTACATTACATTCACTAGTAGGAGTGAGAAAAACATCACGGGGTGGTGCGCATTGTATGGGTGTGTGTTACATTACATTCACTAGTAGGAGTGAGAAAAACATCACGGGGTGGTGCGCATTGTATGGGTGTGTGTTACATTACATTCACTAGTAGGAGTGAGAAAACCATCACGGGGTGGTGCGCATTGTATGGGTGTGTGTTACATTACATTCACTAGTAGGAGTGAGAAAAACATCACGGGGTGTTGCGCATTGTATGGGTGTTTGTTACATTACATTCACTAGTAGGAGTGAGAAAAACATCACGGGGTTGTGCGCATTGTATGGGTGTTTGTTACATTACATTCACTAGTAGGAGTGAGAAAATCATCACGGGGTGGTGCGCATTGTATGGGTGTGTGTTACATTACATTCACTAGTAGGAGTGAGAAAAACATCACGGGGTGGTGCGCATTGTATGGGTGCGTGTTACATTACATTCACTAGTAGGAGTGAGAAAAACATCACGGGGTGGTGCGCATTGTATGGGTGCGTGTTACATTACATTCACTAGTAGGAGTGAGAAAAACATCACGGGGTGGTGCGCATTGTATGGGTACGTGTTACATTAGATTCACTAGTAGGAGTGAGAAAAACATCACGGTGTGGTGCGCATTGTATGGGTGCGTGTTACATTAGATTCACTAGTAGGAGTGAGAAAAACATCACGGGGTGGTGCGCATTGTATGGGTGTGTGTTACATTACATTCACTAGTAGGAGTGAGAAAATCATCACGGGGTGGTGCGCATTGTATGGGTGTGTGTTACATTACATTCACTAGTAGGAGTGAGAAAAACATCACGGGGTGGTGCGCATTGTAAGGGTGTGTGTTACATTACATTCATTAGTAGGAGTGAGAAAAACATCACGGGGTGGTGCAAATTGTATGGGTGTGTGTTACATTACATTCACTAGTAGGTGTGAGAAAAACATCATGGGGTGGTGCGCATGGTATGGGTGTGTGTTATATTGCATTCACTAGTAGGAGTGAGAAAAACATCACGGGGTGGTGCGCATGGTATGGGTGTGTGTTACATTGCAATCACTAGTAGGAGTGGGAAAAACATAACGGGGTGGTGCGCATGGTATGGGTGTGTGTTACGTTACATTCACTAGTAGGAGTGGGAAAAACATCACGGGGTGGTGCGCATTGTATGGGTGTGTGTTACATTACATTCACTAGTAGGAGTAAGAAAAACATCACGGTGTGGTGCGCATTGTATGGGTGTGTGTTACATTACATTCACTAGTAGGAGTGAGAAAAACATCACGGGGTGGTGCGCATTGTATGGGTGTGTGTTACATTACATTCACTAGTAGGAGTGAGAAAAACATCACGGGGTGGTGCGCATTGTATGGGTGTGTGTTACATTACATTCACTAGTAGGAGTGAGAAAAACATCACGGGGTGGTGCGCATTGTATGGGTGTGTGTTACATTACATTCACTAGTAGGAGTGAGAAAAACATCACGGGGTGGTGCGCATTGTATGGGTGTTTGTTACATTAGATTCACTAGTAGGAGTTAGAAAATCATCACGGGGTGGTGCGCATTGTATGGGTGTGTGTTACATTAGATTCACTAGAAGGAGTGAAAAAATCATCACGGGGTGGTGCGCATTGTATGGGTGTGTGTTACATTACATTCACTAGTAGGAGTGAGAAAATCATCACGGGGTGTTGCGCATTGTATGGGTGTGTGTTACATTACATTCACTAGTAGGAGTGAGAAAAACATCACGGGGTGGTGCGCATTGTATGGGTGTGTGTTACATTAGATTCACTAGTAGGATTGAGAAAAAAATCACGGGGTGGTGCGCATTGTATGGGTGTGTGTTACATTAGATTCACTAGTAGGAGTGAGAAAAGCATCACGGGGTGGTTCGCATTGTATGGGTGCTTGTTACATTAGATTCAGTAGTAGGAGTGAGAAAAACATCACGGGGTGGTGCAAATTGTATGGGTGTGTGTTACATTACATTCACTAGTAGGTGTGAGAAAAACATCATGGGGTGGTGCGCATGGTATGGGTGTGTGTTATATTGCATTCACTAGTAGGAGTGAGAAAAACATCACGGGGTGGTGCGCATGGTATGGGTGTGTGTTACATTGCAATCACTAGTAGGAGTGGGAAAAACATCACGGGGTGGTGCGCATGGTATGGGTGTGTGTTACGTTACATTCACTAGTAGGAGTGGGAAAAACATCACGGGGTGGTGCGCATTGTATGGGTGTGTGTTACATTACATTCACTAGTAGGAGTGAGAAAAACATCACGGTGTGGTGCGCATTGTATGGGTGTGTGTTACATTACATTCACTAGTAGGAGTGAGAAAAACATCACGGGGTGGTGCGCATTGTATGGGTGTGTGTTACATTACATTCACTAGTAGGAGTGAGAAAAACATCACGGGGTGGTGCGCATTGTATGGGTGTTTGTTACATTAGATTCACTAGTAGGAGTTAGAAAATAATCACGGGGTGGTGCGCATTGTATGGGTGTGTGTTACATTACATTCACTAGTAGGAGTGAGAAAAACATCACGGGGTCGTGCGCATTGTATGGGTGTGTGTTACATTAGATTCACTAGAAGGAGTGAGAATATCATCACGGGGTGGTGCGCATTGTATGGGTGTGTGTTACATTACATTCACTAGTAGGAGTGAGAAAAACATCACGGTGTGGTGCGCATTGTATGGGTGTGTGTTACATTACATTCACTAGTAGGAGTGAGAAAAACATCACGGGGTGGTGCGCATTGTATGGGTGTGTGTTACATTACATTCACTAGTAGGAGTGAGAAAAACATCACGGGGTGGTGCGCATTGTATGGGTGTGTGTTACATTACATTCACTAGTAGGAGTGAGAAAACCATCACGGGGTGGTGCGCATTGTATGGGTGTGTGTTACATTACATTCACTAGTAGGAGTGAGAAAAACATCACGGGGTGTTGCGCATTGTATGGGTGTTTGTTACATTACATTCACTAGTAGGAGTGAGAAAATCATCACGGGGTGGTGCGCATTGTATGGGTGTGTGTTACATTACATTCACTAGTAGGAGTGAGAAAAACATCACGGGGTGGTGCGCATTGTATGGGTGCGTGTTACATTACATTCACTAGTAGGAGTGAGAAAAACATCACGGGGTCGTGCGCATTGTATGGGTGTGTGTTACATTAGATTCACTAGAAGGAGTGAGAATATCATCACGGGGTGGTGCGCATTGTATGGGTGTGTGTTACATTACATTCACTAGTAGGAGTGAGAAAAACATCACGGTGTGGTGCGCATTGTATGGGTGTGTGTTACATTACATTCACTAGTAGGAGTGAGAAAAACATCACGGGGTGGTGCGCATTGTATGGGTGTGTGTTACATTACATTCACTAGTAGGAGTGAGAAAAACATCACGGGGTGGTGCGCATTGTATGGGTGTGTGTTACATTACATTCACTAGTAGGAGTGAGAAAACCATCACGGGGTGGTGCGCATTGTATGGGTGTGTGTTACATTACATTCACTAGTAGGAGTGAGAAAAACATCACGGGGTTGTGCGCATTGTATGGGTGTTTGTTACATTACATTCACTAGTAGGAGTGAGAAAATCATCACGGGGTGGTGCGCATTGTATGGGTGTGTGTTACATTACATTCACTAGTAGGAGTGAGAAAAACATCACGGGGTGGTGCGCATTGTATGGGTGCGTGTTACATTACATTCACTAGTAGGAGTGAGAAAAACATCACGGGGTGGTGCGCATTGTATGGGTGCGTGTTACATTACATTCACTAGTAGGAGTGAGAAAAACATCACGGGGTGGTGCGCATTGTATGGGTACGTGTTACATTAGATTCACTAGTAGGAGTGAGAAAAACATCACGGTGTGGTGCGCATTGTATGGGTGCGTGTTACATTAGATTCACTAGTAGGAGTGAGAAAAACATCACGGGGTGGTGCGCATTGTATGGGTGTGTGTTACATTACATTCACTAGTAGGAGTGAGAAAATCATCACGGGGTGGTGCGCATTGTATGGGTGTGTGTTACATTACATTCACTAGTAGGAGTGAGAAAAACATCACGGGGTGGTGCGCATTGTAAGGGTGTGTGTTACATTACATACATTAGTAGGAGTGAGAAAAACATCACGGGGTGGTGCAAATTGTATGGGTGTGTGTTACATTACATTCACTAGTAGGTGTGAGAAAAACATCATGGGGTGGTGCGCATGGTATGGGTGTGTGTTACATTGCAATCACTAGTAGGAGTGGGAAAAACATAACGGGGTGGTGCGCATGGTATGGGTGTGTGTTACGTTACATTCACTAGTAGGAGTGGGAAAAACATCACGGGGTGGTGCGCATTGTATGGGTGTGTGTTACATTACATTCACTAGTAGGAGTAAGAAAAACATCACGGTGTGGTGCGCATTGTATGGGTGTGTGTTACATTATATTCACTAGTAGGAGTGAGAAAAACATCACGGGGTGGTGCGCATTGTATGGGTGTGTGTTACATTACATTCACTAGTAGGAGTGAGAAAAACATCACGGGGTGGTGCGCATTGTATGGGTGTGTGTTACATTACATTCACTAGTAGGAGTGAGAAAAACATCACGGGGTGGTGCGCATTGTATGGGTGTGTGTTACATTACATTCACTAGTAGGAGTGAGAAAAACATCACGGGGTGGTGCGCATTGTATGGGTGTTTGTTACATTAGATTCACTAGTAGGAGTTAGAAAATCATCACGGGGTGGTGCGCATTGTATGGGTGTGTGTTACATTAGATTCACTAGAAGGAGTGAAAAAATCATCACGGGGTGGTGCGCATTGTATGGGTGTGTGTTACATTACATTCACTAGTAGGAGTGAGAAAATCATCACGGGGTGTTGCGCATTGTATGGGTGTGTGTTACATTACATTCACTAGTAGGAGTGAGAAAAACATCACGGGGTGGTGCGCATTGTATGGGTGTGTGTTACATTAGATTCACTAGTAGGATTGAGAAAAAAATCACGGGGTGGTGCGCATTGTATGGGTGTGTGTTACATTAGATTCACTAGTAGGAGTGAGAAAAGCATCACGGGGTGGTTCGCATTGTATGGGTGCTTGTTACATTAGATTCAGTAGTAGGAGTGAGAAAAACATCACGGGGTGGTGCAAATTGTATGGGTGTGTGTTACATTACATTCACTAGCAGGTGTGAGAAAAACATCATGGGGTGGTGCGCATGGTATGGGTGTGTGTTATATTGCATTCACTAGTAGGAGTGAGAAAAACATCACGGGGTGGTGCGCATGGTATGGGTGTGTGTTACATTGCAATCACTAGTAGGAGTGGGAAAAACATCACGGGGTGGTGCGCATGGTATGGGTGTGTGTTACGTTACATTCACTAGTAGGAGTGGGAAAAACATCACGGGGTGGTGCGCATTGTATGGGTGTGTGTTACATTACATTCACTAGTAGGAGTGAGAAAAACATCACGGTGTGGTGCGCATTGTATGGGTGTGTGTTACATTACATTCACTAGTAGGAGTGAGAAAAACATCACGGGGTGGTGCGCATTGTATGGGTGTGTGTTACATTACATTCACTAGTAGGAGTGAGAAAAACATCACGGGGTGGTGCGCATTGTATGGGTGTTTGTTACATTAGATTCACTAGTAGGAGTTAGAAAATAATCACGGGGTGGTGCGCATTGTATGGGTGTGTGTTACATTACATTCACTAGTAGGAGTGAGAAAAACATCACGGGGTCGTGCGCATTGTATGGGTGTGTGTTACATTAGATTCACTAGAAGGAGTGAGAATATCATCACGGGGTGGTGCGCATTGTATGGGTGTGTGTTACATTACATTCACTAGTAGGAGTGAGAAAAACATCACGGTGTGGTGCGCATTGTATGGGTGTGTGTTACATTACATTCACTAGTAGGAGTGAGAAAAACATCACGGGGTGGTGCGCATTGTATGGGTGTGTGTTACATTACATTCACTAGTAGGAGTGAGAAAAACATCACGGGGTGGTGCGCATTGTATGGGTGTGTGTTACATTACATTCACTAGTAGGAGTGAGAAAACCATCACGGGGTGGTGCGCATTGTATGGGTGTGTGTTACATTACATTCACTAGTAGGAGTGAGAAAAACATCACGGGGTGTTGCGCATTGTATGGGTGTTTGTTACATTACATTCACTAGTAGGAGTGAGAAAAACATCACGGGGTTGTGCGCATTGTATGGGTGTTTGTTACATTACATTCACTAGTAGGAGTGAGAAAATCATCACGGGGTGGTGCGCATTGTATGGGTGTGTGTTACATTACATTCACTAGTAGGAGTGAGAAAAACATCACGGGGTGGTGCGCATTGTATGGGTGCGTGTTACATTACATTCACTAGTAGGAGTGAGAAAAACATCACGGGGTGGTGCGCATTGTATGGGTGCGTGTTACATTACATTCACTAGTAGGAGTGAGAAAAACATCACGGGGTGGTGCGCATTGTATGGGTACGTGTTACATTAGATTCACTAGTAGGAGTGAGAAAAACATCACGGTGTGGTGCGCATTGTATGGGTGCGTGTTACATTAGATTCACTAGTAGGAGTGAGAAAAACATCACGGGGTGGTGCGCATTGTATGGGTGTGTGTTACATTACATTCACTAGTAGGAGTGAGAAAATCATCACGGGGTGGTGCGCATTGTATGGGTGTGTGTTACATTACATTCACTAGTAGGAGTGAGAAAAACATCACGGGGTGGTGCGCATTGTAAGGGTGTGTGTTACATTACATTCATTAGTAGGAGTGAGAAAAACATCACGGCGTGGTGCGCATTGTATGGGTGTGTGTTACATTACATTCACTAGTAGGAGTGAGAAAAACATCACGGGGTGGTGCGCATTGTATTGGTGTGTGTTACATTACATTCACTAGTAGGAGTGAGAAAAACATCAAGGGGTGGTGCGCATTGTATGGGTGTGTGTTACATTAGATTCACTAGTAGGAGTGAGAAAATCATCACGGGGTTGTGCGCATTGTATGGGTGTGTGTTACATTACATTCACTAGTAGGAGTGAGAAAATCATCACGGGGTGGTGCGCATTGTATGGGTGTGTGTTACATTACATTCACTAGTAGGAGTGAGAAAAACATCACGGGGTGGTGCGCATTGTATGGGTGTGTGTTACTTTAGATTCAATAGTAGGATTGAGAAAAAAATCACGGGGTGGTGCGCATTGTATGGGTGCTTGTTACATTAGATTCAGTAGTAGGAGTGAGAAAAACATCACGGGGTGGTGCTCATTGTATGGGTGTGTGTTACATTACATTCACTAGTAGGAGTGAGAAAAACATCACGGGGTAGTGCGCATTGTATGGGTGTGTGTTACATTGCATTCACTAGTAGGAGTGAGAAAAACATCACGGGGTGGTGCGCATGGTATGGGTGTGTGTTACATTGCATTCACTAGTAGGAGTGGGAAAAACATCACGGGGTGGTGCGCATGGTATTGGTGTGTGTTACATTACATTCCCTAGTAGGAGTGGGAAAACATCACGGGGTGGTGCGCATTGTATGGGTGTGTGTTACATTACATTCACTAGTAGGAGTGGGAAAAACATCACGGGGTGGTGCGCATTGTATGGGTGTGTGTTACATTACATTCACTAGTAGGAGTGAGAAAAACATCACGGGGTGGTGCGCATTGTATGGGTGTTTGTTACATTAGATTCACTAGTAGGAGTTAGAAAATCATCACGGGGTGGTGCGCATTGTATGGGTGTGTGTTACATTACATTCACTAGTAGGAGTGAGAAAAACATCACGGGGTGGTGCGCATTGTATGGGTGTGTGTTACATTAGATTCACTAGAAGGAGTGAGAAAAACATCACGGGGTGGTGCGCATTGTATGGGTGTGTGTTACATTACATTCACTAGTAGGAGTGAGAAAATCATCACGGGGTGTTGCGGATTGTATGGGTGTGTGTTACATTACATTCACTAGTAGGAGTGAGAAAAACATCACGGGGTGGTGCGCATTGTATGGGTGTGTGTTACATTAGATTCACTAGTAGGATTGAGAAAAAAATCACGGGGTGGTGCGCATTGTATGGGTGTGTGTTACATTAGATTCACTAGTAGGAGTGAGAAAAACATCACGGGGTGGTTCGCATTGTATGGGTGCTTGTTACATTAGATTCAGTAGTAGGAGTGAGAAAAACATCACGGGGTGGTGCAAATTGTATGGGTGTGTGTTACATTACATTCACTAGTAGGTGTGAGAAAAACATCATGGGGTGGTGCGCATGGTATGGGTGTGTGTTATATTGCATTCACTAGTAGGAGTGAGAAAAACATCACGGGGTGGTGCGCATGGTATGGGTGTGTGTTACATTGCAATCACTAGTAGGAGTGGGAAAAACATCACGGGGTGGTGCGCATGGTATGGGTGTGTGTTACGTTACATTCACTAGTAGGAGTGGGAAAAACATCACGGGGTGGTGCGCATTGTATGGGTGTGTGTTACATTACATTCACTAGTAGGAGTGAGAAAAACATCACGGTGTGGTGCGCATTGTATGGGTGTGTGTTACATTACATTCACTAGTAGGAGTGAGAAAAACATCACGGTGTGGTGCGCATTGTATGGGTGTGTGTTACATTACATTCACTAGTAGGAGTGAGAAAAACATCACGGGGTGGTGCGCATTGTATGGGTGTGTGTTACATTACATTCACTAGTAGGAGTGAGAAAAACATCACGGGGTGGTGCGCATTGTATGGGTGTGTGTTACATTACATTCACTAGTAGGAGTGAGAAAACCATCACGGGGTGGTGCGCATTGTATGGGTGTGTGTTACATTACATTCACTAGGAGGAGTGAGAAAAACATCACGGGGTGGTGCGCATTGTATGGGTGTTTGTTACATTACATTCACTAGTAGGAGTGAGAAAAACATCACGGGGTTGTGCGCATTGTATGGGTGTTTGTTACATTACATTCACTAGTAGGAGTGAGAAAATCATCACGGGGTGGTGCGCATTGTATGGGTGTGTGTTACATTACATTCACTAGTAGGAGTGAGAAAAACATCACGGGGTGGTGCGCATTGTATGGGTGTGTGTTACATTACATTCACTAGTAGGAGTGAGAAAAACATCACGGGGTGGTGCGCATTGTATGGGTGCGTGTTACATTACATTCACTAGTAGGAGTGAGAAAAACATCACGGGGTGGTGCGCATTGTATGGGTACGTGTTACATTAGATTCACTAGTAGGAGTGAGAAAAACATCACGGTGTGGTGCTCATTGTATGGGTGCGTGTTACATTAGATTCACTAGTAGGAGTGAGAAAAACATCACGGGGTGGTGCGCATTGTATGGGTGTGTGTTACATTATATTCACTAGTAGGAGTGAGAAAAACATCACGGGGTGGTGCGCATTGTATGGGTGTTTGTTACATTACATTCACTAGTAGGAGTGAGAAAAACATCACGGGGTTGTGCGCATTGTATGGGTGTTTGTTACATTACATTCACTAGTAGGAGTGAGAAAATCATCACGGGGTGGTGCGCATTGTATGGGTGTGTGTTACATTACATTCACTAGTAGGAGTGAGAAAAACATCACGGGGTGGTGCGCATTGTATGGGTGTGTGTTACATTACATTCACTCGTAGGAGTGAGAAAAACATCACGGGGTGGTGCGCATTGTATGGGTGCGTGTTACATTACATTCACTAGTAGGAGTGAGAAAAACATCACGGGGTGGTGCGCATTGTATGGGTACGTGTTACATTAGATTCACTAGTAGGAGTGAGAAAAACATCACGGTGTGGTGCGCATTGTATGGGTGCGTGTTACATTAGATTCACTAGTAGGAGTGAGAAAAACATCACGGGGTGGTGCGCATTGTATGGGTGTGTGTTACATTACATTCACTAGTAGGAGTGAGAAAATCATCACGGGGTGGTGCGCATTGTATGGGTGTGTGTTACATTACATTCACTAGTAGGAGTGAGAAAAACATCACGGGGTGGTGCGCATTGTAAGGGTGTGTGTTACATTACATTCATTAGTAGGAGTGAGAAAAACATCACGGCGTGGTGCGCATTGTATGGGTGTGTGTTACATTACATTCACTAGTAGGAGTGAGAAAAACATCACGGGGTGGTGCGCATTGTATTGGTGTGTGTTACATTACATTCACTAGTAGGAGTGAGAAAAACATCAAGGGGTGGTGCGCATTGTATGGGTGTGTGTTACATTAGATTCACTAGTAGGAGTGAGAAAATCATCACGGGGTTGTGCGCAATGTATGGGTGTGTGTTACATTACATTCACTAGTAGGAGTGACAAAATCATCACGGGGTGGTGCGCATTGTATGGGTGTGTGTTACATTACATTCACTAGTAGGAGTGAGAAAAACATCACGGGGTGGTGCGCATTGTATGGGTGTGTGTTACTTTAGATTCACTAGTAGGATTGAGAAAAAAATCACGGGGTGGTGCGCATTGTATGGGTGCTTGTTACATTAGATTCAGTAGTAGGAGTGAGAAAAACATCACGGGGTGGTGCGCATTGTATGGGTGTGTGTTACATTACATTCACTAGTAGGAGTGAGAAAAACATCACGGGGTAGTGCGCATTGTATGGGTGTGTGTTACATTGCATTTACTAGTAGGAGTGAGAAAAACATCACGGGGTGGTGCGCATGGTATGGGTGTGTGTTACATTGCATTCACTAGTAGGAGTGGGAAAAACATCACGGGGTGGTGCGCATGGTATGGGTGTGTGTTACATTACATTCCCTAGTAGGAGTGGGAAAACATCACGGGGTGGTGCGCATTGTATGGGTGTGTGTTACATTACATTCACTAGTAGGAGTGGGAAAAACATCACGGGGTGGTGCGCATTGTATGGGTGTGTGTTACATTACATTCACTAGTAGGAGTGAGAAAAACATCACGGGGTGGTGCGCATTGTATGGGTGTGTGTTACATTGCAATCACTAGTAGGAGTGGGAAAAACATCACGGGGTGGTGCGCATGGTATGGGTGTGTGTTACGTTACATTCACTAGTAGGAGTGGGAAAAACATCACGGGGTGGTGCGCATTGTATGGGTGTGTGTTACATTACATTCACTAGTAGGAGTGAGAAAAACATCACGGTGTGGTGCGCATTGTATGGGTGTGTGTTACATTACATTCACTAGTAGGAGTGAGAAAAACATCACGGGGTGGTGCGCATTGTATGGGTGTGTGTTACATTGCAATCACTAGTAGGAGTGGGAAAAACATCACGGGGTGGTGCGCATGGTATGGGTGTGTGTTACGTTACATTCACTAGTAGGAGTGGGAAAAACATCACGGGGTGGTGCGCATTGTATGGGTGTGTTTTACATTACATTCACTAGTAGGAGTGAGAAAAACATCACGGTGTGGTGCGCATTGTATGGGTATGTGTTACATTACATTCACTAGTAGGAGTGAGAAAAACATCACGGTGTGGTGCGCATTGTATGGGTGTGTGTTACAATACATTCACTAGTAGGAGTGAGAAACACATCACGGGGTGGTGCGCATTGTATGGGTGTGTGTTACATTACATTCACTAGTAGGAGTGAGAAAAACATCACGGGGTGGTGCGCATTGTATGGGTGTGTGTCACATTACATTCACTAGTAGGAGTGAGAAAACCATCAAGGGGTGGTGCACATTGTATGGGTGTGTGTTACATTACATTCACTAGGAGGAGTGAGAAAAACATCACGGGGTGGTGCGCATTGTATGGGTGTTTGTTACATTACATTCACTAGTAGGAGTGAGAAAAACATCACGGGGTTGTGCGCATTGTATGGGTGTTTGTTACATTACATTCACTAGTAGGAGTGAGAAAATCATCACGGGGTGGTGCGCATTGTATGGGTGTGTGTTACATTACATTCACTAGTAGGAGTGAGAAAAACATCACGGGGTGGTGCGCATTGTATGGGTGTGTGTTACATTACATTCACTAGTAGGAGTGAGAAAAACATCACGGGGTGGTACGCATTGTATGGGTGCGTGTTACATGACATTCACTAGTAGGAGTGAGAAAAACATCACGGGGTGGTGCGCATTGTATGGGTACGTGTTACATTAGATTCACTAGTAGGAGTGAGAAAAACATCACGGTGTGGTGCTCATTGTATGGGTGCGTGTTACATTAGATTCACTAGTAGGAGTGAGAAAAACATCACGGGGTGGTGCGCATTGTATGGGTGTGTGTTACATTACATTCACTAGTAGGAGTGAGAAAAACATCACGGGGTGGTGCGCATTGTATGGGTGTGTGTTACATTACATTCACTAGTAGGAGTGAGAAAAACATCACGGGGTGGTGCGCATTGTAAGGGTGTGTGTTACATTACATTCATTAGTAGGAGTGAGAAAAACATCACGGCGTGGTGCGCATTGTATGGGTGTGTGTTACATTACATTCACTAGTAGGAGTGAGAAAAACATCACGGGGTGGTGCGCATTGTATTGGTGTGTGTTACATTACATTCACTAGTAGGAGTGAGAAAAACATGAAGGGGTGGTGCGCATTGTATGGGTGTGTGTTACATTAGATTCACTAGTAGGAGTGAGAAAATCATCACGGGGTTGTGCGCATTGTATGGGTGTGTGTTACATTACATTCACTAGTAGGAGTGAGAAAATCATCACGGGGTGGTGCGCATTGTATGGGTGTGTGTTACATTAGATTCACTAGTAGGAGTGAGAAAAACATCACGGGGTGGTGCGCATTGTATGGGTGTGTGTTACTTTAGATTCACTAGTAGGATTGAGAAAAAAATCACGGGGTGGTGCGCATTGTATGGGTGCTTGTTACATTAGATTCAGTAGTAGGAGTGAGAAAAACATCACGGGGTGGTGCGCATTGTATGGGTGTGTGTTACATTACATTCACTAGTAGGAGTGAGAAAAACATCACGGGGTGGTGCGCATTGTATGGGTGTGTGTTACATTGCATTCACTAGTAGGAGTGAGAAAAACATCACGGGGTGGTGGGCATGGTATGGGTGTGTGTTACATTGCATTCACTAGTAGGAGTGGGAAAAACATCACGGGGTGGTGCGCATGGTATGGGTGTGTGTTACATTACATTCCCTAGTAGGAGTGGGAAAACATCACGGGGTGGTGCGCATTGTATGGGTGTGTGTTACATTACATTCACTAGTAGGAGTGGGAAAAACATCACGGGGTGGTGCGCATTGTATGGGTGTGTGTTACATTACATTCACTAGTAGGAGTGAGAAAAACATCACGGGGTGGTGCACATTGTATGGGTGTGTGTTACATTACATTCACTAGTAGGAGTGAGAAAAACATCACGGGGTGGTGCGCATTGTATGGGTGTTTGTTACATTACATTCACTAGTAGGAGTGAGAAAATCATCACGGGGTGGTGCGCATTGTATGGGTGTGTGTTACATTACATTCACTAGTAGGAGTGAGAAAAACATCACGGGGTGGTGCGCATTGTATGGGTGTGTGTTACATTACATTCACTAGTAGGAGTGAGAAAAACATCACGGGGTGGTGCGCATTGTATGGGTGCGTGTTACATTAGATTCACTAGTAGGAGTGAGAAAAACATCACGGGGTGGTGTGCATTGTATGGGTGTGTGTTACATTACATTCACTAGTAGGTGTGAGAAAAACTTCACGGGGTGGTGCGCATTGTATGGGTGTGTGTTACATTACTTTAACTAGTAGGAGTGAGAAAAACATCACGGGGTGGTGCGCATTGTATGGGTGTGTGTTACATTACATTCACTAGTAGGAGTGAGAAAAACATCACGGGGTGGTGCGCATTTTATTGGTGTGTGTTACATTACATTCACTAGTAGGAGTGAGAAAAACATCAAGGGGTGGTGCGCGTTGTATGGGTGTGTGTTACATTAGATTCACTAGTAGGAGTGGGAAAAACATCACGGGGTGGTGCGCATTGTATGGGTGTGTGTTACATTACATTCACTAGTAGGAGTGGGAAAAACATCACGGGGTGGTGCGCATTGTATGGGTGTGTGTTACATTACATTCACTAGTAGGAGTGAGAAAAACATCAAGGGGTGGTGCGCATTGTATGGGTGTGTGTTACATTACATTCACTAGTAGGAGTGGGAAAAACATCACGGGGTGGTGCGCATTGTATGGGTGTGTGTTACATTACATTCACTAGTAGGAGTGGGAAAAACATCACGGGGTGTTGCGCATTGTATGGGTGTGTGTTACATTACATTCACTAGTAGGAGTGAGAAAAACATCACGGGGTGGTGCGCATTGTATGGGTGTGTGTTACATTACATTCACTAGTAGGAGTGAGAAAAACATCACGGGGTGGTGCGCATTGTATGGGTGTTTGTTACATTACATTCACTAGTAGGAGTGAGAAAATCATCACGGGGTGGTGCGCATTGTATGGGTGTGTGTTACATTACATTCACTAGTAGGAGTGAGAAAAACATCACGGGGTGGTGCGCATTGTATGGGTGTGTGTTACATTACATTCACTAGTAGGAGTGAGAAAAACATCACGGGGTGGTGCGCATTGTATGGGTGCGTGTTACATTAGATTCACTAGTAGGAGTGAGAAAAACATCACGGGGTGGTGTGCATTGTATGGGTGTGTGTTACATTACATTCACTAGTAGGTGTGAGAAAAACTTCACGGGGTGGTGCGCATTGTATGGGTGTGTGTTACATTACTTTAACTAGTAGGAGTGAGAAAAACATCACGGGGTGGTGCGCATTGTATGGGTGTGTGTTACATTACATTCACTAGTAGGAGTGAGAAAAACATCACGGGGTGGTGCGCATTTTATTGGTGTGTGTTACATTACATTCACTAGTAGGAGTGAGAAAAACATCAAGGGGTGGTGCGCGTTGTATGGGTGTGTGTTACATTAGATTCACTAGTAGGAGTGGGAAAAACATCACGGGGTGGTGCGCATTGTATGGGTGTGTGTTACATTACATTCACTAGTAGGAGTGGGAAAAACATCACGGGGTGGTGCGCATTGTATGGGTGTGTGTTACATTACATTCACTAGTAGGAGTGAGAAAAACATCAAGGGGTGGTGCGCATTGTATGGGTGTGTGTTACATTACATTCACTAGTAGGAGTGGGAAAAACATCACGGGGTGGTGCGCATTGTATGGGTGTGTGTTACATTACATTCACTAGTAGGAGTGGGAAAAACATCACGGGGTGTTGCGCATTGTATGGGTGTGTGTTACATTACATTCACTAGTAGGAGTGAGAAAAACATCACGGGGTGGTGCGCATTGTATGGGTGTGTGGTACATTACATTCACTAGTAGGAGTGAGAAAAACATCACGGGGTGGTGCGCATTGTATGGGTGTTTGTTACATTACATTCACTAGTAGGAGTGAGAAAATCATCACGGGGTGGTGCGCATTGTATGGGTGTGTGTTACATTAGATTCACTAGTAGGAGTGAGAAAAACATCACGGGGTGGTGCGCATTGTATGGGTGTGTGTTACATTACATTCACTAGTAGGAGTGAGAAAAACATCACGGGGTGGTGCGCATTGTATGGGTGTGTGTTACATTACATTCACTAGTAGGAGTGAGAAAAACATCACGGGGTGGTGCGCATTGTATGGGTGTTTGTTACATTAGATTCACTAGTAGGAGTGAGAAAATCATCACGGGGTGGTGCGCATTGTATGGGTGTGTGTTACATTACATTCACTAGTAGGAGTGAGAAAAACATCACGGGGTGGTGCGCATTGTATGGGTGTGTGTTACATTACATTCACTAGTAGGAGTGAGAAAAACATCACGGGGTGGTGCGCATTGTATGGGTGTGTGTTACATTACAATCACTAGTAGGAGTGAGAAAAACATCACGGGGTGGTGCGCATTGTATGGGTGTTTGTTACATTAGATTCACTAGTAGGAGTGAGAAAAACATCACGGGGTGGTGCGCATTGTATGGGTGTGTGTTACATTACATTCACTAGTAGGAGTGAGAAAAACATCACGGGGTGGTGCGCATTGTATGGGTGTGTGTTACATTACATTCACTAGTAGGAGTGAGAAAAACATCACGGGGTGGTGCGCATTGTATGGGTGTGTGTTACATTACAATCACTAGTAGGAGTGAGAAAAACATCACGGGGTGGTGCGCATTGTATGGGTGTGTGTTACATTAGATTCACTAGTAGGAGTGAGAAAAACATCACGGGGTGGTGCGCATTGTATGGGTGTGTGTTACATTACATTCACTAGTAGGAGTGAGAAAAACATCACGGGGTGGTGCGCATTGTATGGGTGTGTGTTACATTACATTCACTAGTAGGAGTGAGAAAAACATCACGGCGTGGTGCGCATTGTATGGGTGTGTGTTACATTAGATTCAGTAGTAGGAGTGAGAAAAACATCAAGGTGTGGTGCGCATTGTATGGGTGTGTGTTACATTAGATTCACTAGTAGGAGTGAGAAAAACATCACGGGGTGGTGCGCATTGTATGGGTGTGTGTTACATTGCATTCACTAGTAGGAGTGAGAAAAACATCACGCGGTGGTGCGCATTGTATGGGTGTGTGTCACATTGCATTCACTAGTAGGAGTGAGAAAAACATCATGGGGTGGTGCGCATTATGGGTGTGTGTTACATTACATTCACTAGTAGGAGTGAGAAAAACATCACGGGGTGGTGCGCATTGTATGGGTGTGTGTTACATTACATTCACTAGTAGGAATGAGAAAAACATCACGGGGTGGTGCGCATTGTATGGGTGTGTGTTACATTACATTCACTAGTAGGAGTGAGAAAAACATCACGGGGTGGTGCGCATTGTATGGGTGTGTGTTACATTACATTCACTAGTAGGAGTGAGAAAAACATCACGGGGTGGTGCGCATTGTACGGATGTGTGTTACATTAGATTCACTAGTAGGAGTGAGAAAAACATCACGGGGTGGTGCGCATTGTATGGGTGTGTGTTACATTACATTCACTAGTAAAGTGAGAAAAACATCACGGGGTGGTGCGCACTGTATGGGTGTGTGTTACATTACATTCACTAGTAGGAGTGAGAAAAACATCACGGGGTGATGCGCACTGTATGGGTGTGTGTTACATTAGATTCACTACTAGGATTGAGAAAATCAACACGGGGTGGTGCGCACTGTATGGGTGTGTGTTACATTACATTCACTAGTAGGAGTGAGAAAAACATCACGGGGTGGTGCGCATTTTATGGGTGTGTGTTACATTACATTCACTAGTAGGAGTGAGAAAAACACCACGGGGTGGTGCGCATTTTATGGGTGTGTGTTACATTACATTCACTAGTAGGAGTGAGAAAAACATCACGGGGTGGTGCGCACTTTATGGGTGTGTCTTACATTACATTCACTAGTAGGAGTGAGAAAAACATCACGGGGTGGTGCGCATTGTATGGGTGTGTGTTACATTACATTCACTAGTAGGAGTGAGAAAAACATCACGGGGTGGTGCGCATTATAAGGGTGTGTGTTACATTACATTCACTAGTAGGAGTGAGAAAACATAACGGGGTGGTGCGCATTGTATGGGTGTGTGTTACATTACATTCACTAGTAGGAGTGAGAAAAACATCACGGGGTGGTGCGCATTGTATGGGTGTTTGTTACATTAGATTCACTAGTAGGACTGAGAAAATCATCACGGGGTGGTGCGCATTGTATGGGTGTGTGTTACATTACATTCACTAGTAGGAGTGAGAAAAACATCACGGGGTGTTGCGCATTGTATGGGTGTGTGTTACATTACATTCACTAGTAGGAGTGCGAAAAACATCACGGGGTGGTGCGCATTGTATGGGGGTGTGTTACATTACATTCACTAGTAAAGTGAGAAAAACATCACGGGGTGGTGCGCACTGTATGGGTGTGTGTTACATTACATTCACTAGTAGGAGTGAGAAAAACATCACGGGGTGGTGGGCATTATATGGGTGTGTGTTACATTACATTCACTAGTAGGAGTGAGAAAACATAACGGGGTGGTGCGCATTGTATGGGTGTGTGTTACATTACATTCACTAGTAGGAGTGAGAAAAACATCACGGGGTGGTGCGCATTGTATGGGTGTTTGTTACATTAGATTCACTAGTAGGACTGAGAAAATCATCACGGGGTGGTGCGCATTGTATGGGTGTGTGTTACATTACATTCACTAGTAGGAGTGAGAAAAACATCACGGGGTGTTGCGCATTGTATGGGTGTGTGTTACATTACATTCACTAGTAGGAGTGCGAAAAACATCAGGGGGTGGTGCGCATTGTATGGGTGTGTGTTACATTACATTCACTAGTAGGAGTGAGACAAACATCACGGGGTGGTGCGCATTGTATGGGTGTGTGTTACATTACATTCCCCCTAGTAGGAGTGAGAAAAACATCACGGGGTGGTGCGCATTGTATGGGTGTGTGTTACATTACATTCACTAGTAGGAGTGAGAAAAACATCACGGGTTGGTGCGCATTGTATGGGTGTGTGTTACATTACATTCACTAGTAGGAGTGAGAAAAACATCACGGGGTGGTGCGCATTGTATGGGTGTGTGTTACATTAGATTCACTAGTAGGAGTGAGAAAAACATCACAGGGTGGTGCGCATTGTATGGGTGTGTGTTACATTACATTCACTAGTAGGAGTGAGAAAAACATCACGGGGTGGTGCGCATTGTATGGGTGTGTGTTACATTACAATCACTAGTAGGAGTGAGAAAAACATCACGGGGTGGTGCGCATTGTATGGGTGTGTGTTACATTACATTCACTAGTAGGAGTGAGAAAAACATCACGGGGTGGTGCGCCTTGTATGGGTGTGTGTTACATTAGATTCACTACTAGGAGTGAGAAAATCAACACGGGGTGGTGCGCATTGTATGGGTGTGTGTTACATTACATTCACTAGTAGGAGTGAGAAAAACATCACGGGGTGGTGCGCATTGTATGGGTGTGTGTTACATTAGATTCACTACTAGGAGTGTGAAAATCAACACGGGGTGGTGCGCATTTTATGGGTGTGTCTTACATTACATTCACTAGTAGGAGTGAGAAAAACATCACGGGGTGGTGCGCATTGTATGGGTGTGTGTTACATTACATTCACTAGTAGGAGTGAGAAAAACATCACGGGGTGGTGCGCATTGTATGGGTGTGTGTTACATTACATTCACTAGTAGGAGTGAGAAAAACATCACGGGGTGGTGCGCATTGTATGGGTGTGTGTTACATTACATTCACTAGTAGGAGTGAGAAAAACATCACGGGGTGGTGCGCATTGTATGGGTGTTTGTTACATTACATTCACTAGTAGGAGTGAGAAAATCATCACGGGGTGGTGCGCATTGTATGGGTGTGTGTTACATTACATTCACTAGTAGGAGTGAGAAAAACATCACGGGGTGGTGCGCATTGTATGGGTGTGTGTTACATTACATTCACTAGTAGGAGTGAGAAAAACATCAGGGGGTGGTGCGCATTGTATGGGTGTGTGTTACATTACATTCACTAGTAGGAGTGAGAAAAACATCACGGTGTGGTGCGCATTGTATGGGTGTGTGTTACATTACATTGCCCCTAGTAGGAGTGAGAAAAACATCACGGGGTGGTGCGCATTGTATGGGTGTGTGTTACATTACATTCACTAGTAGGAGTGAGAAAAACATCACGGGTTGGTGCGCATTGTATGGGTGTGTGTTACATTAGATTCACTAGTAGGAGTGAGAAAAACATCACGGGGTGGTGCGCATTGTATGGGTGTGTGTTACATTAGATTCACTAGTAGGAGTGAGAAAAACATCACAGGGTGGTGCGCATTGTATGGGTGTGTGTTACATTACATTCACTAGTAGGAGTGAGAAAAACATCACGGGGTGGTGCGCATTGTATGGGTGTGTGTTACATTACAATCACTAGTAGGAGTGAGAAAAACATCACGGGGTGGTGCGCATTGTATGGGTGTGTGTTACATTACAATCACTAGTAGGAGTGAGAAAAACATCACGGGGTGGTGCGCATTGTATGGGTGTGTGTTACATTACATTCACTAGTAGGAGTGAGAAAAACATCACGGGGTGGTGCGCATTGTATGGGTGTGTGTTACATTAGATTCACTACTAGGAGTGAGAAAATCAACACGGGGTGGTGCGCATTGTATGGGTGTGTGTTACATTACATTCACTAGTAGGAGTGAGAAAAACATCACGGGGTGGTGCGCATTGTATGGGTGTGTGTTACATTACATTCACTAGTAGGAGTGAGAAAAACATCACGGGGTGGTGCGCATTGTATGGGTGTGTGTTACATTACATTCACTAGTAGGAGTGAGAAAACCATCACGGGGTGGAGCGCATTGTATGGGTGTGTGTTACATTACATTCACTAGTAGGAGTGAGAAAAACATCACGGGGTGGTGCGCATTGTATGGGTGTGTGTTACATTACATTCACTAGTAGGAGTGAGAAAAACATCACGGGGTGGTGCGCATTTTATTGGTGTGTGTTACATTACATTCACTAGTAGGAGTGAGAAAAACATCAAGGGGTGGTGCGCGTTGTATGGGTGTGTGTTACATTAGATTCACTAGTAGGAGTGAGAAAATCATCACGGGATGGTGCGCATTGTATGGGTGTGTGTTACATTACATTCACTAGTAGGAGTGAGAAAATCATCACGGGGTGGTGCGCATTGTATGGGTGTGTGTTACATTACATTCACTAGTAGGAGTGAGAAAAACATCACGGGGTGGTGCGCATTGTATGGGTGCTTGTTACATTAGATTCAGTAGAAGGAGTGGGAAAAACATCACGGGGTGGTGTGCATGGTATGGGTGTGTGTTACATTACATTCACTAGTAGGAGTGGGAAAAACATCACGGGGTGGTGCGCATTGTATGGGTGTGTGTTACATTACATTCACTAGTAGGAGTGGGAAAAACATCACGGGGTGGTGCGCATTGTATGGGTGTGTGTTACATTACATTCACTAGTAGGAGTGAGAAAAACATCAAGGGGTGGTGCGCATTGTATGGGTGTGTGTTACATTGCATTCACTAGTAGGAGTGGGAAAAACATCACGGGGTGGTGTGCATGGTATGGGTGTGTGTTACATTACATTCACTAGTAGGAGTGGGAAAAACATCACGGGGTGGTGCGCATTGTATGGGTGTGTGTTACATTACATTCACTAGTAGGAGTGGGAAAAACATCACGGGGTGGTGCGCATTGTATGGGTGTGTGTTACATTACATTCACTAGTAGGAGTGAGAAAAACATCAAGGGGTGGTGCGCATTGTATGGGTGTGTGTTACATTACATTCACTAGTAGGAGTGGGAAAAACATCACGGGGTGGTGCGCATTGTATGGGTGTGTGTTACATTACATTCACTAGTAGGAGTGGGAAAAACATCACGGGGTGTTGCGCATTGTATGGGTGTGTGTTACATTACATTCACTAGTAGGAGTGAGAAAAACATCACGGGGTGGTGCGCATTGTATGGGTGTGTGGTACATTACATTCACTAGTAGGAGTGAGAAAAACATCACGGGGTGGTGCGCATTGTATGGGTGTTTGTTACATTACATTCACTAGTAGGAGTGAGAAAATCATCACGGGGTGGTGCGCATTGTATGGGTGTGTGTTACATTACATTCACTAGTAGGAGTGAGAAAAACATCACGGGGTGGTGCGCATTGTATGGGTGTGTGTTACATTACATTCACTAGTAGGAGTGAGAAAAACATCACGGGGTGGTGCGCATTGTATGGGTGTGTGTTACATTACATTCACTAGTAGGAGTGAGAAAAACATCACGGGGTGGTGCGCATTGTATGGGTGTTTGTTACATTAGATTCACTAGTAGGAGTGAGAAAATCATCACGGGGTGGTGCGCATTGTATGGGTGTGTGTTACATTACATTCACTAGTAGGAGTGAGAAAAACATCACGGGGTGGTGCGCATTGTATGGGTGTGTGTTACATTACATTCACTAGTAGGAGTGAGAAAAACATCACGGGGTGGTGCGCATTGTATGGGTGTGTGTTACATTACAATCACTAGTAGGAGTGAGAAAAACATCACGGGGTGGTGCGCATTGTATGGGTGTTTGTTACATTAGATTCACTAGTAGGAGTGAGAAAAACATCACGGGGTAGTGCGGATTGTATGGGTGTGTGTTACATTACATTCACTAGTAGGAGTGAGAAAAACATCACGGGGTGGTGCGCATTGTATGGGTGTGTGTTACATTACAATCACTAGTAGGAGTGAGAAAAACATCACGGGGTGGTGCGCATTGTATGGGTGTGTGTTACATTAGATTCACTAGTAGGAGTGAGAAAAACATCATGGGGTGGTGCGCATTATGGGTGTGTGTTACATTACATTCACTAGTAGGAGTGAGAAAAACATCACGGGGTGGTGCGCATTGTATGGGTGTGTGTTACATTACATTCACTAGTAGGAATGAGAAAAACATCACGGGGTGGTGCGCATTGTATGGGTGTGTGTTACATTACATTCACTAGTAGGAGTGAGAAAAACATCACGGGGTGGTGCGCATTGTATGGGTGTGTGTTACATTACATTCACTAGTAGGAGTGAGAAAAACATCACGGGGTGGTGCGCATTGTACGGATGTGTGTTACATTAGATTCACTAGTAGGAGTGAGAAAAACATCACGGGGTGGTGCGCATTGTATGGGTGTGTGTTACATTACATTCACTAGTAAAGTGAGAAAAACATCACGGGGTGGTGCGCACTGTATGGGTGTGTGTTACATTACATTCACTAGTAGGAGTGAGAAAAACATCACGGGGTGATGCGCACTGTATGGGTGTGTGTTACATTAGATTCACTACTAGGATTGAGAAAATCAACACGGGGTGGTGCGCACTGTATGGGTGTGTGTTACATTACATTCACTAGTAGGAGTGAGAAAAACATCACGGGGTGGTGCGCATTTTATGGGTGTGTGTTACATTACATTCACTAGTAGGAGTGAGAAAAACACCACGGGGTGGTGCGCATTTTATGGGTGTGTGTTACATTACATTCACTAGTAGGAGTGAGAAAAACATCACGGGGTGGTGCGCATTTTATGGGTGTGTCTTACATTACATTCACTAGTAGGAGTGAGAAAAACATCACGGGGTGGTGCGCATTGTATGGGTGTGTGTTACATTACATTCACTAGTAGGAGTGAGAAAAACATCACGGGGTGGTGCGCATTATATGGGTGTGTGTTACATTACATTCACTAGTAGGAGTGAGAAAACATAACGGGGTGGTGCGCATTGTATGGGTGTGTGTTACATTACATTCACTAGTAGGAGTGAGAAAAACATCACGGTGTGGTGCGCATAGTATAGGTGTTTGTTACATTAGATTCACTAGTAGGAGTGAGAAAATCATCACGGGGTGGTGCGCATTGTATGGGTGTGTGTTACATTACATTCACTAGTAGGAGTGAGAAAAACATCAGGGGGTGGTGCGCATTGTATGGGTGTGTGTTACATTACATTCACTAGTAGGAGTGAGACAAACATCACGGGGTGGTGCGCATTGTATGGGTGTGTGTTACATTACATTCCCCCTAGTAGGAGTGAGAAAAACATCACGGGGTGGTGCGCATTGTATGGGTGTGTGTTACATTACATTCACTAGTAGGAGTGAGAAAAACATCACGGGTTGGTGCGCATTGTATGGGTGTGTGTTACATTACATTCACTAGTAGGAGTGAGAAAAACATCACGGGGTGGTGCGCATTGTATGGGTGTGTGTTACATTAGATTCACTAGTAGGAGTGAGAAAAACATCACAGGGTGGTGCGCATTGTATGGGTGTGTGTTACATTACATTCACTAGTAGGAGTGAGAAAAACATCACGGGGTGGTGCGCATGGTATGGGTGTGTGTTACATTACAATCACTAGTAGGAGTGAGAAAAACATCACGGGGTGGTGCGCATTGTATGGGTGTGTGTTACATTACATTCACTAGTAGGAGTGAGAAAAACATCACGGGGTGGTGCGCCTTGTATGGGTGTGTGTTACATTAGATTCACTACTAGGAGTGAGAAAATCAACACGGGGTGGTGCGCATTGTATGGGTGTGTGTTACATTACATTCACTAGTAGGAGTGAGAAAAACATCACGGGGTGGTGCGCATTGTATGGGTGTGTGTTACATTAGATTCACTACTAGGAGTGAGAAAATCAACACGGGGTGGTGCGCATTTTATGGGTGTGTCTTACATTACATTCACTAGTAGGAGTGAGAAAAACATCACGGGGTGGTGCGCATTGTATGGGTGTGTGTTACATTACATTCACTAGTAGGAGTGAGAAAAACATCACGGGGTGGTGCGCATTGTATGGGTGTGTGTTACATTACATTCACTAGTAGGAGTGAGAAAAACATCACGGGGTGGTGCGCATTGTATGGGTGTGTGTTACATTACATTCACTAGTAGGAGTGAGAAAAACATCACGGGGTGGTGCGCATTGTATGGGTGTTTGTTACATTAGATTCACTAGTAGGAGTGAGAAAATCATCACGGGGTGGTGCGCATTGTATGGGTGTGTGTTACATTACATTCACTAGTAGGAGTGAGAAAAACATCACGGGGTGGTGCGCATTGTATGGGTGTGTGTTACATTACATTCACTAGTAGGAGTGAGAAAAACATCAGGGGGTGGTGCGCATTGTATGGGTGTGTGTTACATTACATTCACTAGTAGGAGTGAGAAAAACATCACGGTGTGGTGCTCATTGTATGGGTGTGTGTTACATTACATTCCCCCGAGTAGGAGTGAGAAAAACATCACGGGGTGGTGCGCATTGTATGGGTGTGTGTTACATTACATTCACTAGTAGGAGTGAGAAAAACATCACGGGTTGGTGCGCATTGTATGGGTGTGTGTTACATTACATTCACTAGTAGGAGTGAGAAAAACATCACGGGGTGGTGCGCATTGTATGGGTGTGTGTTACATTAGATTCACTAGTAGGAGTGAGAAAAACATCACGGGGTGGTGCGCATTGTATGGGTGTGTGTTACATTACATTCACTAGTAGGAGTGAGAAAAACATCACGGGGTGGTGCGCATTGTATGGGTGTGTGTTACATTACAATCACTAGTAGGAGTGAGAAAAACATCACGGGGTGGTGCGCATTGTATGGGTGTGTGTTACATTACAATCACTAGTAGGAGTGAAAAAATCATCACGGGGTGGTGCGCATTGTATGGGTGTGTGTTATATTACATGCACTAGTAGGAGTGAGAAAATCATCACGGGGTGGTGCGCATTGTATGGGTGTGTGTTACATTACATTCACTAGTAGGAGTGAGAAAACATCACGGGGTGGTGCGCATTGTATGGGTGTGTGTTACATTACATTCACTAGTTGGAGTGAGAAAAACATCACGGGGTGGTGCGCATTGTATGGGTGTGTGTTACATTAGATTCACTACTAGGAGTGAGAAAATCAACACGGGGTGGTGCGCATTGTATGGGTGTGTGTTACATTACATTCACTAGTAGGAGTGAGAAAAACATCACGGGGTGGTGCGCATTGTATGGGTGTGTGTTACATTACATTCACGAGTAGGAGTGAGAAAAACATCACGGGGTGGTGCGCATTGTATGGGTGTGTGTTACATTACATTCACTAGTAGGAGTGAGAAAACCATCACGGGGTGGAGCGCATTGTATGGGTGTGTGTTACATTACATTCACTAGTAGGAATGAGAAAAACATCACGGGGTGGTGCGCATTGTATGGGTGTGTGTTACATTACATTCACTAGTAGGAGTGAGAAAAACATCACGGGGTGGTGCGCATTGTATGGGTGTGTGTTACATTACATTCACTAGTAGGAGTGAGAAAAACATCACGGGGTGGTGCGCATTGTATGGGTGTGTGTTACATTAGATTCACTAGTAGGAGTGAGAAAAACATCACGGGGTGGTGCGCATTGTATGGGTGTGTGTTACATTAGATTCACTAGTAGGAGTGAGAAAAACATCACGGGGTGGTGCGCATTATATGGGTGTGTGTTACATTACATTCACTAGTAGGAGTGAGAAAAACATCACGGGGTGGTGCGCATTGTATGGGTGTTTGTTACATTAGATTCACTAGTAGGAGTGAGAAAATCATCACGGGGTGGTGCGCATTGTATGGGTGTGTGTTACATTACATTCACTAGTAGGAGTGAGAAAAACATCACGGGGTGGTGCGCATTGTATGGGTGTGTGTTACATTACATTCACTAGTAGGAGTGAGAAAAACATCAGGGGGTGGTGCGCATTGTATGGGTGTGTGTTACATTACATTCACTAGTAGGAGTGAGAAAAACATCACGGTGTGGTGCTCATTGTATGGGTGTGTGTTACATTACATTCCCCCGAGTAGGAGTGAGAAAAACATCACGGGGTGGTGCGCATTGTATGGGTGTGTGTTACATTACATTCACTAGTAGGAGTGAGAAAAACATCACGGGTTGGTGCGCATTGTATGGGTGTGTGTTACATTAGATTCACTAGTAGGAGTGAGAAAAACATCACGGGGTGGTGCGCATTGTATGGGTGTGTGTTACATTAGATTCACTAGTAGGAGTGAGAAAAACATCACGGGGTGGTGCGCATTGTATGGGTGTGTGTTACATTACATTCACTAGTAGGAGTGAGAAAAACATCACGGGGTGGTGCGCATTGTATGGGTGTGTGTTACATTACAATCACTAGTAGGAGTGAGAAAAACATCACGGGGTGGTGCGCATTGTATGGGTGTGTGTTACATTACAATCACTAGTAGGAGTGAGAAAATCATCACGGGGTGGTGCGCATTGTATGGGTGTGTGTTATATTACATGCACTAGTAGGAGTGAGAAAATCATCACGGGGTGGTGCGCATTGTATGGGTGTGTGTTACATTACATTCACTAGTAGGAGTGAGAAAACATCACGGGGTGGTGCGCATTGTATGGGTGTGTGTTACATTACATTCACTAGTTGGAGTGAGAAAAACATCACGGGGTGGTGCGCATTGTATGGGTGTGTGTTACATTAGATTCACTACTAGGAGTGAGAAAATCAACACGGGGTGGTGCGCATTGTATGGGTGTGTGTTACATTACATTCACTAGTAGGAGTGAGAAAAACATCACGGGGTGGTGCGCATTGTATGGGTGTGTGTTACATTACATTCACGAGTAGGAGTGAGAAAAACATCACGGGGTGGTGCGCATTGTATGGGTGTGTGTTACATTACATTCACTAGTAGGAGTGAGAAAACCATCACGGGGTGGAGCGCATTGTATGGGTGTGTGTTACATTACATTCACTAGTAGGAATGAGAAAAACATCACGGGGTGGTGCGCATTGTATGGGTGTGTGTTACATTACATTCACTAGTAGGAGTGAGAAAAACATCACGGGGTGGTGCGCATTGTATGGGTGTGTGTTACATTACATTCACTAGTAGGAGTGAGAAAAACATCACGGGGTGGTGCGCATTGTATGGGTGTGTGTTACATTAGATTCACTAGTAGGAGTGAGAAAAACATCACGGGGTGGTGCGCATTGTATGGGTGTGTGTTACATTAGATTCACTAGTAGGAGTGAGAAAAACATCACGGGGTGGTGCGCATTGTATGGGTGTGTGTTACATTACATTCACTAGTAGGAGTGAGAAAAACATCACGGGGTGGTGCGCATTATATGGGTGTGTGTTACATTACATTCACTAGTAGGAGTGAGAAAACATAACGGGGTGGTGCGCATTGTATGGGTGTGTGTTACATTACATTCACTAGTAGGAGTGAGAAAAACATCACGGTGTGGTGCGCATAGTATAGGTGTTTGTTACATTAGATTCACTAGTAGGAGTGAGAAAATCATCACGGGGTGGTGCGCATTGTATGGGTGTGTGTTACATTACATTCACTAGTAGGAGTGAGAAAAACATCAGGGGGTGGTGCGCATTGTATGGGTGTGTGTTACATTACATTCACTAGTAGGAGTGAGACAAACATCACGGGGTGGTGCGCATTGTATGGGTGTGTGTTACATTACATTCCCCCTAGTAGGAGTGAGAAAAACATCACGGGGTGGTGCGCATTGTATGGGTGTGTGTTACATTACATTCACTAGTAGGAGTGAGAAAAACATCACGGGTTGGTGCGCATTGTATGGGTGTGTGTTACATTACATTCACTAGTAGGAGTGAGAAAAACATCACGGGGTGGTGCGCATTGTATGGGTGTGTGTTACATTAGATTCACTAGTAGGAGTGAGAAAAACATCACAGGGTGGTGCGCATTGTATGGGTGTGTGTTACATTACATTCACTAGTAGGAGTGAGAAAAACATCACGGGGTGGTGCGCATGGTATGGGTGTGTGTTACATTACAATCACTAGTAGGAGTGAGAAAAACATCACGGGGTGGTGCGCATTGTATGGGTGTGTGTTACATTACATTCACTAGTAGGAGTGAGAAAAACATCACGGGGTGGTGCGCCTTGTATGGGTGTGTGTTACATTAGATTCACTACTAGGAGTGAGAAAATCAACACGGGGTGGTGCGCATTGTATGGGTGTGTGTTACATTACATTCACTAGTAGGAGTGAGAAAAACATCACGGGGTGGTGCGCATTGTATGGGTGTGTGTTACATTAGATTCACTACTAGGAGTGAGAAAATCAACACGGGGTGGTGCGCATTTTATGGGTGTGTCTTACATTACATTCACTAGTAGGAGTGAGAAAAACATCACGGGGTGGTGCGCATTGTATGGGTGTGTGTTACATTACATTCACTAGTAGGAGTGAGAAAAACATCACGGGGTGGTGCGCATTGTATGGGTGTGTGTTACATTACATTCACTAGTAGGAGTGAGAAAAACATCACGGGGTGGTGCGCATTGTATGGGTGTGTGTTACATTACATTCACTAGTAGGAGTGAGAAAAACATCACGGGGTGGTGCGCATTGTATGGGTGTTTGTTACATTAGATTCACTAGTAGGAGTGAGAAAATCATCACGGGGTGGTGCGCATTGTATGGGTGTGTGTTACATTACATTCACTAGTAGGAGTGAGAAAAACATCACGGGGTGGTGCGCATTGTATGGGTGTGTGTTACATTACATTCACTAGTAGGAGTGAGAAAAACATCAGGGGGTGGTGCGCATTGTATGGGTGTGTGTTACATTACATTCACTAGTAGGAGTGAGAAAAACATCACGGTGTGGTGCTCATTGTATGGGTGTGTGTTACATTACATTCCCCCGAGTAGGAGTGAGAAAAACATCACGGGGTGGTGCGCATTGTATGGGTGTGTGTTACATTACATTCACTAGTAGGAGTGAGAAAAACATCACGGGTTGGTGCGCATTGTATGGGTGTGTGTTACATTAGATTCACTAGTAGGAGTGAGAAAAACATCACGGGGTGGTGCGCATTGTATGGGTGTGTGTTACATTAGATTCACTAGTAGGAGTGAGAAAAACATCACGGGGTGGTGCGCATTGTATGGGTGTGTGTTACATTACATTCACTAGTAGGAGTGAGAAAAACATCACGGGGTGGTGCGCATTGTATGGGTGTGTGTTACATTACAATCACTAGTAGGAGTGAGAAAAACATCACGGGGTGGTGCGCATTGTATGGGTGTGTGTTACATTACAATCACTAGTAGGAGTGAGAAAATCATCACGGGGTGGTGCGCATTGTATGGGTGTGTGTTATATTACATGCACTAGTAGGAGTGAGAAAATCATCACGGGGTGGTGCGCATTGTATGGGTGTGTGTTACATTACATTCACTAGTAGGAGTGAGAAAACATCACGGGGTGGTGCGCATTGTATGGGTGTGTGTTACATTACATTCACTAGTTGGAGTGAGAAAAACATCACGGGGTGGTGCGCATTGTATGGGTGTGTGTTACATTAGATTCACTACTAGGAGTGAGAAAATCAACACGGGCTGGTGCGCATTGTATGGGTGTGTGTTACATTACATTCACTAGTAGGAGTGAGAAAAACATCACGGGGTGGTGCGCATTGTATGGGTGTGTGTTACATTACATTCACTAGTAGGAGTGAGAAAAACATCACGGGGTGGTGCGCATTGTATGGGTGTGTGTTACATTACATTCACTAGTAGGAGTGAGAAAACCATCACGGGGTGGAGCGCATTGTATGGGTGTGTGTTACATTACATTCACTAGTAGGAATGAGAAAAACATCACGGGGTGGTGCGCATTGTATGGGTGTGTGTTACATTACATTCACTAGTAGGAGTGAGAAAAACATCACGGGGTGGTGCGCATTGTATGGGTGTGTGTTACATTACATTCACTAGTAGGAGTGAGAAAAACATCACGGGGTGGTGCGCATTGTATGGGTGTGTGTTACATTACATTCACTAGTAGGAGTGAGAAAAACATCACGGGGTGGTGCGCATTGTATGGGTGTGTGTTACATTAGATTCACTAGTAGGAGTGAGAAAAACATCACGGGGTGGTGCGCATTGTATGGGTGTGTGTTACATTAGATTCACTAGTAGGAGTGAGAAAAACATCACGGGGTGGTGCGCATTGTATGGATGTGTGTTACATTAGATTCACTAGTAGGAGTGAGAAAAACATCACGGGGTGGTGCGCATTGTATGGGTGTGTGTTACATTACATTCACTAGTAGGAGTGAGAAAAACATCACGGGGTGGTGCGCACTGTATGGGTGTGTGTTACATTACATTCACTAGTAGGAGTGAGAAAAACATCACGGGGTGGTGCGCACTGTATGGGTGTGTGTTACATTAGATTCACTACTAGGATTGAGAAAATCAACACGGGGTGGTGCGCACTGTATGGGTGTGTGTTACCTTACATTCACTAGTAGGAGTGAGAAAAACATCACGGTGTGGTGCGCATTTTATGGGTGTGTGTTACATTACGTTCACTAGTAGGAGTGAGAAAAACATCACGGGGTGGTGCGCATTTTATGGGTGTGTGTTACATTACATTCACTAGTAGGAGTGAGAAAAACATCACGGGGTGGTGCGCATTTTATGGGTGTGTCTTACATTACATTCACTAGTAGGAGTGAGAAAAACATCACGGGGTGGTGCGCATTGTATCGGTGTGTGTTACATTACATTCACTAGTAGGAGTGAGAAAAACATCACGGGGTGGTGCGCATTGTATGGGTGTGTGTTACATTACATTCACTAGTAGGAGTGAGAAAAACATCACGGGGTGGAGCGCATTGTATGGGTGTGTGTTACATTACATTCACTAGTAGGAGTGAGAAAAACATCACGGGGTGGTGCGCATTGTATGGGTGTGTGTTACATTACATTCACTAGTAGGAGTGAGAAAAACATCACGGGGTGGTGCGCATTGTATGGGTGTGTGTTACATTACATTCACTAGTAGGAGTGAGAAAAACATCACGGGGTGGTGCGCATTGTATGGGTGTGTGTTACATTACATTCACTAGTAGGAGTGAGAAAAACATCACGGGGTGGTGCGCAATGTATGTGTGTGTGTTACATTACATTCACTAGTAGGAGTGAGAAAAACATCACGGGTTGGTGCGCATTTTATGGGTGTGTGTTACATTACATTCACTAGTAGGAGTGAGAAAAACATCACGGGGTGGTGCGCATTGTATGGGTGTGTGTTACATTACATTCACTAGTAGGAGTGAAAATCATCACGGGGTGGTGCGCATTGTATGGGTGTGTGTTACATTACATTCACTAGTAGGAGTGAGAAAAACATCACGGGGTGGTGCGCATTGTATGGGTGTGTGTTACATTACATTCACTAGTAGGAGTGAGAAAAACATCACGGGCTGGTGCGCATTGTATGGGTGTGTGTTACATTACATTCACTAGTAGGAGTGAGAAAAACATCATGGCGTGGTGCGCATTGTATGGGTGTGTGTTACATTACATTCACTAGTAGGAGTGAGAAAAACATCACGGGGTGGTGCGCATTGTATTGGTGTGTGTTACATTACATTCACTAGTAGGAGTGAGAAAAACATCAAGGGGTGGTGCGCATTGTATGGGTGTGTGTTACATTAGATTCACTAGTAGGAGTGAGAAAAACATCACGGGGTGGTGCGCACTGTATGGGTGTGTGTTACATTAGATTCACTACTAGGATTGAGAAAATCAACACGGGGTGGTGCGCATTGTATGGGTGTGTGTTACATTACATTCACTAGTAGGAGTGAGAAAAACATCACGGGGTGGTGCGCACTGTATGGGTGTGTGTTACATTACATTCACTAGTAGGAGTGAGAAAAACATCACGGGGTGGTGCGCACTGTATGGGTGTGTGTTACATTAGATTCACTACTAGGATTGAGAAAATCAACACGGGGTGGTGCGCATTGTATGGGTGTGTGTTACATTACATTCACTAGTAGGAGTGAGAAAAACATCACGGGGTGGTGCGCACTGTATGGGTGTGTGTTACATTACATTCACTAGTAGGAGTGAGAAAAACATCACGGGGTGGTGCGCATTGTATGGGTGTGTGTTACATTAGATTCACTACTAGGAGTGAGAAAAACATCACGGGGTGGTGCGCATTGTATGGGTGTGTGTTACATTACATTCACTAGTAGGAGTGAGAAAAACATCAGGGGGTGGTGCGCATTGTATGGGTGTGTGTTACATTACATTCACTAGTAGGAGTGAGAAAAACATCACGGTGTGGTGCGCATTGTATGGGTGTGTGTTACATTACATTCCCCCTAGTAGGAGTGAGAAAAACATCACGGGGTGGTGCGCATTGTATGGGTGTGTGTTACATTACATTCACTAGTAGGAGTGAGAAAAACATCACGGGTTGGTGCGCATTGTATGGGTGTGTGTTACATTAGATTCACTAGTAGGAGTGAGAAAAACATCACGGGGTGGTGCGCATTGTATGGGTGTGTGTTACATTAGATTCACTAGTAGGAGTGAGAAAAACATCACGGGGTGGTGCGCATTGTATGGGTGTGTGTTACATTACATTCACTAGTAGGAGTGAGAAAAACATCACGGGGTGGTGCGCATTGTATGGGTGTGTGTTACATTACAATCACTAGTAGGAGTGAGAAAAACATCACGGGGTGGTGCGCATTGTATGGGTGTGTCTTACATTACAATCACTAGTAGGAGTGAGAAAAACATCACGGGGTGGTGCGCATTGTATGGGTGTGTGTTACATTACATTCACTAGTAGGAGTGAGAAAAACATCACGGGGTGGTGCGCATTGTATGGGTGTGTGTTACATTAGATTCACTACTAGGAGTGAGAAAATCAACACGGGGTGGTGCGCATTGTATGGGTGTGTGTTACATTACATTCACTAGTAGGAGTGAGAAAAACATCACGGGGTGGTGCGCATTGTATGGGTGTGTGTTACATTACATTCACTAGTAGGAGTGAGAAAAACATCACGGGGTGGTGCGCATTGTATGGGTGTGTGTTACATTACATTCACTAGTAGGAGTGAGAAAACCATCACGGGGTGGAGCGCATTGTATGGGTGTGTGTTACATTACATTCACTAGTAGGAATGAGAAAAACATCACGGGGTGGTGCCCATTTTATGGGTGTGTGTTACATTACATTCACTAGTAGGAGTGAGAAAAACATCACGGGGTGGTGCGCATTGTATGGGTGTGTGTTACATTACATTCACTAGTAGGAGTGAGAAAAACATCACGGGGTGGTGCGCATTGTATGGGTGTGTGTTACATTACATTCACTAGTAGGAGTGAGAAAAACATCACGGGGTGGTGCGCATTGTATGGGTGTGTGTTACATTAGATTCACTAGTAGGAGTGAGAAAAACATCACGGGGTGGTGCGCATTGTATGGGTGTGTGTTACATTAGATTCACTAGTAGGAGTGAGAAAAACATCACGGGGTGGTGCGCATTGTATGGATGTGTGTTACATTAGATTCACTAGTAGGAGTGAGAAAAACATCACGGGGTGGTGCGCATTGTATGGGTGTGTGTTACATTACATTCACTAGTAGGAGTGAGAAAAACATCACGGGGTGGTGCGCACTGTATGGGTGTGTGTTACATTACATTCACTAGTAGGAGTGAGAAAAACATCACGGGGTGGTGCGCACTGTATGGGTGTGTGTTACATTAGATTCACTACTAGGATTGAGAAAATCAACACGGGGTGGTGCGCACTGTATGGGTGTGTGTTACCTTACATTCACTAGTAGGAGTGAGAAAAACATCACGGTGTGGTGCGCATTTTATGGGTGTGTGTTACATTACATTCACTAGTAGGAGTGAGAAAAACATCACGGGGTGGTGCGCATTTTATGGGTGTGTGTTACATTACATTCACTAGTAGGAGTGAGAAAAACATCACGGGGTGGTGCGCATTTTATGGGTGTGTCTTACATTACATTCACTAGTAGGAGTGAGAAAAACATCACGGGGTGGTGCGCATTGTATCGGTGTGTGTTACATTACATTCACTAGTAGGAGTGAGAAAAACATCACGGGGTGGTGCGCATTGTATGGGTGTGTGTTACATTACATTCACTAGTAGGAGTGAGAAAAACATCACGGGGTGGAGCGCATTGTATGGGTGTGTGTTACATTACATTCACTAGTAGGAGTGAGAAAAACATCACGGGGTGGTGCGCATTGTATGGGTGTGTGTTACATTACATTCACTAGTAGGAGTGAGAAAAACATCACGGGGTGGTGCGCATTGTATGGGTGTGTGTTACATTACATTCACTAGTAGGAGTGAGAAAAACATCACGGGGTGGTGCGCATTGTATGGGTGTGTGTTACATTACATTCACTAGTAGGAGTGAGAAAAACATCACGGGGTGGTGCGCAATGTATGGGTGTGTGTTACATTACATTCACTAGTAGGAGTGAGAAAAACATCACGGGGTGGTGCGCATTGTATGGGTGTGTGTTACATTAGATTCACTAGTAGGAATGAGATAAACATCACGGGGTGGTGCGCATTGTATGGGTGTGTGTTACATTACATTCACTAGTAGGAGTGAGAAAATCATCACGGGGTGGTGCGCATTGTATGGGTGTGTGTTACATTACATTCACTAGTAGGAGTGATAAAAACATCACGGGGTGGTGCGCATTGTATGGGTATGTGTTACATTACATTCACTAGTAGGAGTGAGAAAAACATCACGGGTTGGTGCGCATTTTATGGGTGTGTGTTACATTACATTCACTAGTAGGAGTGAGAAAAACATCACGGGGTGGTGCGCATTGTATGGGTGTGTGTTACATTACATTCACTAGTAGGAGTGAAAATCATCACGGGGTGGTGCGCATTGTATGGGTGTGTGTTACATTACATTCACTAGTAGGAGTGAGAAAAACATCACGGGGTGGTGCGCATTGTATGGGTGTGTGTTACATTACATTCACTAGTAGGAGTGAGAAAAACATCACGGGTTGGTGCGCATTGTATGGGTGTGTGTTACATTAGATTCACTAGTAGGAGTGAGAAAAACATCACGGGGTGGTGCGCATTGTATGGGTGTGTGTTACATTAGATTCACTAGTAGGAGTGAGAAAAACATCACGGGGTGGTGCGCATTGTATGGGTGTGTGTTACATTACATTCACTAGTAGGAGTGAGAAAAACATCACGGGGTGGTGCGCATTGTATGGGTGTGTGTTACATTACAATCACTAGTAGGAGTGAGAAAAACATCACGGGGTGGTGCGCATTGTATGGGTGTGTGTTACATTACAATCACTAGTAGGAGTGAGAAAAACATCACGGGGTGGTGCGCATTGTATGGGTGTGTGTTACATTACATTCACTAGTAGGAGTGAGAAAAACATCACGGGGTGGTGCGCATTGTATGGGTGTGTGTTACATTAGATTCACTACTAGGAGTGAGAAAATCAACACGGGGTGGTGCGCATTGTATGGGTGTGTGTTACATTACATTCACTAGTAGGAGTGAGAAAAACATCACGGGGTGGTGCGCATTGTATGGGTGTGTGTTACATTACATTCACTAGTAGGAGTGAGAAAAACATCACGGGGTGGTGCGCATTGTATGGGTGTGTGTTACATTACATTCACTAGTAGGAGTGAGAAAACCATCACGGGGTGGAGCGCATTGTATGGGTGTGTGTTACATTACATTCACTAGTAGGAATGAGAAAAACATCACGGGGTGGTGCGCATTGTATGGGTGTGTGTTACATTACATTCACTAGTAGGAGTGAGAAAAACATCACGGGGTGGTGCGCATTGTATGGGTGTGTGTTACATTACATTCACTAGTAGGAGTGAGAAAAACATCACGGGGTGGTGCGCATTGTATGGGTGTGTGTTACATTACATTCACTAGTAGGAGTGAGAAAAACATCACGGGGTGGTGCGCATTGTATGGGTGTGTGTTACATTAGATTCACTAGTAGGAGTGAGAAAAACATCACGGGGTGGTGCGCATTGTATGGGTGTGTGTTACATTAGATTCACTAGTAGGAGTGAGAAAAACATCACGGGGTGGTGCGCATTGTATGGATGTGTGTTACATTAGATTCACTAGTAGGAGTGAGAAAAACATCACGGGGTGGTGCGCATTGTATGGGTGTGTGTTACATTACATTCACTAGTAGGAGTGAGAAAAACATCACGGGGTGGTGCGCACTGTATGGGTGTGTGTTACATTACATTCACTAGTAGGAGTGAGAAAAACATCACGGGGTGGTGCGCACTGTATGGGTGTGTGTTACATTAGATTCACTACTAGGATTGAGAAAATCAACACGGGGTGGTGCGCACTGTATGGGTGTGTGTTACCTTACATTCACTAGTAGGAGTGAGAAAAACATCACGGTGTGGTGCGCATTTTATGGGTGTGTGTTACATTACATTCACTAGTAGGAGTGAGAAAAACATCACGGGGTGGTGCGCATTTTATGGGTGTGTGTTACATTACATTCACTAGTAGGAGTGAGAAAAACATCACGGGGTGGTGCTCATTGTATGGGTGTGTGTTACATTACATTCACTAGTAGGACTGAGAAAAACATCACGGGGTGGTGCGCATTGAATTGGTGTGTGTTACATTACATTCACTAGTAGGAGTGAGAAAAACATCACAGGGTGGTGCACATTGTATGGGTGTGTGTTACATTACATTCACTAGTAGGAGTGAGAAAAACATCACGGGGTGGTGCGCAATGTATGGGTGTGTGTTACATTACATTCACTAGTAGGAGTGAGAAAAACATCACGGGGTGGTGCGCATTGTATGGGTGTGTGTTACATTAGATTCACTAGTAGGAATGAGATAAACATCACGGGGTGGTGCGCATTGTATGGGTGTGTGTTACATTACATTCACTAGTAGGAGTGAGAAAATCATCACGGGGTGGTGCGCATTGTATGGGTGTGTGTTACATTACATTCACTAGTAGGAGTGAGAAAAACATCACGGGGTGGTGCGCATTGTATGGGTGTGTGTTACATTACATTCACTAGTAGGAGTGAGAAAAACATCACGGGTTGGTGCGCATTTTATGGGTGTGTGTTACATTACATTCACTAGTAGGAGTGAGAAAAACATCACGGGGTGGTGCGCATTGTATGGGTGTGTGTTACATTACATTCACTAGTAGGAGTGAGAAAAACATCACGGGGTGGTGCGCATTGTATGGGTGTGTGTTACATTACATTCACTAGTAGGAGTGAGAAAAACATCACGGGCTGGTGCGCATTGTATGGGTGTGTGTTACATTACATTCACTAGTAGGAGTGAGAAAAACATCACGGGGTGGTGCGCATTGTATGGGTGTGTGTTACATTACATTCACTAGTAGGAGTGAGAAAAACATCACGGGGTGGTGCGCATTGTATTGGTGTGTGTTACATTACATTCACTAGTAGGAGTGAGAAAAACATCAAGGGGTGGTGCGCATTGTATGGGTGTGTGTTACATTAGATTCACTAGTAGGAGTGAGAAAATCATCACGGGGTTGTGCGCATTGTATGGGTGTGTGTTACATTACATTCACTAGTAGGAGTGAGAAAATCATCACGGGGTGGTGCGCATTGTATGGGTGTGTGTTACATTACATTCACTAGTAGGAGTGAGAAAAACATCACGGGGTGGTGCGCATTGTATGGGTGTGTGTTACATTACATTCACTAGTAGGAGTGAGAAAATCATCACGGGGTGGTGCGCATTGTATGGGTGTGTGTTACATTACATTCACTAGTAGGAGTGAGAAAATCATCACGGGGTTGTGCGCATTGTATGGGTGTGTGTTACATTACATTCACTAGTAGGAGTGAGAAAATCATCACGGGGTGGTGCGCATTGTATGGGTGTGTGTTACATTACATTCACTAGTAGGAGTGAGAAAAACATCACGGGGTGGTGCGAATTGTATGGGTGTGTGTTACATTAGATTCACTAGTAGGATTGAGAAAAACATCACGGTGTAGTGCGCATTGTATGGGTGTGTGTTACATTGCATTCACTAGTAGGAGTGACAAAAACATCACGGGGTGGTGCGCATGGTATGGGTGTGTGTTACACTGCATTCACTATTAGGAGTGGGAAAAACATCACGGGGTGGTGCGCATGGTATGGGTGTGTGTTACATTACATTCACTAGTAGGAGTGGGAAAAACATCACGGGGTGGTGCGCATTGTATGGGTGTGTGTTACATTACATTCACTAGTAGGAGTGGGAAAAACATCACGCGGTGGTGCGCATTGTATGGGTGTGTGTTACATTACATTCACTAGTAGGAGTGAGAAAAACATCACGGGGTGGTGCGCATTGTATGGGTGTGTGTTACATTACATTCACTAGTAGGAGTGGGAAAAACATCACGGGGTGGTGCGCATTGTATGGGTGTGTGTTACATTACATTCACTAGTAGGAGTGAGAAAAACATCACGGGGTGGTGCGCATTGTATGGGTGTGTGTTACATTGCATTCACTAGTAGGAGTGAGAAAAACATCACGGGGTGGTGCGCATTGTATGGGTGCGTGTTACATTAGATTCACTAGTAGGAGTGAGAAAAACATTACGGGGTGGTGCGCATTGTATGGGTGTGTGTTACATTACATTCACTAGTAGGAGTGAGAAAAACATCACGGGGTGGTGCGCATTGTATGGGTGTGTGTTACATTACATTCACTAGTAGGAGTGAGAAAAACATCACGGGGTAGTGCGCATTTTATTGGTGTGTGTTACATTACATACACTAGTAGGAGTGAGAAAAACATCAAGGGGTGGTGCGCATTGTATGGGTGTGTGTTACATTAGATTCACTAGTAGGAGTGAGAAAATCATCACGGGGTGGTGCGCATTGTATGGGTGTGTGTTACATTACATTCACTAGTAGGAGTGAGAAAAACATCACGGGGTGGTGCGCATTGTATGGGTGTGTGTTACATTAGATTCACTACTAGGAGTGAGAAAATCAACACGGGGTGGTGCGCATTGTATGGGTGTGTGTTACATTACATTCACTAGTAGGAGTGAGAAAAACATCACGGGGTGGTGCGCATTGTATGGGTGTGTGTTACATTACATTCACTAGTAGGAGTGAGAAAAACATCACGGGGTGGTGCGCATTGTATGGGTGTGTGTTACATTACATTCACTAGTAGGAGTGAGAAAACCATCACGGGGTGGAGCGCATTGTATGGGTGTGTGTTACATTACATTCACTAGTAGGAATGAGAAAAACATCACGGGGTGGTGCGCATTGTATGGGTGTGTGTTACATTACATTCACTAGTAGGAGTGAGAAAAACATCACGGGGTGGTGCGCATTGTATGGGTGTGTGTTACATTACATTCACTAGTAGGAGTGAGAAAAACATCACGGGGTGGTGCGCATTGTATGGGTGTGTGTTACATTACATTCACTAGTAGGAGTGGGAAAAACATCACGGGGTGGTGCGCATTGTATGGGTGTGTGTTACATTACATTCACTAGTAGGAGTGAGAAAAACATCACGGGGTGGTGCGCATTGTATTGGTGTGTGTTACATTACATTCACTAGTTGGAGTGGGAAAAACATCACGGGGTGGTGCGCAATGTATGGGTGTGTGTTACATTACATTCACTAGTAGGAGTGGGAAAAACATCACGGGGTGGTGCGCATTGTATGGGTGTGTGTTACATTACATTCACTAGTAGGAGTGAGAAAAACATCACGGGGTGGTGCGCATTGTATTGGTGTGTGTTACATTACATTCACTAGTAGGAGTGGGAAAAACATCACGGGGTGGTGCGCATTGTATGGGTGTGTGTTACATTACATTCACTAGTAGGAGTGAGAAAAACATCACGGGGTGTTGCGCATTGTATGGGTGTGTGTTACATTACATTCACTAGTAGGAGTGAGAAAAACATCACGGGGTGGTGCGCATTGTATGGGTGTGTGCTACATTACATTCACTAGTAGGAGTGAGAAAAACATCACGGGGTGGTGCGCATTGTATCTGTGTTTGTTACATTACATTCACTAGTAGGAGTGAGAAAAACATCACGGGGTGGTGCGCATTGTATGGGTGTTTGTTACATTACATTCACTAGTAGGAGTGAGAAAATCATCACGGGGTGGTGCGCATTGTATGGGTGTGTGTTACATTACATTCACTAGTAGGAGTGAGAAAAACATCACGGGGTGGTGCGCATTGTATGGGTGTGTGTTACATTACATTCACTAGTAGGAGTGAGAAAAACATCACGGGGTGGTGCGCATTGTATGGGTGCGTGTTACATTACATTCACTAGTAGGAGTGAGAAAAACATCACGGGGTGGTGCGCATTGTATGGGTGCGTGTTACATTAGATTCACTAGTAGGAGTGAGAAAAACATCACGGGGTGGTGCGCATTGTATGGGTGTGTGTTACATTACATTCACTAGTAGGAGTGAGAAAAACATCACGGGGTGGTGCGCATTGTATGGGTGTGTGTTACATTACATTCACTAGTAGGAGTGAGAAAATCATCACGGGGTGGTGCACATTGTATGGGTGTGTGTTACATTACATTCACTAGTAGGAGTGAGAAAAACATCACGGGGTGGTGCGCATTGTATGGGTGTGTGTTACATTACATTCACTAGTAGGAGTGAGAAAAACATCACGGAGTGGTGCGCATTCTATGGGTGTGTGTTACATTACATTCACTAGTAGGAGTGAGAAAAACATCACGGGTTGGTGCGCATTGTATTGGTGTGTGTTACGTTACATTCACTAGTAGGAGTGAGAAAAACATCAAGGGGTGGTGCGCATTGTATGGGTGTGTGTTACATTACATTCACTAGTAGGAGTGAGAAAAACATCACGGCGTGGTCGCATTGTATGGGTGTTTGTTACATTGGATTCACTAGTAGGAGTGAGAAAAACATCACGGGTTGGTGCGCATTGTATGGGTGTGTGTTACATTACATTCACTAGTAGGAGTGAGAAAACCATCACGGGGTGGTGCGCATTGTATGGGTGTGTGTTACATTACATTCACTAGTAGGAGTGAGAAAAACATCACGGGGTGGTGCGCATTGTATGGGTGTGTGTTACATTACATTCACTAGTAGGAGTGAGAAAAACATCACGGGGTGGTGCGCATTGTATGGGTGTGTGTTACATTACATTCACTAGTAGGAGTGAGAAAAACATCAAGGGGTGGTGCGCATTGTATGGGTGCGTGTTACATTACATTCACTAGTAGGAGTGAGAAAAACATCACGGGGTGGTGCGCATTGTATGGGTGCGTGTTACATTGGATTCACTAGTAGGAGTGAGAAAAACATCACGGGGTGGTGCGCATTGTATGGGTGCGTGTTACTTTAGATTCACTAGTAGGAGTGAGAAAAACATCACGGGGTGGTGCGCATTGTATGGGTGTGTGTTACATTACATTCACTAGTAGGAGTGAGAAAATCATCACGGGGTGGTGCGCATTGTATGGGTGTGTGTTACATTACATTCACTAGTAGGAGTGAGAAAAACATCACGGGGTGGTGCGCATTGTAAGGGTGTGTGTTACATTACATTCACTAGTAGGAGTGAGAAAAACATCACGGCGTGGTGCGCATTGTATGGGTGTGTGTTACATTACATTCACTAGTAGGAGTGAGAAAAACATCACGGGGTGGTGCGCATTGTATTGGTGTGTGTTACATTACATTCACTAGTAGGAGTGAGAAAAACATCAAGGGGTGGTGCGCATTGTATGGGTGTGTGTTACATTAGATTCACTAGTAGGAGTGAGAAAATCATCACGGGGTTGTGCGCATTGTATGGGTGTGTGTTACATTACATTCACTAGTAGGAGTGAGAAAATCATCACGGGGTGGTGCGCATTGTGTGGGTGTGTGTTACATTACATTCACTAGTAGGAGTGAGAAAAACATCACGGGGTGGTGCGCATTGTATGGGTGTGTGTTACATTAGATTCACTAGTAGGATTGAGAAAAAAATCACGGGGTGGTGCGCATTGTATGGGTGCTTGTTACATTAGATTCAGTAGTAGGAGTGAGAAAAATATCACGGGGTGGTGCGCATTGTATGGGTGTGTGTTACATTACATTCACTAGTAGGAGTGAGAAAAACATCACGGGGTAGTGCGCATTGTATGGGTGTGTGTTACATTGCATTCACTAGTAGGAGTGAGAAAAATATCACGGGGTGGTGCGCATGGTATGGGTGTGTGTTACATTGCATTCACTAGTAGGAGTGGGAAAAACATCACGGGGTGGTGCGCATGGTATGGGTGTGTGTTACATTACATTCCCTAGTAGGAGTGGGAAAACATCACGGGGTGGTGCGCATTGTATGGGTGTGTGTTACATTACATTCACTAGTAGGAGTGGGAAAAACATCACGGGGTGGTGCGCATTGTATGGGTGTGTGTTACATTACATTCACTAGTAGGAGTGAGAAAAACATCACGGGGTGGTGCGCATTGTATGGGTGTGTGTTACATTACATTCACTAGTAGGAGTGAGAAAAACATCACGGGGTGGTGCGCCTTGTATGGGTGTTTGTTACATTACATTCACTAGTAGGAGTGAGAAAATCATCACGGGGTGGTGCGCATTGTATGGGTGTGTGTTACATTACATTCACTAGTAGGAGTGAGAAAAACATCACGGGGTGGTGCGCATTGTATGGGTGTGTGTTACATTACATTCACTAGTAGGAGTGAGAAAAACATCACGGGGTGGTGCGCATTGTATGGGTGCGTGTTACATTAGATTCACTAGTAGGAGTGAGAAAAACATCACGGGGTGGTGCGCATTGTATGGGTGTGTGTTACATTACATTCACTAGTAGGTGTGAGAAAAACTTCACGGGGTGGTGCGCATTGTATGGGTGTGTGTTACATTACATTCACTAGTAGGAGTGAGAAAAACATGACGGGGTGGTGCGCATTGTATGGGTGTGTGTTACATTACATTCACTAGTAGGAGTGAGAAAAACATCACGGGGTGGTGCGCATTTTATTGGTGTGTGTTACATTACATTCACTAGTAGGAGTGAGAAAAACATCAAGGGGTGGTGCGCGTTGTATGGGTGTGTGTTACATTAGATTCACTAGTAGGAGTGAGAAAATCATCACGGGGTGGTGCGCATTGTATGGGTGTGTGTTACATTACATTCACTAGTAGGAGTGAGAAAATCATCACGGGGTGGTGCGCATTGTATGGGTGTGTGTTACATTACATTCACTAGTAGGAGTGAGAAAAACATCACGGGGTGGTGCGCATTGTATGGGTGCTTGTTACATTAGATTCAGTAGAAGGAGTGAGAAAAATATCACGGGGTGGTGCGCATTGTATCGGTGTGTGTTACATTACATTCACTAGTAGGAGTGAGAAAAACATCACGGGGTAGTGCGCATTGTATGGGTGTGTGTTACATTGCTTTCACTAGTAGGAGTGAGAAAAACATCACGGGGTGGTGCGCATGGTATGGGTGTGTGTTACATTGCATTCACTAGTAGGAGTGGGAAAAACATCACGGGGTGGTGCGCATGGTATGGGTGTGTCTTACATTACATTCACTAGTAGGAGTGGGAAAAACATCACGGGGTGGTGCGCATTGTATGGGTGTGTGTTACATTACATTCACTAGTAGGAGTGGGAAAAACATCATGGGGTGGTGCGCATTGTATGGGTATGTGTTACATTACATTCACTAGTAGGAGTGAGAAAAACATCAAGGGGTGGTGCGCATTGTATGGGTGTGTGTTACATTACATTCACTAGTAGGAGTGGGAAAAACATCACGGGGTGGTGCGCATTGTATGGGTGTGTGTTACATTACATTCACTAGTAGGAGTGGGAAAAACATCACGGGGTGTTGCGCATTGTATGGGTGTGTGTTACATTACATTCACTAGTAGGAGTGAGAAAAACATCACGGGGTGGTGCGCATTGTATGGGTGTGTGGTACATTACATTCACTAGTAGGAGTGAGAAAAATATCACGGGGTGGTGCGCATTGTATGGGTGTTTGTTACATTACATTCACTAGTAGGAGTGAGAAAATCATCACGGGGTGGTGCGCATTGTATGGGTGTGTGTTACATTACATTCACTAGTAGGAGTGAGAAAAACATCACGGGGTGGTGCGCATTGTATGGGTGTGTGTTACATTACATTCACTAGTAGGAGTGAGAAAAACATCACGGGGTGGTGCGCATTGTATGGGTGTGTTTTACATTACATTCACTAGTAGGAGTGAGAAAAACATCACGGGGTGGTGCGCATTGTATGGGTGTGTGTTACATTACAATCACTAGTAGGAGTGAGAAAAACATCACGTGGTGGTGCGCATTGTATGGGTGTTTGTTACATTAGATTCACTAGTAGGAGTGAGAAAAACATCACGGGGTGGTGCGCATTGTATGGGTGTGTGTTACATTACATTCACTAGTAGGAGTGAGAAAAACATCACGGGGTAGTGCGCATTGTATGGGTGTGTGTTACATTACATTCACTAGTAGGAGTGAGAAAAACATCACGGGGTGGTGCGCATTGTATGGGTGTGTGTTACATTACAATCACTAGTAGGAGTGAGAAAAACATCACGGGGTGGTGCGCATTGTATGGGTGTTTGTTACATTAGATTCACTAGTAGGAGTGAGAAAATCATCACGGGGTGGTGCGCATTGAATGGGTGTGTGTTACATTACATTCACTAGTAGGAGTGAGAAAAACATCACGGGGTGGTGCGCATTGTATGGGTGTGTGTTACATTACATGCACTAGTAGGAGTGAGAAAAACATCACGGGTTGGTGCGCATTTTATGGGTGTGTGTTTCATTACATTCACTAGTAGGAGTGAGAAAAACATCACGGGGTGGTGCGCATTGTATGGGTGTGTGTTACATTAGATTCACCAGTAGGAGTGAGAAAATCAACACGGGGTGGTGCGCATTGTATGGGTGTGTGTTACATTAGATTCACTAGTAGGAGTGAGAAAAACATCACGGGGTGGTGCGCATTGTATGGGTGTGTGTTACATTACATTCACTAGTAGGAGTGAGAAAAACATCACGGGTTGGTGCGCATTTTATGGGTGTGTGTTTCATTACATTCACTAGTAGGAGTGAGAAAAACATCACGGGGTGGTGCGCATTGTATGGGTGTGTGTTACATTACATTCACTAGTAGGAGTGAGAAAATCATCACGGGGTGGTGCGCATTGTATGGGTGTGTGTTACATTACATTCACTAGTAGGAGTGAGAAAAACATCACGGGGTGGTGCGCATTGTATGGGTGTGTGTTACATTACATTCACTAGTAGGAGTGAGAAAAACATCACGGGCTGGTGCGCATTGTATGGGTGTGTGTTACATTACATTCAATAGTAGGAGTGAGAAAAACATCACGGGGTGGTGCGCATTGTATGGGTGTGTGTTACATCATATTCACTAGTAGGAGTGAGAAAAACATCACGGGGTGGTGCGCATTGTATTGGTGTGTGTTACATTACATTCACTAGTAGGAGTGAGAAAAACATCAAGGGGTGGTGCGCATTGTATGGGTGTGTGTTACATTAGATTCACTAGTAGGAGTGAGAAAATCATCACGGGGTTGTGCGCATTGTATGGGTGTGTGTTACATTACATTCACTAGTAGGAGTGAGAAAATCATCACGGGGTGGTGCGCATTGTATGGGTGTGTGTTACATTACATTCACTAGTAGGAGTGAGAAAAACATCACGGGGTGGTGCGAATTGTATGGGTGTGTGTTACATTAGATTCACTAGTAGGATTGAGAAAAACATCACGGTGTAGTGCACATTGTATGGGTGTGTGTTACATTGCATTCACTAGTAGGAGTGACAAAAACATCACGGGGTGGTGCGCATGGTATGGGTGTGTGTTACATTGCATTCACTATTAGGAGTGGGAAAAACATCACGGGGTGGTGCGCATGGTATGGGTGTGTGTTACATTACATTCACTAGTAGGAGTGGGAAAAACATCACGTGGTGGTGCGCATTGTATGGGTGTGTGTTACATTACATTCACTAGTAGGAGTGGGAAAAACATCACGGGGTGGTGCGCATTGTATGGGTATGTGTGACATTACATTCACTAGTAGGAGTGAGAAAACCATCACGGGGTGGTGCGCATTGTATGGGTGTGTGTTACATTACATTCACTAGTAGGAGTGGGAAAAACATCACGGGGTGGTGCGCATTGTATGGGTGTGTGTTACATTACATTCACTAGTAGGAGTGAGAAAAACATCACGGGGTGTTGCGCATTGTATGGGTGTGTGTTACATTACATTCACTAGTAGGAGTGAGAAAAACATCACGGGGTGGTGCGCATTGTATGGGTGTGTATTACATTACATTCACTAGTAGGAGTGAGAAAAACATCACGGGCTGGTGCGCATTGTATGGGTGTTTGTTACATTAAATTCACTAGTAGGAGTGAGAAAATCATCACGGGGTGGTGCACATTGTATGGGTGTGTGTTACATTACATTCACTAGTAGGAGTGAGAAAAACATCACGGGGTGGTGCGCATTGTATGGGTGTGTGTTACATTGCATTCACTAGTAGGAGTGAGAAAAACATCACGGGGTGGTGCGCATTGTATGGGTGCGTGTTACATTAGATTCACTAGTAGGAGTGAGAAAAACATCACGGGGTGGTGCGCATTGTATGGGTGTGTGTTACATTACATTCACTAGTAGGAGTGAGAAAAACATCACGGGGTGGTGCGCATTGTATGGGTGCGTGTTACATTAGATTCACTAGTAGGAGTGAGAAAAACATCACGGGGTGGTGCGCATTGTATGGGTGTGTGTTACATTACATTCACTAGTAGGAGTGAGAAAAACATCACGGGGTGGTGCGCATTTTATTGGTGTGTGTTACATTACATTCACTAGTAGGAGTGAGAAAAACATCAAGGGGTGGTGCGCATTGTATGGGTGTGTGTTACATTAGATTCACTAGTAGGAGTGAGAAAATCATCACGGGGTGGTGCGCATTGTATGGGTGTGTGTTACATTACATTCACTAGTAGGAGTGAGAAAAACATCACGGGGTGGTGCGCATTGTATGGGTGTGTGTTACATTACATTCACTAGTAGGAGTGAGAAAAACATCACGGCGTGGTCGCATTGTATGGGTGTGTGTTACATTACATTCACTAGTAGGAGTGAGAAAAACATCGCGGGGTGGTGCGCATTGCATGAGAGTGTGTTTCATTACATTCACTAATAGGAGTGAGAAAAACATCACGGGGTGGTGCGCATTGTATGGGTGTGTGTTACATTACATTCACTACTAGGATTGAGAAAACATCACGGGGTGGTGTGAATTGGAGGGTCTGAATTAGGATAGGCAGTGAGTGGCAATGTAGGATGGAGAAAAGCACCTCAGGGTGGTCAGCATGGGGAGATCAGGGAACATGCAGTGGCAATGTAGGATAGGTTTCTGAAAAACATCGCGGGGTGGTGCGCATTGTATGGGTGTGTGTTACATTACATTCACTAGTAGGAGTGAGAAAAACATCACGGGGTGGTGCGCATTGTATGGGTGTGTGTTACATTACATTCACTAGTAGGATTGAGAAAAACATCACGGGGTGGTGCGCGTTGTATGGGTGTGTGTTACATTAGATTCACTAGTAGGAGGGAGAAAAACATCACGGGGTGGTGCGCATTTTATGGGTGTGTGTTACATTACATTCACTAGTAGGAGTGAGAAAAACATCATGGGATGGTGTACATTGTATGGGTGTGTGTTACATTACATTCACTACTAGGAGTGAGAAAAACATCACGGGGTGGTGCGCATTGTATGGGTGTGTGTTACATTACATTCACTAGTAGGAGTGAGAAAAACATCACGGGGTGGTGCGCATGTATGGATGTGTGTTACATTACATTCACTAGTAGGAGTGAGAAAAACATCACGGGGTAGTGCGCATTGTATGGGTGTGTGTTACATTGCATTCACTAGTAGGAGTGAGAAAAACATCATGGGGTGGTGCGCATGGTATGGGTGTGTGTTTCATTGCATTCACTAGTAGGAGTGGGAAAAACATCACGGGGTGGTGCGCATGGTATGGGTATGTGTTACATTACATTCACTAGTAGGAGTGGGAAAAACATCACGGGGTGGTGCGCATTGTATGGGTGTGTGTTACATTACATTCACTAGTAGGAGTGGGAAAAACATCACGGGGTGGTGCGCATTGTATGGGTGTGTGTTACATTACATTCACTAGTAGGTGTGAGAAAAACATCACGGGGTGGTGCGCATTGTATTGGTGTGTGTTACATTACATTCACTAGTAGGAGTGGGAAATACATCACGGGGTGGTGCGCATTGTATGGGTGTGTGTTACATTACATTCACTAGTAGGAGTGAGAAAAACATCACGGGGTGTTGCGCATTGTATGGGTGTGTGTTACATTACATTCACTAGTAGGAGTGAGAAAAACATCACGGGGTGGTGCGCATTGTATGGGTGTGTGTTACATTACATTCACTAGTAGGAGTGCGAAAAACATCACGGGGTGGTGCGCATTGTATGGGTGTTTGTTACATTACATTCACTAGTAGGAGTGAGAAAATCATCACGGGGTGGTGCGCATTGTATGGGTGTGTGTTACATTACATTCACTAGTAGGAGTGAGAAAAACATCACGGGTGGTGCGCATTGTATGGGTGTGTGTTACATTACATTCACTAGTAGGAGTGAGAAAAACATCACGGGGTGGTGCGCATTGTATGGGTGCGTGTTACATTACATTCACTAGTAGGAGTGAGAAAAACATCACGGGGTGGTGCGCATTGTATGGGTGCGTGTTACATTAGATTCACTAGTAGGAGTGAGAAAAACATCACGGGGTGGTGCGCATTGTATGGGTGCGTGTTACATTACATTCACTAGTAGGAGTGAGAAAAACATCACGGGGTGGTGCGCATTGTATGGGTGTGTGTTACATTACATTCACTAGTAGGAGTGAGAAAATCATCACGGGGTGGTGCGCATTGTATGGGTGTGTGTTACATTACATTCACTAGTAGGAGTGAGAAAAACATCACGGGGTGGTGCGCATTGTATGGGTGTGTGTTACATTACATTCACTAGTAGGAGTGAGAAAAACATCACGGGGTGGTGCGCATTCTATGGGTGTGTGTTACATTACATTCACTAGTAGGAGTGAGAAAAACATCACGGGGTGGTGCGCATTGTATTGGTGTGTGTTACATTACATTCACTAGTAGGAGTGAGAAAAACATCAAGGGGTGGTGCGCATTGTATGGGTGTGTGTTACATTACATTCACTAGTAGGAGTGAGAAAAACATCACGGCGTGGTCGCATTGTATGGGTGTGTGTTACATTACATTCACTAGTAGGAGTGAGAAAAACATCGCGGGGTGGTGCGCATTGCATGAGAGTGTGTTTCATTACATTCACTAATAGGAGTGAGAAAAACATCACGGGGTGGTGCGCATTGTATGGGTGTGTGTTACATTACATTCACTACTAGGATTGAGAAAACATCACGGGGTGGTGTGAATTGGAGGGTCTGAATTAGGATAGGCAGTGAGTGGCAATGTAGGATGGAGAAAAGCACCTCAGGGTGGTCAGCATGGGGAGATCAGGGAACATGCAGTGGCAATGTAGGATAGGTTTCTGAAAAACATCGCGGGGTGGTGCCCATTGTATGGGTGTGTGTTACATTACATTCACTAGTAGGAGTGAGAAAAACATCACGGGGTGGTGCGCATTGTATGGGTGTGTGTTACATTACATTCACTAGTAGGATTGAGAAAAACATCACGGGGTGGTGCGCGTTGTATGGGTGTGTGTTACATTAGATTCACTAGTAGGAGGGAGAAAAACATCACGGGGTGGTGCGCATTTTATGGGTGTGTGTTACATTACATTCACTAGTAGGAGTGAGAAAAACATCATGGGATGGTGTACATTGTATGGGTGTGTGTTACATTACATTCACTACTAGGAGTGAGAAAAACATCACGGGGTGGTGCGCATTGTATGGGTGTGTGTTACATTACATTCACTAGTAGGAGTGAGAAAAACATCACGGGGTGGTGCGCATGTATGGATGTGTGTTACATTACATTCACTAGTAGGAGTGAGAAAAACATCACGGGGTTGTGCGCATTGTATGGGTGTGTGTTACATTACATTCACTAGTAGGAGTGAGAAAAACATCACGGGGTGGTGCGCATTGTATGGGTGTGTGTTACATTACATTCACTAGTAGGAGTGAGAAAAACATCACGGGGTGGTGCGCATTGTATGAGAGTGTGTTACATTACATTCACTAATAGGAGTGAGAAAAACATCACGGGGTGGTGCGCATTGTATGGGTGTGTGTTACATTACATTCACTACTAGGAGTTAGAAAAACATCACGGGGTGGTGTGAATCGGAGGGTCTGAATTAGGATAGGCAGTGAGTGGCAATGTAGGATGGAGAAAAGCACCGCGGGGTGGTCAGCATGGGGAGATAAGGGAACATGCAGTGGCAATGTGGGATAGGTTTCTGAAAAACATCGCGGGGTGGTGCGCATTGTATGGGTGTGTGTTACATTAGATTCACTAGTAGGAGTGAGAAAAACATCACGTGGTGGTGCGCATTGCATGGGTGTGTGTTACATTAGATTCACTAGTAGGAGTGAGAAAAACATCACGGGGTGGTGCGCATTGATTGGGTGTGTGTTACATTACATTCACTAGTAGGAGTGAGAAAAACATCACGGGGTGGTGCGCATTGTATGGCTGTGTGCTACATTAGATTCACTAGTAGAAGTGAGAAAAACATCACGGGTTGGTGCGCATTGTATGGGTGTGTGTTACATTACATTCACTAGTAGGAGTGAGAAAAACATCACGGGGTGGTGCGCATTGTATGGGTGTTTGTTACATTACATTCACTAGTAGGAGTGATAAAAACATCACGGGGTGGTGCGCATTGTATGGGTGTGTGTTACATTACATTCACTAGTAGGAGTGAGAAAAACATCACGGGGTGGTGCGCATTGTATGGGTGTGTGTTACATTACATTCACTAGTAGGACTGAGAAAAACATCACGGGGTGGAGCGCATTGTATGAGAGTGTGTTACATTACATTCACTAGTAGGAGTGAGAAAAACATCACGGGGTGGTGCGCATTGTATGGGTGTGTGTTACATTACATTCACTAGTAGGAGTGAGAAAAACATCACGGGGTGGTGCGCATTGTATGGGTGTGTGTTACATTGGATTCACTAGTAGGAGTGAGAAAAACATCACGGGGTGGTGCGCATTGTATGGGTGTGTGTTACATTACATTCACTAGTAGGAGTGAGAAAAACATCACGGGGTGGTGCGCATTGTATGGGTGTGTGTTACATTACTTTCACTAGTAGGAGTGAGAAAAACATCACGGGGTGGTGCGCATTGTATGGGTGTGTGTTACATTACATTCACTAGTAGGAGTGAGAAAAACATCACGGGGTGGTGCGCATTGTATGGGTGTTTGTTACATTAGATTCACTAGTAGGAGTTAGAAAATCATCACGGGGTGGTGCGCATTGTATGGGTGTGTGTTACATTACATTCACTAGTAGGAGTGAGAAAAACATCACGGGGTGGTGCGCATTGTATGGGTGTGTGTTACATTAGATTCACTAGAAGGAGTGAGAAAATCATCACGGGGTGGTGCGCATTGTATGGGTGTGTGTTACATTACATTCACTAGTAGGAGTGAGAAAATCATCACGGGGTGGTGCGCATTGTATGGGTGTGTGTTACATTACATTCACTAGTAGGAGTGAGAAAAACATCACGGGGTGGTGCGCATTGTATGGGTGCTTGTTACATTAGATTCAGTAGTAGGAGTGAGAAAAACATCACGGGGTGGTGCAAATTGTATGAGTGTGTGATACATTACATTCACTACTAGGTGTGAGAAAAACATCATGGGGTGGTGCGCATGGTATGGGTGTGTGTTATATTGCATTCACTAGTAGGAGTGAGAAAAACATCACGGGGTGGTGCGCATGGTATGGGTGTGTGTTACATTGCATTCACTAGTAGGAGTGGGAAAAACATCACGGGGTGGTGCGCATGGTATGGGTGTGTGTTACGTTACATTCACTAGTAGGAGTGGGAAAAACATCACGGGGTGGTGCGCATTGTATGGGTGTGTGTTACATTACATTCACTAGTAGGAGTGAGAAAAACATCACGGTGTGGTGCGCATTGTATGGGTGTGTGTTACATTACATTCACTAGTAGGAGTGAGAAAAACATCACGGGGTGGTGCGCATTGTATGGGTGTGTGTTACATTACATTCACTAGTAGAAGTGAGAAAAACATCACGGGGTGGTGCGCATTGTATGGGTGTGTGTTACATTACATTCACTAGTAGGAGTGAGAAACACATCACGGGGTGGTGCGCATTGTATGGGTGTGTGTTACATTACATTCACTAGTAGGAGTGAGAAAACCATCACGGGGTGGTGCGCATTGTATGGGTGTGTGTTACATTACATTCACTAGTAGGATTGAGAAAAACATCACGGGGTGGTGCGCATTGTATGGGTGTTTGTTACATTAGATTCACTAGTAGGAGTGAGAAAAACATCACGGGGTGGTGCGCATTGTATGGGTGTGTGTTACATTACATTCACTAGTAGGAGTGAGAAAAACATCACGGGGTGGTGCGCATTGTATGGGTGTGTGTTACATTACATTCACTAGTAGGACTGAGAAAAACATCACGGGGTGGTGCGCATGTATGGATGTGTGTTACATTACATTCACTAGTAGGAGTGAGAAAAACATCACGGGGTAGTGCGCATTGTATGGGTGTGTGTTACATTGCATTCACTAGTAGGAGTGAGAAAAACATCATGGGGTGGTGCGCATGGTATGGGTGTGTGTTTCATTGCATTCACTAGTAGGAGTGGGAAAAACATCACGGGGTGGTGCGCATGGTATGGGTATGTGTTACATTACATTCACTAGTAGGAGTGGGAAAAACATCACGGGGTGGTGCGCATTGTATGGGTGTGTGTTACATTACATTCACTAGTAGGAGTGGGAAAAACATCACGGGGTGGTGCGCATTGTATGGGTGTGTGTTACATTACATTCACTAGTAGGTGTGAGAAAAACATCACGGGGTGGTGCGCATTGTATTGGTGTGTGTTACATTACATTCACTAGTAGGAGTGGGAAAAACATCACGGGGTGGTGCGCATTGTATGGGTGTGTGTTACATTACATTCACTAGTAGGAGTGAGAAAAACATCACGGGGTGTTGCGCATTGTATGGGTGTGTGTTACATTACATTCACTAGTAGGAGTGAGAAAAACATCACGGGGTGGTGCGCATTGTATGGGTGTGTGTTACATTACATTCACTAGTAGGAGTGCGAAAAACATCACGGGGTGGTGCGCATTGTATGGGTGTTTGTTACATTACATTCACTAGTAGGAGTGAGAAAATCATCACGGGGTGGTGCGCATTGTATGGGTGTGTGTTACATTACATTCACTAGTAGGAGTGAGAAAAACATCACGGGTGGTGCGCATTGTATGGGTGTGTGTTACATTACATTCACTAGTAGGAGTGAGAAAAACATCACGGGGTGGTGCGCATTGTATGGGTGCGTGTTACATTACATTCACTAGTAGGAGTGAGAAAAACATCACGGGGTGGTGCGCATTGTATGGGTGCGTGTTACATTAGATTCACTAGTAGGAGTGAGAAAAACATCACGGGGTGGTTCGCATTGTATGGGTGTGTGTTACATTACATTCACTAGTAGGAGTGAGAAAAACATCACGGGGTGGTGCGCATTGTATGGGTGTGTGTTACATTACATTCACTAGTAGGAGTGAGAAAATCATCACGGGGTGGTGCGCATTGTATGGGTGTGTGTTACATTACATTCACTAGTAGGAGTGAGAAAAACATCACGGGGTGGTGCGCATTGTATGGGTGTGTGTTACATTACATTCACTAGTAGGAGTGAGAAAAACATCACGGGGTGGTGCGCATTCTATGGGTGTGTGTTACATTACATTCACTAGTAGGAGTGAGAAAAACATCACGGGGTGGTGCGCATTGTATTGGTGTGTGTTACATTACATTCACTAGTAGGAGTGAGAAAAACATCAAGGGGTGGTGCGCATTGTATGGGTGTGTGTTACATTACATTCACTAGTAGGAGTGAGAAAAACATCACGGCGTGGTCGCATTGTATGGGTGTGTGTTACATTACATTCACTAGTAGGAGTGAGAAAAACATCGCGGGGTGGTGCGCATTGCATGAGAGTGTGTTTCATTACATTCACTAATAGGAGTGAGAAAAACATCACGGGGTGGTGCGCATTGTATGGGTGTGTGTTACATTACATTCACTACTAGGATTGAGAAAACATCACGGGGTGGTGTGAATTGGAGGGTCTGAATTAGGATAGGCAGTGAGTGGCAATGTAGGATGGAGAAAAGCACCTCAGGGTGGTCAGCATGGGGAGATCAGGGAACATGCAGTGGCAATGTAGGATAGGTTTCTGAAAAACATCGCGGGGTGGTGCGCATTGTATGGGTGTGTGTTACATTACATTCACTAGTAGGAGTGAGAAAAACATCACGGGGTGGTGCGCATTGTATGGGTGTGTGTTACATTACATTCACTAGTAGGATTGAGAAAAACATCACGGGGTGGTGCGCGTTGTATGGGTGTGTGTTACATTAGATTCACTAGTAGGAGGGAGAAAAACATCACGGGTGGTGCGCATTTTATGGGTGTGTGTTACATTACATTCACTAGTAGGAGTGAGAAAAACATCATGGGATGGTGTACATTGTATGGGTGTGTGTTACATTACATTCACTAGTAGGACTGAGAAAAACATCACGGGGTGGTGCGCATGTATGGATGTGTGTTACATTACATTCACTAGTAGGAGTGAGAAAAACATCACGGGGTAGTGCGCATTGTATGGGTGTGTGTTACATTGCATTCACTAGTAGGAGTGAGAAAAACATCATGGGGTGGTGCGCATGGTATGGGTGTGTGTTTCATTGCATTCACTAGTAGGAGTGGGAAAAACATCACGGGGTGGTGCGCATGGTATGGGTATGTGTTACATTACATTCACTAGTAGGAGTGGGAAAAACATCACGGGGTGGTGCGCATTGTATGGGTGTGTGTTACATTACATTCACTAGTAGGAGTGGGAAAAACATCACGGGGTGGTGCGCATTGTATGGGTGTGTGTTACATTACATTCACTAGTAGGTGTGAGAAAAACATCACGGGGTGGTGCGCATTGTATTGGTGTGTGTTACATTACATTCACTAGTAGGAGTGGGAAAAACATCACGGGGTGGTGCGCATTGTATGGGTGTGTGTTACATTACATTCACTAGTAGGAGTGAGAAAAACATCACGGGGTGTTGCGCATTGTATGGGTGTGTGTTACATTACATTCACTAGTAGGAGTGAGAAAAACATCACGGGGTGGTGCGCATTGTATGGGTGTGTGTTACATTACATTCACTAGTAGGAGTGCGAAAAACATCACGGGGTGGTGCGCATTGTATGGGTGTTTGTTACATTACATTCACTAGTAGGAGTGAGAAAATCATCACGGGGTGGTGCGCATTGTATGGGTGTGTGTTACATTACATTCACTAGTAGGAGTGAGAAAAACATCACGGGTGGTGCGCATTGTATGGGTGTGTGTTACATTACATTCACTAGTAGGAGTGAGAAAAACATCACGGGGTGGTGCGCATTGTATGGGTGCGTGTTACATTACATTCACTAGTAGGAGTGAGAAAAACATCACGGGGTGGTGCGCATTGTATGGGTGCGTGTTACATTAGATTCACTAGTAGGAGTGAGAAAAACATCACGGGGTGGTTCGCATTGTATGGGTGTGTGTTACATTACATTCACTAGTAGGAGTGAGAAAAACATCACGGGGTGGTGCGCATTGTATGGGTGTGTGTTACATTACATTCACTAGTAGGAGTGAGAAAATCATCACGGGGTGGTGCGCATTGTATGGGTGTGTGTTACATTACATTCACTAGTAGGAGTGAGAAAAACATCACGGGGTGGTGCGCATTGTATGGGTGTGTGTTACATTACATTCACTAGTAGGAGTGAGAAAAACATCACGGGGTGGTGCGCATTCTATGGGTGTGTGTTACATTACATTCACTAGTAGGAGTGAGAAAAACATCACGGGGTGGTGCGCATTGTATTGGTGTGTGTTACATTACATTCACTAGTAGGAGTGAGAAAAACATCAAGGGGTGGTGCGCATTGTATGGGTGTGTGTTACATTACATTCACTAGTAGGAGTGAGAAAAACATCACGGCGTGGTCGCATTGTATGGGTGTGTGTTACATTACATTCACTAGTAGGAGTGAGAAAAACATCGCGGGGTGGTGCGCATTGCATGAGAGTGTGTTTCATTACATTCACTAATAGGAGTGAGAAAAACATCACGGGGTGGTGCGCATTGTATGGGTGTGTGTTACATTACATTCACTACTAGGATTGAGAAAACATCACGGGGTGGTGTGAATTGGAGGGTCTGAATTAGGATAGGCAGTGAGTGGCAATGTAGGATGGAAAAAAGCACCTCAGGGTGGTCAGCATGGGGAGATCAGGGAACATGCAGTGGCAATGTAGGATAGGTTTCTGAAAAACATCGCGGGGTGGTGCGCATTGTATGGGTGTGTGTTACATTACATTCACTAGTAGGAGTGAGAAAAACATCACGGGGTGGTGCGCATTGTATGGGTGTGTGTTACATTACATTCACTAGTAGGATTGAGAAAAACATCACGGGGTGGTGCGCGTTGTATGGGTGTGTGTTACATTAGATTCACTAGTAGGAGGGAGAAAAACATCACGGGTGGTGCGCATTTTATGGGTGTGTGTTACATTACATTCACTAGTAGGAGTGAGAAAAACATCATGGGATGGTGTACATTGTATGGGTGTGTGTTACATTACATTCACTACTAGGAGTGAGAAAAACATCACGGGGTGGTGCGCATTGTATGGGTGTGTGTTACATTACATTCACTAGTAGGAGTGAGAAAAACATCACGGGGTGGTGCGCATGTATGGATGTGTGTTACATTACATTCACTAGTAGGAGTGAGAAAAACATCACGGGGTTGTGCGCATTGTATGGGTGTGTGTTACATTACATTCACTAGTAGGAGTGAGAAAAACATCACGGGGTGGTGCGCATTGTATGGGTGTGTGTTACATTACATTCACTAGTAGGAGTGAGAAAAACATCACGGGGTGGTGCGCATTGTATGAGAGTGTGTTACATTACATTCACTAATAGGAGTGAGAAAAACATCACGGGGTGGTGCGCATTGTATGGGTGTGTGTTACATTACATTCACTACTAGGAGTTAGAAAAACATCACGGGGTGGTGTGAATCGGAGGGTCTGAATTAGGATAGGCAGTGAGTGGCAATGTAGGATGGAGAAAAGCACCGCGGGGTGGTCAGCATGGGGAGATAAGGGAACATGCAGTGGCAATGTGGGATAGGTTTCTGAAAAACATCGCGGGGTGGTGCGCATTGTATGGGTGTGTGTTACATTAGATTCACTAGTAGGAGTGAGAAAAACATCACGTGGTGGTGCGCATTGCATGGGTGTGTGTTACATTAGATTCACTAGTAGGAGTGAGAAAAACATCACGGGGTGGTGCGCATTGATTGGGTGTGTGTTACATTACATTCACTAGTAGGAGTGAGAAAAACATCACGGGGTGGTGCGCATTGTATGGCTGTGTGCTACATTAGATTCACTAGTAGAAGTGAGAAAAACATCACGGGTTGGTGCGCATTGTATGGGTGTGTGTTACATTACATTCACTAGTAGGAGTGAGAAAAACATCACGGGGTGGTGCGCATTGTATGGGTGTTTGTTACATTACATTCACTAGTAGGAGTGATAAAAACATCACGGGGTGGTGCGCATTGTATGGGTGTGTGTTACATTACATTCACTAGTAGGAGTGAGAAAAACATCACGGGGTTTTGCGCATTGTATGGGTGTGTGTTACATTACATTCACTAGTAGGACTGAGAAAAACATCACGGGGTGGAGCGCATTGTATGAGAGTGTGTTACATTACATTCACTAGTAGGAGTGAGAAAAACATCACGGGGTGGTGCGCATTGTATGGGTGTGTGTTACATTACATTCACTAGTAGGAGTGAGAAAAACATCACGGGGTGGTGCGCATTGTATGGGTGTGTGTTACATTGGATTCACTAGTAGGAGTGAGAAAAACATCACGGGGTGGTGCGCATTGTATGGGTGTGTGTTACATTACATTCACTAGTAGGAGTGAGAAAAACATCACGGGGTGGTGCGCATTGTATGGGTGTGTGTTACATTACTTTCACTAGTAGGAGTGAGAAAAACATCACGGGGTGGTGCGCATTGTATGGGTGTGTGTTACATTACATTCACTAGTAGGAGTGAGAAAAACATCACGGGGTGGTGCGCATTGTATGGGTGTTTGTTACATTAGATTCACTAGTAGGAGTTAGAAAATCATCACGGGGTGGTGCGCATTGTATGGGTGTGTGTTACATTACATTCACTAGTAGGAGTGAGAAAAACATCACGGGGTGGTGCGCATTGTATGGGTGTGTGTTACATTAGATTCACTAGAAGGAGTGAGAAAATCATCACGGGGTGGTGCGCATTGTATGGGTGTGTGTTACATTACATTCACTAGTAGGAGTGAGAAAATCATCACGGGGTGGTGCGCATTGTATGGGTGTGTGTTACATTACATTCACTAGTAGGAGTGAGAAAAACATCACGGGGTGGTGCGCATTGTATGGGTGCTTGTTACATTAGATTCAGTAGTAGGAGTGAGAAAAACATCACGGGGTGGTGCAAATTGTATGAGTGTGTGATACATTACATTCACTACTAGGTGTGAGAAAAACATCATGGGGTGGTGCGCATGGTATGGGTGTGTGTTATATTGCATTCACTAGTAGGAGTGAGAAAAACATCACGGGGTGGTGCGCATGGTATGGGTGTGTGTTACATTGCATTCACTAGTAGGAGTGGGAAAAACATCACGGGGTGGTGCGCATGGTATGGGTGTGTGTTACGTTACATTCACTAGTAGGAGTGGGAAAAACATCACGGGGTGGTGCGCATTGTATGGGTGTGTGTTACATTACATTCACTAGTAGGAGTGAGAAAAACATCACGGTGTGGTGCGCATTGTATGGGTGTGTGTTACATTACATTCACTAGTAGGAGTGAGAAAAACATCACGGGGTGGTGCGCATTGTATGGGTGTGTGTTACATTACATTCACTAGTAGGAGTGAGAAAAACATCACGGGGTGGTGCGCATTGTATGGGTGTGTGTTACATTACATTCACTAGTAGGAGTGAGAAAAACATCACGGGGTGGTGCGCATTGTATGGGTGTGTGTTACATTACATTCACTAGTAGGAGTGAGAAAACCATCACGGGGTGGTGCGCATTGTATGGGTGTGTGTTACATTACATTCACTAGTAGGATTGAGAAAAACATCACGGGGTGGTGCGCATTGTATGGGTGTTTGTTACATTAGATTCACTAGTAGGAGTGAGAAAAACATCACGGGGTGGTGCGCATTGTATGGGTGTGTGTTACATTACATTCACTAGTAGGAGTGAGAAAAACATCACGGGGTGGTGCGCATTGTATGGGTGTGTGTTACATTACATTCACTAGTAGGACTGAGAAAAACATCACGGGGTGGAGCGCATTGTATGAGAGTGTGTTACATTACATTCACTAACAGGAGTGAGAAAAACATCACGCGGTGGTGCGCATTGTATGGGTGTGTGTTACATTACATTCACTAGTAGGAGTTAGAAAAACATCATGGGGTGGTGCGCATTGTATGGGTGTGTGTTACATTACATTCACTAGTAGGATTGAGAAAAACATCACGGGGTGGTGCGCATTGAATGGGTGTGTGTTACATTACATTCACTAGTAGGAGTGAGAAAAACATCACGGGGTGGTGCGCATTGTATGGGTGTGTGTTACATTACATTCACTAGTAGGAGTGAGAAAAACATCACGGGGTGGTGCGCATTGTATGGGTGTGTGTTACATTACATTCACTAGTAGGAGTGAGATAAACATCACGGGGTGGTGCGCATTGTATGGGTGTGTATTACATTACATTCACTAGTAGGAGTGAGAAAAACATCACGGGGTGGTGCGCATTGTATGGGTGTGTGTTACATTACTTTCACTAGTAGGAGTGAGAAAAACATCACGGGGTGGTGCGCATTGTATGGGTGTGTGTTACATTACATTCACTAGTAGGAGTGAGAAAAACATCACGGGGTGGTGCGCATTGTATGGGTGTTTGTTACATTAGATTCACTAGTAGGAGTTAGAAAATCATCACGGGGTGGTGCGCATTGTATGGGTGTGTGTTACATTACATTCACTAGTAGGAGTGAGAAAAACATCACGGGGTGGTGCGCATTGTATGGGTGTTTGTTACATTACATTCACTAGTAGGAGTGAGAAAAACATCACGGGGTGGTGCGCATTGTATGGGTGTGTGTTACATTACATTCACTAGTAGGAGTGAGAAAAACATCACGGGGTGGTGCGCATTGTATGGGTGTGTGTTACATTACATTCACTAGTAGGAGTGAGAAAACCATCACGAGGTGGTGCGCATTGTATGGGTGTGTGTTACATTACATTCACTAGTAGGATTGAGAAAAACATCACGGGGTGGTGCGCATTGTATGGGTGTTTGTTACATTACATTCACTAGTAGGAGTGAGAAAAGCATCACGGGGTGGTGCGCATTGTATGGGTGTTTGTTACATTACATTCACTAGTAGGAGTGAGAAAATCATCACGGGGTGGTGCGCATTGTATGGGTGTGTGTTACATTACATTCACTAGTAGGAGTGAGAAAAACATCACGGGGTGGTGCGCATTGTATGGGTGTGTGTTACATTACATTCACTAGTAGGAGTGAGAAAAACATCACGGGGTGGTGCGCATTGTATGGGTGCGTGTTACATTACATTCACTAGTAGGAGTGAGAAAAACATCACGGGGTGGTGCGCATTGTATGGGTACGTGTTACATTAGATTCACTAGTAGGAGTGAGAAAAACATCACGGGGTGGTGCGCATTGTATGGGTGCGTGTTACATTAGATTCACTAGTAGGAGTGAGAAAAACATCACGGGGTGGTGCGCATTGTATGGGTGTGTGTTACATTACATTCACTAGTAGGAGTGAGAAAATCATCACGGGGTGGTGCGCTTGTATGGGTGTGTGTTACATTAGATTCACTAGTAGGAGTGAGAAAAACATCACGGGGTGGTGCGCATTGTATGGGTGTGTGTTACATTACATTCACTAGTAGGAGTGAGGAAAACATCACGGGGTGGTGCGCATTGTATGGGTGTGTTTTACATTACATTCACTAGTAGGAGTGAGAAAAACATCACGGGGTGGTGCGCATTGTATTGGTGTGTGTTACATTACATTCACTAGTAGGAGTGAGAAAAACATCAAGGGGTGGTGCGCATTGTATGGGTGTGTGTTACATTAGATTCACTAGTAGGAGTGAGAAAATCATCACGGGGTTGTGCGCATTGTATGGGTGTGTGTTACATTAGATTCACTAGTAGGATTGAGAAAAAAATCACGGGGTGGTGCGCATTGTATGGGTGTGTGTTACATTAGATTCCCTAGTCGGAGTGAGAAAAACATCACGGGGTAGTGCGCATTGTATGGGTGTGTGTTACATTGCATTCACTAGTAGGAGTGAGAAAAACATCACGGGGTGGTGCGCATGGTATGGGTGTGTGTTACATTGCATTCACTAGTAGGAGTGGGAAAAACATCACGGGGTGGTGCGCATGGTATGGGTGTGTGTTACATTACATTCACTAGTAGGAGTGGGAAAAACATCACGGGGTGGTGCGCATTGTATGGGTGTGTGTTACATTACATTCACTAGTAGGAGTGGGAAAAACATCACGGGGTGGTGCGCATTGTATGGGTGTGTGTTACATTACATTCACTAGTAGGAGTGAGAAAAACATCACGGGGTGGTGCGCATTTTATGGGTGTGTGTTACAGTACATTCACTAGTAGGAGTGGGAAAAACATCACGGGGTGGTGCGCATTGTATGGGTGTGTGTTACATTACATTCACTAGTAGGAGTGAGAAAAACATCACGGGGTGTTGCGCATTGTATGGGTGTGTGTTACATTACATTCACTAGTAGGAGTGAGAAAAACATCACGGGGTGGTGCGCATTGTATGGGTGTGTGTTACATTACATTCACTAGTAGGAGTGAGAAAAACATCACGGGGTGGTGTGCATTGTATGGGTGTTTGTTACATTACATTCACTAGTAGGAGTGAGAAAATTATCTCGGGGTGGTGCGCATTGTATGGGTGTGTGTTACATTACATTCACTAGTAGGAGTGAGAAAAACATCACGGGGTGGTGCGCATTGTATGGGTGTGTGTTACATTACATTCACTAGTAGGCGTGAGAAAAACATCACAGGGTGGTGCGCATTGTATGGGTGCGTGTTACATTAGATTCACTAGTAGGAGTGAGAAAAACATCACGGGGTGGTGCGCATTGTATGGGTGTGTGTTACATTACATTCACTAGTAGGAGTGAGAAAAACATCACGGGGTGGTGCGCATTGTATGGGTGTGTGTTACATTACATTCACTAGTAGGAGTGAGAAAAACATCACGGGGTGGTGCGCATTGTATGGGTGTGTGTTACATTACATTCACTAGTAGGAGTGAGAAAAACATCACGGGGTGGTGCGCATTTTATTGGTGTGTGTTACATTACATTCACTCGTAGGAGTGAGAAAAACATCAAGGGGTGGTGCGCATTGTATGGGTGTGTGTTACATTAGATTCACTAGTAGGAGTGAGAAAATCATCACGGGGTGGTGCGCATTGTATGGGTGTGTGTTATATTACATTCACTAGTAGGAGTGAGAAAATCATCACGGGGTGGTGCGCATTGTATGGGTGTGTGTTACATTACATTCACTAGTAGGAGTGAGAAAAACATCACGGGGTGGTGCGCATTGTATGGGTGCTTGTTACATTAGATTCAGTAGTAGGAGTGAGAAAAACATCACGGGGTGGTGCGCATTGTATGGGTGTGTGTTACATTACATTCACTAGTAGGAGTGAGAAAAACATCACGGGGTAGTGCGCATTGTATGGGTGTGTGTTACATTGCATTCACTAGTAGGAGTGAGAAAAACATCATGGGGTGGTGTGCATGGTATGGGTGTGTGTTACATTGCATTCACTAGTAGGAGTGGGAAAAACATCACGGGGTGGTGCGCATGGTATGGGTGTGTGTTACATTACATTCACTAGTAGGAGTGGGAAAAACATCACGGGGTGGTGCGCATTTTATGGGTGTGTGTTACATTACATTCACTAGTAGGAGTGAGAAAAACATCACGGGGTGGTGCGCATTCTATGGGTGTGTGTTACATTACATTCACTAGTAGGAGTGAGAAAAACATCACGGCGTGGTCGCATTGTATGGGTGTGTGTTACATTACATTCACTAGTAGGAGTGAGAAAAACATCGCGGGGTGGTGCGCATTGCATGAGAGTGTGTTTCATTACATTCACTAATAGGAGTGAGAAAAACATCACGGGGTGGTGCGCATTGTATGGGTGTGTGTTACATTACATTCACTACTAGGATTGAGAAAACATCACGGGGTGGTGTGAATTGGAGGGTCTGAATTAGGATAGGCAGTGAGTGGCAATGTAGGATGGAGAAAAGCACCTCAGGGTGGTCAGCATGGGGAGATCAGGGAACATGCAGTGGCAATGTAGGATAGGTTTCTGAAAAACATCGCGGGGTGGTGCGCATTGTATGGGTGTGTGTTACATTACATTCACTAGTAGGAGTGAGAAAAACATCACGGGGTGGTGCGCATTGTATGGGTGTGTGTTACATTACATTCACTAGTAGGATTGAGAAAAACATCACGGGGTGGTGCGCGTTGTATGGGTGTGTGTTACATTAGATTCACTAGTAGGAGGGAGAAAAACATCACGGGTGGTGCGCATTTTATGGGTGTGTGTTACATTACATTCACTAGTAGGAGTGAGAAAAACATCATGGGATGGTGTACATTGTATGGGTGTGTGTTACATTACATTCACTACTAGGAGTGAGAAAAACATCACGGGGTGGTGCGCATTGTATGGGTGTGTGTTACATTACATTCACTAGTAGGAGTGAGAAAAACATCACGGGGTGGTGCGCATGTATGGATGTGTGTTACATTACATTCACTAGTAGGAGTGAGAAAAACATCACGGGGTTGTGCGCATTGTATGGGTGTGTGTTACATTACATTCACTAGTAGGAGTGAGAAAAACATCACGGGGTGGTGCGCATTGTATGGGTGTGTGTTACATTACATTCACTAGTAGGAGTGAGAAAAACATCACGGGGTGGTGCGCATTGTATGAGAGTGTGTTACATTACATTCACTAATAGGAGTGAGAAAAACATCACGGGGTGGTGCGCATTGTATGGGTGTGTGTTACATTACATTCACTACTAGGAGTTAGAAAAACATCACGGGGTGGTGTGAATCGGAGGGTCTGAATTAGGATAGGCAGTGAGTGGCAATGTAGGATGGAGAAAAGCACCGCGGGGTGGTCAGCATGGGGAGATAAGGGAACATGCAGTGGCAATGTGGGATAGGTTTCTGAAAAACATCGCGGGGTGGTGCGCATTGTATGGGTGTGTGTTACATTAGATTCACTAGTAGGAGTGAGAAAAACATCACGTGGTGGTGCGCATTGCATGGGTGTGTGTTACATTAGATTCACTAGTAGGAGTGAGAAAAACATCACGGGGTGGTGCGCATTGATTGGGTGTGTGTTACATTACATTCACTAGTAGGAGTGAGAAAAACATCACGGGGTGGTGCGCATTGTATGGCTGTGTGCTACATTAGATTCACTAGTAGAAGTGAGAAAAACATCACGGGTTGGTGCGCATTGTATGGGTGTGTGTTACATTACATTCACTAGTAGGAGTGAGAAAAACATCACGGGGTGGTGCGCATTGTATGGGTGTTTGTTACATTACATTCACTAGTAGGAGTGATAAAAACATCACGGGGTGGTGCGCATTGTATGGGTGTGTGTTACATTACATTCACTAGTAGGAGTGAGAAAAACATCACGGGGTTTTGCGCATTGTATGGGTGTGTGTTACATTACATTCACTAGTAGGACTGAGAAAAACATCACGGGGTGGAGCGCATTGTATGAGAGTGTGTTACATTACATTCACTAGTAGGAGTGAGAAAAACATCACGGGGTGGTGCGCATTGTATGGGTGTGTGTTACATTACATTCACTAGTAGGAGTGAGAAAAACATCACGGGGTGGTGCGCATTGTATGGGTGTGTGTTACATTGGATTCACTAGTAGGAGTGAGAAAAACATCACGGGGTGGTGCGCATTGTATGGGTGTGTGTTACATTACATTCACTAGTAGGAGTGAGAAAAACATCACGGGGTGGTGCGCATTGTATGGGTGTGTGTTACATTACTTTCACTAGTAGGAGTGAGAAAAACATCACGGGGTGGTGCGCATTGTATGGGTGTGTGTTACATTACATTCACTAGTAGGAGTGAGAAAAACATCACGGGGTGGTGCGCATTGTATGGGTGTTTGTTACATTAGATTCACTAGTAGGAGTTAGAAAATCATCACGGGGTGGTGCGCATTGTATGGGTGTGTGTTACATTACATTCACTAGTAGGAGTGAGAAAAACATCACGGGGTGGTGCGCATTGTATGGGTGTGTGTTACATTAGATTCACTAGAAGGAGTGAGAAAATCATCACGGGGTGGTGCGCATTGTATGGGTGTGTGTTACATTACATTCACTAGTAGGAGTGAGAAAATCATCACGGGGTGGTGCGCATTGTATGGGTGTGTGTTACATTACATTCACTAGTAGGAGTGAGAAAAACATCACGGGGTGGTGCGCATTGTATGGGTGCTTGTTACATTAGATTCAGTAGTAGGAGTGAGAAAAACATCACGGGGTGGTGCAAATTGTATGAGTGTGTGATACATTACATTCACTACTAGGTGTGAGAAAAACATCATGGGGTGGTGCGCATGGTATGGGTGTGTGTTATATTGCATTCACTAGTAGGAGTGAGAAAAACATCACGGGGTGGTGCGCATGGTATGGGTGTGTGTTACATTGCATTCACTAGTAGGAGTGGGAAAAACATCACGGGGTGGTGCGCATGGTATGGGTGTGTGTTACGTTACATTCACTAGTAGGAGTGGGAAAAACATCACGGGGTGGTGCGCATTGTATGGGTGTGTGTTACATTACATTCACTAGTAGGAGTGAGAAAAACATCACGGTGTGGTGCGCATTGTATGGGTGTGTGTTACATTACATTCACTAGTAGGAGTGAGAAAAACATCACGGGGTGGTGCGCATTGTATGGGTGTGTGTTACATTACATTCACTAGTAGGAGTGAGAAAAACATCACGGGGTGGTGCGCATTGTATGGGTGTGTGTTACATTACATTCACTAGTAGGAGTGAGAAAAACATCACGGGGTGGTGCGCATTGTATGGGTGTGTGTTACATTACATTCACTAGTAGGAGTGAGAAAACCATCACGGGGTGGTGCGCATTGTATGGGTGTGTGTTACATTACATTCACTAGTAGGATTGAGAAAAACATCACGGGGTGGTGCGCATTGTATGGGTGTTTGTTACATTAGATTCACTAGTAGGAGTGAGAAAAACATCACGGGGTGGTGCGCATTGTATGGGTGTGTGTTACATTACATTCACTAGTAGGAGTGAGAAAAACATCACGGGGTGGTGCGCATTGTATGGGTGTGTGTTACATTACATTCACTAGTAGGACTGAGAAAAACATCACGGGGTGGAGCGCATTGTATGAGAGTGTGTTACATTACATTCACTAACAGGAGTGAGAAAAACATCACGCGGTGGTGCGCATTGTATGGGTGTGTGTTACATTACATTCACTAGTAGGAGTTAGAAAAACATCATGGGGTGGTGCGCATTGTATGGGTGTGTGTTACATTACATTCACTAGTAGGATTGAGAAAAACATCACGGGGTGGTGCGCATTGAATGGGTGTGTGTTACATTACATTCACTAGTAGGAGTGAGAAAAACATCACGGGGTGGTGCGCATTGTATGGGTGTGTGTTACATTACATTCACTAGTAGGAGTGAGAAAAACATCACGGGGTGGTGCGCATTGTATGGGTGTGTGTTACATTACATTCACTAGTAGGAGTGAGATAAACATCACGGGGTGGTGCGCATTGTATGGGTGTGTATTACATTACATTCACTAGTAGGAGTGAGAAAAACATCACGGGGTGGTGCGCATTGTATGGGTGTGTGTTACATTACTTTCACTAGTAGGAGTGAGAAAAACATCACGGGGTGGTGCGCATTGTATGGGTGTGTGTTACATTACATTCACTAGTAGGAGTGAGAAAAACATCACGGGGTGGTGCGCATTGTATGGGTGTTTGTTACATTAGATTCACTAGTAGGAGTTAGAAAATCATCACGGGGTGGTGCGCATTGTATGGGTGTGTGTTACATTACATTCACTAGTAGGAGTGAGAAAAACATCACGGGGTGGTGCGCATTGTATGGGTGTTTGTTACATTACATTCACTAGTAGGAGTGAGAAAAACATCACGGGGTGGTGCGCATTGTATGGGTGTGTGTTACATTACATTCACTAGTAGGAGTGAGAAAAACATCACGGGGTGGTGCGCATTGTATGGGTGTGTGTTACATTACATTCACTAGTAGGAGTGAGAAAACCATCACGAGGTGGTGCGCATTGTATGGGTGTGTGTTACATTACATTCACTAGTAGGATTGAGAAAAACATCACGGGGTGGTGCGCATTGTATGGGTGTTTGTTACATTACATTCACTAGTAGGAGTGAGAAAAGCATCACGGGGTGGTGCGCATTGTATGGGTGTTTGTTACATTACATTCACTAGTAGGAGTGAGAAAATCATCACGGGGTGGTGCGCATTGTATGGGTGTGTGTTACATTACATTCACTAGTAGGAGTGAGAAAAACATCACGGGGTGGTGCGCATTGTATGGGTGTGTGTTACATTACATTCACTAGTAGGAGTGAGAAAAACATCACGGGGTGGTGCGCATTGTATGGGTGCGTGTTACATTACATTCACTAGTAGGAGTGAGAAAAACATCACGGGGTGGTGCGCATTGTATGGGTACGTGTTACATTAGATTCACTAGTAGGAGTGAGAAAAACATCACGGGGTGGTGCGCATTGTATGGGTGCGTGTTACATTAGATTCACTAGTAGGAGTGAGAAAAACATCACGGGGTGGTGCGCATTGTATGGGTGTGTGTTACATTACATTCACTAGTAGGAGTGAGAAAATCATCACGGGGTGGTGCGCTTGTATGGGTGTGTGTTACATTAGATTCACTAGTAGGAGTGAGAAAAACATCACGGGGTGGTGCGCATTGTATGGGTGTGTGTTACATTACATTCACTAGTAGGAGTGAGGAAAACATCACGGGGTGGTGCGCATTGTATGGGTGTGTTTTACATTACATTCACTAGTAGGAGTGAGAAAAACATCACGGGGTGGTGCGCATTGTATTGGTGTGTGTTACATTACATTCACTAGTAGGAGTGAGAAAAACATCAAGGGGTGGTGCGCATTGTATGGGTGTGTGTTACATTAGATTCACTAGTAGGAGTGAGAAAATCATCACGGGGTTGTGCGCATTGTATGGGTGTGTGTTACATTAGATTCACTAGTAGGATTGAGAAAAAAATCACGGGGTGGTGCGCATTGTATGGGTGTGTGTTACATTAGATTCCCTAGTCGGAGTGAGAAAAACATCACGGGGTAGTGCGCATTGTATGGGTGTGTGTTACATTGCATTCACTAGTAGGAGTGAGAAAAACATCACGGGGTGGTGCGCATGGTATGGGTGTGTGTTACATTGCATTCACTAGTAGGAGTGGGAAAAACATCACGGGGTGGTGCGCATGGTATGGGTGTGTGTTACATTACATTCACTAGTAGGAGTGGGAAAAACATCACGGGGTGGTGCGCATTGTATGGGTGTGTGTTACATTACATTCACTAGTAGGAGTGGGAAAAACATCACGGGGTGGTGCGCATTGTATGGGTGTGTGTTACATTACATTCACTAGTAGGAGTGAGAAAAACATCACGGGGTGGTGCGCATTTTATGGGTGTGTGTTACAGTACATTCACTAGTAGGAGTGGGAAAAACATCACGGGGTGGTGCGCATTGTATGGGTGTGTGTTACATTACATTCACTAGTAGGAGTGAGAAAAACATCACGGGGTGTTGCGCATTGTATGGGTGTGTGTTACATTACATTCACTAGTAGGAGTGAGAAAAACATCACGGGGTGGTGCGCATTGTATGGGTGTGTGTTACATTACATTCACTAGTAGGAGTGAGAAAAACATCACGGGGTGGTGTGCATTGTATGGGTGTTTGTTACATTACATTCACTAGTAGGAGTGAGAAAATTATCTCGGGGTGGTGCGCATTGTATGGGTGTGTGTTACATTACATTCACTAGTAGGAGTGAGAAAAACATCACGGGGTGGTGCGCATTGTATGGGTGTGTGTTACATTACATTCACTAGTAGGCGTGAGAAAAACATCACAGGGTGGTGCGCATTGTATGGGTGCGTGTTACATTAGATTCACTAGTAGGAGTGAGAAAAACATCACGGGGTGGTGCGCATTGTATGGGTGTGTGTTACATTACATTCACTAGTAGGAGTGAGAAAAACATCACGGGGTGGTGCGCATTGTATGGGTGTGTGTTACATTACATTCACTAGTAGGAGTGAGAAAAACATCACGGGGTGGTGCGCATTGTATGGGTGTGTGTTACATTACATTCACTAGTAGGAGTGAGAAAAACATCACGGGGTGGTGCGCATTTTATTGGTGTGTGTTACATTACATTCACTCGTAGGAGTGAGAAAAACATCAAGGGGTGGTGCGCATTGTATGGGTGTGTGTTACATTAGATTCACTAGTAGGAGTGAGAAAATCATCACGGGGTGGTGCGCATTGTATGGGTGTGTGTTATATTACATTCACTAGTAGGAGTGAGAAAATCATCACGGGGTGGTGCGCATTGTATGGGTGTGTGTTACATTACATTCACTAGTAGGAGTGAGAAAAACATCACGGGGTGGTGCGCATTGTATGGGTGCTTGTTACATTAGATTCAGTAGTAGGAGTGAGAAAAACATCACGGGGTGGTGCGCATTGTATGGGTGTGTGTTACATTACATTCACTAGTAGGAGTGAGAAAAACATCACGGGGTAGTGCGCATTGTATGGGTGTGTGTTACATTGCATTCACTAGTAGGAGTGAGAAAAACATCATGGGGTGGTGTGCATGGTATGGGTGTGTGTTACATTGCATTCACTAGTAGGAGTGGGAAAAACATCACGGGGTGGTGCGCATGGTATGGGTGTGTGTTACATTACATTCACTAGTAGGAGTGGGAAAAACATCACGGGGTGGTGCGCATTTTATGGGTGTGTGTTACATTACATTCACTAGTAGGAGTGAGAAAAACATCACGGGGTGGTGCGCATTGTATGGGTGTGTGTTACATTACATTCACTAGTAGAAGTGAGAAAAACATCAAGGGGTGGTGCGCATTGTATGGGTGTGTGTTACATTACATTCACTAGTAGGAGTGGGAAAAACATCACGGGGTGGTGCTCATTGTATGGGTGTGTGTTACATTACATTCACTAGTAGGAGTGGGAAAAACATCACGGGGTGTTGCGCATTGTATGGGTGTGTGTTACATTACATTCACTAGTAGGAGTGAGAAAAACATCACGGGGTGGTGCGCATTGTATGGGTGTGTGTTACATTACATTCACTAGTAGGAGTGAGAAAAACATCACGGGGTGGTGCGCATTGTATGGGTGTGTGTTACATTACATTCACTAGTAGGAGTGAGAAAAACATCACGGGGTGGTGCGCATTGTATGGGTGTTTGTTACATTACATTCACTAGTAGGAGTGAGAAAAACATCACGGGGTGGTGCGCATTGTATGGGTGTGTGTTACATTACATTCACTAGTAGGAGTGAGAAAAACATCACGGGGTGGTGCGCATCGTATGGGTGTGTGTTACATTACATTCAGTAGTAGGAGTGAGAAAAACATCACGGGGTGGTGCGCATTGTATGGGTGTGTGTTACATTACATTCACTAGTCGGAGTGAGAAAAACATCACGGGGTGGTGCGCATTGTATGGGTGTGTGTTACATTACATTCACTAGTAGGAGTGAGAAAAACATCACGGGGTGGTGCGCATTGTATGGGTGCGTGTTACATTACATTCACTAGTAGGAGTGAGAAAAACATCACGGGGTGGTGCGCATTGTATTGGTGTGTGTTACATTACATTCACTAGTAGGAGTGAGAAAAACATCAAGGGGTGGTGCGCATTGTATGGGTGTGTGTTACATTAGAATCACTAGTAGGAGTGAGAAAATCATCACGGGGTTGTGCGCATTGTATGGGTGTGTGTTACATTAGATTCACTAGTAGGATTGAGAAAAAAATCCCGGGGTGGTGCGCATTGTATGGGTGTGTGTTACATTAGATTCCCTAGTAGGAGTGAGAAAAACATCACGGGGTGGTGCGCATTGTATGGGTGCTTGTTACATTAGATTCAGTAGTAAGAGTGAGAAAAACATCACGGGGTGGTGCGCATTGTATGGGTGTGTGTTACATTACATTCACTAGTAGGAGTGAGAAAAACATCACGGGTTAGTGCGCATTGTATGGGTGTGTGTTACATTGCATTCACTAGTAGGAGTGAGAAAAACATCACGGGGTGGTGCGCATGGTATGGGTGTGTGTTACATTGCATTCACTAGTAGGAGTGGGAAAAACATCACGGGGTGGTGCGCATGGTATGGGTGTGTGTTACATTACATTCACTAGTAGGAGTGGGAAAAACATCACGGGGTGGTGCGCATTGTATGGGTGTGTGTTACATTACATTCACTAGTAGGAGTGGGAAAAACATCACGGGGTGGTGCGCATTGTATGGGTGTGTGTTACATTACATTCACTAGTAGGAGTGAGAAAAACATCACGGGGTGGTGCGCATTTTATGGGTGTGTGTTACAGTACATTCACTAGTAGGAGTGGGAAAAACATCACGGGGTGGTGCGCATTGTATGGGTGTGTGTTACATTACATTCACTAGTAGGAGTGAGAAAAACATCACGGGGTGTTGCGCATTGTATGGGTGTGTGTTACATTACATTCACTAGTAGGAGTGAGAAAAACATCACGGGGTGGTGCGCATTGTATGGGTGTGTGTTACATTACATTCACTAGTAGGAGTGAGAAAAACATCACGGGGTGGTGTGCATTGTATGGGTGTTTGTTACATTACATTCACTAGTAGGAGTGAGAAAATCATCTCGGGGTGGTGCGCATTGTATGCGTGTGTGTTACATTACATTCACTAGTAGGAGTGAGAAAAACATCACGGGGTGGTGCGCATTGTATGGGTGTGTGTTACATTACATTCACTAGTAGGAGTGAGAAAAACATCACAGGGTGGTGCGCATTGTATGGGTGCGTGTTACATTAGATTCACTAGTAGGAGTGAGAAAAACATCAGGGGGTGGTGCGCATTGTATGGGTGTGTGTTACATTACATTCACTAGTAGGAGTGAGAAAAACATCACGGGGTGGTGCGCATTGTATGGGTGTGTGTTACATTACATTCCCCCTAGTAGGAGTGAGAAAAACATCACGGGGTGGTGCGCATTGTATGGGTGTGTGTTACATTACATTCACTAGTAGGAGTGAGAAAAACATCACGGGTTGGTGCGCATTGTATGGGTGTGTGTTACATTAGATTCACTAGTAGGAGTGAGAAAAACATCACGGGGTGGTGCGCATTGTATGGGTGTGTGTTACATTACATTCACTAGTAGGAGTGAGAAAAACATCACGGGGTGGTGCGCATTGTATGGGTGTGTGTTACATTACATTCACTAGTAGGAGTGAGAAAAACATCACGGGCTGGTGCGCACTGTATGGGTGTGTGTTACATTACATTCACTAGTAGGAGTGAGAAAAACATCACGGGGTGGTGCGCATTGTATGGGTGTGTGTTACATTAGATTCACTACTAGGAGTGAGAAAATCAACACGGGGTGGTGCGCATTGTATGGGTGTGTGTTACATTACATTCACTAGTAGGAGTGAGAAAAACATCACGGGGTGGTGCGCATTGTATGGGTGTGTGTTACATTGCATTCACTAGTAGGAGTGAGAAAAACATCACGGGGTGGTGCGCATTGTATGGGTGTGTGTTACATTACATTCACTAGTAGGAGTGAGAAAAACATCACGGGGTGGTGCGCATTGTATGGGTGTGTGTTACATTACATTCACTAGTAGGAGTGAGAAAAACATCACGCGGTGGTGCGCATTTTATTGGTGTGTGTTACATTACATTCACTCGTAGGAGTGAGAAAAACATCAAGGGGTGGTGCGCATTGTATGGGTGTGTGTTACATTAGATTCACTAGTAGGAGTGAGAAAATCATCACGGGGTGGTGCGCATTGTATGGGTGTTTGTTACATTAGATTCACTAGTAGGAGTGAGAAAACATCACGGGGTGGTGCGCATTGTATGGGTGTGTGTTACATTACATTCACTAGTAGGAGTGAGAAAAACATCACGGGGTGGTGCGCATTGTATGGGTGTTTGTTACATTAGATTCACTAGTAGGAGTGAGAAAATCATCACGGGGTGGTGCGCATTGTATGGGTGTGTGTTACATTACATTCACTAGTAGGAGTGAGAAAAACATCACGGGGTGGTGCGCATTGTATGGGTGTGTGTTACATTACATTCACTAGTAGGAGTGAGAAAAACACCACGGGGTGGTGCGCATTGTATGGGTGTGTGTTACATTACATTCACTAGTAGGAGTGAGAAAAACACCACGGGGTGGTGCGCAGTTTATTGGTGTGTGTTACATTACATTCACTAGTAGGAGTGAGAAAAACATCAAGGGGTGGTGCGCATTGTATGGGTGTGTGTTACATTACATTCACTAGTAGGAGTGAGAAAAACATCACGGCGTGGTCGCATTGTATGGGTGTTTGTTACATTGGATTCACTAGTAGGAGTGAGAAAAACATCACGGGTTGGTGCACATTGTATGGGTGTGTGTTACATTACATTCACTAGTAGGAGTGAGAAAAACATCACGGGGTGGTGCGCATTGTATGGGTGTGTGTTACATTACATTCACTAGTAGGAGTGAGAAAAACATCACGGGGTGGTGCGCATTGTATGGGTGTGTGTTACATTACATTCACTAGTAGGAGTGAGAAAAACATCACGGGGTGGTGCGCATTGTATGGGTGTGTGTTACATTACATTCACTAGTAGGAGTGAGAAAAACATCACGGGGTGGTGCGCATTGTATGGGTGTTTGTTACATTACATTCACTAGTAGGAGTGAGAAAATCATCTCGGGGTGGTGCGCATTGTATGGGTGTGTGTTACATTACATTCACTAGTAGGAGTGAGAAAAACATCACGGGGTGGTGCGCATTGTATGGGTGTGTGTTACATTACATTCACTAGTAGGCGTGAGAAAAACATCACAGGGTGGTGCGCATTGTATGGGTGCGTGTTACATTAGATTCACTAGTAGGAGTGAGAAAAACATCACGGGGTGGTGCGCATTGTATGGGTGTGTGTTACATTACATTCACTAGTAGGAGTGAGAAAAACATCACGGGGTGGTGCGCATTGTATGGGTGTGTGTTACATTACATTCACTAGTAGGAGTGAGAAAAACATCACGGGGTGGTGCGCATTGTATGGGTGTGTGTTACATTACATTCACTAGTAGGAGTGAGAAAAACATCACGGGGTGGTGCGCATTTTATTGGTGTGTGTTACATTACATTCACTCGTAGGAGTGAGAAAAACATCAAGGGGGGGTGCGCATTGTATGGGTGTGTGTTACATTAGATTCACTAGTAGGAGTGAGAAAATCATCACGGGGTGGTGCGCATTGTATGGGTGTGTGTTATATTACATTCACTAGTAGGAGTGAGAAAATCATCACGGGGTGGTGCACATTGTATGGGTGTGTGTTACATTACATTCACTAGTAGGAGTGAGAAAAACATCACGGGGTGGTGCGCATTGTATGGGTGCTTGTTACATTAGATTCAGTAGTAGGAGTGAGAAAAACATCACGGGGTGGTGCGCATTGTATGGGTGTGTGTTACATTACATTCACTAGTAGGAGTGAGAAAAACATCACGGGGTAGTGCGCATTGTATGGGTGTGTGTTACATTGCATTCACTAGTAGGAGTGAGAAAAACATCATGGGGTGGTGTGCATGGTATGGGTGTGTGTTACATTGCATTCACTAGTAGGAGTGGGAAAAACATCACGGGGTGGTGCGCATGGTATGGGTGTGTGTTACATTACATTCACTAGTAGGAGTGGGAAAAACATCACGGGGTGGTGCGCATTGTATGGGTGTGTGTTACATTACATTCACTAGTAGGAGTGAGAAAAACATCACGGGGTGGTGCGCATTGTATGGGTGTGTGTTACATTACATTCACTAGTAGAAGTGAGAAAAACATCAAGGGGTGGTGCGCATTGTATGGGTGTGTGTTACATTACATTCACTAGTAGGAGTGGGAAAAACATCACGGGGTGGTGCTCATTGTATGGGTGTGTGTTACATTACATTCACTAGTAGGAGTGGGAAAAACATCACGGGGTGTTGCGCATTGTATGGGTGTGTGTTACATTACATTCACTAGTAGGAGTGAGAAAAACATCACGGGGTGGTGCGCATTGTATGGGTGTGTGTTACATTACATTCACTAGTAGGAGTGAGAAAAACATCACGGGGTGGTGCGCATTGTATGGGTGTGTGTTACATTACATTCACTAGTAGGAGTGAGAAAAACATCACGGGGTGGTGCGCATTGTATGGGTGTTTGTTACATTACATTCACTAGTAGGAGTGAGAAAAACATCACGGGGTGGTGCGCATTGTATGGGTGTGTGTTACATTACATTCACTAGTAGGAGTGAGAAAAACATCACGGTGTGGTGCGCATCGTATGGGTGTGTGTTACATTACATTCAGTAGTAGGAGTGAGAAAAACATCACGGGGTGGTGCGCATTGTATGGGTGTGTGTTACATTACATTCACTAGTCGGAGTGAGAAAAACATCACGGGGTGGTGCGCATTGTATGGGTGTGTGTTACATTACATTCACTAGTAGGAGTGAGAAAAACATCACGGGGTGGTGCGCATTGTATGGGTGCGTGTTACATTACATTCACTAGTAGGAGTGAGAAAAACATCACGGCGTGGTGCGCATTGTATTGGTGTGTGTTACATTACATTCACTAGTAGGAGTGAGAAAAACATCAAGGGGTGGTGCGCATTGTATGGGTGTGTGTTACATTAGAATCACTAGTAGGAGTGAGAAAATCATCACGGGGTTGTGCGCATTGTATGGGTGTGTGTTACATTAGATTCACTAGTAGGATTGAGAAAAAAATCCCGGGGTGGTGCGCATTGTATGGGTGTGTGTTACATTAGATTCCCTAGTAGGAGTGAGAAAAACATCACGGGGTGGTGCGCATTGTATGGGTGCTTGTTACATTAGATTCAGTAGTAAGAGTGAGAAAAACATCACGGGGTGGTGCGCATTGTATGGGTGTGTGTTACATTACATTCACTAGTAGGAGTGAGAAAAACATCACGGGTTAGTGCGCATTGTATGGGTGTGTGTTACATTGCATTCACTAGTAGGAGTGAGAAAAACATCACGGGGTGGTGCGCATGGTATGGGTGTGTGTTACATTGCATTCACTAGTAGGAGTGGGAAAAACATCACGGGGTGGTGCGCATGGTATGGGTGTGTGTTACATTACATTCACTAGTAGGAGTGGGAAAAACATCACGGGGTGGTGCGCATTGTATGGGTGTGTGTTACATTACATTCACTAGTAGGAGTGGGAAAAACATCACGGGGTGGTGCGCATTGTATGGGTGTGTGTTACATTACATTCACTAGTAGGAGTGAGAAAAACATCACGGGGTGGTGCGCATTTTATGGGTGTGTGTTACAGTACATTCACTAGTAGGAGTGGGAAAAACATCACGGGGTGGTGCGCATTGTATGGGTGTGTGTTACATTACATTCACTAGTAGGAGTGAGAAAAACATCACGGGGTGTTGCGCATTGTATGGGTGTGTGTTACATTACATTCACTAGTAGGAGTGAGAAAAACATCACGGGGTGGTGCGCATTGTATGGGTGTGTGTTACATTACATTCACTAGTAGGAGTGAGAAAAACATCACGGGGTGGTGTGCATTGTATGGGTGTTTGTTACATTACATTCACTAGTAGGAGTGAGAAAATCATCTCGGGGTGGTGCGCATTGTATGCGTGTGTGTTACATTACATTCACTAGTAGGAGTGAGAAAAACATCACGGGGTGGTGCGCATTGTATGGGTGTGTGTTACATTACATTCACTAGTAGGAGTGAGAAAAACATCACAGGGTGGTGCGCATTGTATGGGTGCGTGTTACATTAGATTCACTAGTAGGAGTGAGAAAAACATCAGGGGGTGGTGCGCATTGTATGGGTGTGTGTTACATTACATTCACTAGTAGGAGTGAGAAAAACATCACGGGGTGGTGCGCATTGTATGGGTGTGTGTTACATTACATTCCCCCTAGTAGGAGTGAGAAAAACATCACGGGGTGGTGCGCATTGTATGGGTGTGTGTTACATTACATTCACTAGTAGGAGTGAGAAAAACATCACGGGTTGGTGCGCATTGTATGGGTGTGTGTTACATTAGATTCACTAGTAGGAGTGAGAAAAACATCACGGGGTGGTGCGCATTGTATGGGTGTGTGTTACATTACATTCACTAGTAGGAGTGAGAAAAACATCACGGGGTGGTGCGCATTGTATGGGTGTGTGTTACATTACATTCACTAGTAGGAGTGAGAAAAACATCACGGGCTGGTGCGCACTGTATGGGTGTGTGTTACATTACATTCACTAGTAGGAGTGAGAAAAACATCACGGGGTGGTGCGCATTGTATGGGTGTGTGTTACATTAGATTCACTACTAGGAGTGAGAAAATCAACACGGGGTGGTGCGCATTGTATGGGTGTGTTTTACATTACATTCACTAGTAGGAGTGAGAAAAACATCACGGGGTGGTGCGCATTGTATGGGTGTGTGTTACATTACATTCACTAGTAGGAGTGAGAAAAACATCACGGGGTGGTGCGCATTGTATGGGTGTGTGTTACATTACATTCACTAGTAGGAGTGAGAAAAACATCACGGGGTGGTGCGCATTGTATGGGTGTGTGTTACATTACATTCACTAGTAGGAGTGAGAAAAACATCACGCGGTGGTGCGCATTTTATTGGTGTGTGTTACATTACATTCACTCGTAGGAGTGAGAAAAACATCAAGGGGTGGTGCGCATTGTATGGGTGTGTGTTACATTAGATTCACTAGTAGGAGTGAGAAAATCATCACGGGGTGGTGCGCATTGTATGGGTGTTTGTTACATTAGATTCACTAGTAGGAGTGAGAAAACATCACGGGGTGGTGCGCATTGTATGGGTGTGTGTTACATTACATTCACTAGTAGGAGTGAGAAAAACATCACGGGGTGGTGCGCATTGTATGGGTGTTTGTTACATTAGATTCACTAGTAGGAGTGAGAAAATCATCACGGGATGGTGCGCATTGTATGGGTGTGTGTTACATTACATTCACTAGTAGGAGTGAGAAAAACATCACGGGGTGGTGCGCATTGTATGGGTGTGTGTTACATTACATTCACTAGTAGGAGTGAGAAAAACACCACGGGGTGGTGCGCATTGTATGGGTGTGTGTTACATTACATTCACTAGTAGGAGTGAGAAAAACACCACGGGGTGGTGCGCATTTTATTGGTGTGTGTTACATTACATTCACTAGTAGGAGTGAGAAAAACATCAAGGGGTGGTGCGCATTGTATGGGTGTGTGTTACATTACATTCACTAGTAGGAGTGAGAAAAACATCACGGCGTGGTCGCATTGTATGGGTGTTTGTTACATTGGATTCACTAGTAGGAGTGAGAAAAACATCACGGGTTGGTGCACATTGTATGGGTGTGTGTTACATTACATTCACTAGTAGGAGTGAGAAAAACATCACGGGGTGGTGCGCATTGTATGGGTGTGTGTTACATTACATTCACTAGTAGGAGTGAGAAAAACATCACGGGGTGGTGCGCATTGTATGGGTGTGTGTTACATTACATTCACTAGTAGGAGTGAGAAAAACATCACGGGGTGGTGCGCATTGTATGGGTGTGTGTTACATTACATTCACTAGTAGGAGTGAGAAAAACATCACGGGGTGGTGCGCATTGTATGGGTGTGTGTTACATTACATTCACTAGTAGGAGTGAGAAAAACATCACGGGGTTGTGCGCATTGTATGGGTGTGTGTTACATTACATTCACTAGTAGGAGTGAGAAAACATCACGGGGTGGTGCACATTGTATGGGTGTGTGTTACATTACATTCACTAGTAGGAGTGAGAAAAACATCACGGGGTGGTGCGCATTGTATGGGTGTTTGTTACATTACATTCACTAGTAGGAGTGAGAAAAACATCACGGGGTGGTGCGCATTGTATGGGTGTTTGTTATATTACATTCACTAGTAGGAGTGAGAAAATCATCACGGGGTGGTGCGCATTGTATGGGTGTGTGTTACATTACATTCACTAGTAGGAGTGAGAACAACATCACGGGGTGGTGCGCATTGTATGGGTGTGTGTTACATTACATTCACTAGTAGGAGTGAGAAAAACATCACGGGGTGGTGCGCATTGTATGGGTGTGTGTTACATTACATTCACTAGTAGGAGTGAGAAAAACATCACGGGGTGGTGCGCATTGTATGGGTGTGTGTTACATTACATTCACTAGTAGGAGTGAGAAAAACATCACGGGGTGGTGCGCATTGTATGGGTGTGTGTTACATTACATTCACTAGTAGGAGTGAGAAAAACACCACGGGGTGGTGCGCATTTTATTTGTGTGTGTTACATTACATTCACTAGTAGGAGTGAGAAAAACATCAAGGGGTGGTGCGCATTGTATGGGTGTGTGTTACATTACATTCACTAGTAGGAGTGAGAAAAACATCACGGCGTGGTCGCATTGTATGGGTGTTTGTTACATTGGATTCACTAGTAGGAGTGAGAAAAACATCACGGGTTGGTGCACATTGTATGGGTGTGTGTTACATTACATTCACTAGTAGGAGTGAGAAAAACATCACGGGGTGGTGCGCATTGTATGGGTGTGTGTTACATTACATTCACTAGTAGGAGTGAGAAAAACATCACGGGGTGGTGCGCATTGTATGGGTGTGTGTTACATTACATTCACTAGTAGGAGTGAGAAAAACATCACGGGGTGGTGCGCATTGTATGGGTGTGTGTTACATTACATTCACTAGTAGGAGTGAGAAAAACATCACGGGGTGGTGCGCATTGTATGGGTGTGTGTTACATTACATTCACTAGTAGGAGTGAGAAAAACATCACGGGGTGGTGCGCATTGTATGGGTGTGTGTTACATTACATTCACTAGTAGGAGTGAGAAAATCATCACGGGGTGGTGCGCATTGTATGGGTGTGTGTTACATTAGATTCACTAGTAGGAGTGAGAAAAACATCACGGGGTGGTGCGCATTGTATGGGTGTGTGTTACATTACATTCACTAGTAGGAGTGAGGAAAACATCACGGGGTGGTGCGCATTGTATGGGTGTGTTTTACATTACATTCACTAGTAGGAGTGAGAAAAACATCACGGGGTGGTGCGCATTGTATTGGTGTGTGTTACATTACATTCACTAGTAGGAGTGAGAAAAACATCAAGGGGTGGTGCGCATTGTATGGGTGTGTGTTACATTAGATTCACTAGTAGGAGTGAGAAAATCATCACGGGGTTGTGCGCATTGTATGGGTGTGTGTTACATTAGATTCACTAGTAGGATTGAGAAAAAAATCACGGGGTGGTGCGCATTGTATGGGTGTGTGTTACATTAGATTCCCTAGTCGGAGTGAGAAAAACATCACGGGGTAGTGCGCATTGTATGGGTGTGTGTTACATTGCATTCACTAGTAGGAGTGAGAAAAACATCACGGGGTGGTGCGCATGGTATGGGTGTGTGTTACATTGCATTCACTAGTAGGAGTGGGAAAAACATCACGGGGTGGTGCGCATGGTATGGGTGTGTGTTACATTACATTCACTAGTAGGAGTGGGAAAAACATCACGGGGTGGTGCGCATTGTATGGGTGTGTGTTACATTACATTCACTAGTAGGAGTGGGAAAAACATCACGGGGTGGTGCGCATTGTATGGGTGTGTGTTACATTACATTCACTAGTAGGAGTGAGAAAAACATCACGGGGTGGTGCGCATTTTATGGGTGTGTGTTACAGTACATTCACTAGTAGGAGTGGGAAAAACATCACGGGGTGGTGCGCATTGTATGGGTGTGTGTTACATTACATTCACTAGTAGGAGTGAGAAAAACATCACGGGGTGTTGCGCATTGTATGGGTGTGTGTTACATTACATTCACTAGTAGGAGTGAGAAAAACATCACGGGGTGGTGCGCATTGTATGGGTGTGTGTTACATTACATTCACTAGTAGGAGTGAGAAAAACATCACGGGGTGGTGTGCATTGTATGGGTGTTTGTTACATTACATTCACTAGTAGGAGTGAGAAAATCATCTCGGGGTGGTGCGCATTGTATGGGTGTGTGTTACATTACATTCACTAGTAGGAGTGAGAAAAACATCACGGGGTGGTGCGCATTGTATGGGTGTGTGTTACATTACATTCACTAGTAGGCGTGAGAAAAACATCACAGGGTGGTGCGCATTGTATGGGTGCGTGTTACATTAGATTCACTAGTAGGAGTGAGAAAAACATCACGGGGTGGTGCGCTTTGTATGGGTGTGTGTTACATTACATTCACTAGTAGGAGTGAGAAAAACATCACGGGGTGGTGCGCATTGTATGGGTGTGTGTTACATTACATTCACTAGTAGGAGTGAGAAAAACATCACGGGGTGGTGCGCATTGTATGGGTGTGTGTTACATTACATTCACTAGTAGGAGTGAGAAAAACATCACGGGGTGGTGCGCATTTTATTGGTGTGTGTTACATTACATTCACTCGTAGGAGTGAGAAAAACATCAAGGGGTGGTGCGCATTGTATGGGTGTGTGTTACATTAGATTCACTAGTAGGAGTGAGAAAATCATCACGGGGTGGTGCGCATTGTATGGGTGTGTGTTATATTACATTCACTAGTAGGAGTGAGAAAATCATCACGGGGTGGTGCGCATTGTATGGGTGTGTGTTACATTACATTCACTAGTAGGAGTGAGAAAAACATCACGGGGTGGTGCGCATTGTATGGGTGCTTGTTACATTAGATTCAGTAGTAGGAGTGAGAAAAACATCACGGGGTGGTGCGCATTGTATGGGTGTGTGTTACATTACATTCACTAGTAGGAGTGAGAAAAACATCACGGGGTAGTGCGCATTGTATGGGTGTGTGTTACATTGCATTCACTAGTAGGAGTGAGAAAAACATCATGGGGTGGTGTGCATGGTATGGGTGTGTGTTACATTGCATTCACTAGTAGGAGTGGGAAAAACATCACGGGGTGGTGCGCATGGTATGGGTGTGTGTTACATTACATTCACTAGTAGGAGTGGGAAAAACATCACGGGGTGGTGCGCATTGTATGGGTGTGTGTTACATTACATTCACTAGTAGGAGTGAGAAAAACATCACGGGGTGGTGCGCATTGTATGGGTGTGTGTTACATTACATTCACTAGTAGAAGTGAGAAAAACATCAAGGGGTGGTGCGCATTGTATGGGTGTGTGTTACATTACATTCACTAGTAGGAGTGGGAAAAACATCACGGGGTGGTGCTCATTGTATGGGTGTGTGTTACATTACATTCACTAGTAGGAGTGGGAAAAACATCACGGGGTGTTGCGCATTGTATGGGTGTGTGTTACATTACATTCACTAGTAGGAGTGAGAAAAACATCACGGGGTGGTGCGCATTGTATGGGTGTGTGTTACATTACATTCACTAGTAGGAGTGAGAAAAACATCACGGGGTGGTGCGCATTGTATGGGTGTGTGTTACATTACATTCACTAGTAGGAGTGAGAAAAACATCACGGGGTGGTGCGCATTGTATGGGTGTTTGTTACATTACATTCACTAGTAGGAGTGAGAAAAACATCACGGGGTGGTGCGCATTGTATGGGTGTGTGTTACATTACATTCACTAGTAGGAGTGAGAAAAACATCACGGGGTGGTGCGCATCGTATGGGTGTGTGTTACATTACATTCAGTAGTAGGAGTGAGAAAAACATCACGGGGTGGTGCGCATTGTATGAGTGTGTGTTACATTACATTCACTAGTCGGAGTGAGAAAAACATCACGGGGTGGTGCGCATTGTATGGGTGTGTGTTACATTACATTCACTAGTAGGAGTGAGAAAAACATCACGGGGTGGTGCGCATTGTATGGGTGCGTGTTACATTACATTCACTAGTAGGAGTGAGAAAAACATCACGGGGTGGTGCGCATTGTATTGGTGTGTGTTACATTACATTCACTAGTAGGAGTGAGAAAAACATCAAGGGGTGGTGCGCATTGTATGGGTGTGTGTTACATTAGAATCACTAGTAGGAGTGAGAAAATCATCACGGGGTTGTGCGCATTGTATGGGTGTGTGTTACATTAGATTCACTAGTAGGATTGAGAAAAAAATCCCGGGGTGGTGCGCATTGTATGGGTGTGTGTTACATTAGATTCCCTAGTAGGAGTGAGAAAAACATCACGGGGTGGTGCGCATTGTATGGGTGCTTGTTACATTAGATTCAGTAGTAAGAGTGAGAAAAACATCACGGGGTGGTGCGCATTGTATGGGTGTGTGTTACATTACATTCACTAGTAGGAGTGAGAAAAACATCACGGGTTAGTGCGCATTGTATGGGTGTGTGTTACATTGCATTCACTAGTAGGAGTGAGAAAAACATCACGGGGTGGTGCGCATGGTATGGGTGTGTGTTACATTGCATTCACTAGTAGGAGTGGGAAAAACATCACGGGGTGGTGCGCATGGTATGGGTGTGTGTTACATTACATTCACTAGTAGGAGTGGGAAAAACATCACGGGGTGGTGCGCATTGTATGGGTGTGTGTTACATTACATTCACTAGTAGGAGTGGGAAAAACATCACGGGGTGGTGCGCATTGTATGGGTGTGTGTTACATTACATTCACTAGTAGGAGTGAGAAAAACATCACGGGGTGGTGCGCATTTTATGGGTGTGTGTTACAGTACATTCACTAGTAGGAGTGGGAAAAACATCACGGGGTGGTGCGCATTGTATGGGTGTGTGTTACATTACATTCACTAGTAGGAGTGAGAAAAACATCACGGGGTGTTGCGCATTGTATGGGTGTGTGTTACATTACATTCACTAGTAGGAGTGAGAAAAACATCACGGGGTGGTGCGCATTGTATGGGTGTGTGTTACATTACATTCACTAGTAGGAGTGAGAAAAACATCACGGGGTGGTGTGCATTGTATGGGTGTTTGTTACATTACATTCACTAGTAGGAGTGAGAAAATCATCTCGGGGTGGTGCGCATTGTATGCGTGTGTGTTACATTACATTCACTAGTAGGAGTGAGAAAAACATCACGGGGTGGTGCGCATTGTATGGGTGTGTGTTACATTACATTCACTAGTAGGAGTGAGAAAAACATCACAGGGTGGTGCGCATTGTATGGGTGCGTGTTACATTAGATTCACTAGTAGGAGTGAGAAAAACATCAGGGGGTGGTGCGCATTGTATGGGTGTGTGTTACATTACATTCACTAGTAGGAGTGAGAAAAACATCACGGGGTGGTGCGCATTGTATGGGTGTGTGTTACATTACATTCCCCCTAGTAGGAGTGAGAAAAACATCACGGGGTGGTGCGCATTGTATGGGTGTGTGTTACATTACATTCACTAGTAGGAGTGAGAAAAACATCACGGGTTGGTGCGCATTGTATGGGTGTGTGTTACATTAGATTCACTAGTAGGAGTGAGAAAAACATCACGGGGTGGTGCGCATTGTATGGGTGTGTGTTACATTACATTCACTAGTAGGAGTGAGAAAAACATCACGGGGTGGTGCGCATTGTATGGGTGTGTGTTACATTACATTCACTAGTAGGAGTGAGAAAAACATCACGGGCTGGTGCGCATTGTATGGGTGTGTGTTACATTACATTCACTAGTAGGAGTGAGAAAAACATCACGGGGTGGTGCGCATTGTATGGGTGTGTGTTACATTAGATTCACTACTAGGAGTGAGAAAATCAACACGGGGTGGTGCGCATTGTATGGGTGTGTGTTACATTACATTCACTAGTAGGAGTGAGAAAAACATCACGGGGTGGTGCGCATTGTATGGGTGTGTGTTACATTACATTCACTAGTAGGAGTGAGAAAAACATCACGGGGTGGTGCGCATTGTATGGGTGTGTGTTACATTACATTCACTAGTAGGAGTGAGAAAAACATCACGGGGTGGTGCGCATTGTATGGGTGTGTGTTACATTACATTCACTAGTAGGAGTGAGAAAAACATCACGCGGTGGTGCGCATTTTATTGGTGTGTGTTACATTACATTCACTCGTAGGAGTGAGAAAAACATCAAGGGGTGGTGCGCATTGTATGGGTGTGTGTTACATTAGATTCACTAGTAGGAGTGAGAAAATCATCACGGGGTAGTGCGCATTGTATGGGTGTTTGTTACATTAGATTCACTAGTAGGAGTGAGAAAACATCACGGGGTGGTGCGCATTGTATGGGTGTGTGTTACATTACATTCACTAGTAGGAGTGAGAAAAACATCACGGGGTGGTGCGCATTGTATGGGTGTTTGTTACATTAGATTCACTAGTAGGAGTGAGAAAATCATCACGGGGTGGTGCGCATTGTATGGGTGTGTGTTACATTACATTCACTAGTAGGAGTGAGAAAAACATCACGGGGTGGTGCGCATTGTATGGGTGTGTGTTACATTACATTCACTAGTAGGAGTGAGAAAAACACCACGGGGTGGTGCGCATTGTATGGGTGTGTGTTACATTACATTCACTAGTAGGAGTGAGAAAAACACCACGGGGTGGTGCGCATTTTATTGGTGTGTGTTACATTACATTCACTAGTAGGAGTGAGAAAAACATCAAGGGGTGGTGCGCATTGTATGGGTGTGTGTTACATTACATTCACTAGTAGGAGTGAGAAAAACATCACGGCGTGGTCGCATTGTATGGGTGTTTGTTACATTGGATTCACTAGTAGGAGTGAGAAAAACATCACGGGTTGGTGCACATTGTATGGGTGTGTGTTACATTACATTCACTAGTAGGAGTGAGAAAAACATCACGGGGTGGTGCGCATTGTATGGGTGTGTGTTACATTACATTCACTAGTAGGAGTGAGAAAAACATCACGGGGTGGTGCGCATTGTATGGGTGTGTGTTACATTACATTCACTAGTAGGAGTGAGAAAAACATCACGGGGGGTGCGCATTGTATGGGTGTGTGTTACATTACATTCACTAGTAGGAGTGAGAAAAACATCACGGGGTGGTGCGCATTGTATGGGTGTGTGTTACATTACATTCACTAGTAGGAGTGAGAAAAACATCACGGGGTTGTGCGCATTGTATGGGTGTGTGTTACATTACATTCACTAGTAGGAGTGAGAAAATCATCACGGGGTGGTGCACATTGTATGGGTGTGTGTTACATTACATTCACTAGTAGGAGTGAGAAAAACATCACGGGGTGGTGCGCATTGTATGGGTGTTTGTTACATTACATTCACTAGTAGGAGTGAGAAAAACATCACGGGGTGGTGCGCATTGTATGGGTGTTTGTTATATTACATTCACTAGTAGGAGTGAGAAAATCATCACGGGGTGGTGCGCATTGTATGGGTGTGTGTTACATTACATTCACTAGTAGGAGTGAGAACAACATCACGGGGTGGTGCGCATTGTATGGGTGTGTGTTACATTATATTCACTAGTAGGAGTGAGAAAAACATCACGGGGTGGTGCGCATTGTATGGGTGTGTGTTACATTACATTCACTAGTAGGAGTGAGAAAAACATCACGGGGTGGTGCGCATTGTATGGGTGTGTGTTACATTACATTCACTAGTAGGAGTGAGAAAAACATCACGGGGTGGTGCGCATTGTATGGGTGTGTGTTACATTACATTCACTAGTAGGAGTGAGAAAAACACCACGGGGTGGTGCGCATTTTATTGGTGTGTGTTACATTACATTCACTAGTAGGAGTGAGAAAAACATCAAGGGGTGGTGCGCATTGTATGGGTGTGTGTTACATTACATTCACTAGTAGGAGTGAGAAAAACATCACGGCGTGGTCGCATTGTATGGGTGTTTGTTACATTGGATTCACTAGTAGGAGTGAGAAAAACATCACGGGTTGGTGCACATTGTATGGGTGTGTGTTACATTACATTCACTAGTAGGAGTGAGAAAAACATCACGGGGTGGTGCGCATTGTATGGGTGTGTGTTACATTACATTCACTAGTAGGAGTGAGAAAAACATCACGGGGTGGTGCGCATTGTATGGGTGTGTGTTACATTACATTCATTAGTAGGAGTGAGAAAAACATCACGGGGTGGTGCGCATTGTATGGGTGTGTGTTACATTACATTCACTAGTAGGAGTGAGAAAAACATCACGGGTTGGTGCGCATTGTATGGGTGTGTGTTACATTACATTCACTAGTAGGAGTGAGAAAAACATCACGGGGTGGTGCGCATTGTATGGGTGTGTGTTACATTACATTCACTAGTAGGAATGAGAAAATCATCACGGGGTGGTACGCATTGTAAGGGTGTGTGTTACATTACATTCACTAGTAGGAGTGAGAAAAACATCACGGGGTGGTGCACAATGTATGGGTGTGTGTTACATTACATTCACTAGTAGGAGTGAGAAAAACATCACGGGGTTGTGCGCATTGTATGGGTGTGTGTTACATTACATTCACTAGTAGGAGTGAGAAAACATCATGGGGTGGTGCGCATTGTATGGGTGTGTGTTACATTACATTCACTAGTAGGAGTGAGAAAAACATCAGGGGGTGGTGCGCATTGTATGGGTGTGTGTTACATTACATTCACTAGTAGGAGTGAGAAAAACATCACGGGGTGGTGCGCATTGTATGGGTGTGTGTTACATTACATTCCCCCTAGTAGGAGTGAGAAAAACATCACGGGGTGGTGCGCATTGTATGGGTGTGTGTTACATTACATTCACTAGTAGGAGTGAGAAAAACATCACGGGTTGGTGCGCATTGTATGGGTGTGTGTTACATTAGATTCACTAGTAGGAGTGAGAAAAACATCACGGGGTGGTGCGCATTGTATGGGTGTGTGTTACATTACATTCACTAGTAGGAGTGAGAAAAACATCACGGGGTGGTGCGCATTGTATGGGTGTGTGTTACATTACATTCACTAGTAGGAGTGAGAAAAACATCACGGGCTGGTGCGCATTGTATGGGTGTGTGTTACATTACATTCACTAGTAGGAGTGAGAAAAACATCACGGCGTGGTCGCATTGTATGGGTGTTTGTTACATTGGATTCACTAGTAGGAGTGAGAAAAACATCACGGGTTGGTGCACATTGTATGGGTGTGTGTTACATTACATTCACTAGTAGGAGTGAGAAAAACATCACGGGGTGGTGTGCATTGTATGGGTGTGTGTTACATTACATTCACTAGTAGGAGTGAGAAAAACATCACGGGGTGGTGCGCATTGTATGGGTGTGTGTTACATTACATTCACTAGTAGGAGTGAGAAAAACATCACGGGGTGGTGCGCATTGTATGGGTGTGTGTTACATTACATTCACTAGTAGGAGTGAGAAAAACATCACGGGGTGGTGCGCATTGTATGGGTGTGTGTTACATTACATTCACTAGTAGGAGTGAGAAAAACATCACGGGGTTGTGCGCATTGTATGGGTGTGTGTTACATTACATTCACTAGTAGGAGTGAGAAAACATCACGGGGTGGTGCACATTGTATGGGTGTGTGTTACATTACATTCACTAGTAGGAGTGAGAAAAACATCACGGGGTGGTGCGCATTGTATGGGTGTTTGTTACATTACATTCACTAGTAGGAGTGAGAAAAACATCACGGGGTGGTGCGCATTGTATGGGTGTTTGTTATATTACATTCACTAGTAGGAGTGAGAAAATCATCACGGGGTGGTGCGCATTGTATGGGTGTGTGTTACATTACATTCACTAGTAGGAGTGAGAACAACATCACGGGGTGGTGCGCATTGTATGGGTGTGTGTTACATTACATTCACTAGTAGGAGTGAGAAAAACATCACGGGGTGGTGCGCATTGTATGGGTGTGTGTTACATTACATTCACTAGTAGGAGTGAGAAAAACATCACGGGTTGGTGCGCATTGTATGGGTGTGTGTTACATTACATTCACTAGTAGGAGTGAGAAAAACATCACGGGGTGGTGCGCATTGTATGGGTGTGTGTTACATTACATTCACTAGTAGGAGTGAGAAAAACATCACGGGGTGGTGCGCATTGTATGGGTGTGTGTTACATTACATTCACTAGTAGGAGTGAGAAAAACATCACGGGCTGGTGCGCATTGTATGGGTGTGTGTTACATTACATTCACTAGTAGGAGTGAGAAAAACATCACTGGGTGGTGCGCATTGTATGGGTGTGTGTTACATTACATTCACTAGTAGGAGTGAGAAAAACATCACGGGGTGGTGCGCATTGTATGGGTGTGTGTTACATTAGATTCACTACTAGGAGTGAGAAAATCAACACGGGGTGGTGCGCATTGTATGGGTGTGTGTTACATTACATTCACTAGTAGGAGTGAGAAAAACATCACGGGGTGGTGCGCATTGTATGGGTGTGTGTTACATTACATTCACTAGTAGGAGTGAGAAAAACATCACGGGGTGGTGCGCATTGTATGGGTGTGTGTTACATTACATTCACTAGTAGGAGTGAGAAAAACATCACCGGGTGGTGCGCATTGTATGGGTGTGTGTTACATTACATTCACTAGTAGGAGTGAGAAAAACATCACGGGGTGGTGCGCATTTTATTGGTGTGTGTTACATTACATTCACTCGTAGGAGTGAGAAAAACATCAAGGGGTGGTGCGCATTGTATGGGTGTGTGTTACATTAGATTCACTAGTAGGAGTGAGAAAATCATCACGGGGTGGTGCGCATTGTATGGGTGTGTGTTATATTACATTCACTAGTAGAAGTGAGAAAATCATCACGGGGTGGTGCGCATTGTATGGGTGTGTGTTACATTACATTCACTAGTAGGAGTGAGAAAACATCACGGGGTGGTGCGCATTGTATGGGTGTGTGTTACATTACATTCACTAGTAGGAGTGAGAAAAACATCACGGGGTGGTGCGCATTGTATGGGTGTTTGTTACATTAGATTCACTAGTAGGAGTGAGAAAATCATCACGGGGTGGTGCGCATTGTATTGGTGTGTGTTACATTACATTCACTAGTAGGAGTGAGAAAAACATCACGGGGTGGTGCGCATTGTATGGGTGTGTGTTACATTACATTCACTAGTAGGAGTGAGAAAAACACCACGGGGTGGTGCGCATTGTATGGGTGTGTGTTACATTACATTCACTAGTAGGAGTGAGAAAAACACCACGGGGTGGTGCGCATTTTATTGGTGTGTGTTACATTACATTCACTAGTAGGAGTGAGAAAAACATCAATGGGTGGTGCGCATTGTATGGGTGTGTGTTACATTACATTCACTAGTAGGAGTGAGAAAAACATCACGGCGTGGTCGCATTGTATGGGTGTTTGTTACATTGGATTCACTAGTAGGAGTGAGAAAAACATCACGGGTTGGTGCACATTGTATGGGTGTGTGTTACATTACATTCACTAGTAGGAGTGAGAAAAACATCACGGGGTGGTGCGCATTGTATGGGTGTGTGTTACATTACATTCACTAGTAGGAGTGAGAAAAACATCACGGGGTGGTGCGCATTGTATGGGTGTGTGTTACATTACATTCACTAGTAGGAGTGAGAAAAACATCACGGGGTGGTGCGCATTGTATGGGTGTGTGTTACATTACATTCACTAGTAGGAGTGAGAAAAACATCACGGGGTGGTGCGCATTGTATGGGTGTGTGTTACATTACATTCACTAGTAGGAGTGAGAAAAACATCACGGGGTGGTGCGCATTGTATGGGTGTGTGTTACATTACATTCACTAGTAGGAGTGAGAAAATCATCACGGGGTGGTACGCATTGTATGGGTGTGTGTTACATTACATTCACTAGTAGGAGTGAGAAAAACATCACGGGGAGGTGCGCATTGTATGGGTGTGTGTTACATTACATTCACTAGTAGGAGTGAGAAAAACATCACGGGGTTGTGCGCATTGTATGGGTGTGTGTTACATTACATTCACTAGTAGGAGTGAGAAAACATCACGGGGTGGTGCGCATTGTATGGGTGTGTGTTACATTACATTCACTAGTAGGAGTGAGAAAAACATCAGGGGGTGGTGCGCATTGTATGGGTGTGTGTTACATTACATTCACTAGTAGGAGTGAGAAAAACATCACGGGGTGGTGCGCATTGTATGGGTGTGTGTTACATTACATTCCCCCTAGTAGGAGTGAGAAAAACATCACGGGGTGGTGCGCATTGTATGGGTGTGTGTTACATTACATTCACTAGTAGGAGTGAGAAAAACATCACGGGTTGGTGCGCATTGTATGGGTGTGTGTTACATTAGATTCACTAGTAGGAGTGAGAAAAACATCACGGGGTGGTGCGCATTGTATGGGTGTGTGTTACATTACATTCACTAGTAGGAGTGAGAAAAACATCACGGGGTGGTGCGCATTGTATGGGTGTGTGTTACATTACATTCACTAGTAGGAGTGAGAAAAACATCACGGGCTGGTGCGCATTGTATGGGTGTGTGTTACATTACATTCACTAGTAGGAGTGAGAAAATCAACACTGGGTGGTGCGCATTGTATGGGTGTGTGTTACATTACATTCACTAGTAGGAGTGAGAAAAACATCACAGGGTGGTGCGCATTGTATGGGTGTGTGTTACATTACATTCACTAGTAGGAGTGAGAAAAACATCACGGGGTGGTGCGCATTGTATGGGTGTGTGTTACATTACATTCACTAGTAGGAGTGAGAAAAACATCACGGGGTGGTGCGCATTGTATGGGTGTGTGTTACATTACATTCACTAGTAGGAGTGAGAAAAACATCACGGGGTGGTGCGCATTTTATTGGTGTGTGTTACATTACATTCACTCGTAGGAGTGAGAAAAACATCAAGGGGTGTTGCGCATTGTATGGGTGTGTGTTACATTAGATTCACTAGTAGGAGTGAGAAAATCATCATGGGGTGGTGCGCATTTTATGGGTGTGTGTTATATTACATTCACTAGTAGGAGTGAGAAAATCATCACGGGGTGGTGCGCATTGTATGGGTGTGTGTTACATTACATTCACTAGTAGGAGTGAGAAAACATCACGGGGTGGTGCGCATTGTATGGGTGTGTGTTACATTACATTCACTAGTAGGAGTGAGAAAACATCACGGGGTGGTGCGCATTGTATGGGTGTGTGTTACATTACATTCACTAGTAGGAGTGAGAAAAACATCACGGGGTGGTGCGCATTGTATGGGTGTGTGTTACATTAGATTCACTACTAGGAGTGAGAAAATCAACACGGGGTGGTGCGCATTGTATGGGTGTGTGTTACATTACATTCACTAGTAGGAGTGAGAAAAACATCACGGGGTGGTGCGCATTGTATGGGTGTGTGTTACATTACATTCACTAGTAGGAGTGAGAAAAACATCACGGGGTGGTGCGCATTGTATGGGTGTGTGTTACATTACATTCACTAGTAGGAGTGAGAAAAACATCACCGGGTGGTGCGCATTGTATGGGTGTGTGTTACATTACATTCACTAGTAGGAGTGAGAAAAACATCACGGGGTGGTGCGCATTTTATTGGTGTGTGTTACATTACATTCACTCGTAGGAGTGAGAAAAACATCAAGGGGTGGTGCGCATTGTATGGGTGTGTGTTACATTAGATTCACTAGTAGGAGTGAGAAAATCATCACGGGGTGGTGCGCATTGTATGGGTGTGTGTTATATTACATTCACTAGTAGGAGTGAGAAAATCATCACGGGGTGGTGCGCATTGTATGGGTGTGTGTTACAATACATTCACTAGTAGGAGTGAGAAAACATCACGGGGTGGTGCGCATTGTATGGGTGTGTGTTACATTACATTCACTAGTAGGAGTGAGAAAAACATCACGGGGTGGTGCGCATTGTATGGGTGTTTGTTACATTAGATTCACTAGTAGGAGTGAGAAAATCATCACGGGGTGGTGCGCATTGTATGGGTGTGTGTTACATTACATTCACTAGTAGGAGTGAGAAAAACATCACGGGGTGGTGCGCATTGTATGGGTGTGTGTTACATTACATTCACTAGTAGGAGTGAGAAAAACACCACGGGGTGGTGCGCATTGTATGGGTGTGTGTTACATTACATTCACTAGTAGGAGTGAGAAAAACACCACGGGGTGGTGCGCATTTTATTGGTGTGTGTTACATTACATTCACTAGTAGGAGTGAGAAAAACATCAATGGGTGGTGCGCATTGTATGGGTGTGTGTTACATTACATTCACTAGTAGGAGTGAGAAAAACATCACGGCGTGGTCGCATTGTATGGGTGTTTGTTACATTGGATTCACTAGTAGGAGTGAGAAAAACATCACGGGTTGGTGCACATTGTATGGGTGTGTGTTACATTACATTCACTAGTAGGAGTGAGAAAAACATCACGGGGTGGTGCGCATTGTATGGGTGTGTGTTACATTACATTCACTAGTAGGAGTGAGAAAAACATCACGTGGTGGTGCGCATTGTATGGGTGTGTGTTACATTACATTCACTAGTAGGAGTGAGAAAAACATCACGGGGTGGTGCGCATTGTATGGGTGTGTGTTACATTACATTCACTAGTAGGAGTGAGAAAAACATCACGGGGTGGTGCGCATTGTATGGGTGTGTGTTACATTACATTCACTAGTAGGAGTGAGAAAAACATCACGGGGTGGTGCGCATTGTATGGGTGTGTGTTACATTACATTCACTAGTAGGAGTGAGAAAATCATCACGGGGTGGTACGCATTGTATGGGTGTGTGTTACATTACATTCACTAGTAGGAGTGAGAAAAACATCACGGGGTGGTGCGCATTGTATGGGTGTGTGTTACATTACATTCACTAGTAGGAGTGAGAAAAACATCACGGGGTTGTGCGCATTGTATGGGTGTGTGTTACATTACATTCACTAGTAGGAGTGAGAAAACATCACGGGGTGGTGCGCATTGTATGGGTGTGTGTTACATTACATTCACTAGTAGGAGTGAGAAAAACATCAGGGGGTGGTGCGCATTGTATGGGTGTGTGTTACATTACATTCACTAGTAGGAGTGAGAAAAACATCACGGGGTGGTGCGCATTGTATGGGTGTGTGTTACATTACATTCCCCCTAGTAGGAGTGAGAAAAACATCACGGGGTGGTGCGCATTGTATGGGTGTGTGTTACATTACATTCACTAGTAGGAGTGAGAAAAACATCACGGGTTGGTGCGCATTGTATGGGTGTGTGTTACATTAGATTCACTAGTAGGAGTGAGAAAAACATCACGGGGTGGTGCGCATTGTATGGGTGTGTGTTACATTACATTCACTAGTAGGAGTGAGAAAAACATCACGGGGTGGTGCGCATTGTATGGGTGTGTGTTACATTACATTCACTAGTAGGAGTGAGAAAAACATCACGGGCTGGTGCGCATTGTATGGGTGTGTGTTACATTACATTCACTAGTAGGAGTGAGAAAAACATCACGGGGTGGTGCGCATTGTATGGGTGTGTGTTACATTAGATTCACTACTAGGAGTGAGAAAATCAACACTGGGTGGTGCGCATTGTATGGGTGTGTGTTACATTACATTCACTAGTAGGAGTGAGAAAAACATCACGGGGTGGTGCGCATTGTATGGGTGTGTGTTACATTACATTCACTAGTAGGAGTGAGAAAAACATCACGGGGTGGTGCGCATTGTATGGGTGTGTGTTACATTACATTCACTAGTAGGAGTGAGAAAAACATCACGGGGTGGTGCGCATTGTATGGGTGTGTGTTACATTACATTCACTAGTAGGAGTGAGAAAAACATCACGGGGTGGTGCGCATTTTATTGGTGTGTGTTACATTACATTCACTCGTAGGAGTGAGAAAAACATCAAGGGGTGGTGCGCATTGTATGGGTGTGTGTTACATTAGATTCACTAGTAGGAGTGAGAAAATCATCACGGGGTGGTGCGCATTTTATGGGTGTGTGTTATATTACATTCACTAGTAGGAGTGAGAAAATCATCACGGGGTGGTGCGCATTGTATGGGTGTGTGTTACATTACATTCACTAGTAGGAGTGAGAAAACATCACGGGGTGGTGCGCATTGTATGGGTGTGTGTTACATTACATTCACTAGTAGGAGTGAGAAAAACATCACGGGGTGGTGCGCATTGTATGGGTGTTTGTTACATTAGATTCACTAGTAGGAGTGAGAAAATCATCACGGGGTGGTGCGCATTGTATGGGTGTGTGTTACATTACATTCACTAGTAGGAGTGAGAAAAACATCACGGGGTGGTGCGCATTGTATGGGTGTGTGTTACATTACATTCACTAGTAGGAGTGAGAAAAACACCACGGGGTGGTGCGCATTGTATGGGTGTGTGTTACATTACATTCACTAGTAGGAGTGAGAAAATCACCACGGGGTGGTGCGCATTTTATTGGTGTGTGTTACATTACATTCACTAGTAGGAGTGAGAAAAACATCAAGGGGTGGTGCGCATTGTATGGGTGTGTGTTACATTACATTCACTAGTAGGAGTGAGAAAAACATCACGGCGTGGTCGCATTGTATGGGTGTTTGTTACATTGGATTCACTAGTAGGAGTGAGAAAAACATCACGGATTGGTGCACATTGTATGGGTGTGTGTTACATTACATTCACTAGTAGGAGTGGGAAAAACATCACGGGGTGTTGCGCATTGTATGGGTGTGTGTTACATTACATTCTCTAGTAGGAGTGAGAAAAACATCACGGGGTGGTGCGCATTGTATGGGTGTGTGTTACATTACATTCACTAGTAGGAGTGAGAAAAACATCACGGGGTGGTGCGCATTGTATGGGTGTTTGTTACATTACATTCACTAGTAGGAGTGAGAAAAACATCACGGGGTGGTGCGCATTGTATGGGTGTGTGTTACATTACATTCACTAGTAGGAGTGAGAAAAACATCACGGGGTGGTGCGCATCGTATGGGTGTGTGTTACATTACATTCAGTAGTAGGAGTGAGAAAAACATCACGGGGTGGTGCGCATTGTATGGGTGTGTGTTACATTACATTCACTAGTCGGAGTGAGAAAAACATCACGGGGTGGTGCGCATTGTATGGGTGTGTGTTACATTACATTCACTAGTAGGAGTGAGAAAAACATCACGGGGTGGTGCGCGTTGTATGGGTGTGTGTTACATTACATTCACTAGTAGGAGTGGGAAAAACATCACGGGGTGGTGCGCATTGTATGGGTGTGTGTTACATTACATTCACTAGTAGGAGTGGGAAAAACATCACGGGGTGTTGCGCATTGTATGGGTGTGTGTTACATTACATTCACTAGTAGGAGTGAGAAAAACATCACGGGGTGGTGCGCATTGTATGGGTGTGTGTTACATTACATTCACTAGTAGGAGTGAGAAAAACATCACGGGGTGGTGCGCATTGTATGGGTGTTTGTTACATTACATTCACTAGTAGGAGTGAGAAAAACATCACGGGGTGGTGCGCATTGTATGGGTGTTTGTTATATTACATTCACTAGTAGGAGTGAGAAAATCATCACGGGGTGGTGCGCATTGTATGGGTGTGTGTTACATTACATTCACTAGTAGGAGTTAGAAAAACATCACGGGGTGGTGCGCATTGTATGGGTGTGTGTTACATTATATTCACTAGTAGGAGTGAGAAAAACATCACGGGGTGGTGCGCATTGTATGGGGGTGTGTTACATTACATTCACTAGTAGGAGTGAGAAAAACATCCCGGGGTGGTGCGCATTGTATGGGTGTGTGTTACATTACATTCACTAGTAGGAGTGAGAAAAACACCACGGGGTGGTGCGCATTTTATTGGTGTGTGTTACATTACATTCACTAGTAGGAGTGAGAAAAACATCACGGGGTGGTGCGCATTGTATGGGTGTGTGTTACATTACATTCACTAGTAGGAGTGAGAAAAACATCACGGCGTGGTCGCATTGTATGGGTGTTTGTTACATTGGATTCACTAGTAGGAGTGAGAAAAACATCACGGGTTGGTGCACATTGTATGGGTGTGTGTTACATTACATTCACTAGTAGGAGTGAGAAAAACATCACGGGGTGGTGCGCATTGTATGGGTGTGTGTTACATTACATTCACTAGTAGGAGTGAGAAAAACATCACGGGGTGGTGCGCATTGTATGGGTGTGTGTTACATTACATTCACTAGTAGGAGTGAGAAAAACATCACGGGGTGGTGCGCATTGTATGGGTGTGTGTTACATTACATTCACTAGTAGGAGTGAGAAAATCATCACGGGGTGGTGCGCATTGTATGGGTGTGTGTTACATTACATTCACTAGTAGGAGTGAGAAAAACATCACGGGGTGGTGCGCATTGTATGGGTGCTTGTTACATTAGATTCAGTAGTAGGAGTGAGAAAAATATCACGGGGTGGTGCGCATTGTATGGGTGTGTGTTACATTACATTCACTAGTAGGAGTGAGAAAAACATCACGGGGTGGTGCGCATTGTATGGGTGTGTGTTACATTACATTCACTAGTAGGAGTGAGAAAAACATCACGGGCTGGTGCGCATTGTATGGGTGTGTGTTACATTACATTCACTAGTAGGAGTGAGAAAAACATCACGGGGTGGTGCGCATTGTATGGGTGTGTGTTACATTAGATTCACTACTAGGAGTGAGAAAATCAACACTGGGTGGTGCGCATTGTATGGGTGTGTGTTACATTACATTCACTAGTAGGAGTGAGAAAAACATCACGGGGTGGTGCGCATTGTATGGGTGTGTGTTACATTACATTCACTAGTAGGAGTGAGAAAAACATCACGGGGTGGTGCGCATTGTATGGGTGTGTGTTACATTACATTCACTAGTAGGAGTGAGAAAAACATCACGGGGTGGTGCGCATTGTATGGGTGTGTGTTACATTACATTCACTAGTAGGAGTGAGAAAAACATCACGGGGTGGTGCGCATTTTATTGGTGTGTGTTACATTACATTCACTCGTAGGAGTGAGAAAAACATCAAGGGGTGGTGCGCATTGTATGGGTGTGTGTTACATTAGATTCACTAGTAGGAGTGAGAAAATCATCACGGGGTGGTGCGCATTTTATGGGTGTGTGTTATATTACATTCACTAGTAGGAGTGAGAAAATCATCACGGGGTGGTGCGCATTGTATGGGTGTGTGTTACATTACATTCACTAGTAGGAGTGAGAAAACATCACGGGGTGGTGCGCATTGTATGGGTGTGTGTTACATTACATTCACTAGTAGGAGTGAGAAAAACATCACGGGGTGGTGCGCATTGTATGGGTGTTTGTTACATTAGATTCACTAGTAGGAGTGAGAAAATCATCACGGGGTGGTGCGCATTGTATGGGTGTGTGTTACATTACATTCACTAGTAGGAGTGAGAAAAACATCACGGGGTGGTGCGCATTGTATGGGTGTGTGTTACATTACATTCACTAGTAGGAGTGAGAAAAACACCACGGGGTGGTGCGCATTGTATGGGTGTGTGTTACATTACATTCACTAGTAGGAGTGAGAAAATCACCACGGGGTGGTGCGCATTTTATTGGTGTGTGTTACATTACATTCCCTAGTAGGAGTGAGAAAAACATCAAGGGGTGGTGCGCATTGTATGGGTGTGTGTTACATTACATTCACTAGTAGGAGTGAGAAAAACATCACGGCGTGGTCGCATTGTATGGGTGTTTGTTACATTGGATTCACTAGTAGGAGTGAGAAAAACATCACGGATTGGTGCACATTGTATGGGTGTGTGTTACATTACATTCACTAGTAGGAGTGGGAAAAACATCACGGGGTGTTGCGCATTGTATGGGTGTGTGTTACATTACATTCTCTAGTAGGAGTGAGAAAAACATCACGGGGTGGTGCGCATTGTATGGGTGTGTGTTACATTACATTCACTAGTAGGAGTGAGAAAAACATCACGGGGTGGTGCGCATTGTATGGGTGTTTGTTACATTACATTCACTAGTAGGAGTGAGAAAAACATCACGGGGTGGTGCGCATTGTATGGGTGTGTGTTACATTACATTCACTAGTAGGAGTGAGAAAAACATCACGGGGTGGTGCGCATCGTATGGGTGTGTGTTACATTACATTCAGTAGTAGGAGTGAGAAAAACATCACGGGGTGGTGCGCATTGTATGGGTGTGTGTTACATTACATTCACTAGTCGGAGTGAGAAAAACATCACGGGGTGGTGCGCATTGTATGGGTGTGTGTTACATTACATTCACTAGTAGGAGTGAGAAAAACATCACGGGGTGGTGCGCATTGTATGGGTGTGTGTTACATTACATTCACTAGTAGGAGTGGGAAAAACATCACGGGGTGGTGCGCATTGTATGGGTGTGTGTTACATTACATTCACTAGTAGGAGTGGGAAAAACATCACGGGGTGTTGCGCATTGTATGGGTGTGTGTTACATTACATTCACTAGTAGGAGTGAGAAAAACATCACGGGGTGGTGCGCATTGTATGGGTGTGTGTTACATTACATTCACTAGTAGGAGTGAGAAAAACATCACGGGGTGGTGCGCATTGTATGGGTGTTTGTTACATTACATTCACTAGTAGGAGTGAGAAAAACATCACGGGGTGGTGCGCATTGTATGGGTGTTTGTTATATTACATTCACTAGTAGGAGTGAGAAAATCATCACGGGGTGGTGCGCATTGTATGGGTGTGTGTTACATTACATTCACTAGTAGGAGTTAGAAAAACATCACGGGGTGGTGCGCATTGTATGGGTGTGTGTTACATTATATTCACTAGTAGGAGTGAGAAAAACATCACGGGGTGGTGCGCATTGTATGGGTGTGTGTTACATTACATTCACTAGTAGGAGTGAGAAAAACATCACGGGGTGGTGCGCATTGTATGGGTGTGTGTTACATTACATTCACTAGTAGGAGTGAGAAAAACATCACGGGGTGGTGCGCATTGTATGGGTGTGTGTTACATTACATTCACTAGTAGGAGTGAGAAAAACACCACGGGGTGGTGCGCATTTTATTGGTGTGTGTTACATTACATTCACTAGTAGGAGTGAGAAAAACATCACGGGGTGGTGCGCATTGTATGGGTGTGTGTTACATTACATTCACTAGTAGGAGTGAGAAAAACATCACGGCGTGGTCGCATTGTATGGGTGTTTGTTACATTGGATTCACTAGTAGGAGTGAGAAAAACATCACGGGTTGGTGCACATTGTATGGGTGTGTGTTACATTACATTCACTAGTAGGAGTGAGAAAAACATCACGGGGTGGTGCGCATTGTATGGGTGTGTGTTACATTACATTCACTAGTAGGAGTGAGAAAAACATCACGGGGTGGTGCGCATTGTATGGGTGTGTGTTACATTACATTCACTAGTAGGAGTGAGAAAAACATCACGGGGTGGTGCGCATTGTATGGGTGTGTGTTACATTACATTCACTAGTAGGAGTGAGAAAATCATCACGGGGTGGTGCGCATTGTATGGGTGTGTGTTACATTACATTCACTAGTAGGAGTGAGAAAAACATCACGGGGTGGTGCGCATTGTATGGGTGCTTGTTACATTAGATTCAGTAGTAGGAGTGAGAAAAATATCACGGGGTGGTGCGCATTGTATGGGTGTGTGTTACATTACATTCACTAGTAGGAGTGAGAAAAACATCACGGGGTAGTGCGCATTGTATGGGTGTGTGTTACATTGCATTCACTAGTAGGAGTGAGAAAAACATCATGGGGTGGTGTGCATGGTATGGGTGTGTGTTACGTTGCATTCACTAGTAGGAGTGGGAAAAACATCACGGGGTGGTGCGCATGGTATGGGTGTGTGTTACATTACATTCACTAGTAGGAGTGGGAAAAACATCACGGGGTGGTGCGCATTGTATGGGTGTGTGTTACATTACATTCACTAGTAGGAGTGAGAAAAACATCACGGGGTGGTGCGCATTGTATGGGTGTGTGTTACATTACATTCACTAGTAGAAGTGAAAAAAACATCAAGGGGTGGTTCGCATTGTATGGGTGTGTGTTACATTACATTCACTAGTAGGAGTGAGAAAAACATCACGGGGTGGTGCGCATTGTATGGGTGTGTGTTACATTACATTCACTAATAGGAGTGAGAAAAACATCACGGGGTGGTGCGCATTGTATGGGTGTGTGTTACATTACATTCACTAGTAGGAGTGAGAAAAACATCACGGGGTGGTGCGCATTGTATGGGTGTGTGTTACATTACATTCACTAGTAGGAGTGAGAAAAACATCACGGGGTGGTGCGCATTGTATGGGTGTGTGTTACATTACATTCACTAGTAGGAGTGAGAAAAACATCACGGGGTGGTGCGCATTGTATGGGTGTGTGTTACATTACATTCACTAGTAGGAGTGAGAAAAACATCACGGGGTGGTGCGCATTTTATTGGTGTGTGTTACATTACATTCACTCGTAGGAGTGAGAAAAACATCAAGGGGTGGTGCGCATTGTATGGGTGTGTGTTACATTAGATTCACTAGTAGGAGTGAGAAAATCATCACGGGGTGGTGCGCATTGTATGGGTGTGTGTTATATTACATTCACTAGTAGGAGTGAGAAAATCATCACGGGGTGGTGCGCATTGTATGGGTGTGTGTTACATTACATTCACTAGTAGGAGTGAGAAAACATCACGGGGTGGTGCGCATTGTATGGGTGTGTGTTACATTACATTCACTAGTAGGAGTGAGAAAAACATCACGGGGTGGTGCGCATTGTATGGGTGTTTGTTACATTAGATTCACTAGTAGGAGTGAGAAAATCATCACGGGGTGGTGCGCATTGTATGGGTGTGTGTTACATTACATTCACTAGTAGGAGTGAGAAAAACATCACGGGGTGGTGCGCATTGTATGGGTGTGTGTTACATTACATTCACTAGTAGGAGTGAGAAAAACACCACGGGGTGGTGCGCATTGTATGGGTGTGTGTTAAATTACATTCACTAGTAGGAGTGAGAAAAACACCACGGGGTGGTGCGCATTTTATTGGTGTGTGTTACATTACATTCACTAGTAGGAGTGAGAAAAACATCAAGGGGTGGTGCGCATTGTATGGGTGTGTGTTACATTACATTCACTAGTAGGAGTGAGAAAAACACCACGGCGTGGTCGCATTGTATGGGTGTTTGTTACATTGGATTCACTAGTAGGAGTGAGAAAAACATCACGGGTTGGTGCACATTGTATGGGTGTGTGTTACATTACATTCACTAGTAGGAGTGAGAAAAACATCACGGGGTGGTGCGCATTGTATGGGTGTGTGTTACATTACATTCACTAGTAGGAGTGAGAAAAACATCACGGGGTGGTGCGCATTGTATGGGTGTGTGTTACATTACATTCACTAGTAGGAGTGAGAAAAACATCACGGGGTGGTGCGCATTGTATGGGTGTGTGTTACATTACATTCACTAGTAGGAGTGAGAAAAACATCACGGGGTGGTGCGCATTGTATGGGTGTGTGTTACATTACATTCACTAGTAGGAGTGAGAAAAACATCACGGGGTGGTGCGCATTGTATGGGTGTGTGTTACATTACATTCACTAGTAGGAGTGAGAAAATCATCACGGGGTGGTACGCATTGTATGGGTGTGTGTTACATTACATTCACTAGTAGGAGTGAGAAAAACATCACGGGGTGGTGCGCATTGTATGGGTGTGTGTTACATTACATTCACTAGTAGGAGTGAGAAAAACATCACGGGGTTGTGCGCATTGTATGGGTGTGTGTTACATTACATTCACTAGTAGGAGTGAGAAAACATCACGGGGTGGTGCGCATTGTATGGGTGTGTGTTACATTACATTCACTAGTAGGAGTGAGAAAAACATCAGGGGGTGGTGCGCATTGCATGGGTGTGTGTTACATTACATTCACTAGTAGGAGTGAGAAAAACATCACGGGGTGGTGCGCATTGTATGGGTGTGTGTTACATTACATTCCCCCTAGTAGGAGTGAGAAAAACATCACGGGGTGGTGCGCATTGTATGGGTGTGTGTTACATTACATTCACTAGTAGGAGTGAGAAAAACATCACGGGTTGGTGCGCATTGTATGGGTGTGTGTTACATTAGATTCACTAGTAGGAGTGAGAAAAACATCACGGGGTGGTGCGCATTGTATGGGTGTGTGTTACATTACATTCACTAGTAGGAGTGAGAAAAACATCACGGGGTGGTGCGCATTGTATGGGTGTGTGTTACATTACATTCACTAGTAGGAGTGAGAAAAACATCACGGGCTGGTGCGCATTGTATGGGTGTGTGTTACATTACATTCACTAGTAGGAGTGAGAAAAACATCACGGGGTGGTGCGCATTGTATGGGTGTGTGTTACATTACATTCACTAGTAGGAGTGAGAAAAACATCACGGGGTGGTGCGCATTGTATGGGTGTGTGTTACATTAGATTCACTACTAGGAGTGAGAAAATCAACACTGGGTGGTGCGCATTGTATGGGTGTGTGTTACATTACATTCACTAGTAGGAGTGAGAAAAACATCACGGGGTGGTGCGCATTGTATGGGTGTGTGTTACATTACATTCACTAGTAGGAGTGAGAAAAACATCACGGGGTGGTGCGCATTGTATCGGTGTGTGTTACATTACATTCACTAGTAGGAGTGAGAAAAACATCACGGGGTGGTGCGCATTGTATGGGTGTGTGTTACATTACATTCACTAGTAGGAGTGAGAAAAACACCACGGGGTGGTGCGCATTTTATTGGTGTGTGTTACATTACATTCACTAGTAGGAGTGAGAAAAACATCAAGGGGTGGTGCGCATTGTATGGGTGTGTGTTACATTACATTCACTAGTAGGAGTGAGAAAAACATCACGGCGTGGTCGCATTGTATGGGTGTTTGTTACATTGGATTCACTAGTAGGAGTGAGAAAAACATCACGGGTTGGTGCACATTGTATGGGTGTGTGTTACATTACATTCACTAGTAGGAGTGAGAAAAACATCACGGGGTGGTGCGCATTGTATGGGTGTGTGTTACATTACATTCACTAGTAGGAGTGAGAAAAACATCACGGGGTGGTGCGCATTGTATGGGTGTGTGTTACATTACATTCACTAGTAGGAGTGAGAAAAACATCACGGGGTGGTGCGCATTGTATGGGTGTGTGTTACATTACATTCACTAGTAGGAGTGAGAAAATCATCACGGGGTGGTGCGCATTGTATGGGTGTGTGTTACATTACATTCACTAGTAGGAGTGAGAAAAACATCACGGGGTGGTGCGCATTGTATGGGTGCTTGTTACATTAGATTCAGTAGTAGGAGTGAGAAAAATATCACGGGGTGGTGCGCATTGTATGGGTGTGTGTTACATTACATTCACTAGTAGGAGTGAGAAAAACATCACGGGGTAGTGCGCATTGTATGGGTGTGTGTTACATTGCATTCACTAGTAGGAGTGAGAAAAATATCACGGGGTGGTGTGCATGGTATGGGTGTGTGTTACATTGCATTCACTAGTAGGAGTGGGAAAAACATCACGGGGTGGTGCGCATGGTATGGGTGTGTGTTACATTACATTCACTAGTAGGAGTGGGAAAAACATCACGGGGTGGTGCGCATTGTATGGGTGTGTGTTACATTACATTCACTAGTAGGAGTGAGAAAAACATCACGGGGTGGTGCGCATTGTATGGGTGTGTGTTACATTACATTCACTAGTAGAAGTGAGAAAAACATCAAGGGGTGGTGCGCATTGTATGGGTGTGTGTTACATTACATTCACTAGTAGGAGTGGGAAAAACATCACGGGGTGGTGCGCATTGTATGGGTGTGTGTTACATTACATTCACTAGTAGGAGTGGGAAAAACATCACGGGGTGTTGCGCATTGTATGGGTGTGTGTTACATTACATTCACTAGTAGGAGTGAGAAAAACATCACGGGGTGGTGCGCATTGTATGGGTGTGTGTTACATTACATTCACTAGTAGGAGTGAGAAAAACATCACGGGGTGGTGCGCATTGTATGGGTGTTTGTTACATTACATTCACTAGTAGGAGTGAGAAAAACATCACGGGGTGGTGCGCATTGTATGGGTGTTTGTTATATTACATTCACTAGTAGGAGTGAGAAAATCATCACGGGGTGGTGCGCATTGTATGGGTGTGTGTTACATTACATTCACTAATAGGAGTGAGAAAAACATCACGGGGTGGTGCGCATTGTATGGGTGTGTGTTACATTACATTCACTAGTAGGAGTGAGAAAAACATCACGGGGTGGTGCGCATTGTATGGGTGTGTGTTACATTACATTCACTAGTAGGAGTGAGAAAAACATCACGGGGTGGTGCGCATTGTATGGGTGTGTGTTACATTACATTCACTAGTAGGAGTGAGAAAAACATCACGGGGTGGTGCGCATTGTATGGGTGTGTGTTACATTACATTCACTAGTAGGAGTGAGAAAAACATCACGGGGTGGTGCGCATTTTATTGGTGTGTGTTACATTACATTCACTCGTAGGAGTGAGAAAAACATCAAGGGGTGGTGCGCATTGTATGGGTGTGTGTTACATTAGATTCACTAGTAGGAGTGAGAAAATCATCACGGGGTGGTGCGCATTGTATGGGTGTGTGTTATATTACATTCACTAGTAGGAGTGAGAAAATCATCACGGGGTGGTGCGCATTGTATGGGTGTGTGTTACATTACATTCACTAGTAGGAGTGAGAAAACATCACGGGGTGGTGCGCATTGTATGGGTGTGTGTTACATTACATTCACTAGTAGGAGTGAGAAAAACATCACGGGGTGGTGCGCATTGTATGGGTGTTTGTTACATTAGATTCACTAGTAGGAGTGAGAAAATCATCACGGGGTGGTGCGCATTGTATGGGTGTGTGTTACATTACATTCACTAGTAGGAGTGAGAAAAACATCACGGGGTGGTGCGCATTGTATGGGTGTGTGTTACATTACATTCACTAGTAGGAGTGAGAAAAACACCACGGGGTGGTGCGCATTGTATGGGTGTGTGTTACATTACATACACTAGTAGGAGTGAGAAAAACACCACGGGGTGGTGCGCATTTTATTGGTGTGTGTTACATTACATTCACTAGTAGGAGTGAGAAAAACATCAAGGGGTGGTGCGCATTGTATGGGTGTGTGTTACATTACATTCACTAGTAGGAGTGAGAAAAACATCACGGCGTGGTCGCATTGTATGGGTGTTTGTTACATTGGATTCACTAGTAGGAGTGAGAAAAACATCACGGGTTGGTGCACATTGTGTGGGTGTGTGTTACATTACATTCACTAGTAGGAGTGAGTAAAACATCACGGGGTGGTGCGCATTGTATGGGTGTGTGTTACATTACATTCACTAGTAGGAGTGAGAAAAACATCACGGGGTGGTGCGCATTGTATGGGTGTGTGTTACATTACATTCACTAGTAGGAGTGAGAAAAACATCACGGGGTGGTGCGCATTGTATGGGTGTGTGTTACATTACATTCACTAGTAGGAGTGAGAAAAACATCACGGGGTGGTGCGCATTGTATGGGTGTGTGTTACATTACATTCACTAGTAGGAGTGAGAAAATCATCACGGGGTGGTACGCATTGTATGGGTGTGTGTTACATTACATTCACTAGTAGGAGTGAGAAAAACATCACGGGGTGGTGCACATTGTATGGGTGTGTGTTACATTACATTCACTAGTAGGAGTGAGAAAAACATCACGGGGTTGTGCGCATTGTATGGGTGTGTGTTACATTACATTCACTAGTAGGAGTGAGAAAACATCACGGGGTGGTGCGCATTGTATGGGTGTGTGTTACATTACATTCACTAGTAGGAGTGAGAAAAACATCAGGGGGTGGTGCGCATTGTATGGGTGTGTGTTACATTACATTCACTAGTAGGAGTGAGAAAAACATCACGGGGTGGTGCGCATTGTATGGGTGTGTGTTACATTACATTCCCCCTAGTAGGAGTGAGAAAAACATCACGGGGTGGTGCGCATTGTATGGGTGTGTGTTACATTACATTCACTAGTAGGAGTGAGAAAAACATCACGGGTTGGTGCGCATTGTATGGGTGTGTGTTACATTAGATTCACTAGTAGGAGTGAGAAAAACATCACGGGGTGGTGCGCATTGTATGGGTGTGTGTTACATTACATTCACTAGTAGGAGTGAGAAAAACATCACGGGGTGGTGCGCATTGTATGGGTGTGTGTTACATTACATTCACTAGTAGGAGTGAGAAAAACATCACGCGCTGGTGCGCATTGTATGGGTGTGTGTTACATTACATTCACTAGTAGGAGTGAGAAAAACATCACGGGGTGGTGCGCATTGTATGGGTGTGTGTTACATTACATTCACTAGTAGGAGTGAGAAAAACATCACGGGGTGGTGCGCATTGTATGGGTGTGTGTTACATTAGATTCACTACTAGGAGTGAGAAAATCAACACTGGGTGGTGCGCATTGTATGGGTGTGTGTTACATTACATTCACTAGTAGGAGTGAGAAAAACATCACGGGGTGGTGCGCATTGTATGGGTGTGTGTTACATTACATTCACTAGTAGGAGTGAGAAAAACATCATGGGGTGGTGCGCATTGTATGGGTGTGTGTTACATTACATTCACTAGTAGGAGTGAGAAAATCATCACGGGGTGGTACGCATTGTATGGGTGTGTGTTACATTACATTCACTAGTAGGAGTGAGAAAAACATCAAGGGGTGGTGCGCATTGTATGGGTGTGTGTTACATTACATTCACTAGTAGGAGTGAGAAAAACATCACGGGGTTGTGCGCATTGTATGGGTGTGTGTTACATTACATTCACTAGTAGGAGTGAGAAAACATCACGGGGTGGTGCGCATTGTATGGGTGTGTGTTACATTACATTCACTAGTAGGAGTGAGAAAAACATCAGGGGGTGGTGCGCATTGTATGGGTGTGTGCTACATTACATTCACTAGTAGGAGTGAGAAAAACATCACGGGGTGGTGCGCATTGTATGGGTGTTTGTTACATTACATTCACTAGTAGGAGTGAGAAAAACATCACGGGGTGGTGCGCATTGTATGGGTGTTTGTTATATTACATTCACTAGTAGGAGTGAGAAAATCATCACGGGGTGGTGCGCATTGTATGGGTGTGTGTTACATTACATTCACTAATAGGAGTGAGAAAAACATCACGGGGTGGTGCGCATTGTATGGGTGTGTGTTACATTACATTCACTAGTAGGAGTGAGAAAAATATCACGGGGTGGTGCGCATTGTATGGGTGTGTGTTACATTACATTCACTAGTAGGAGTGAGAAAAACATCACGGGGTGGTGCGCATTGTATGGGTGTGTGTTACATTACATTCACTAGTAGGAGTGAGAAAAACATCACGGGGTGGTGCGCATTGTATGGGTGTGTGTTACATTACATTCACTAGTAGGAGTGAGAAAAACATCACGGGGTGGTGCGCATTTTATTGGTGTGTGTTACATTACATTCACTCGTAGGAGTGAGAAAAACATCACGGGGTGGTGCGCATTGTATGGGTGTGTGTTACATTAGATTCACTAGTAGGAGTGAGAAAATCATCACGGGGTGGTGCGCATTGTATGGGTGTGTGTTACATTACATTCACTAGTAGGAGTGAGAAAAACATCACGGGGTGGTGCGCATTGTATGGGTGTGTGTTACATTACATTCACTAGTAGGAGTGAGAAAAACATCACGCGCTGGTGCGCATTGTATGGGTGTGTGTTACATTACATTCACTAGTAGGAGTGAGAAAAACATCACGGGGTGGTGCGCATTGTATGGGTGTGTGTTACATTACATTCACTAGTAGGAGTGAGAAAAACATCACGGGGTGGTGCGCATTGTATGGGTGTGTGTTACATTAGATTCACTACTAGGAGTGAGAAAATCAACACTGGGTGGTGCGCATTGTATGGGTGTGTGTTACATTACATTCACTAGTAGGAGTGAGAAAAACATCACGGGGTGGTGCGCATTGTATGGGTGTGTGTTACATTACATTCACTAGTAGGAGTGAGAAAAACATCACGGGGTGGTGCGCATTGTATGGGTGTGTGTTACATTACATTCACTAGTAGGAGTGAGAAAATCATCACGGGGTGGTACGCATTGTATGGGTGTGTGTTACATTACATTCACTAGTAGGAGTGAGAAAAACATCACGGGGTGGTGCGCATTGTATGGGTGTGTGTTACATTACATTCACTAGTAGGAGTGAGAAAAACATCACGGGGTTGTGCGCATTGTATGGGTGTGTGTTACATTACATTCACTAGTAGGAGTGAGAAAACATCACGGGGTGGTGCGCATTGTATGGGTGTGTGTTACATTACATTCACTAGTAGGAGTGAGAAAAACATCAGGGGGTGGTGCGCATTGTATGGGTGTGTGCTACATTACATTCACTAGTAGGAGTGAGAAAAACATCACGGGGTGGTGCGCATTGTATGGGTGTTTGTTACATTACATTCACTAGTAGGAGTGAGAAAAACATCACGGGGTGGTGCGCATTGTATGGGTGTTTGTTATATTACATTCACTAGTAGGAGTGAGAAAATCATCACGGGGTGGTGCGCATTGTATGGGTGTGTGTTACATTACATTCACTAATAGGAGTGAGAAAAACATCACGGGGTGGTGCGCATTGTATGGGTGTGTGTTACATTACATTCACTAGTAGGAGTGAGAAAAATATCACGGGGTGGTGCGCATTGTATGGGTGTGTGTTACATTACATTCACTAGTAGGAGTGAGAAAAACATCACGGGGTGGTGCGCATTGTATGGGTGTGTGTTACATTACATTCACTAGTAGGAGTGAGAAAAACATCACGGGGTGGTGCACATTGTATGGGTGTGTGTTACATTACATTCACTAGTAGGAGTGAGAAAAACATCACGGGGTGGTGCGCATTTTATTGGTGTGTGTTACATTACATTCACTCGTAGGAGTGAGAAAAACATCACGGGGTGGTGCGCATTGTATGGGTGTGTGTTACATTAGATTCACTAGTAGGAGTGAGAAAATCATCACGGGGTGGTGCGCATTGTATGGGTGTGTGTTATATTACATTCACTAGTAGGAGTGAGAAAATCATCACGGGGTGGTGCGCATTGTATGGGTGTGTGTTACATTACATTCACTAGTAGGAGTGAGAAAACATCACGGGGTGGTGCGCATTGTATGGGTGTGTGTTACATTACATTCACTAGTAGGAGTGAGAAAAACATCACGGGGTGGTGCGCATTGTATGGGTGTTTGTTACATTAGATTCACTAGTAGGAGTGAGAAAATCATCACGGGGTGGTGCGCATTGTATGGGTGTGTGTTACATTACATTCACTAGTAGGAGTGAGAAAAACATCACGGGGTGGTGCGCATTGTATGGGTGTGTGTTACATTACATTCACTAGTAGGAGTGAGAAAAACACCACGGGGTGGTGCGCATTGTATGGGTGTGTGTTACATTACATTCACTAGTAGGAGTGAGAAAAACACCACGGGGTGGTGCGCATTTTATTGGTGTGTGTTACATTACATTCACTAGTAGGAGTGAGAAAAACATCAAGGGGTGGTGCGCATTGTATGGGTGTGTGTTACATTACATTCACTAGTAGGAGTGAGAAAAACATCACGGCGTGGTCGCATTGTATGGGTGTTTGTTACATTGGATTCACTAGTAGGAGTGAGAAAAACATCACGGGTTGATGCACATTGTGTGGGTGTGTGTTACATTACATTCACTAGTAGGAGTGAGAAAAACATCACGGGGTGGTGCGCATTGTATGGGTGTGTGTTACATTACATTCACTAGTAGGAGTGAGAAAAACATCACGGGGTGGTGCGCATTGTATGGGTGTGTGTTACATTACATTCACTAGTAGGAGTGAGAAAAACATCACGGGGTGGTGCGCATTGTATGGGTGTGTGTTACATTACATTCACTAGTAGGAGTGAGAAAAACATCACGGGGTGGTGCGCATTGTATGGGTGTGTGTTACATTACATTCACTAGTAGGAGTGAGAAAATCATCACGGGGTGGTACGCATTGTATGGGTGTGTGTTACATTACATTCACTAGTAGGAGTGAGAAAAACATCACGGGGTGGTGCGCATTGTATGGGTGTGTGTTACATTACATTCACTAGTAGGAGTGAGAAAAACATCACGGGGTGGTGCGCATTGTATGGGTGTGTGTTACATTACATTCACTAGTAGGAGTGAGAAAACATCACGGGGTGGTGCGCATTGTATGGGTGTGTGTTACATTACATTCACTAGTAGGAGTGAGAAAAACATCAGGGGGTGGTGCGCATTGTATGGGTGTGTGTTACATTACATTCACTAGTAGGAGTGAGAAAAACATCACGGGGTGGTGCGCATTGTATGGGTGTGTGTTACATTACATTCCCCCTAGTAGGAGTGAGAAAAACATCACGGGGTGGTGCGCATTGTATGGGTGTGTGTTACATTACATTCACTAGTAGGAGTGAGAAAAACATCACGGGTTGGTGCGCATTGTATGGGTGTGTGTTACATTAGATTCACTAGTAGGAGTGAGAAAAACATCACGGGGTGGTGCGCATTGTATGGGTGTGTGTTACATTACATTCACTAGTAGGAGTGAGAAAAACATCACGGGGTGGTGCGCATTGTATGGGTGTGTGTTACATTACATTCACTAGTAGGAGTGAGAAAAACATCACGGGCTGGTGCGCATTGTATGGGTGTGTGTTACATTACATTCACTAGTAGGAGTGAGAAAAACATCACGGGGTGGTGCGCATTGTATGGGTGTGTGTTACATTACATTCACTAGTAGGAGTGAGAAAAACATCACGGGGTGGTGCGCATTGTATGGGTGTGTGTTACATTAGATTCACTACTAGGAGTGAGAAAATCAACACTGGGTGGTGCGCATTGTATGGGTGTGTGTTACATTACATTCACTAGTAGGAGTGAGAAAATCATCACGGGGTGGTGCGCATTGTATGGGTGTGTGTTATATTACATTCACTAGTAGGAGTGAGAAAATCATCATGGGGTGGTGCGCATTGTATGGGTGTGTGTTACATTACATTCACTAGTAGGAGTGAGAAAACATCACGGGGTGGTGCGCATTGTATGGGTGTGTGTTACATTACATTCACTAGTAGGAGTGAGAAAAACATCACGGGGTGGTGCGCATTGTATGGGTGTTTGTTACATTAGATTCACTAGTAGGAGTGAGAAAATCATCACGGGGTGGTGCGCATTGTATGGGTGTGTGTTACATTACATTCACTAGTAGGAGTGAGAAAAACATCACGGGGTGGTGCGCATTGTATGGGTGTGTGTTACATTACATTCACTAGTAGGAGTGAGAAAAACACCACGGGGTGGTGCGCATTGTATGGGTGTGTGTTACATTACATTCACTAGTAGGAGTGAGAAAATCACCACGGGGTGGTGCGCATTTTATTGGTGTGTGTTACATTACATTCACTAGTAGGAGTGAGAAAAACATCAAGGGGTGGTGCGCATTGTATGGGTGTGTGTTACATTACATTCACTAGTAGGAGTGAGAAAAACATCACGGCGTGGTCGCATTGTATGGGTGTTTGTTACATTGGATTCACTAGTAGGAGTGAGAAAAACATCACGGGTTGGTGCACATTGTATGGGTGTGTGTTACATTACATTCACTAGTAGGAGTGAGAAAAACATCACGGGGTGGTGCGCATTGTATGGGTGTGTGTTACATTACATTCACTAGTAGGAGTGAGAAAAACATCACGGGGTGGTGCGCATTGTATGGGTGTGTGTTACATTACATTCACTAGTAGGAGTGAGAAAAACATCACGGGGTGGTGCGCATTGTATGGGTGTGTGTTACATTACATTCACTAGTAGGAGTGAGAAAAACATCACGGGGTGGTGCGCATTGTATGGGTGTGTGTTACATTACAGTCACTAGTAGGAGTGAGAAAAACATCACGGGGTGGTGCGCATTGTATGGGTGTGTGTTACATTACATTCACTAGTAGGAATGAGAAAATCATCACGGGGTGGTACGCATTGTATGGGTGTGTGTTACATTACATTCACTAGTAGGAGTGAGAAAAACATCACGGGGTGGTGCGCATTGTATGGGTGTGTGTTACATTACATTCACTAGTAGGAGTGAGAAAAACATCACGGGGTTGTGCGCATTGTATGGGTGTGTGTTACATTACATTCACTAGTAGGAGTGAGAAAACATCACGGGGTGGTGCGCATTGTATGGGTGTGTGTTACATTACATTCACTAGTAGGAGTGAGAAAAACATCAGGGGGTGGTGCGCATTGTATGGGTGTGTGTTACATTACATTCACTAGTAGGAGTGAGAAAAACATCACGGGGTGGTGCGCATTGTATGGGTGTGTGTTACATTACATTCCCCCTAGTAGGAGTGAGAAAAACATCACAGGGTGGTGCGCATTGTATGGGTGTGTGTTACATTACATTCACTAGTAGGAGTGAGAAAAACATCACGGGTTGGTGCGCATTGTATGGGTGTGTGTTACATTAGATTCACTAGTAGGAGTGAGAAAAACATCACGGGGTGGTGCGCATTGTATGGGTGTGTGTTACATTACATTCACTAGTAGGAGTGAGAAAAACATCACGGGGTGGTGCGCATTGTATGGGTGCGTGTTACATTGCATTCACTAGTAGGAGTGAGAAAAACATCATGGGGTGGTGTGCATGGTATGGGTGTGTGTTACATTGCATTCACTAGTAGGAGTGGGAAAAACATCACGGGGTGGTGCGCATGGTATTGGTGTGTGTTACATTACATTCACTAGTAGGAGTGGGAAAAACATCACGGGGTGGTGCGCATTGTATGGGTGTGTGTTACATTACATTCACTAGTAGGAGTGAGAAAAACATCACGGGGTGGTGCGCATTGTATGGGTGTGTGTTACATTACATTCACTAGTAGAAGTGAGAAAAACATCAAGGGGTGGTGCGCATTGTATGGGTGTGTGTTACATTACATTCACTAGTAGGAGTGGGAAAAACATCACGGGGTGGTGCGCATTGTATGGGTGTGTGTTACATTACATTCACTAGTAGGAGTGGGAAAAACATCACGGGGTGTTGCGCATTGTATGGGTGTGTGTTACATTACATTCACTAGTAGGAGTGAGAAAAACATCACGGGGTGGTGCGCATTGTATGGGTGTGTGTTACATTACATTCACTAGTAGGAGTGAGAAAAACATCACGGGGTGGTGCGCATTGTATGGGTGTTTGTTACATTACATTCACTAGTAGGAGTGAGAAAAACATCACGGGGTGGTGCGCATTGTATGGGTGTGTGTTACATTACATTCACTAGTAGGAGTGAGAAAAACATCACGGGGTGGTGCGCATCGTATGGGTGTGTGTTACATTACATTCAGTAGTAGGAGTGAGAAAAACATCACGGGGTGGTGCGCATTGTATGGGTGTGTGTTACATTACATTCACGAGTCGGAGTGAGAAAAACATCACGGGGTGGTGCGCATTGTATGGGTGTGTGTTACATTACATTCACTAGTAGGAGTGAGAAAAACATCACGGGGTGGTGCGCATTGTATGGGTGCGTGTTACATTACATTCACTAGTAGGAGTGAGAAAAACATCACGGGGTGGTGCGCATTGTATGGGTACGTGTTACATTAGATTCACTAGTAGGAGTGAGAAAAACATCACGGGGTGGTGCGCATTGTATGGGTACGTGTTACATTAGATTCACTAGTAGGAGTGAGAAAAACATCACGGGGTGGTGCGCATTGTATGGGTGCGTGTTACATTAGATTCACTAGTAGGAGTGAGAAAAACATCACGGGGTGGTGCGCATTGTATGGGTGTGTGTTACATTACATTCACTAGTAGGAGTGAGAAAATCATCACGGGGTGGTGTGCATTGTATGGGTGTGTGTTACATTAGATTCACTAGTAGGAGTGAGAAAAACATCACGGGGTTGTGCGCATTGTATGGGTGTGTGTTACATTACATTCACTAGTAGGAGTGAGAAAAACATCACGGGGTGGTGCGCATTGTATGGGTGTGTTTTACATTACATTCACTAGTAGGAGTGAGAAAAACATCACGGGGTGGTGCGCATTGTATTGGTGTGTGTTACATTACATTCACTAGTAGGAGTGAGAAAAACATCAAGGGGTGGTGCGCATTGTATGGGTGTGTGTTACATTAGATTCACTATTAGGAGTGAGAAAATCATCACGGGGTTGTGCGCATTGTATGGGTGTGTGTTACATTAGATTCACTAGTAGGATTGAGAAAAAAATCACGGGGTGGTGCGCATTGTATGGGTTTGTGTTACATTAGATTCCCTAGTAGGAGTGAGAAAAACATCACGGGGTGGTGCGCATTGTATGGGTGCTTGTTACATTACATTCACTAGTAGGAGTGAGAAAAACATCACGGGGTTGTGCGCATTGTATGGGTGTGTGTTACATTACATTCACTAGTAGGAGTGAGAAAACATCACGGGGTGGTGCGCATTGTATGGGTGTGTGTTACATTACATTCACTAGTAGGAGTGAGAAAAACATCACGGGGTGGTGCGCATTGTATGGATGTGTGTTACATTACATTCACTAGTAGGAGTGAGAAAAACATCAGGGGGTGGTGCGCATTGTATGGGTGTGTGTTACATTACATTCACTAGTAGGAGTGAGAAAAACATCACGGGGTGGTGCGCATTGTATGGGTGTGTGTTACATTACATTCCCCCTAGTAGGAGTGAGAAAAACATCACAGGGTGGTGCGCATTGTATGGGTGTGTGTTACATTACATTCACTAGTAGGAGTGAGAAAAACATCACGGGGTTGTGCGCATTGTATGGGTGTGTGTTACATTACATTCACTAGTAGGAGTGAGAAAAACATCACGGGGTGGTGCGCATTGTATGGGTGTGTGTTACATTACATTCACTAGTAGGAGTGAGAAAAACATCAGGGGGTGGTGCGCATTGTATGGGTGTGTGTTACATTACATTCACTAGTAGGAGTGAGAAAAACATCACGGGGTGGTGCGCATTGTATGGGTGTGTGTTACATTACATTCCCCCTAGTAGGAGTGAGAAAAACATCACAGGGTGGTGCGCATTGTATGGGTGTGTGTTACATTACATTCACTAGTAGGAGTGAGAAAAACATCACGGGTTGGTGCGCATTGTATGGGTGTGTGTTACATTAGATTCACTAGTAGGAGTGAGAAAAACATCACGGGGTGGTGCGCATTGTATGGGTGTGTGTTACATTACATTCACTAGTAGGAGTGAGAAAAACATCACGGGGTGGTGCGCATTGTATGGGTGCGTGTTACATTGCATTCACTAGTAGGAGTGAGAAAAACATCATGGGGTGGTGTGCATGGTATGGGTGTGTGTTACATTGCATTCACTAGTAGGAGTGGGAAAAACATCACGGGGTGGTGCGCATGGTATTGGTGTGTGTTACATTACATTCACTAGTAGGAGTGGGAAAAACATCACGGGGTGGTGCGCATTGTATGGGTGTGTGTTACATTACATTCACTAGTAGGAGTGAGAAAAACATCACGGGGTGGTGCGCATTGTATGGGTGTGTGTTACATTACATTCACTAGTAGAAGTGAGAAAAACATCAAGGGGTGGTGCGCATTGTATGGGTGTGTGTTACATTACATTCACTAGTAGGAGTGGGAAAAACATCACGGGGTGGTGCGCATTGTATGGGTGTGTGTTACATTACATTCACTAGTAGGAGTGGGAAAAACATCACGGGGTGTTGCGCATTGTATGGGTGTGTGTTACATTACATTCACTAGTAGGAGTGAGAAAAACATCACGGGGTGGTGCGCATTGTATGGGTGTGTGTTACATTACATTCACTAGTAGGAGTGAGAAAAACATCACGGGGTGGTGCGCATTGTATGGGTGTTTGTTACATTACATTCACTAGTAGGAGTGAGAAAAACATCACGGGGTGGTGCGCATTGTATGGGTGTGTGTTACATTACATTCACTAGTAGGAGTGAGAAAAACATCACGGGGTGGTGCGCATCGTATGGGTGTGTGTTACATTACATTCAGTAGTAGGAGTGAGAAAAACATCACGGGGTGGTGCGCATTGTATGGGTGTGTGTTACATTACATTCACGAGTCGGAGTGAGAAAAACATCACGGGGTGGTGCGCATTGTATGGGTGTGTGTTACATTACATTCACTAGTAGGAGTGAGAAAAACATCACGGGGTGGTGCGCATTGTATGGGTGCGTGTTACATTACATTCACTAGTAGGAGTGAGAAAAACATCACGGGGTGGTGCGCATTGTATGGGTACGTGTTACATTAGATTCACTAGTAGGAGTGAGAAAAACATCACGGGGTGGTGCGCATTGTATGGGTACGTGTTACATTAGATTCACTAGTAGGAGTGAGAAAAACATCACGGGGTGGTGCGCATTGTATGGGTGCGTGTTACATTAGATTCACTAGTAGGAGTGAGAAAAACATCACGGGGTGGTGCGCATTGTATGGGTGTGTGTTACATTACATTCACTAGTAGGAGTGAGAAAATCATCACGGGGTGGTGCGCATTGTATGGGTGTGTGTTACATTAGATTCACTAGTAGGAGTGAGAAAAACATCACGGGGTTGTGCGCATTGTATGGCTGTGTGTTACATTACATTCACTAGTAGGAGTGAGAAAAACATCACGGGGTGGTGCGCATTGTATGGGTGTGTTTTACATTACATTCACTAGTAGGAGTGAGAAAAACATCACGGGGTGGTGCGCATTGTATTGGTGTGTGTTACATTACATTCACTAGTAGGAGTGAGAAAAACATCAAGGGGTGGTGCGCATTGTATGGGTGTGTGTTACATTAGATTCACTAGTAGGAGTGAGAAAATCATCACGGGGTTGTGCGCATTGTATGGGTGTGTGTTACATTAGATTCACTAGTAGGATTGAGAAAAAAATCACGGGGTGGTGCGCATTGTATGGGTGTGTGTTACATTAGATTCCCTAGTAGGAGTGAGAAAAACATCACGGGGTGGTGCGCATTGTATGGGTGCTTGTTACATTAGATTCAGTAGTAGGAGTGAGAAAAACATCAGGGGGTGGTGCGCATTGTATGGGTGTGTGTTACATTACATTCACTAGTAGGAGTGAGAAAAACATCACGGGGTGGTGCGCATTGTATGGGTGTGTGTTACATTACATTCCCCCTAGTAGGAGTGAGAAAAACATCACGGGGTGGTGCGCATTGTATGGGTGTGTGTTACATTACATTCACTAGTAGGAGTGAGAAAAACATCACGGGTTGGTGCGCATTGTATGGGTGTGTGTTACATTAGATTCACTAGTAGGAGTGAGAAAAACATCACGGGGTGGTGCGCATTGTATGGGTGTGTGTTACATTACATTCACTAGTAGGAGTGAGAAAAACATCACGGGGTGGTGCGCATTGTATGGGTGCGTGTTACATTGCATTCACTAGTAGGAGTGAGAAAAACATCATGGGGTGGTGTGCATGGTATGGGTGTGTGTTACATTGCATTCACTAGTAGGAGTGGGAAAAACATCACGGGGTGGTGCGCATGGTATGGGTGTGTGTTACATTACATTCACTAGTAGGAGTGGGAAAAACATCACGGGGTGGTGCGCATTGTATGGGTGTGTGTTACATTACATTCATTAGTAGGAGTGAGAAAAACATCACGGGGTGGTGCGCATTGTATGGGTGTGTGTTACATTACATTCACTTGTAGAAGTGAGAAAAACATCAAGGGGTGGTGCGCATTGTATGGGTGTGTGTTACATTACATTCACTAGTAGGAGTGGGAAAAACATCACGGGGTGGTGCGCATTGTATGGGGGTGTGTTACATTACATTCACTAGTAGGAGTGGGAAAAACATCACGGGGTGTTGCGCATTGTATGGGTGTGTGTTACATTACATTCACTAGTAGGAGTGAGAAAAACATCACGGGGTGGTGCGCATTGTATGGGTGTGTGTTACATTACATTCACTAGTAGGAGTGAGAAAAACATCACGGGGTGGTGCGCATTGTATGGGTGTTTGTTACATTACATTCACTAGTAGGAGTGAGAAAAACATCACGGGGTGGTGCGCATTGTATGGGTGTGTGTTACATTACATTCACTAGTCGGAGTGAGAAAAACATCACGGGGTGGTGCGCATTGTATGGGTGTGTGTTACATTACATTCACTAGTAGGAGTGAGAAAAACATCACGGGGTGGTGCGCATTGTATGGGTGCGTGTTACATTAGATTCACTAGTAGGAGTGAGAAAAACATCACGGTGTGGTGCGCATTGTATGGGTGTGTGTTACATTACATTCACTAGTAGGAGTGAGAAAATCATCACGGGGTGGTGCGCATTGTATGGGTGTGTGTTACATTAGATTCACTAGTAGGAGTGAGAAAAACATCACGGGGTGGTGCGCATTGTATGGGTGTGTGTTACATTACATTCACTAGTAGGAGTGAGAAAAACATCCCGGGGTGGTGCGCATTTTATGGGTGTGTTTTACATTACATTCACTAGTAGGAGTGAGAAAAACATCACGGGGTGGTGCGCATTGTATTGGTGTGTGTTACATTACATTCACTAGTAGGAGTGAGAAAAACATCAAGGGGTTGTGCGCATTGTATGGGTGTGTGTTACATTAGATTCACTAGTAGGAGTGAGAAAATCATCACGGGGTTGTGCGCATTGTATGGGTGTGTGTTACATTAGATTCACTAGTAGGATTGAGAAAAAAATCACGGGGTGGTGCGCATTGTATGGGTGTGTGTTACATTAGATTCCCTAGTAGGAGTGAGAAAAACATCACGGGGTGGTGCGCATTGTATGGGTGCTTGTTACATTAGATTCAGTAGTAGGAGTGAGAAAAACATCACGGGGTGGTGCGCATTGTATGGGTGTGTGTTACATTACATTCACTAGTAGGAGTGAGAAAAACATCACGGGGTAGTGCGCATTGTATGGGTGTGTGTTACATTACATTCACTAGTAGGAGTGAGAAAAACATCACGGGGTGGTGCGCATTGTATGGGTGTGTGTTACATTACATTCACTAGTAGGAGTGAGAAAAACATCACGGGGTGGTGCGCATTTTATTGGTGTGTGTTACATTACATTCACTCGTAGGAGTGAGAAAAACATCAAGGGGTGGTGCGCATTGTATGGGTGTGTGTTACATTAGATTCACTAGTAGGAGTGAGAAAATCATCACGGGGTGGTGCGCATTGTATGGGTGTGTGTTATATTACATTCACTAGTAGGAGTGAGAAAATCATCACGGGGTGGTGCGCATTGTATGGGTGTGTGTTACATTACATTCACTAGTAGGAGTGAGAAAAACATCACGGGGTGGTGCGCATTGTATGGGTGCTTGTTACATTAGATTCAGTAGTAGGAGTGAGAAAAACATCACGGGGTGGTGCGCATTGTATGGGTGTGTGTTACATTACATTCACTAGTAGGAGTGAGAAAAACATCACGGGGTAGTGCGCATTGTATGGGTGTGTGTTACATTGCATTCACTAGTAGGAGTGAGAAAAACATCATGGGGTGGTGTGCATGGTATGGGTGTGTGTTACATTGCATTCACTAGTAGGAGTGGGAAAACATCACGGGGTGGTGCGCATGGTATGGGTGTGTGTTACATTACATTCACTAGTAGGAGTGGGAAAAACATCACGGGGTGGTGCGCATTGTATGGGTGTGTGTTACATTACATTCACTAGTAGGAGTGAGAAAAACATCACGGGGTGGTGCGCATTGTATGGGTGTGTGTTACATTACATTCACTAGTAGAAGTGAGAAAAACATCAAGGGGTGGTGCGCATTGTATGGGTGTGTGTTACATTACATTCACTAGTAGGAGTGGGAAAAACATCACGGGGTGGTGCGCATTGTATGGGTGTGTGTTACATTACATTCACTAGTAGGAGTGGGAAAAACATCACGGGGTGTTGCGCATTGTATGGGTGTGTGTTACATTACATTCACTAGTAGGAGTGAGAAAAACATCACGGGGTGGTGCGCATTGTATGGGTGTGTGTTACATTACATTCACTAGTAGGAGTGAGAAAAACATCACGGGGTGGTGCGCATTGTATGGGTGTTTGTTACATTACATTCACTAGTAGGAGTGAGAAAAACATCACGGGGTGGTGCGCATTGTATGGGTGTTTGTTATATTACATTCACTAGTAGGAGTGAGAAAATCATCACGGGGTGGTGCGCATTGTATGGGTGTGTGTTACATTACATTCACTAGTAGGAGTGAGAAAAACATCACGGGGTGGTGCGCATTGTATGGGTGTGTGTTACATTACATTCACTAGTAGGAGTGAGAAAAACATCACGGGGTGGTGCGCATTGTATGGGTGTGTGTTACATTACATTCACTAGTAGGAGTGAGAAAAACATCACGGGGTGGTGCGCATTGTATGGGTGTGTGTTACATTACATTCACTAGTAGGAGTGAGAAAAACATCACGGGGTGGTGCGCATTGTATGGGTGTGTGTTACATTACATTCACTAGTAGGAGTGAGAAAAACACCACGGGGTGGTGCGCATTTTATTGGTGTGTGTTACATTACATTCACTAGTAGGAGTGAGAAAAACATCAAGGGGTGGTGCGCATTGTATGGGTGTGTATTACATTACATTCACTAGTAGGAGTGAGAAAAACATCACGGCGTGGTCGCATTGTATGGGTGTTTGTTACATTGGATTCACTAGTAGGAGTGAGAAAAACATCACGGGTTGGTGCACATTGTATGGGTGTGTGTTACATTACATTCACTAGTAGGAGTGAGAAAAACATCACGGGGTGGTGCGCATTGTATGGGTGTGTGTTACATTACATTCACTAGTAGGAGTGAGAAAAACATCACGGGGTGGTGCGCATTGTATGGGTGTGTTTTACATTACATTCACTAGTAGGAGTGAGAAAAACATCACGGGGTGGTGCGCATTGTATGGGTATGTGTTACATTACATTCACTAGTAGGAGTGAGAAAATCATCACGGGGTGGTGCGCATTGTATGGGTGTGTGTTACATTACATTCACTAGTAGGAGTGAGAAAAACATCACGGGGTGGTGCGCATTGTATGGGTGCTTGTTACATTAGATTCAGTAGTAGGAGTGATAAAAATATCACGGGGTGGTGCGCATTGTATGGGTGTGTGTTACATTACATTCACTAGTAGGAGTGAGAAAAACATCACGGGGTAGTGCGCATTGTATGGGTGTGTGTTACATTGCATTCACTAGTAGGAGTGAGAAAAACATCATGGGGTGGTGTGCATGGTATGGGTGTGTGTTACATTGCATTCACTAGTAGGAGTGGGAAAAACATCACGGGGTGGTGCGCATGGTATGGGTGTGTGTTACATTACATTCACTAGTAGGAGTGGGAAAAACATCACGGGGTGGTGCGCATTGTATGGGTGTGTGTTACATTACATTCACTAGTAGGAGTGAGAAAAACATCACGGGGTGGTGCGCATTGTATGGGTGTGTGTTACATTACATTCACTAGTAGAAGTGAGAAAAACATCAAGGGGTGGTGCCCATTGTATGGGTGTGTGTTACATTACATTCACTAGTAGGAGTGGGAAAAACATCACGGGGTGGTGCGCATTGTATGGGTGTGTGTTACATTACATTCACTAGTAGGAGTGGGAAAAACATCACGGGGTGTTGCGCATTGTATGGGTGTGTGTTACATTACATTCACTAGTAGGAGTGAGAAAAACATCACGGGGTGGTGCGCATTGTATGGGTGTGTGTTACATTACATTCACTAGTAGGAGTGAGAAAAACATCACGGGGTGGTGCGCATTGTATGGGTGTTTGTTACATTACATTCACTAGTAGGAGTGAGAAAAACATCACGGGGTGGTGCGCATTGTATGGGTGTTTGTTATATTACATTCACTAGTAGGAGTGAGAAAATCATCACGGGGTGGTGCGCATTGTATGGGTGTGTGTTACATTACATTCACTAGTAGGAGTGAGAAAAACATCACGGGGTGGTGCGCATTGTATGGGTGTGTGTTACATTACATTCACTAGTAGGAGTGAGAAAAACATCACGGGGTGGTGCGCATTGTATGGGTGTGTGTTACATTACATTCACTAGTAGGAGTGAGAAAAACATCACGGGGTGGTGCGCATTGTATGGGTGTGTGTTACATTACATTCACTAGTAGGAGTGAGAAAAACATCACGGGGTGGTGCGCATTGTATGGGTGTGTGTTACATTACATTCACTAGTAGGAGTGAGAAAAACACCACGGGGTGGTGCGCATTTTATTGGTGTGTGTTACATTACATTCACTAGTAGGAGTGAGAAAAACATCAAGGGGTGGTGCGCATTGTATGGGTGTGTGTTACATTACATTCACTAGTAGGAGTGAGAAAAACATCACGGCGTGGTCGCATTGTATGGGTGTTTGTTACATTGGATTCACTAGTAGGAGTGAGAAAAACATCACGGGTTGGTGCACATTGTATGGGTGTGTGTTACATTACATTCACTAGTAGGAGTGAGAAAAACATCACGGGGTGGTGCGCATTGTATGGGTGTGTGTTACATTACATTCACTAGTAGGAGTGAGAAAAACATCACGGGGTGGTGCGCATTGTATGGGTGTGTGTTACATTACATTCACTAGTAGGAGTGAGAAAAACATCACGGGGTGGTGCGCATTGTATGGGTGTGTGTTACATTACATTCACTAGTAGGAGTGAGAAAAACATCACGGGGTGGTGCGCATTGTATGGGTGTGTGTTACATTACATTCACTAGTAGGAGTGAGAAAAACACCACGGGGTGGTGCGCATTTTATTGGTGTGTGTTACATTACATTCACTAGTAGGAGTGAGAAAAACATCAAGGGGTGGTGCGCATTGTATGGGTGTGTGTTACATTACATTCACTAGTAGGAGTGAGAAAAACATCACGGCGTGGTCGCATTGTATGGGTGTTTGTTACATTGGATTCACTAGTAGGAGTGAGAAAAACATCACGGGTTGGTGCACATTGTATGGGTGTGTGTTACATTACATTCACTAGTAGGAGTGAGAAAAACATCACGGGGTGGTGCGCATTGTATGGGTGTGTGTTACATTACATTCACTAGTAGGAGTGAGAAAAACATCACGGGGTGGTGCGCATTGTATGGGTGTGTGTTACATTACATTCACTAGTAGGAGTGAGAAAAACATCACGGGGTGGTGCGCATTGTATGGGTGTGTGTTACATTACATTCACTAGTAGGAGTGAGAAAAACATCACGGGGTGGTGCGCATTGTATGGGTGTGTGTTACATTACATTCACTAGTAGGAGTGAGAAAAACATCACGGGGTGGTGCGCATTGTATGGGTGTGTGTTACATTACATTCACTAGTAGGAATGAGAAAATCATCACGGGGTGGTGCGCATTGTATGGGTGTGTGTTACATTACATTCACTAGTAGGAGTGAGAAAAACATCACGGGGTGGTGCACATTGTATGGGTGTGTGTTACATTACATTCACTAGTAGGAGTGAGAAAAACATCACGGGGTTGTGCGCATTGTATGGGTGTGTGTTACATTACATTCACTAGTAGGAGTGAGAAAACATCACGGGGTGGTGCGCATTGTATGGGTGTGTGTTACATTACATTCACTAGTAGGAGTGAGAAAAACATCAGGGGGTGGTGCGCATTGTATGGGTGTGTGTTACATTACATTCACTAGTAGGAGTGAGAAAAACATCACGGGGTGGTGCGCATTGTATGGGTGTGTGTTACATTACATTCCCCCTAGTAGGAGTGAGAAAAACATCACGGGGTGGTGCGCATTGTATGGGTGTGTGTTACATTACATTCACTAGTAGGAGTGAGAAAAACATCACGGGTTGGTGCGCATTGTATGGGTGTGTGTTACATTAGATTCACCAGTAGCAGTGAGAAAAACATCACGGGGTGGTGCGCATTGTATGGGTGTGTGTTACATTACATTCACTAGTAGGAGTGAGAAAAACATCACGGGGTGGTGCGCATTGTATGGGTGTGTGTTACATTACATTCACTAGTAGGAGTGAGAAAAACATCACGGGCTGGTGCGCATTGTATGGGTGTGTGTTACATTACATTCACTAGTAGGAGTGAGAAAAACATCACGGGCTGGTGCGCATTGTATGGGTGTGTGTTACATTACATTCTCTAGTAGGAGTGAGAAAAACATCACGGGGTGGTGCGCATTGTATGGGTGTGTGTTACATTAGATTCACTACTAGGAGTGAGAAAATCAACACGGGGTGGTGCGCATTGTATGGGTGTGTGTTACATTACATTCACTAGTAGGAGTGAGAAAAACATCACGGGGTGGTGCGCATTGTATGGGTGTGTGTTACATTACATTCACTAGTAGGAGTGAGAAAAACATCACGGGGTGGTGCGCATTGTATGGGTGTGTGTTACATTACATTCACTAGTAGGAGTGAGAAAAACATCACGGGGTGGTGCGCATTGTATGGGTGTGTGTTACATTACATTCACTAGTAGGAGTGAGAAAAACATCACGGGGTGGTGCGCATTTTATTGGTGTGTGTTACATTACATTCACTCGTAGGAGTGAGAAAAACATCAAGGGGTGGTGCGCATTGTATGGGTGTGTGTTACATTAGATTCACTAGTAGGAGTGAGAAAATCATCACGGGGTGGTGCGCATTGTATGGGTGTGTGTTATATTACATTCACTAGTAGGAGTGAGAAAATCATCACGGGGTGGTGCGCATTGTATGGGTGTGTGTTACATTACATTCACTAGTAGGAGTGAGAAAACAGCACGGGGTGGTGCGCATTCTATGTGTGTGTGTTACATTACATTCACTAGTAGGAGTGAGAAAAACATCACGGGGTGGTGCGCATTGTATGGGTGTTTGTTACATTAGATTCACTAGTAGGAGTGAGAAAATCATCACGGGGTGGTGCGCATTGTATGGGTGTGTGTTACATTACATTCACTAGTAGGAGTGAGAAAAACATCACGGGGTGGTGCGCATTGTATGGGTGTGTGTTACATTACATTCACTAGTAGGAGTGAGAAAAACACCACGGGGTGGTGTGCATTGTATGGGTGTGTGTTACATTACATTCACTAGTAGGAGTGAGAAAAACACCACGGGGTGGTGCGCATTTTATTGGTGTGTGTTACATTACATTCACTAGTAGGAGTGAGAAAAACATCAAGGGGTGGTGCGCATTGTATGGGTGTGTGTTACATTACATTCACTAGTAGGAGTGAGAAAAACATCACGGGGTGGTGCGCATTGTATGGGTGTGTGTTACATTACATTCACTAGTAGGAGTGAGAAAAACATCACGGGGTGGTGCGCATTGTATGGGTGTGTGTTACATTACATTCACTAGTAGGAGTGAGAAAAACATCACGGGGTGGTGCGCATTGTATGGGTGTGTGTTACATTACATTCACTAGTAGGAGTGAGAAAAACATCACGGGGTGGTGCGCATTGTATGGGTGTGTGTTACATTACATTCACTAGTAGGAGTGAGAAAAACATCACGGGGTGGTGCGCATTGTATGGGTGTGTGTTACATTACATTCACTAGTAGGAATGAGAAAATCATCACGGGGTGGTACGCATTGTATGGGTGGGTGTTACATTACATTCACTAGTAGGAGTGAGAAAAACATCACGGGGTGGTGCGCATTGTATGGGTGTGTGTTACATTACATTCACTAGTAGGAGTGAGAAAAACATCACGGGGTTGTGCGCATTGTATGGGTGTGTGTTACATTACATTCACTAGTAGGAGTGAGAAAACATCACGGGGTGGTGCGCATTGTATGGGTGTGTGTTACATTACATTCACTAGTAGGAGTGAGAAAAACATCAGGGGGTGGTGCGCATTGTATGGGTGTGTGTTACATTACATTCACTAGTAGGAGTGAGAAAAACATCACGGGGTGGTGCGCATTGTATGGGTGTGTGTTACATTACATTCCCCCTAGTAGGAGTGAGAAAAACATCACGGGGTGGTGCGCATTGTATGGGTGTGTGTTACATTACATTCACTAGTAGGAGTGAGAAAAACATCACGGGTTGGTGCGCATTGTATGGGTGTGTGTTACATTAGATTCACTAGTAGGAGTGAGAAAAACATCACGGGGTGGTGCGCATTGTATGGGTGTGTGTTACATTACATTCACTAGTAGGAGTGAGAAAAACATCACGGGGTGGTGCGCATTGTATGGGTGTGTGTTACATTACATTCACTAGTAGGAGTGAGAAAAACATCACGGGCTGGTGCGCATTGTATGGGTGTGTGTTACATTACATTCACTAGTAGGAGTGAGAAAAACATCACGGGGTGGTGCGCATTGTATGGGTGTGTGTTACATTACATTCACTAGTAGGAGTGAGAAAAACATCACGGGGTGGTGCGCATTGTATGGGTGTGTGTTACATTAGATTCACTACTAGGAGTGAGAAAATCAACACGGGGTGGTGCGCATTGTATGGGTGTGTGTTTCATTACATTCACTAGTAGGAGTGAGAAAAACATCACGGGGTGGTGCGCATTGTATGGGTGTGTGTTACATTACATTCACTAGTAGGAGTGAGAAAAACATCACGGGGTGGTGCGCATTGTATGGGTGTGTGTTACATTACATTCACTAGTAGGAGTGAGAAAAACATCACGGGGTGGTGCGCATTGTATGGGTGTGTGTTACATTACATTCACTAGTAGGAGTGAGAAAAACATCACGGGGTGGTGCGCATTTTATTGGTGTGTGTTACATTACATTCACTCGTAGGAGTGAGAAAAACATCAAGGGGTGGTGCGCATTGTATGGGTGTGTGTTACATTAGATTCACTAGTAGGAGTGAGAAAATCATCACGGGGTGGTGCGCATTGTATGGGTGTGTGTTATATTACATTCACTAGTAGGAGTGAGAAAATCATCACGGGGTGGTGCGCATTGTATGGGTGTGTGTTACATTACATTCACTAGTAGGAGTGAGAAAACATCACGGGGTGGTGCGCATTGTATGGGTGTGTGTTACATTACATTCACTAGTAGGAGTGAGAAAAACATCACGGGGTGGTGCGCATTGTATGGGTGTTTGTTACATTAGATTCACTAGTAGGAGTGAGAAAATCATCACGGGGTGGTGCGCATTGTATGGGTGTGTGTTACATTACATTCACTAGTAGGAGTGAGAAAAACATCACGGGGTGGTGCGCATTTTATTGGTGTGTGTTACATTACATTCACTCGTAGGAGTGAGAAAAACATCAAGGGGTGGTGCGCATTGTATGGGTGTGTGTTACATTAGATTCACTAGTAGGAGTGAGAAAATCATCACGGGGTGGTGCGCATTGTATGGGTGTGTGTTATATTACATGCACTAGTAGGAGTGAGAAAATCATCACGGGGTGGTGCGCATTGTATGGGTGTGTGTTACATTACATTCACTAGTAGGAGTGAGAAAACATCACGGGGTGGTGCGCATTGTATGGGTGTGTGTTACATTACATTCACTAGTAGGAGTGAGAAAAACATCACGGGGTGGTGCGCATTGTATGGGTGTTTGTTACATTAGATTCACTAGTAGGAGTGAGAAAATCATCACGGGGTGGTGCGCATTGTATGGGTGTGTGTTACATTACATTCACTAGTAGGAGTGAGAAAAACATCACGAGGTGGTGCGCATTGTATGGGTGTGTGTTACATTACATTCACTAGTAGGAGTGAGAAAAACATCACGGGGTGGTGCGCATTGTATGGGTGTGTGTTACATTACATTCACTAGTAGGAGTGAGAAAAACATCACGGGGTGGTGCGCATTGTATGGGTGTGTGTTACATTACATTCCCCCTAGTAGGAGTGAGAAAAACATCACGGGGTGGTGCGCATTGTATGGGTGTGTGTTACATTACATTCACTAGTAGGAGTGAGAAAAACATCACGGGTTGGTGCGCATTGTATGGGTGTGTGTTACATTAGATTCACTAGTAGGAGTGAGAAAAACATCACGGGGTGGTGCGCATTGTATGGGTGTGTGTTACATTACATTCACTAGTAGGAGTGAGAAAAACATCACGGGGTGGTGCGCATTGTATGGGTGTGTGTTACATTACATTCACTAGTAGGAGTGAGAAAAACATCACGGGCTGGTGCGCATTGTATGGGTGTGTGTTACATTACATTTACTAGTAGGAGTGAGAAAAACATCACGGGGTGGTGCGCATTGTATGGGTGTGTGTTACATTACATTCACTAGTAGGAGTGAGAAAAACATCACGGGGTGGTGCGCATTGTATGGGTGTGTGTTACATTAGATTCACTACTAGGAGTGAGAAAATCAACACGGGGTGGTGCGCATTGTATGGGTGTGTGTTACATTACATTCACTAGTAGGAGTGAGAAAAACATCACGGGGTGGTGCGCATTGTATGGGTGTGTGTTACATTACATTCACTAGTAGGAGTGAGAAAAACATCACGGGGTGGTGCGCATTGTATGGGTGTGTGTTACATTGCATTCACTAGTAGGAGTGAGAAAAACATCACGGGGTGATGCGCATTGTATGGGTGTGTGTTACATTACATTCACTAGTAGGAGTGAGAAAAACATCACGGGCTGGTGCGCATTGTATGGGTGTGTGTTACATTACATTCACTAGTAGGAGTGAGAAAAACATCACGGGGTGGTGCGCATTGTATGGGTGTGTGTTACATTACATTCACTAGTAGGAGTGAGAAAAACATCACGGGGTGGTGCGCATTGTATGGGTGTGTGTTACATTAGATTCACTACTAGGAGTGAGAAAATCAACACGGGGTGGTGCGCATTGTATGGGTGTGTGTTACATTACATTCACTAGTAGGAGTGAGAAAAACATCACGGGGTGGTGCGCATTGTATGGGTGTGTGTTACATTACATTCACTAGTAGGAGTGAGAAAAACATCACGGGGTGGTGCGCATTGTATGGGTGTGTGTTACATTACATTCACTAGTAGGAGTGAGAAAAACATCACGGGGTGGTGCGCATTGTATGGGTGTGTGTTACATTACATTCACTAGTAGGAGTGAGAAAAACATCACGGGGTGGTGCGCATTTTATTGGTGTGTGTTACATTACATTCACTCGTAGGAGTGAGAAAAACATCAAGGGGTGGTGCGCATTGTATGGGTGTGTGTTACATTAGATTCACTAGTAGGAGTGAGAAAATCATCACGGGGTGGTGCGCATTGTATGGGTGTGTGTTATATTACATTCACTAGTAGGAGTGAGAAAATCATCACGGGGTGGTGCGCATTGTATGGGTGTGTGTTACATTACATTCACTAGTAGGAGTGAGAAAACATCACGGGGTGGTGCGCATTGTATGGGTGTGTGTTACATTACATTCACTAGTAGGAGTGAGAAAAACATCACGGGGTGGTGCGCATTGTATGGGTGTTTGTTACATTAGATTCACTAGTAGGAGTGAGAAAATCATCACGGGGTGGTGCGCATTGTATGGGTGTGTGTTACATTACATTCACTAGTAGGAGTGAGAAAAACATCACGGGGTGGTGCGCATTGTATGGGTGTGTGTTACATTACATTCACTAGTAGGAGTGAGAAAAACATCAGGGGGTGGTGCGCATTGTATGGGTGTGTGTTACATTACATTCACTAGTAGGAGTGAGAAAAACATCACGGGGTGGTGCGCATTGTATGGGTGTGTTACATTACATTCCCCCTAGTAGGAGTGAGAAAAACATCACGGGGTGGTGCGCATTGTATGGGTGTGTGTTACATTACATTCACTAGTAGGAGTGAGAAAAACATCACGGGTTGGTGCGCATTGTATGGGTGTGTGTTACATTAGATTCACTAGTAGGAGTGAGAAAAACATCACGGGGTGGTGCGCATTGTATGGGTGTGTGTTACATTACATTCACTAGTAGGAGTGAGAAAAACATCACGGGGTGGTGCGCATTGTATGGGTGTGTGTTACATTACATTCACTAGTAGGAGTGAGAAAAACATCACGGGCTGGTGCGCATTGTATGGGTGTGTGTTACATTACATTCACTAGTAGGAGTGAGAAAAACATCACGGGGTGGTGCGCATTGTATGGGTGTGTGTTACATTACATTCACTAGTAGGAGTGAGAAAAACATCACGGGCTGGTGCGCATTGTATGGGTGTGTGTTACATTAGATTCACTACTAGGAGTGAGAAAATCAACACGGGGTGGTGCGCATTGTATGGGTGTGTGTTACATTACATTCACTAGTAGGAGTGAGAAAAACATCACGGGGTGGTGCGCATTGTATGGGTGTGTGTTACATTACATTCACTAGTAGGAGTGAGAAAAACATCACGGGGTGGTGCGCATTGTATGGGTGTGTGTTACATTACATTCACTAGTAGGAGTGAGAAAAACATCACGGGGTGGTGCGCATTGTATGGGTGTGTGTTACATTACATTCACTAGTAGGAGTGAGAAAAACATCACGGGGTCGTGCGCATTTTAGTGGTGTGTGTTACATTACATACACTCGTAGGAGTGAGAAAAACATCAAGGGGTGGTGCGCATTGTATGGGTGTGTGTTACATTAGATTCACTAGTAGGAGTGAGAAAATCATCACGGGGTGGTGCGCATTGTATGGGTGTGTGTTATATTACATTCACTAGTAGGAGTGAGAAAATCATCACGGGGTGGTGCGCATTGTATGGGTGTGTGTTACATTACATTCACTAGTAGGAGTGAGAAAAACATCACGGGGTGGTGCGCATTGTATGGGTGTGTGTTACATTACATTCACTAGTAAGAGTGAGAAAAACATCACGGGGTGGTGCGCATTGTATGGGTGTGTGTTACATTACATTCACTAGTAGGAAAGAGAAAATCATCACGGGGTGGTACGCATTGTATGGGTGTGTGTTACATTACATTCACTAGTAGGAGTGAGAAAAACATCACGGGGTGGTGCGCATTGTATGGGTGTGTGTTACATTACATTCACTAGTAGGAGTGAGAAAAACATCACGGGGTTGTGCGCATTGTATGGGTGTGTGTTACATTACATTCACTAGTAGGAGTGAGAAAACATCACGGGGTGGTGCGCATTGTATGGGTGTGTGTTACATTACATTCACTAGTAGGAGTGAGAAAAACATCAGGGGGTGGTGCGCATTGTATGGGTGTGTGTTACATTACATTCACTAGTAGGAGTGAGAAAAACATCACGGGGTGGTGCGCATTGTATGGGTGTGTGTTACATTACATTCCCCCTAGTAGGAGTGAGAAAAACATCACGGGGTGGTGCGCATTGTATGGGTGTGTGTTACATTAGATTCACTAGTAGGAGTGAGAAAATCATCACGGGGTGGTGCGCATTGTATGGGTGTGTGTTATATTACATTCACTAGTAGGAGTGAGAAAATCATCACGGGGTGGTGCGCATTGTATGGGTGTGTGTTACATTACATTCACTAGTAGGAGTGAGAAAACATCACGGGGTGGTGCGCATTGTATGGGTGTGTGTTACATTACATTCACTAGTAGGAGTGAGAAAAACATCACGGGGTGGTGCGCATTGTATGGGTGTTTGTTACATTAGATTCACTAGTAGGAGTGAGAAAATCATCACGGGGTGGTGCGCATTGTATGGGTGTGTGTTACATTACATTCACTAGTAGGAGTGAGAAAAACATCACGGGGTGGTGCGCATTGTATGGGTGTGTGTTACATTACATTCACTAGTAGGAGTGAGAAAAACACCACGGGGTGGTGCGCATTGTATGGGTGTGTGTTACATTACATTCACTAGTAGGAGTGAGAAAAACACCACGGGGTGGTGCGCATTTTATTGGTGTGTGTTACATTACATTCACTAGTAGGAGTGAGAAAAACATCAAGGGGTGGTGCGCATTGTATGGGTGTGTGTTACATTACATTCACTAGTAGGAGTGAGAAAAACATCACGGCGTGGTCGCATTGTATGGGTGTTTGTTACATTGGATTCACTAGTAGGAGAGAGAAAAACATCACGGGTTGGTGCACATTGTATGGGTGTGTGTTACATTACATTCACTAGTAGGAGTGAGAAAAACATCACGGGGTGGTGCGCATTGTATGGGTGTGTGTTACATTACATTCACTAGTAGGAGTGAGAAAAACATCACGGGGTGGTGCGCATTGTATGGGTGTGTGTTACATTACATTCACTAGTAGGAGTGAGAAAAACATCACGGGGTGGTGCGCATTGTATGGGTGTGTGTTACATTACATTCACTAGTAGGAGTGAGAAAAACATCACGGGGTGGTGCGCATTGTATGGGTGTGTGTTACATTACATTCACTAGTAGGAGTGAGAAAAACATCACGGGGTTGTGCGCATTGTATGGGTGTGTGTTACATTACATTCACTAGTAGGAGTGAGAAAATCATCACGGGGTGGTACGCATTGTATGGGTGTGTGTTACATTACATTCACTAGTAGGAGTGAGAAAAACATCACGGGGTGGTGCGCATTGTATGGGTGTGTGTTACATTACATTCACTAGTAGGAGTGAGAAAAACATCACGGGGTGGTGCGCATTGTATGGGTGTGTGTTACATTACATTCACTAGTAGGAGTGAGAAAAACATCACGGGCTGGTGCGCATTGTATGGGTGTGTGTTACATTAGATTCACTACTAGGAGTGAGAAAATCAACACGGGGTGGTGCGCATTGTATGGGTGTGTGTTACATTACATTCACTAGTAGGAGTGAGAAAAACATCACGGGGTGGTGCGCATTGTATGGGTGTGTGTTACATTACATTCACTAGTAGGAGTGAGAAAAACATCACGGGGTGGTGCGCATTGTATGTGTGTGTGTTACATTACATTCACTAGTAGGAGTGAGAAAAACATCACGGGGTGGTGCGCATTGTATGGGTGTGTGTTACATTACATTCACTAGTAGGAGTGAGAAAAACATCACGGGGTCATGCGCATTTTATTGGTGTGTGTTACATTACATACACTCGTAGGAGTGAGAAAAACATCAAGGGGTAGTGCGCATTGTATGGGTGTGTGTTACATTAGATTCACTAGTAGGAGTGAGAAAATCATCACGGGGTGGTGCGCATTGTATGGGTGTGTGTTATATTACATTCACTAGTAGGAGTGAGAAAATCATCACGGTGTGGTGCGCATTGTATGGGTGTGTGTTACATTACATTCACTAGTAGGAGTGAGAAAAACATCACGGGGTGGTGCGCATTGTATGGGTGTGTGTTACATTACATTCACTAGTAGGAGTGAGAAAAACATCACGGGGTGGTGCGCATTGTATGGGTGTGTGTTACATTACATTCACTAGTAGGAATGAGAAAATCATCACGGGGTGGTACGCATTGTATGGGTGTGTGTTACATTACATTCACTAGTAGGAGTGAGAAAAACATCACGGGGTGGTGCGCATTGTATGGGTGTGTGTTACATTACATTCACTAGTAGGAGTGAGAAAAACATCACGGGGTTGTGCGCATTGTATGGGTGTGTGTTACATTACATTCACTAGTAGGAGTGAGAAAACATCACGGGGTGGTGCGCATTGTATCGGTGTGTGTTACATTACATTCACTAGTAGGAGTGAGAAAAACATCAGGGGGTGGTGCGCATTGTATGGGTGTGTGTTACATTACATTCACTAGTAGGAGTGAGAAAAACATCACGGGGTGGTGCGCATTGTATGGGTGTGTGTTACATTACATTCCCCCTAGTAGGAGTGAGAAAAACATCACGGGGTGGTGCGCATTGTATGGGTGTGTGTTACATTACATTCACTAGTAGGAGTGAGAAAAACATCACGGGTTGGTGCGCATTGTATGGGTGTGTGTTACATTAGATTCACTAGTAGGAGTGAGAAAAACATCACGGGGTGGTGCGCATTGTATGGGTGTGTGTTACATTACATTCACTAGTAGGAGTGAGAAAAACATCACGGGGTGGTGCGCATTGTATGGGTGTGTGTTACATTACATTCACTAGTAGGAGTGAGAAAAACATCACGGGCTGGTGCGCATTGTATGGGTGTGTGTTACATTACATTCACTAGTAGGAGTGAGAAAAACATCACGGGGTGGTGCGCATTGTATGGGTGTGTGTTACATTACATTCACTAGTAGGAGTGAGAAAAACATCACGGGGTGGTGCGCATTGTATGGGTGTGTGTTACATTTGATTCACTACTAGGAGTGAGAAAATCAACACGGGTGGTGCGCATTGTATGGGTGTGTGTTACATTACATTCACTAGTAGGAGTGAGAAAAACATCACGGGGTGGTGCGCATTGTATGGGTGTGTGTTACATTACATTCACTAGTAGGAGTGAGAAAAACATCACGGGGTGGTGCGCATTGTATGGGTGTGTGTTACATTACATTCACTAGTAGGAATGAGAAAAACATCACGGGGTGGTGCGCATTGTATGGGTGTGTGTTACATTACATTCACTAGTAGGAGTGAGAAAAACATCACGGGGTGGTGCGCATTTTATTGGTGTGTGTTACATTACATTCACTCGTAGGAGTGAGAAAAACATCAAGGGGTGGTGCGCATTGTATGGGTGTGTGTTACATTAGATTCACTAGTAGGAGTGAGAAAATCATCACGGGGTGGTGCGCATTGTATGGGTGTGTGTTATATTACATTCACTAGTAGGAGTGAGAAAATCATCACGGGGTGTTGCGCATTGTATGGGTGTGTGTTACATTACATTCACTAGTAGGAGTGAGAAAACATCACGGGGTGGTGCGCATTGTATGGGTGTGTGTTACATTACATTCACTAGTAGGAGTGAGAAAAACATCACGGGGTGGTGCGCATTGTATGGGTGTTTGTTACATTAGATTCACTAGTAGGAGTGAGAAAATCATCACGGGGTGGTGCGCATTGTATGGGTGTGTGTTACATTACATTCACTAGTAGGAGTGAGAAAAACATCACGGGGTGGTGCGCATTGTATGGGTGTGTGTTACATTACATTCACTAGTAGGAGTGAGAAAAACACCACGGGGTGGTGTGCATTGTATGGGTGTGTGTTACATTACATTCACTAATAGGAGTGAGAAAAACACCACGGGGTCGTGCGCATTTTATTGGTGTGTGTTACATTACATTCACTAGTAGGAGTGAGAAAAACATCAAGGGGTGGTGCGCATTGTATGGGTGTGTGTTACATTACATTCACTAGTAGGAGTGAGAAAAACATCACGGCGTGGTCGCATTGTATGGGTGTTTGTTACATTGGATTCACTAGTAGGAGTGAGAAAAACATCACGGGTTGGTGCACATTGTATGGGTGTGTGTTACATTACATTCACTAGTAGGAGTGAGAAAAACATCACGGGGTGGTGCGCATTGTATGGGTGTGTGTTACATTACATTCACTAGTAGGAGTGAGAAAAACATCACGGGGTGGTGCGCATTGTATGGGTGTGTGTTACATTACATTCACTAGTAGGAGTGAGAAAAACATCACGGGGTGGTGCGCATTGTATGGGTGTGTGTTACATTACATTCACTAGTAGGAGTGAGAAAAACCTCACGGGGTGGTGCGCATTGTATGGGTGTGTGTTACATTACATTCACTACTACGAGTGAGAAAAACATCACGGGGTTGTGCGCATTGTATGGGTGTGTGTTACATTAGATTCACTACTAGGAGTGAGAAAATCAACACGGGGTGGTGCGCATTGTATGGGTGTGTGTTACATTACATTCACTAGTAGGAGTGAGAAAACATCACGGGGTGGTGCGCATTGTATGGGTGTGTGTTACATTACATTCACTAGTAGGAGTGAGAAAAACATCACGGGGTGGTGCGCATTGTATGGGTGTTTGTTACATTAGATTCACTAGTAGGAGTGAGAAAATCATCACGGGGTGGTGCGCATTGTATGGGTGTGTGTTACATTACATTCACTAGTAGGAGTGAGAAAAACATCACGGGGTGGTGCGCATTGTATGGGTGTGTGTTACATTACATTCACTAGTAGGAGTGAGAAAAACACCACGGGGTGGTGCGCATTGTATGGGTGTGTGTTACATTACATTCACTAGTAGGAGTGAGAAAAACACCACGGGGTGGTGCGCATTTTATTGGTGTGTGTTACATTACATTCACTAGTAGGAGTGAGAAAAACATCAAGGGGTGGTGCGCATTGTATGGGTGTGTGTTACATTACATTCACTAGTAGGAGTGAGAAAAACATCACGGCGTGGTCGCATTGTATGGGTGTTTGTTACATTGGATTCACTAGTAGGAGAGAGAAAAACATCACGGGTTGGTGCACATTGTATGGGTGTGTGTTACATTACATTCACTAGTAGGAGTGAGAAAAACATCACGGGGTGGTGCGCATTGTATGGGTGTGTGTTACATTACATTCACTAGTAGGAGTGAGAAAAACATCACGGGGTGGTGCGCATTGTATGGGTGTGTGTTACATTACATTCACTAGTAGGAGTGAGAAAAACATCACGGGGTGGTGCGCATTGTATGGGTGTGTGTTACATTACATTCACTAGTAGGAGTGAGAAAAACATCACGGGGTGGTGCGCATTGTATGGGTGTGTGTTACATTACATTCACTAGTAGGAGTGAGAAAAACATCACGGGGTTGTGCGCATTGTATGGGTGTGTGTTACATTACATTCACTAGTAGGAGTGAGAAAATCATCACGGGGTGGTACGCATTGTATGGGTGTGTGTTACATTACATTCACTAGTAGGAGTGAGAAAAACATCACGGGGTGGTGCGCATTGTATGGGTGTGTGTTACATTACATTCACTAGTAGGAGTGAGAAAAACATCACGGGGTGGTGCGCATTGTATGGGTGTGTGTTACATTACATTCACTAGTAGGAGTGAGAAAAACATCACGGGCTGGTGCGCATTGTATGGGTGTGTGTTACATTAGATTCACTACTAGGAGTGAGAAAATCAACACGGGGTGGTGCGCATTGTATGGGTGTGTGTTACATTACATTCACTAGTAGGAGTGAGAAAAACATCACGGGGTGGTGCGCATTGTATGGGTGTGTGTTACATTACATTCACTAGTAGGAGTGAGAAAAACATCACGGGGTGGTGCGCATTGTATGTGTGTGTGTTACATTACATTCACTAGTAGGAGTGAGAAAAACATCACGGGGTGGTGCGCATTGTATGGGTGTGTGTTACATTACATTCACTAGTAGGAGTGAGAAAAACATCACGGGGTCGTGCGCATTTTATTGGTGTGTGTTACATTACATACACTCGTAGGAGTGAGAAAAACATCAAGGGGTAGTGCGCATTGTATGGGTGTGTGTTACATTAGATTCACTAGTAGGAGTGAGAAAATCATCACGGGGTGGTGCGCATTGTATGGGTGTGTGTTATATTACATTCACTAGTAGGAGTGAGAAAATCATCACGGTGTGGTGCGCATTGTATGGGTGTGTGTTACATTACATTCACTAGTAGGAGTGAGAAAAACATCACGGGGTGGTGCGCATTGTATGGGTGTGTGTTACATTACATTCACTAGTAGGAGTGAGAAAAACATCACGGGGTGGTGCGCATTGTATGGGTGTGTGTTACATTACATTCACTAGTAGGAATGAGAAAATCATCACGGGGTGGTACGCATTGTATGGGTGTGTGTTACATTACATTCACTAGTAGGAGTGAGAAAAACATCACGGGGTGGTGCGCATTGTATGGGTGTGTGTTACATTACATTCACTAGTAGGAGTGAGAAAAACATCACGGGGTTGTGCGCATTGTATGGGTGTGTGTTACATTACATTCACTAGTAGGAGTGAGAAAACATCACGGGGTGGTGCGCATTGTATCGGTGTGTGTTACATTACATTCACTAGTAGGAGTGAGAAAAACATCAGGGGGTGGTGCGCATTGTATGGGTGTGTGTTACATTACATTCACTAGTAGGAGTGAGAAAAACATCACGGGGTGGTGCGCATTGTATGGGTGTGTGTTACATTACATTCCCCCTAGTAGGAGTGAGAAAAACATCACGGGGTGGTGCGCATTGTATGGGTGTGTGTTACATTACATTCACTAGTAGGAGTGAGAAAAACATCACGGGTTGGTGCGCATTGTATGGGTGTGTGTTACATTAGATTCACTAGTAGGAGTGAGAAAAACATCACGGGGTGGTGCGCATTGTATGGGTGTGTGTTACATTACATTCACTAGTAGGAGTGAGAAAAACATCACGGGGTGGTGCGCATTGTATGGGTGTGTGTTACATTACATTCACTAGTAGGAGTGAGAAAAACATCACGGGCTGGTGCGCATTGTATGGGTGTGTGTTACATTACATTCACTAGTAGGAGTGAGAAAAACATCACGGGGTGGTGCGCATTGTATGGGTGTGTGTTACATTACATTCACTAGTAGGAGTGAGAAAAACATCACGGGGTGGTGCGCATTGTATGGGTGTGTGTTACATTAGATTCACTACTAGGAGTGAGAAAATCAACACGGGTGGTGCGCATTGTATGGGTGTGTGTTACATTACATTCACTAGTAGGAGTGAGAAAAACATCACGGGGTGGTGCGCATTGTATGGGTGTGTGTTACATTACATTCACTAGTAGGAGTGAGAAAAACATCACGGGGTGGTGCGCATTGTATGGGTGTGTGTTACATTACATTCACTAGTAGGAATGAGAAAAACATCACGGGGTGGTGCGCATTGTATGGGTGTGTGTTACATTACATTCACTAGTAGGAGTGAGAAAAACATCACGGGGTGGTGCGCATTTTATTGGTGTGTGTTACATTACATTCACTCGTAGGAGTGAGAAAAACATCAAGGGGTGGTGCGCATTGTATGGGTGTGTGTTACATTAGATTCACTAGTAGGAGTGAGAAAATCATCACGGGGTGGTGCGCATTGTATGGGTGTGTGTTATATTACATTCACTAGTAGGAGTGAGAAAATCATCACGGGGTGTTGCGCATTGTATGGGTGTGTGTTACATTACATTCACTAGTAGGAGTGAGAAAACATCACGGGGTGGTGCGCATTGTATGGGTGTGTGTTACATTACATTCACTAGTAGGAGTGAGAAAAACATCACGGGGTGGTGCGCATTGTATGGGTGTTTGTTACATTAGATTCACTAGTAGGAGTGAGAAAATCATCACGGGGTGGTGCGCATTGTATGGGTGTGTGTTACATTACATTCACTAGTAGGAGTGAGAAAAACATCACGGGGTGGTGCGCATTGTATGGGTGTGTGTTACATTACATTCACTAGTAGGAGTGAGAAAAACACCACGGGGTGGTGCGCATTGTATGGGTGTGTGTTACATTACATTCACTAATAGGAGTGAGAAAAACACCACGGGGTCGTGCGCATTTTATTGGTGTGTGTTACATTACATTCACTAGTAGGAGTGAGAAAAACATCAAGGGGTGGTGCGCATTGTATGGGTGTGTGTTACATTACATTCACTAGTAGGAGTGAGAAAAACATCACGGCGTGGTCGCATTGTATGGGTGTTTGTTACATTGGATTCACTAGTAGGAGTGAGAAAAACATCACGGGTTGGTGCACATTGTATGGGTGTGTGTTACATTACATTCACTAGTAGGAGTGAGAAAAACATCACGGGGTGGTGCGCATTGTATGGGTGTGTGTTACATTACATTCACTAGTAGGAGTGAGAAAAACATCACGGGGTGGTGCGCATTGTATGGGTGTGTGTTACATTACATTCACTAGTAGGAGTGAGAAAAACATCACGGGGTGGTGCGCATTGTATGGGTGTGTGTTACATTACATTCACTAGTAGGAGTGAGAAAAACATCACGGGGTGGTGCGCATTGTATGGGTGTGTGTTACATTACATTCACTACTAGGAGTGAGAAAAACATCACGGGGTTGTGCGCATTGTATGGGTGTGTGTTACATTACATTCACTAGTAGGAATGAGAAAATCATCACGGGGTGGTACGCATTGTATGGGTGTGTGTTACATTACATTCACTAGTAGGAGTGAGAAAAACATCACGGGGTGGTGCGCATTGTATGGGTGTGTGTTACATTACATTCACTAGTAGGAGTGAGAAAAACATCACGGGGTTGTGCGCATTGAATGGGTGTGTGTTACATTACATTCACTAGTAGGAGTGAGAAAACATCACAGGGTGGTGCGCATTGTATGGGTGTGTGTGACATTACATTCACTAGTAGGAGTGAGAAAAACATCAGGGGGTCGTGCGCATTGTATGGGTGTGTGTTACATTACATTCACTAGTAGGAGTGAGAAAAACATCACGGGGTGGTGCGCATTGTATGGGTGTGTGTTACATTACATTCCCCCTAGTAGGAGTGAGAAAAACATCACGGGGTGGTGCGCATTGTATGGGTGTGTGTTACATTACATTCACTAGTAGGAGTGAGAAAAACATCACGGGTTGGTGCGCATTGTATGGGTGTGTGTTACATTAGATTCACTAGTAGGAGTGAGAAAAACATCACGGGGTGGTGCGCATTGTATGGGTGTGTGTTACATTACATTCACTAGTAGGAGTGAGAAAAACATCACGGGGTGGTGCGCATTGTATGGGTGTGTGTTACATTACATTCACTAGTAGGAGTGAGAAAAACATCACGGGCTGGTGCGCATTGTATGGGTGTGTGTTACATTACATTCACTAGTAGGAGTGAGAAAAACATCACGGGGTGGTGCGCATTGTATGGGTGTGTGTTACATTACATTCACTAGTAGGAGTGAGAAAAACATCACGGGGTGGTGCGCATTGTATGGGTGTGTGTTACATTAGATTCACTACTAGGAGTGAGAAAATCAACACGGGGTGGTGCGCATTGTATGGGTGTGTGTTACATTACATTCACTAGTAGGAGTGAGAAAAACATCACGGGGTGGTGCGCATTGTATGGGTGTGTGTTACATTACATTCACTAGTAGGAGTGAGAAAAACATCACGGGGTGGTGCACATTGTATGGGTGTGTGTTACATTACATTCACTAGTAGGAGTGAGAAAAACATCACGGGGTGGTTCGCATTGTATGGGTGTGTGTTACATTACATTCACTAGTAGGAGTGAGAAAAACATCACGGGGTGGTGCGCATTTTATTGGTGTGTGTTACATTACATTCACTCGTAGGAGTGAGAAAAACATCAAGGGGTGGTGCGCATTGTATGGGTGTGTGTTACATTAGATTCACTAGTAGGAGTGAGAAAATCATCACGGGGTGGTGCGCATTGTATGGGTGTGTGTTATATTACATTCACTAGTAGGAGTGAGAAAATCATCACGGGGTGGTGCGCATTGTATGGGTGTGTGTTACATTACATTCACTAGTAGGAGTGAGAAAACATCACGGGGTGGTGCGCATTGTATGGGTGTGTGTTACATTACATTCACTAGTAGGAGTGAGAAAAACATCACGGGGTGGTGCGCATTGTATGGGTGTTTGTTACATTAGATTCACTAGTAGGAGTGAGAAAATCATCACGGGGTGGTGCGCATTGTATGGGTGTGTGTTACATTACGTTCACTAGTAGGAGTGAGAAAAACATCACGGGGTGGTGCGCATTGTATGGGTGTGTGTTACATTACGTTCACTAGTAGGAGTGAGAAAAACATCACGGGGTTGGGCGCATTGTATGGGTGTGTGTTACATTACATTCACTAGTAGGAGTGAGAAAATCATCACGGGGTGGTACGCATTGTATGGGTGTGTGTTACATTACATTCACTAGTAGGAGTGAGAAAAACATCACGGGGTGGTGCGCATTGTATGGGTGTGTGTTACATTACATTCACTAGTAGGAGTGAGAAAAACATCACGGGGTGGTGCGCATTGTATGGGTGTGTGTTACATTACATTCACTAGTAGGAGTGAGAAAAACATCACGGGCTGGTGCGCATTGTATGGGTGTGTGTTACATTAGATTCACTACTAGGAGTGAGAAAATCAACACGGGGTGGTGCGCATTGTATGGGTGTGTGTTACATTACATTCACTAGTAGGAGTGAGAAAAACATCACGGGGTGGTGCGCATTGTATGGGTGTGTGTTACATTACATTCACTAGTAGGAGTGAGAAAAACATCACGGGGTGGTGCGCATTGTATGGGTGTGTGTTACATTACATTCACTAGTAGGAGTGAGAAAAACATCACGGGGTGGTGCGCATTGTATGGGTGTGTGTTACATTACATTCACTAGTAGGAGTGAGAAAAACATCACGGGGTCGTGCGCATTTTATTGGTGTGTGTTACATTACATACACTCGTAGGAGTGAGAAAAACATCAAGGGGTAGTGCGCATTGTATGGGTGTGTGTTACATTAGATTCACTAGTAGGAGTGAGAAAATCATCACGGGGTGGTGCGCATTGTATGGGTGTGTGTTATATTACATTCACTAGTAGGAGTGAGAAAATCATCACGGTGTGGTGCGCATTGTATGGGTGTGTGTTACATTACATTCACTAGTAGGAGTGAGAAAAACATCACGGGGTGGTGCGCATTGTATGGGTGTGTGTTACATTACATTCACTAGTAGGAGTGAGAAAAACATCACGGGGTGGTGCGCATTGTATGGGTGTGTGTTACATTACATTCACTAGTAGGAATGAGAAAATCATCACGGGGTGGTACGCATTGTATGGGTGTGTGTTACATTACATTCACTAGTAGGAGTGAGAAAAACATCACGGGGTGGTGCGCATTGTATGGGTGTGTGTTACATTACATTCACTAGTAGGAGTGAGAAAAACATCACGGGGTTGTGCGCATTGTATGGGTGTGTGTTACATTACATTCACTAGTAGGAGTGAGAAAACATCACGGGGTGGTGCGCATTGTATCGGTGTGTGTTACATTACATTCACTAGTAGGAGTGAGAAAAACATCAGGGGGTGGTGCGCATTGTATGGGTGTGTGTTACATTACATTCACTAGTAGGAGTGAGAAAAACATCACGGGGTGGTGCGCATTGTATGGGTGTGTGTTACATTACATTCCCCCTAGTAGGAGTGAGAAAAACATCACGGGGTGGTGCGCATTGTATGGGTGTGTGTTACATTACATTCACTAGTAGGAGTGAGAAAAACATCACGGGTTGGTGCGCATTGTATGGGTGTGTGTTACATTAGATTCACTAGTAGGAGTGAGAAAAACATCACGGGGTGGTGCGCATTGTATGGGTGTGTGTTACATTACATTCACTAGTAGGAGTGAGAAAAACATCACGGGGTGGTGCGCATTGTATGGGTGTGTGTTACATTACATTCACTAGTAGGAGTGAGAAAAACATCACGGGCTGGTGCGCATTGTATGGGTGTGTGTTACATTACATTCACTAGTAGGAGTGAGAAAAACATCACGGGGTGGTGCGCATTGTATGGGTGTGTGTTACATTACATTCACTAGTAGGAGTGAGAAAAACATCACGGGGTGGTGCGCATTGTATGGGTGTGTGTTACATTAGATTCACTACTAGGAGTGAGAAAATCAACACGGGTGGTGCGCATTGTATGGGTGTGTGTTACATTACATTCACTAGTAGGAGTGAGAAAAACATCACGGGGTGGTGCGCATTGTATGGGTGTGTGTTACATTACATTCACTAGTAGGAGTGAGAAAAACATCACGGGGTGGTGCGCATTGTATGGGTGTGTGTTACATTACATTCACTAGTAGGAATGAGAAAAACATCACGGGGTGGTGCGCATTGTATGGGTGTGTGTTACATTACATTCACTAGTAGGAGTGAGAAAAACATCACGGGGTGGTGCGCATTTTATTGGTGTGTGTTACATTACATTCACTCGTAGGAGTGAGAAAAACATCAAGGGGTGGTGCGCATTGTATGGGTGTGTGTTACATTAGATTCACTAGTAGGAGTGAGAAAATCATCACGGGGTGGTGCGCATTGTATGGGTGTGTGTTATATTACATTCACTAGTAGGAGTGAGAAAATCATCACGGGGTGTTGCGCATTTTATGGGTGTGTGTTACATTACATTCACTAGTAGGAGTGAGAAAACATCACGGGGTGGTGCGCATTGTATGGGTGTGTGTTACATTACATTCACTAGTAGGAGTGAGAAAAACATCACGGGGTGGTGCGCATTGTATGGGTGTTTGTTACATTAGATTCACTAGTAGGAGTGAGAAAATCATCACGGGGTGGTGCGCATTGTATGGGTGTGTGTTACATTACATTCACTAGTAGGAGTGAGAAAAACATCACGGCGTGGTCGCATTGTATGGGTGTGTGTTACATTACATTCACTAGTAGGAGTGAGAAAAACATCACGGCGTGGTCGCATTGTATGGGTGTTTGTTACATTGGATTCACTAGTAGGAGTGAGAAAAACATCACGGGTTGGTGCACATTGTATGGGTGTGTGTTACATTACATTCACTAGTAGGAGTGAGAAAAACATCACGGGGTGGTGCGCATTGTATGGGTGTGTGTTACATTACATTCACGAGTAGGAGTGAGAAAAACATCACGGGGTGGTGCGCATTGTATGGGTGTGTGTTACATTACATTCACTAGTAGGAGTGAGAAAAACATCACGGGGTGGTGCGCATTGTATGGGTGTGTGTTACATTACATTCACTAGTAGGAGTGAGAAAAACATCACGGGGTGGTGCGCATTGTATGGGTGTGTGTTACATTACATTCACTAGTAGGAGTGAGAAAAACATCACGGGGTGGTGCGCATTTTATGGGTGTGTGTTACATTACATTCACTAGTAGGAATGAGAAAATCATCACGGGGTGGTACGCATTGTATGGGTGTGTGTTACATTACATTCACTAGTAGGAGTGAGAAAAACATCACGGGGTGGTGCGCATTGTATGGGTGTGTGTTACATTACATTCACTAGTAGGAGTGAGAAAAACATCACGGGGTTGTGCGCATTGTATGGGTGTGTGTTACATTACATTCACTAGTAGGAGTGAGAAAACATCACGGGGTGGTGCGCATTGTATGGGTGTGTGTTACATTACATTCACTAGTAGGAGTGAGAAAAACATCAGGGGGTGGTGCGCATTGTATGGGTGTGTGTTACATTACATTCACTAGTAGGAGTGAGAAAAACATCACGGGGTGGTGCGCATTGTATGGGTGTGTGTTACATTACATTCCCCCTAGTAGGAGTGAGAAAAACATCACGGGGTGGTGCGCATTGTATGGGTGTGTGTTACATTACATTCACTAGTAGGAGTGAGAAAAAGATCACGGGTTGGTGCGCATTGTATGGGTGTGTGTTACATTAGATTCACTAGTAGGAGTGAGAAAAACATCACGGGGTGGTGCGCATTGTATGGGTGTGTGTTACATTACATTCACTAGTAGGAGTGAGAAAAACATCACGGGGTGGTGCGCATTGTATGGGTGTGTGTTACATTACATTCACTAGTAGGAGTGAGAAAAACATCACGGGCTGGTGCGCATTGTATGGGTGTGTGTTACATTACATTCACTAGTAGGAGTGAGAAAAACATCATGGGGTAGTGCGCATTGTATGGGTGTGTGTTACATTACATTCACTAGTAGGAGTGAGAAAAACATCACGGGGTGATGCGCATTGTATGGGTGTGTGTTACATTAGATTCACTACTAGGAGTGAGAAAATCAACACGGGGTGGTGCGCATTGTATGGGTGTGTGTTACATTACATTCACTAGTAGGAGTGAGAAAAACATCACGGGGTGGTGCGCATTGTATGGGTGTGTGTTACATTACATTCACTAGTAGGAGTGAGAAAAACATCACGGGGTGGTGCGCATTGTATGGGTGTGTGTTACATTACATTCACTAGTAGGAGTGAGAAAAACATCACGGGGTGGTGCGCATTGTATGGGTGTGTGTTACATTACATTCACTAGTAGGAGTGAGAAAAACATCACAGGGTGGTGCGCATTTTATTGGTGTGTGTTACATTACATTCACTCGTAGGAGTGAGAAAAACATCAAGGGGTGGTGCGCATTGTATGGGTGTGTGTTACATTAGATTCACTAGTAGGAGTGAGAAAATCATCACGGGGTGGTGCGCATTGTATGGGTGTGTGTTATATTACATTCACTAGTAGGAGTGAGAAAATCATCACGGGGTGGTGCGCATTGTATGGGTGTGTGTTACATTACATTCACTAGTAGGAGTGAGAAAACATCACGGGGTGGTGCGCATTGTATGGGTGTGTGTTACATTACATTCACTAGTAGGAGTGAGAAAAACATCACGGGGTGGTGCGCATTGTATGGGTGTTTGTTACATTAGATTCACTAGTAGGAGTGAGAAAATCATCACGGGGTGGTGCGCATTGTATGGGTGTGTGTTACATTACATTCACTAGTAGGAGTGAGAAAAACATCAGGGGGTGGTGCGCATTGTATGGGTGTGTGTTACATTACATTCACTAGTAGGAGTGAGAAAAACATCACAGGGTGGTGCGCATTGTATGGGTGTGTGTTACATTACATTCCCCCTAGTAGGAGTGAGAAAAACATCACGGGGTGGTGCGCATTGTATGGGTGTGTGTTACATTACATTCACTAGTAGGAGTGAGAAAAACATCACGGGTTGGTGCGCATTGTATGGGTGTGTGTTACATTAGATTCACTAGTAGGAGTGAGAAAAACATCACGGGTTGGTGCGCATTGTATGGGTGTGTGTTACATTACATTCACTAGTAGGAGTGAGAAAAACATCACGGGGTGGTGCGCATTGTATGGGTGTGTGTTACATTACATTCACTAGTAGGAGTGAGAAAAACATCACGGGCTGGTGCGCATTGTATGGGTGTGTGTTACATTACATTCACTAGTAGGAGTGAGAAAAACATCACGGGGTGGTGCGCATTGTATGGGTGTGTGTTACATTACATTCACTAGTAGGAGTGAGAAAAACATCACGGGGTGGTGCGCATTTTATGGGTGTGTGTTACATTAGATTCACTACTAGGAGTGAGAAAATCAACACGGGGTGGTGCGCATTGTATGGGTGTGTGTTACATTACATTCACTAGTAGGAGTGAGAAAAACATCACGGGGTGGTGCGCATTGTATGGGTGTGTGTTACATTACATTCACTAGTAGGAGTGAGAAAAACATCACGGGGTGGTGCGCATTGTATGGGTGTGTGTTACATTACATTCACTAGTAGGAGTGAGAAAAACATCACGGGGTGGTGCGCATTGTATGGGTGTGTGTTACATTACATTCACTAGTAGGAGTGAGAAAAACATCACGGGGTCGTGCGCATTTTATTGGTGTGTGTTACATTACATACACTCGTAGGAGTGAGAAAAACATCAAGGGGTGGTGCGCATTGTATGGGTGTGTGTTACATTAGATTCACTAGTAGGAGTGAGAAAATCATCACGGGGTGGTGCGCATTGTATGGGTGTGTGTTATATTACATTCACTAGTAGGAGTGAGAAAATCATCACGGGGTGGTGCGCATTGTATGGGTGTGTGTTACATTACATTCACTAGTAGGAGTGAGAAAAACATCACGGGGTGGTGCGCATTGTATGGGTGCTTGTTACATTAGATTCAGTAGTAGGAGTGAGAAAAACATCACGGGGTGGTGCGCATTGCATGGGTGTGTGTTACATTACATTCACTAGTAGGAGTGAGAAAAACATCACGGGGTAGTGCGCATTGTATGGGTGTGTGTTACATTGCATTCACTAGTAGGAGTGAGAAAAACATCATGGGGTGGTGCGCATGGTATGGGTGTGTGTTACATTGCATTCACTAGTAGGAGTGGGAAAAACATCACGGGGTGGTGCGCATGGTATGGGTGTGTGTTACAATACATTCGCTAGTAGGAGTGGGAAAAACATCACGGGGTGGTGCGCATTGTATGGGTGTGTGTTACATTACATTCACTAGTAGGAGTGAGAAAAACATCACGGGGTGGTGCGCATTGTATGGGTGTGTGTTACATTACATTCACTAGTAGGAGTGAGAAAAACATCAAGGGGTGGTGCGCATTGTATGGGTGTGTGTTACATTACATTCACTAGTAGGAGTGGGAAAAACATCACGGGGTGGTGCGCATTGTATGGGTGTGTGTTACATTACATTCACTAGTAGGAGTGGGAAAAACATCACGGGGTGTTGCGCATTGTATGGGTGTGTGTTACATTACATTCACTAGTAGGAGTGAGAAAAACATCACGGGGTGGTGCGCATTGTATGGGTGTGTGTTACATTACATTCACTAGTAGGAGTGAGAAAAACGTCACGGGGTGGTGCGCATTGTATGGGTGTTTGTTACATTACATTCACTAGTAGGAGTGAGAAAAACGTCACGGGGTGGTGCGCATTGTATGGGTGTGTGTTACATTACATTCACTAGTAGGAGTGAGAAAAACACCACGGGGTGGTGCGCATTGTATTGGTGTGTGTTACATTACATTCACTAGTAGGAGTGAGAAAAACATCAAGGGGTGGTGCGCATTGTATGGGTGTGTGTTACATTACATTCACTAGTAGGAGTGAGAAAAACATCACGGCGTGGTCGCATTGTATGGGTGTTTGTTACATTGGATTCACTAGTAGGAGTGAGAAAAACATCACGGGTTGGTGCGCATTGTATGGGTGTGTGTTACATTAGATTCAGTAGTAGGAGTGAGAAAAACATCCAGGTGTGGTGCGCATTGTATGGGTGTGTGTTACATTACATTCACTAGTAGGAGTGAGAAAAACATCATGGGGTGGTGCGCATTGTATGGGTGTGTGTTACATTACATTCACTAGTAGGAGTGAGAAAAACATCACGGGGTGGTGCGCATTGTATGGGTGTGTGTTACATTACATTCACTAGTAGGAGTGAGAAAAACGTCACGGGGTGGTGCGCATTGTATGGGTGTTTGTTACATTACATTCACTAGTAGGAGTGAGAAAAACGTCACGGGGTGGTGCGCATTGTATGGGTGTGTGTTACATTACATTCACTAGTAGGAGTGAGAAAAACACCACGGGGTGGTGCGCATTGTATTGGTGTGTGTTACATTACATTCACTAGTAGGAGTGAGAAAAACATCAAGGGGTGGTGCGCATTGTATGGGTGTGTGTTACATTACATTCACTAGTAGGAGTGAGAAAAACATCACGGGGTGGTGCGCATTGTATGGGTGTGTGTTACATTACATTCACTAGTAGGAGTGAGAAAAACATCACGGGGTGGTGCGCATTGTATGGGTGTGTGTTACATTAGATTCAGTAGTAGGAGTGAGAAAAACATCAAGGGGTGGTGCGCATTGTATGGGTGTGTGTTACATTACATTCACTAGTAGGAGTGAGAAAAACATCACGGGGTGGTGCGCATTGTATGGGTGTGTGTTACATTGCATTCACTAGTAGGAGTGAGAAAAACATCACGGGGTGGTGCGCATTGTATGGGTGTGTGTTACATTGCATTCACTACTAGGAGTGAGAAAAACATCATGGGGTGGTGCGCATTGTATGGGTGTGTGTTACATTACATTCACTAGTAGGAGTGAGAAAAACATCACGGGGTGGTGCGCATTGTATGGGTGTGTGTTACATTACATTCACTAGTAGGAATGAGAAAAACATCACGGGGTGGTGCGCATTGTATGGGTGTGTGTTACATTACATTCACTAGTAGGAGTGAGAAAAACATCACGGGGTGGTTCGCATTGTATGGGTGTGTGTTACATTACATTCACTAGTAGGAGTGAGAAAAACATCACGGGGTGGTGCGCATTGTATGGGTGTGTGTTACATTACATTCACTAGTAGGAGTGAGAAAAACATCACGGGGTGGTGCGCATTGTATGGGTGTGTGTTACATTACATTCCCCCTAGTAGGAGTGAGAAAAACATCACGGGGTGGTGCGCATTGTATGGGTGTGTGTTACATTACATTCACTAGTAGGAGTGAGAAAAACATCACGGGGTGGTGCGCATTGTATGGGTGTGTGTTACATTACATTCACTAGTAGGAGTGAGAAAAACATCACGGGGTTGTGCGCATTGTATGGGTGTGTGTTACATTACATTCACTAGTAGGAGTGAGAAAACATCACGGGGTGGTGCGCACTGTATGGGTGTGTGTTACATTACATTCACTAGTAGGAGTGAGAAAAACATCACGGGGTGGTGCGCATTGTATGGGTGTTTGTTACATTAGATTCACTAGAAGGAGTGAGAAAATCATCACGGGGTTGTGCGCATTGTATGGGTGTGTGTTACATTACATTCACTAGTAGGAGTGAGAAAAACATCACGGGGTGGTGCGCATTGTATGGGTGTGTGTTACATTACATTCACTAGTAGGAGTGAGAAAAACATCACGGGGTGGTGCGCATTGTATGGGAGTGTGTTACATTACATTCACTAGTAGGAGTGAGAAAACATCACGGGGTGGTGCGCATTGTATGGGTGTGTGTTACATTACATTCACTAGTAGGAGTGAGAAAAACATCACGGGGTGGTGCGCATTGTATGGGTGTTTGTTACATTAGATTCACTAGTAGGAGTGAGAAAATCATCACGCGGTGGTGCGCATTGTATGGGTGTGTGTTACATTACATTCACTAGTAGGAGTGAGAAAAACATCACGGGGTGGTGCGCATTGTATGGGTGTGTGTTACATCACATTCACTAGTAGGAGTGAGAAAAACATCAGGGGGTGGTGCGCATTGTATGGGTGTGTGTTACATTACATTCACTAGTAGGAGTGAGAAAAACATCACGGGGTGGTGCACATTGTATGGGTGTGTGTTACATTACATTCCCCCTAGTAGGAGTGAGAAAAACATCACGGGGTGGTGCGCATTGTATGGGTGTGTGTTACATTACATTCACTAGTAGGAGTGAGAAAAACATCACGGGTTGGTGCGCATTGTATGGGTGTGTGTTACATTAGATTCACTAGTAGGAGTGAGAAAAACATCACGGGGTGGTGCGCATTGTATGGGTGTGTGTTACATTACATTCACTAGTAGGAGTGAGAAAAACATCACGGGGTGGTGCGCATTGTATGGGTGTGTGTTACATTACATTCACTAGTAGGAGTGAGAAAAACATCACGGGCTGGTGCGCATTGTATGGGTGTGTGTTACATTACATTCACTAGTAGGAGTGAGAAAAACATCACGGGGTGGTGCGCATTGTATGGGTGTGTGTTACATTACATTCACTAGTAGGAGTGAGAAAAACATCACGGGGTGGTGCGCACTGTATGGGTGTGTGTTACATTAGATTCACTACTAGGAGTGAGAAAATCAACACGGGGTGGTGCGCATTGTATGGGTGTGTGTTACATTACATTCACTAGTAGGAGTGAGAAAAACATCACGGGGTGGTGCGCATTGTATGGGTGTGTGTTACATTACATTCACTAGTAGGAGTGAGAAAAACATCACGGGGTGGTGCGCATTGTATGGGTGTGTGTTACATTACATTCACTAGTAGGAGTGAGAAAACCATCACGGGGTGGAGCGCATTGTATGGGTGTGTGTTACATTAGATTCACTAGTAGGAGTGAGAAAAACATCACGGGGTGGTGCGCATTGTATGGGTGTGTGTTACATTACATTCACTAGTAGGAGTGAGAAAAACATCATGGCGTGGTGCGCATTGTATGGGTGTGTGTTATATTACATTCACTAGTAGGAGTGAGAAAAACATCACGGGGTGGTGCGCATTGTATGGGTGTGTGTTACATTACATTCACTAGTAGGAGTGAGAAAAACATCACGGGGTGGTGCGCATTGTATGGGTGTGTGTTACATTACATTCACTAGTAGGAGTGAGAAAAACATCACGTGGTGGTGCGCATTGTATGGGTGTGTGTTACATTAGATTCACTAGTAGGAGTGAGAAAAACATCACGGGGTGGTGCGCATTGTATGGGTGTGTGTTACATTAGATTCACTAGTAGGAGTGAGAAAAACATCACGGGGTGGTGCGCATTGTATGGATGTGTGTTACATTAGATTCACTAGTAGGAGTGAGAAAAACATCACGGGGTGGTGCGCATTGTATGGGTGTGTGTTACATTACATTCACTAGTAGGAGTGAGAAAAATATCACGGGGTGGTGCGCACTGTATGGGTGTGTGTTACATTACATTCACTAGTAGGAGTGAGAAAAACATCACGGGGTGGTGCGCACTGTATGGGTGTGTGTTACATTAGATTCACTACTAGGATTGAGAAAATCAACACGGGGTGGTGCGCAATGTATGGGTGTGTGTTACCTTACATTCACTAGTAGGAGTGAGAAAAACATCACGGGGTGGTGCGCATTTTATGGGTGTGTGTTACATTACATTCACTAGTAGGAGTGAGAAAAACATCACGGGGTGGTGCGCATTTTATGGGTGTGTGTTACATTACATTCACTAGTAGCAGTGAGAAAAACATCACGGGGTGGTGCGCATTTTATGGGTGTGTCTTACATTACATTCACTAGTAGGAGTGAGAAAAACATCACGGGGTGGTGCGCATTGTATGGGTGTGTGTTACATTAGATTCACTAGTAGCAGTGAGAAAAACATCACGGGGTGGTGCGCATTGTATGGGTGTGTGTTACATTACATTCACTAGTAGGAGTGAGAAAAACATCACGGGGCGGTGCGCATTGTATGGGTGTGTGTTACATTACATTCACTAGTAGGAATGAGAAAATAATCACGGGGTGGTGCGCATTGTATGGGTGTGTGTTACATTACATTCACTAGTAGGAGTGAGAAAAACATCACGGGGTGGTGCGCATTGTATGGGTGTGTGTTACATTACATTCACTAGTAGGAGTGAGAAAAACATCACAGGGTGGTGCGCATTGTATGGGTGTGTGTTACATTACATTCACTAGTAGGAGTGAGAAAACATCACGGGGTGGTGCGCATTGTATGGGTGTGTGTTACATTACATTCACTAGTAGGAGTGAGAAAAACATCACGGGGTGGTGCGCATTGTATGGGTGTTTGTTACATTAGATTCACTAGAAGGAGTGAGAAAATCATCACGGGGTGGTGCGCATTGTATGGGTGTGTGTTACACTACATTCACTAGTAGGAGTGAGAAAAACATCACGGGGTGGTGCGCATTGTATGGGTGTGTGTTACATTACATTCACTAGTAGGAGTGAGAAAAACATCACGGGGTGGTGCGCATGGTATGGGTGTGTGTTACATTACATTCACTAGTAGGAGTGAGAAAACATCACGGGGTGGTGCGCATTGTATGGGTGTGTGTTATATTACATTCACTAGTAGGCGTGAGAAAAACATCACGGGGTGGTGCGCATTGTATGGGTGTGTGTTACATTACATTCACTAGTAGGAGTGAGAAAAACATCACGGGGTTGTGCGCATTGTATGGGTGTGTGTTACATTAGATTCACTAGTAGGAGTGAGAAAAACATCACGGGCTGGTGCGCATTGTATGGGTGTGTGTTACATTACATTCACTAGTAGGAGTGAGAAAAACATCACGGGGTGGTGCGCATTGTATGGGTGTGTGTTACATTACATTCACTAGTAGGAGTGAGAAAAACATCACGGGGTGGTGCGCATTGTATGGGTGTGTGTTACATTAGATTCACTACTAGGAGTGAGAAAATCAACACGGGTGGTGCGCATTGTATGGGTGTGTGTTACATTACATTCACTAGTAGGAGTGAGAAAAACATCACGGGGTGGTGCGCATTGTATGGGTGTGTGTTACATTACATTCACTAGTAGGAGTGAGAAAAACATCACGGGGTGGTGCGCATTGTATGGGTGTGTGTTACATTACATTCACTAGTAGGAATGAGAAAAACATCACGGGGTGGTGCGCATTGTATGGGTGTGTGTTACATTACATTCACTAGTAGGAGTGAGAAAAACATCACGGGGTGGTGCGCATTTTATTGGTGTGTGTTACATTACATTCACTCGTAGGAGTGAGAAAAACATCAAGGGGTGGTGCGCATTGTATGGGTGTGTGTTACATTAGATTCACTAGTAGGAGTGAGAAAATCATCACGGGGTGGTGCGCATTGTATGGGTGTGTGTTATATTACATTCACTAGTAGGAGTGAGAAAATCATCACGGGGTGTTGCGCATTTTATGGGTGTGTGTTACATTACATTCACTAGTAGGAGTGAGAAAACATCACGGGGTGGTGCGCATTGTATGGGTGTGTGTTACATTACATTCACTAGTAGGAGTGAGAAAAACATCACGGGGTGGTGCGCATTGTATGGGTGTTTGTTACATTAGATTCACTAGTAGGAGTGAGAAAATCATCACGGGGTGGTGCGCATTGTATGGGTGTGTGTTACATTACATTCACTAGTAGGAGTGAGAAAAACATCACGGCGTGGTCGCATTGTATGGGTGTGTGTTACATTACATTCACTAGTAGGAGTGAGAAAAACATCACGGCGTGGTCGCATTGTATGGGTGTTTGTTACATTGGATTCACTAGTAGGAGTGAGAAAAACATCACGGGTTGGTGCACATTGTATGGGTGTGTGTTACATTACATTCACTAGTAGGAGTGAGAAAAACATCACGGGGTGGTGCGCATTGTATGGGTGTGTGTTACATTACATTCACGAGTAGGAGTGAGAAAAACATCACGGGGTGGTGCGCATTGTATGGGTGTGTGTTACATTACATTCACTAGTAGGAGTGAGAAAAACATCACGGGGTGGTGCGCATTGTATGGGTGTGTGTTACATTACATTCACTAGTAGGAGTGAGAAAAACATCACGGGGTGGTGCGCATTGTATGGGTGTGTGTTACATTACATTCACTAGTAGGAGTGAGAAAAACATCACGGGGTGGTGCGCATTTTATGGGTGTGTGTTACATTACATTCACTAGTAGGAATGAGAAAATCATCACGGGGTGGTACGCATTGTATGGGTGTGTGTTACATTACATTCACTAGTAGGAGTGAGAAAAACATCACGGGGTGGTGCGCATTGTATGGGTGTGTGTTACATTACATTCACTAGTAGGAGTGAGAAAAACATCACGGGGTTGTGCGCATTGTATGGGTGTGTGTTACATTACATTCACTAGTAGGAGTGAGAAAACATCACGGGGTGGTGCGCATTGTATGGGTGTGTGTTACATTACATTCACTAGTAGGAGTGAGAAAAACATCAGGGGGTGGTGCGCATTGTATGGGTGTGTGTTACATTACATTCACTAGTAGGAGTGAGAAAAACATCACGGGGTGGTGCGCATTGTATGGGTGTGTGTTACATTACATTCCCCCTAGTAGGAGTGAGAAAAACATCACGGGGTGGTGCGCATTGTATGGGTGTGTGTTACATTACATTCACTAGTAGGAGTGAGAAAAAGATCACGGGTTGGTGCGCATTGTATGGGTGTGTGTTACATTAGATTCACTAGTAGGAGTGAGAAAAACATCACGGGGTGGTGCGCATTGTATGGGTGTGTGTTACATTACATTCACTAGTAGGAGTGAGAAAAACATCACGGGGTGGTGCGCATTGTATGGGTGTGTGTTACATTACATTCACTAGTAGGAGTGAGAAAAACATCACGGGCTGGTGCGCATTGTATGGGTGTGTGTTACATTACATTCACTAGTAGGAGTGAGAAAAACATCATGGGGTGGTGCGCATTGTATGGGTGTGTGTTACATTACATTCACTAGTAGGAGTGAGAAAAACATCACGGGGTGATGCGCATTGTATGGGTGTGTGTTACATTAGATTCACTACTAGGAGTGAGAAAATCAACACGGGGTGGTGCGCATTGTATGGGTGTGTGTTACATTACATTCACTAGTAGGAGTGAGAAAAACATCACGGGGTGGTGCGCATTGTATGGGTGTGTGTTACATTACATTCACTAGTAGGAGTGAGAAAAACATCATGGGGTGGTGCGCATTGAATGGGTGTGTGTTACATTACATTCACTAGTAGGAGTGAGAAAAACATCACGGGGTGGTGCGCATTGTATAGGTGTGTGTTACATTACATTCACTAGTAGGAGTGAGAAAAACATCACGGGGTGGTGCGCATTGTATGGGTGTGTGTTACATTACATTCACTAGTAGGAGTGAGAAAAACATCACAGGGTGGTGCGCATTTTATTGGTGTGTGTTACATTACATTCACTCGTAGGAGTGAGAAAAACATCAAGGGGTGGTGCGCATTGTATGGGTGTGTGTTACATTAGATTCACTAGTAGGAGTGAGAAAATCATCACGGGGTGGTGCGCATTGTATGGGTGTGTGTTATATTACATTCACTAGTAGGAGTGAGAAAATCATCACGGGGTGGTGCGCATTGTATGGGTGTGTGTTACATTACATTCACTAGTAGGAGTGAGAAAACATCACGGGGTGGTGCGCATTGTATGGGTGTGTGTTACATTACATTCACTAGTAGGAGTGAGAAAAACATCACGGGGTGGTGCGCATTGTATGGGTGTTTGTTACATTAGATTCACTAGTAGGAGTGAGAAAATCATCACGGGGTGGTGCGCATTGTATGGGTGTGTGTTACATTACATTCACTAGTAGGAGTGAGAAAAACATCAGGGGGTGGTGCGCATTGTATGGGTGTGTGTTACATTACATTCACTAGTAGGAGTGAGAAAAACATCACAGGGTGGTGCGCATTGTATGGGTGTGTGTTACATTACATTCCCCCTAGTAGGAGTGAGAAAAACATCACGGGGTGGTGCGCATTGTATGGGTGTGTGTTACATTACATTCACTAGTAGGAGTGAGAAAAACATCACGGGTTGGTGCGCATTGTATGGGTGTGTGTTACATTAGATTCACTAGTAGGAGTGAGAAAAACATCACGGGTTGGTGCGCATTGTATGGGTGTGTGTTACATTACATTCACTAGTAGGAGTGAGAAAAACATCACGGGGTGGTGCGCATTGTATGGGTGTGTGTTACATTACATTCACTAGTAGGAGTGAGAAAAACATCACGGGCTGGTGCGCATTGTATGGGTGTGTGTTACATTACATTCACTAGTAGGAGTGAGAAAAACATCACGGGGTGGTGCGCATTGTATGGGTGTGTGTTACATTACATTCACTAGTAGGAGTGAGAAAAACATCACGGGGTGGTGCGCATTTTATGGGTGTGTGTTACATTAGATTCACTACTAGGAGTGAGAAAATCAACACGGGGTGGTGCGCATTGTATGGGTGTGTGTTACATTACATTCACTAGTAGGAGTGAGAAAAACATCACGGGGTGGTGCGCATTGTATGGGTGTGTGTTACATTACATTCACTAGTAGGAGTGAGAAAAACATCACGGGGTGGTGCGCATTGTATGGGTGTGTGTTACATTACATTCACTAGTAGGAGTGAGAAAAACATCACGGGGTGGTGCGCATTGTATGGGTGTGTGTTACATTACATTCACTAGTAGGAGTGAGAAAAACATCACGGGGTCGTGCGCATTTTATTGGTGTGTGTTACATTACATACACTCGTAGGAGTGAGAAAAACATCAAGGGGTGGTGCGCATTGTATGGGTGTGTGTTACATTAGATTCACTAGTAGGAGTGAGAAAATCATCACGGGGTGGTGCGCATTGTATGGGTGTGTGTTATATTACATTCACTAGTAGGAGTGAGAAAATCATCACGGGGTGGTGCGCATTGTATGGGTGTGTGTTACATTACATTCACTAGTAGGAGTGAGAAAAACATCACGGGGTGGTGCGCATTGTATGGGTGCTTGTTACATTAGATTCAGTAGTAGGAGTGAGAAAAACATCACGGGGTGGTGCGCATTGCATGGGTGTGTGTTACATTACATTCACTAGTAGGAGTGAGAAAAACATCACGGGGTAGTGCGCATTGTATGGGTGTGTGTTACATTGCATTCACTAGTAGGAGTGAGAAAAACATCATGGGGTGGTGCGCATGGTATGGGTGTGTGTTACATTGCATTCACTAGTAGGAGTGGGAAAAACATCACGGGGTGGTGCGCATGGTATGGGTGTGTGTTACAATACATTCGCTAGTAGGAGTGGGAAAAACATCACGGGGTGGTGCGCATTGTATGGGTGTGTGTTACATTACATTCACTAGTAGGAGTGAGAAAAACATCACGGGGTGGTGCGCATTGTATGGGTGTGTGTTACATTACATTCACTAGTAGGAGTGAGAAAAACATCAAGGGGTGGTGCGCATTGTATGGGTGTGTGTTACATTACATTCACTAGTAGGAGTGGGAAAAACATCACGGGGTGGTGCGCATTGTATGGGTGTGTGTTACATTACATTCACTAGTAGGAGTGGGAAAAACATCACGGGGTGTTGCGCATTGTATGGGTGTGTGTTACATTACATTCACTAGTAGGAGTGAGAAAAACATCACGGGGTGGTGCGCATTGTATGGGTGTGTGTTACATTACATTCACTAGTAGGAGTGAGAAAAACGTCACGGGGTGGTGCGCATTGTATGGGTGTTTGTTACATTACATTCACTAGTAGGAGTGAGAAAAACGTCACGGGGTGGTGCGCATTGTATGGGTGTGTGTTACATTACATTCACTAGTAGGAGTGAGAAAAACACCACGGGGTGGTGCGCATTGTATTGGTGTGTGTTACATTACATTCACTAGTAGGAGTGAGAAAAACATCAAGGGGTGGTGCGCATTGTATGGGTGTGTGTTACATTACATTCACTAGTAGGAGTGAGAAAAACATCACGGCGTGGTCGCATTGTATGGGTGTTTGTTACATTGGATTCACTAGTAGGAGTGAGAAAAACATCACGGGTTGGTGCGCATTGTATGGGTGTGTGTTACATTAGATTCAGTAGTAGGAGTGAGAAAAACATCCAGGTGTGGTGCGCATTGTATGGGTGTGTGTTACATTACATTCACTAGTAGGAGTGAGAAAAACATCATGGGGTGGTGCGCATTGTATGGGTGTGTGTTACATTACATTCACTAGTAGGAGTGAGAAAAACATCACGGGGTGGTGCGCATTGTATGGGTGTGTGTTACATTACATTCACTAGTAGGAGTGAGAAAAACGTCACGGGGTGGTGCGCATTGTATGGGTGTTTGTTACATTACATTCACTAGTAGGAGTGAGAAAAACGTCACGGGGTGGTGCGCATTGTATGGGTGTGTGTTACATTACATTCACTAGTAGGAGTGAGAAAAACACCACGGGGTGGTGCGCATTGTATTGGTGTGTGTTACATTACATTCACTAGTAGGAGTGAGAAAAACATCAAGGGGTGGTGCGCATTGTATGGGTGTGTGTTACATTACATTCACTAGTAGGAGTGAGAAAAACATCACGGGGTGGTGCGCATTGTATGGGTGTGTGTTACATTACATTCACTAGTAGGAGTGAGAAAAACATCACGGGGTGGTGCGCATTGTATGGGTGTGTGTTACATTAGATTCAGTAGTAGGAGTGAGAAAAACATCAAGGGGTGGTGCGCATTGTATGGGTGTGTGTTACATTACATTCACTAGTAGGAGTGAGAAAAACATCACGGGGTGGTGCGCATTGTATGGGTGTGTGTTACATTGCATTCACTAGTAGGAGTGAGAAAAACATCACGGGGTGGTGCGCATTGTATGGGTGTGTGTTACATTGCATTCACTACTAGGAGTGAGAAAAACATCATGGGGTGGTGCGCATTGTATGGGTGTGTGTTACATTACATTCACTAGTAGGAGTGAGAAAAACATCACGGGGTGGTGCGCATTGTATGGGTGTGTGTTACATTACATTCACTAGTAGTAATGAGAAAAACATCACGGGGTGGTGCGCATTGTATGGGTGTGTGTTACATTACATTCACTAGTAGGAGTGAGAAAAACATCACGGGGTGGTTCGCATTGTATGGGTGTGTGTTACATTACATTCACTAGTAGGAGTGAGAAAAACATCACGGGGTGGTGCGCATTGTATGGGTGTGTGTTACATTACATTCACTAGTAGGAGTGAGAAAAACATCACGGGGTGGTGCGCATTGTATGGGTGTGTGTTACATTACATTCCCCCTAGTAGGAGTGAGAAAAACATCACGGGGTGGTGCGCATTGTATGGGTGTGTGTTACATTACATTCACTAGTAGGAGTGAGAAAAACATCACGGGGTGGTGCGCATTGTATGGGTGTGTGTTACATTACATTCACTAGTAGGAGTGAGAAAAACATCACGGGGTTGTGCGCATTGTATGGGTGTGTGTTACATTACATTCACTAGTAGGAGTGAGAAAACATCACGGGGTGGTGCGCATTGTATGGGTGTGTGTTACATTACATTCACTAGTAGGAGTGAGAAAAACATCACGGGGTGGTGCGCATTGTATGGGTGTTTGTTACATTAGATTCACTAGAAGGAGTGAGAAAATCATCACGGGGTTGTGCGCATTGTATGGGTGTGTGTTACATTACATTCACTAGTAGGAGTGAGAAAAACATCACGGGGTGGTGCGCATTGTATGGGTGTGTGTTACATTACATTCACTAGTAGGAGTGAGAAAAACATCACGGGGTGGTGCGCATTGTATGGGAGTGTGTTACATTACATTCACTAGTAGGAGTGAGAAAACATCACGGGGTGGTGCGCATTGTATGGGTGTGTGTTACATTACATTCACTAGTAGGAGTGAGAAAAACATCACGGGGTGGTGCGCATTGTATGGGTGTTTGTTACATTAGATTCACTAGTAGGAGTGAGAAAATCATCACGCGGTGGTGCGCATTGTATGGGTGTGTGTTACATTACATTCACTAGTAGGAGTGAGAAAAACATCACGGGGTGGTGCGCATTGTATGGGTGTGTGTTACATCACATTCACTAGTAGGAGTGAGAAAAACATCAGGGGGTGGTGCGCATTGTATGGGTGTGTGTTACATTACATTCACTAGTAGGAGTGAGAAAAACATCACGGGGTGGTGCACATTGTATGGGTGTGTGTTACATTACATTCCCCCTAGTAGGAGTGAGAAAAACATCACGGGGTGGTGCGCATTGTATGGGTGTGTGTTACATTACATTCACTAGTAGGAGTGAGAAAAACATCACGGGTTGGTGCGCATTGTATGGGTGTGTGTTACATTAGATTCACTAGTAGGAGTGAGAAAAACATCACGGGGTGGTGCGCATTGTATGGGTGTGTGTTACATTACATTCACTAGTAGGAGTGAGAAAAACATCACGGGGTGGTGCGCATTGTATGGGTGTGTGTTACATTACATTCACTAGTAGGAGTGAGAAAAACATCACGGGCTGGTGCGCATTGTATGGGTGTGTGTTACATTACATTCACTAGTAGGAGTGAGAAAAACATCACGGGGTGGTGCGCATTGTATGGGTGTGTGTTACATTACATTCACTAGTAGGAGTGAGAAAAACATCACGGGGTGGTTCGCATTGTATGGGTGTGTGTTACATTACATTCACTAGTAGGAGTGAGAAAAACATCACGGGGTGGTGCGCATTGTATGGGTGTGTGTTACATTACATTCACTAGTAGGAGTGAGAAAAACATCACGGGGTGGTGCGCATTGTATGGGTGTGTGTTACATTACATTCACTAGTAGGAATGAGAAAATCATCACGGGGTGGTACGCATTGTATGGGTGTGTGTTACATTACATTCACTAGTAGGAGTGAGAAAAACATCACGGGGTGGTGCGCATTGTATGGGTGTGTGTTACATTACATTCACTAGTAGGAGTGAGAAAAACATCACGGGGTTGTGCGCATTGTATGGGTGTGTGTTACATTACATTCACTAGTAGGAGTGAGAAAACATCACGGGGTGGTGCGCATTGTATGGGTGTGTGTTACATTACATTCACTAGTAGGAGTGAGAAAAACATCACGGGGTGGTGCGCATTGTATGGGTGTTTGTTACATTAGATTCACTAGAAGGAGTGAGAAAATCATCACGGGGTTGTGCGCATTGTATGGGTGTGTGTTACATTACATTCACTAGTAGGAGTGAGAAAAACATCACGGGGTGGTGCGCATTGTATGGGTGTGTGTTACATTACATTCACTAGTAGGAGTGAGAAAAACATCACGGGGTGGTGCGCATTGTATGGGAGTGTGTTACATTACATTCACTAGTAGGAGTGAGAAAACATCACGGGGTGGTGCGCATTGTATGGGTGTGTGTTACATTACATTCACTAGTAGGAGTGAGAAAAACATCACGGGGTGGTGCGCATTGTATGGGTGTTTGTTACATTAGATTCACTAGTAGGAGTGAGAAAATCATCACGCGGTGGTGCGCATTGTATGGGTGTGTGTTACATTACATTCACTAGTAGGAGTGAGAAAAACATCACGGGGTGGTGCGCATTGTATGGGTGTGTGTTACATCACATTCACTAGTAGGAGTGAGAAAAACATCAGGGGGTGGTGCGCATTGTATGGGTGTGTGTTACATTACATTCACTAGTAGGAGTGAGAAAAACATCACGGGGTGGTGCACATTGTATGGGTGTGTGTTACATTACATTCCCCCTAGTAGGAGTGAGAAAAACATCACGGGGTGGTGCGCATTGTATGGGTGTGTGTTACATTACATTCACTAGTAGGAGTGAGAAAAACATCACGGGTTGGTGCGCATTGTATGGGTGTGTGTTACATTAGATTCACTAGTAGGAGTGAGAAAAACATCACGGGGTGGTGCGCATTGTATGGGTGTGTGTTACATTACATTCACTAGTAGGAGTGAGAAAAACATCACGGGGTGGTGCGCATTGTATGGGTGTGTGTTACATTACATTCACTAGTAGGAGTGAGAAAAACATCACGGGCTGGTGCGCATTGTATGGGTGTGTGTTACATTACATTCACTAGTAGGAGTGAGAAAAACATCACGGGGTGGTGCGCATTGTATGGGTGTGTGTTACATTACATTCACTAGTAGGAGTGAGAAAAACATCACGGGGTGGTGCGCACTGTATGGGTGTGTGTTACATTAGATTCACTACTAGGAGTGAGAAAATCAACACGGGGTGGTGCGCATTGTATGGGTGTGTGTTACATTACATTCACTAGTAGGAGTGAGAAAAACATCACGGGGTGGTGCGCATTGTATGGGTGTGTGTTACATTACATTCACTAGTAGGAGTGAGAAAAACATCACGGGGTGGTGCGCATTGTATGGGTGTGTGTTACATTACATTCACTAGTAGGAGTGAGAAAACCATCACGGGGTGGAGCGCATTGTATGGGTGTGTGTTACATTAGATTCACTAGTAGGAGTGAGAAAAACATCACGGGGTGGTGCGCATTGTATGGGTGTGTGTTACATTACATTCACTAGTAGGAGTGAGAAAAACATCATGGCGTGGTGCGCATTGTATGGGTGTGTGTTATATTACATTCACTAGTAGGAGTGAGAAAAACATCACGGGGTGGTGCGCATTGTATGGGTGTGTGTTACATTACATTCACTAGTAGGAGTGAGAAAAACATCACGGGGTGGTGCGCATTGTATGGGTGTGTGTTACATTACATTCACTAGTAGGAGTGAGAAAAACATCACGTGGTGGTGCGCATTGTATGGGTGTGTGTTACATTAGATTCACTAGTAGGAGTGAGAAAAACATCACGGGGTGGTGCGCATTGTATGGGTGTGTGTTACATTAGATTCACTAGTAGGAGTGAGAAAAACATCACGGGGTGGTGCGCATTGTATGGATGTGTGTTACATTAGATTCACTAGTAGGAGTGAGAAAAACATCACGGGGTGGTGCGCATTGTATGGGTGTGTGTTACATTACATTCACTAGTAGGAGTGAGAAAAATATCACGGGGTGGTGCGCACTGTATGGGTGTGTGTTACATTACATTCACTAGTAGGAGTGAGAAAAACATCACGGGGTGGTGCGCACTGTATGGGTGTGTGTTACATTAGATTCACTACTAGGATTGAGAAAATCAACACGGGGTGGTGCGCAATGTATGGGTGTGTGTTACCTTACATTCACTAGTAGGAGTGAGAAAAACATCACGGGGTGGTGCGCATTTTATGGGTGTGTGTTACATTACATTCACTAGTAGGAGTGAGAAAAACATCACGGGGTGGTGCGCATTTTATGGGTGTGTGTTACATTACATTCACTAGTAGCAGTGAGAAAAACATCACGGGGTGGTGCGCATTTTATGGGTGTGTCTTACATTACATTCACTAGTAGGAGTGAGAAAAACATCACGGGGTGGTGCGCATTGTATGGGTGTGTGGTACATTAGATTCACTAGTAGCAGTGAGAAAAACATCACGGGGTGGTGCGCATTGTATGGGTGTGTGTTACATTACATTCACTAGTAGGAGTGAGAAAAACATCACGGGGCGGTGCGCATTGTATGGGTGTGTGTTACATTACATTCACTAGTAGGAATGAGAAAATAATCACGGGGTGGTGCGCATTGTATGGGTGTGTGTTACATTACATTCACTAGTAGGAGTGAGAAAAACATCACGGGGTGGTGCGCATTGTATGGGTGTGTGTTACATTACATTCACTAGTAGGAGTGAGAAAAACATCACAGGGTGGTGCGCATTGTATGGGTGTGTGTTACATTACATTCACTAGTAGGAGTGAGAAAACATCACGGGGTGGTGCGCATTGTATGGGTGTGTGTTACATTACATTCACTAGTAGGAGTGAGAAAAACATCACGGGGTGGTGCGCATTGTATGGGTGTTTGTTACATTAGATTCACTAGAAGGAGTGAGAAAATCATCACGGGGTGGTGCGCATTGTATGGGTGTGTGTTACACTACATTCACTAGTAGGAGTGAGAAAAACATCACGGGGTGGTGCGCATTGTATGGGTGTGTGTTACATTACATTCACTAGTAGGAGTGAGAAAAACATCACGGGGTGGTGCGCATGGTATGGGTGTGTGTTACATTACATTCACTAGTAGGAGTGAGAAAACATCACGGGGTGGTGCGCATTGTATGGGTGTGTGTTATATTACATTCACTAGTAGGCGTGAGAAAAACATCACGGGGTGGTGCGCATTGTATGGGTGTGTGTTACATTACATTCACTAGTAGGAGTGAGAAAAACATCACGGGGTTGTGCGCATTGTATGGGTGTGTGTTACATTAGATTCACTAGTAGGAGTGAGAAAAACATCACGGGGTGGTGCGCATTGTATGGGTGTGTGTTACATTAGATTCACTAGTAGGAGTGAGAAAAACATCACGGGGTGGTGCGCATTGTATGGGTGTGTGTTACATTAGATTCACTAGTAGGAGTGAGAAAAACATCACGGGGTGGTGCGCATTGTATGGGTGTGTGTTACATTAGATTCACTAGTAGGAGTGAGAAAAACATCACGGGGTGGTGCGCATTGTATGGATGTGTGTTACATTAGATTCACTAGTAGGAGTGAGAAAAACATCACGGGGTGGTGCGCATTGTATGGGTGTGTGTTACATTACATTCACTAGTAGGAGTGAGAAAAACATCACGGGGTGGTGCGCATTGTATGGGTGTGTGTTACATTACATTCACTAGTAGGAGTGAGAAAACCATCACGGGGTGGAGCGCATTGTATGGGTGTGTGTTACATTACATTCACTAGTAGGAGTGAGAAAAACATCACGGGGTGGTGCGCATTGTATGGGTGTGTGTTACATTAGATTCACTAGTAGGAGTGAGAAAAACATCACGGGGTGGTGCGCATTGTATGGGTGTGTGTTACATTACATTCACTAGTAGGAGTGAGAAAAACATCACGGGGTGGTGCGCATTGTATGGGTGTGTGTTACATTAGATTCACTAGTAGGATTGAGAAAAACATCACGGGGTGGTGCGCATTCTATGGGTGTGTGTTACATTAGATTCACTAGTAGGAGTGAGAAAAACATCACGTGGTGGTGCGCATTGTATGGATGTGTGTTACATTAGATTCACTAGTAGGAGTGAGAAAAACATCACGGGGTGGTGCGCATTGTATGGGTGTGTGTTACATTACATTCACTAGTAGGAGTGAGAAACACATCACGGGGTGGTGCGCACTGTATGGGTGTGTGTTACATTACATTCACTAGTAGGAGTGAGAAAAACATCACGGGCTGGTGCGCATTGTATGGGTGTGTGTTACATTACATTCACTAGTAGGAGTGAGAAAAACATCACGGGGTGGTGCGCACTGTATGGGTGTGTGTTACATTACATTCACTAGTAGGAGTGAGAAAAACATCACGGGGTGGTGCGCACTGTATGGGTGTGTGTTACCTTACATTCACTAGTAGGAGTGAGAAAAACATCACGGGGTGGTGCGCACTGTATGGGTGTGTGTTACATTACATTCACTAGTAGGAGTGAGAAAAACATCACGGGGTGGTGCGCACTGTATGGGTGTGTGTTACATTAGATTCACTACTAGGATTGAGAAAATCAACACGGGGTGGTGCGCACTGTATGGGTGTGTGTTACCTTACATTCACTAGTAGGAGTGAGAAAAACATCACGGGGTGGTGCGCACTTTATGGGTGTGTGTTACGTTACATTCACTAGTAGGAGTGAGAAAAACATCACGGGGTGGTGCGCATTTTATGGGTGTGTCTTACATTACATTCACTAGTAGGAGTGAGAAAAACATCACGGGGTGGTGCGCATTGTATGGGTGTGTGTTACATTAGATTCACTAGTAGGAGTGAGAAAAACATCACGGGGTGGTGCGCATTGTATGGGTGTGTGTTCCATTAGATTCACTAGTAGGAGTGAGAAAAACATCACGGGGTGGTGCGCATTGTATGGATGTGTGTTACATTAGATTCACTAGTAGGAGTGAGAAAAGCATCACGGGGTGGTGCGCATTGTATGGGTGTGTGTTACATTACATTCACTAGTAGGAGTGAGAAACACATCACGGGGTGGTGCGCACTGTATGGGTGTGTGTTACATTACATTCACTAGTAGGAGTGAGAAAAACATCACGGGGTGGTGCGCATTGTATGGGTGTGTGTTACATTACATTCACTAGTAGGAGTGAGAAAAACATCACGGGGTGGTGCGCACTGTATGGGTGTGTGTTACATTACATTCACTAGTAGGAGTGAGAAAAACATCACGGGGTGGTGCGCACTGTATGGGTGTGTGTTACCTTACATTCACTAGTAGGAGTGAGAAAAACATCACGGGGTGGTGCGCACTGTATGGGTGTGTGTTACATTACATTCCCTAGTAGGAGTGAGAAAAACATCACGGGGTGGTGCGCACTGTATGGGTGTGTGTTACATTAGATTCACTACTAGGATTGAGAAAATCAACACGGGGTGGTGCGCACTGTATGGGTGTGTGTTACCTTACATTCACTAGTAGGAGTGAGAAAAACATCACGGGGTGGTGCGCAATTTATGGGTGTGTGTTACATTACATTCACTAGTAGGAGTGAGAAAAACATCACGGGGTGGTGCGCATTTTATGGGTGTGTCTTACATTACATTCACTAGTAGGAGTGAGAAAAACATCACGGGGTGGTGCGCATTGTATCGGTGTGTGTTACATTACATTCACTAGTAGGAGTGAGAAAAACATCACGGGGTGGTGCGCATTGTATGGGTGTGTGTTACATTACATTCACTAGTAGGAGTGAGAAAAACATCACGGGGCGGTGCGCATTGTATGGGTGTGTGTTACATTACATTCACTAGTAGGAATGAGAAAATCATCACGGGGTGGTGCGCATTGTATGGGTGTGTGTTACATTACATTCACTAGTAGGAGTGAGAAAAACATCACGGGGTGGTGCGCATTGTATGGGTGTGTGTTACATTACATTGACTAGTAGGAGTGAGAAAAACATCACGGGGTGGTGCGCATTGTATGGGTGTGTGTTACATTACATTCACTAGTAGGAGTGAGAAAACATCACGGGGTGGTGCGCATTGTATGGGTGTGTGTTACATTACATTCACTAGTAGGAGTGAGAAAAACATCACGGGGTGGTGCGCATTGTATGGGTGTTTGTTACATTAGATTCACTAGAAGGAGTGAGAAAATCATCACGGGTTGGTGCGCATTGTATGGGTGTGTGTTACACTACATTCACTAGTAGGAGTGAGAAAAACATCACGGGGTGGTGCGCATTGTATGGGTGTGTGTTACATTACATTCACTAGTAGGAGTGAGAAAACATCACGGGGTGATGCGCATTGTATGGGTGTGTGTTACATTACATTCACTAGTAGGCGTGAGAAAAACATCACGGGGTGGTGCGCATTGTATGGGTGTGTGTTACATTACATTCACTAGTAGGAGTGAGAAAAACATCACGGGGTGGTGCGCATTGTATGGGTGTGTGTTACATTAGATTCACTAGTAGGAGTGAGAAAAACATCACGGGGTGGTGCGCATTGTATGGGTGTGTGTTACATTAGATTCACTAGTAGGAGTGAGAAAAACATCACGGGGTGGTGCGCATTGTATGGGTGTGTGTTACATTAGATTCACTAGTAGGAGTGAGAAAAACATCACGGGGTGGTGCGCATTGTATGGGTGTGTGTTACATTAGATTCACTAGTAGGAGTGAGAAAAACATCACGGGGTGGTGCGCATTGTATGGATGTGTGTTACATTAGATTCACTAGTAGGAGTGAGAAAAACATCACGGGGTGGTGCGCATTGTATGGGTGTGTGTTACATTACATTCACTAATAGGAGTGAGAAAAACATCACGGGGTGGTGCGCATTGTATGGGTGTGTGTTACATTACATTCACTAGTAGGAGTGAGAAAACCATCACGGGGTGGAGCGCATTGTATGGGTGTGTGTTACATTACATTCACTAGTAGGAGTGAGAAAAACATCACGGGGTGGTGCGCATTGTATGGGTGTGTGTTACATTACATTCACTAGTAGGAGTGAGAAAAACATCACGGCGTGGTGCGCATTGTATGGGTGTGTGTTACATTACATTCACTAGTAGGAGTGAGAAACACATCACGGGGTGGTGCGCATTGTATGGGTGTGTGTTACATTAGATTCACTAGTAGGAGTGAGAAAAACATCACGGGGTGGTGCGCATTGTATGGGTGTGTGTTACATTACATTCACTAGTAGGAGTGAGAAAAACATCACGGGGTGGTGCGCATTGTATGGGTGTGTGTTACATTAGATTCACTAGTAGGAGTGAGAAAAACATCACGGGGTGGTGCGCATTGTATGGGTGTGTGTTACATTACATTCACTAGTAGGAGTGAGAAAAACATCACGGGGTGGTGCGCACTGTATGCGTGTGTGTTACATTAGATTCACTACTAGGATTGAGAAAATCAACACGGGGTGGTGCGCACTGTATGGGTGTTTGTTACCTTACATTCACTAGTAGGAGTGAGAAAAACATCACGGGGTGGTGCGCACTTTATGGGTGTGTGTTACATTACATTCACTAGTAGGAGTGAGAAAAACATCACGGGGTGGTGCGCATTTTATGTGTGTGTGTTACATTACATTCACTAGTAGGAGTGAGAAAAACATCACGGGGTGGTGCGCATTTTATGGGTGTGTGTTACATTACATTCACTAGTAGGAGTGAGAAAAACATCACGGGGTGGTGCACATTTTATGGGTGTGTGTTACATTACATTCACTAGTAGGAGTGAGAAAAACATCACGGGGTGGTGCGCATTGTATGGGTGTGTGTTACATTACATTCACTAGTAGGAGTGAGAAAAACATCACGGGGTGGAGCGCATTGTATGGGTGTGTGTTACATTACATTCACTAGTAGGAGTGAGAAAAACATCACGGGGTGGTGCGCATTGTATGGGTGTGTGTTACATTAGATTCACTAGTAGGAGTGAGAAAAACATCTCGGGGTGGTGCGCATTGTATGGGTGTGTGTTACATTAGATTCACTAGTAGGAGTGAGAAAAACATCACGGGGTGGTGCGCATTGTATGGGTGTGTGTTACAATACATTCACTAGTAGGAGTGAGAAAAACATCATGGGGTGGTGCGCAATGTATGGGTGTGTGTTACATTACATTCACTAGTAGGAGTGAGAAAAACATCACGGGGTGGTGCGCATTGTATGGGTGTGTGTTACATTAGATTCACTAGTAGGAGTGAGAAAAACATCACGGGGTGGTGCTCATTGTATGGGTGTGTGTTACATTAGATTCTCTAGTAGGAGTGAGAAAACCATCACGGGGTGGAGCGCATTGTATGGGTGTGTGTTACATTACATTCACTAGTAGGAGTGAGAAAAACATCACGGGGTGGTGCGCATTGTATGGGTGTGTGTTACATTACATTCACTAGTAGGAGTGAGAAAAACATCACGGGGTGGTGCGCAATGTATGGGTGTGTGTTACATTACATTCACTAGTAGGAGTGAGAAAAACATCACGGGGTGGTGCGCATTGTATGGGTGTGTGTTACATTAGATTCACTAGTAGGAGTGAGAAAAACATCACGGGGTGGTGCGCATTGTATGGGTGTGTGTTACATTACATTCACTAGTAGGAGTGAGAAAAATATCACGGGGTGGTGCGCATTGTATGGGTGTGTGTTACATTACATTCACTAGTAGGAGTGAGAAAAACATCACGGGGTGGTGCGCATTGTATGGGTGTGTGTTACATTAGATTCACTAGTAGGAGTGAGAAAAACATCACGGGGTGGTGCGCATTGTATGGGTGTGTGTTACATTAGATTCACTAGTAGGAGTGAGAAAAACATCACGGGGTGGTGCGCATTGTATGGGTGTGTGTTACATTAGATTCACTAGTAGGAGTGAGAAAAACATCACGGGGTGGTGCGCATTTTATGGGTGTGTGTTACATTACATTCACTAGTAGGAGTGAGAAAAACATCACGGGGTGGTGCGCATTGTATGGGTGTGTGTTACATTACATTCACTAGTAGGAGTGAGAAAACCATCACGGGGTGGAGCGCATTGTATGGGTGTGTGTTACATTACATTCACTAGTAGGAGTGAGAAAAACATCACGTGGTGGTGCGCATTGTATGGGTGTGTGTTACATTACATTCACTAGTAGGAGTGAGAAAAACATCATGGCGTGGTGCGCATTGTATGGGTGTGTGTTACATTACATTCACTAGTAGGAGTGAGAAAAACATCACGGGGTGGTGCGCATTGTATGTGTGTGTGTTACATTACATTCACTAGTAGGAGTGAGAAAAACATCACGGGGTGGTGCGCATTGTATGGGTGTGTGTTACATTACATTCACTAGTAGGAGTGAGAAAAACATCACGGGGTGGTGCGCATTGTATGGGTGTGTGTTACATTAGATTCACTAGTAGGAGTGAGAAAAACATCACGGGGTGGTGCGCATTGTATGGGTGTGTGTTACATTAGATTCACTAGTAGGAGTGAGAAAAACATCACGGGGTGGTGCGCATTGTATGGGTGTGTGTTACAGTACATTCACTAGTAGGAGTGAGAAAAACATCACGGGGTGGTGCGCATTGTATGGGTTAGTGTTACATTACATTCACTAGTAGGAGTGAGAAAAACATCACGGGGTGGTGCGCACTGTATGGGTGTGTGTTACATTACATTCACTAGTAGGAGTGAGAAAAACATCACGGGGTGGTGCGCATTGTATGGGTGTGTGTTACATTACATTCACTACTAGGATTGAGAAAAACATCACGGGGTGGTGCGCATTGTATGGGTGTGTGTTACATTACATTCACTAGTAGGAGTGAGAAAAACATCACATGGTGGTGCGCAATGTATGGGTGTGTGTTACATTACATTCACTAGTAGGAGTGAGAAAAACATCACGGGGTGGTGCGCATTGTATGGGTGTGTGTTACATTACATTCACTAGTAGGAGTGAGAAAAACATCACGGGCTGGTGCGCATTGTATGGGTGTGTGTTACATTACATTCACTAGTAGGAGTGAGAAAAACATCACGGGGTGGTGCGCATTGTATGGGTGTGTGTTACATTACATTCACTAGTAGGAGTGAGAAAAACATCACGGGGTGGTGCGCACTGTATGGGTGTGTGTTACATTAGATTCACTACTAGGAGTGAGAAAATCAACACGGGGTGGTGCGCATTGTATGGGTGTGTGTTACATTACATTCACTAGTAGGAGTGAGAAAAACATCACGGGGTGGTGCGCATTGTATGGGTGTGTGTTACATTACATTCACTAGTAGGAGTGAGAAAAACATCACGGGGTGGTGCGCATTGTATGGGTGTGTGTTACATTACATTCACTAGTAGGAGTGAGAAAACCATCACGGGGTGGAGCGCATTGTATGGGTGTGTGTTACATTAGATTCACTAGTAGGAGTGAGAAAAACATCACGGGGTGGTGCGCATTGTATGGGTGTGTGTTACATTACATTCACTAGTAGGAGTGAGTAAAACATCATGGCGTGGTGCGCATTGTATGGGTGTGTGTTATATTACATTCACTAGTAGGAGTGAGAAAAACATCACGGGGTGGTGCGCATTGTATGGGTGTGTGTTACATTACATTCACTAGTAGGAGTGAGAAAAACATCACGGGGTGGTGCGCATTGTATGGGTGTGTGTTACATTACATTCACTAGTAGGAGTGAGAAAAACATCACGTGGTGGTGCGCATTGTATGGGTGTGTGTTACATTAGATTCACTAGTAGGAGTGAGAAAAACATCACGGGGTGGTGCGCATTGTATGGGTGTTTGTTACATTACATTCACTAGTAGGAGTGAGAAAAACATCACGGGGTGGTGCGCATTGTATGGATGTGTGTTACATTAGATTCACTAGTAGGAGTGAGAAAAACATCACGGGGTGGTGCGCATTGTATGGGTGTGTGTTACATTACATTCACTAGTAGGAGTGAGAAAAATATCACGGGGTGGTGCGCACTGTATGGGTGTGTGTTACATTACATTCACTAGTAGGAGTGAGAAAAACATCACGGGGTGGTGCGCACTGTATGGGTGTGTGTTACATTAGATTCACTACTAGGATTGAGAAAATCAACACGGGGTGGTGCGCAATGTATGGGTGTGTGTTACCTTACATTCACTAGTAGGAGTGAGAAAAACATCACGGGGTGGTGCGCATTTTATGGGTGTGTGTTACATTACATTCACTAGTAGGAGTGAGAAAAACATCACGGGGTGGTGCGCATTTTATGGGTGTGTGTTACATTACATTCACTAGTAGGAGTGAGAAAAACATCACGGGGTGGTGCGCATTTTATGGGTGTGTCTTACATTACATTCACTAGTAGGAGTGAGAAAAACATCACGGGGTGGTGCGCATTGTATGGGTGTGTGTTACATTAGATTCACTAGTAGCAGTGAGAAAAACATCACGGGGTGGTGCGCATTGTATGGGTGTGTGTTACATTACATTCACTAGTAGGAGTGAGAAAAACATCACGGGGCGGTGCGCATTGTATGGGTGTGTGTTACATTACATTCACTAGTAGGAATGAGAAAATCATCACGGGGTGGTGCGCATTGTATGGGTGTGTGTTACATTACATTCACTAGTAGGAGTGAGAAAAACATCACGGGGTGGTGCGCATTGTATGGGTGTGTGTTACATTACATTCACTAGTAGGAGTGAGAAAAACATCACAGGGTGGTGCGCATTGTATGGGTGTGTGTTACATTACATTCACTAGTAGAAGTGAGAAAACATCACGGGGTTGTGCGCATTGTATGGGTGTGTGTTACATTACATTCACTAGTAGGAGTGAGAAAAACATCACGGGGTGGTGCGCATTGTATGGGTGTTTGTTACATTAGATTCACTAGAAGGAGTGAGAAAATCATCACGGGGTGGTGCGCATTGTATGGGTGTGTGTTACATTACATTCACTACTAGGAGTGAGAAAAACATCACGGGGTGGTGCGCATTGTATGGGTGTGTGTTACATTACATTCACTAGTAGGAGTGAGAAAAACATCACATGGTGGTGCGCATGGTATGGGTGTGTGTTACATTACATTCACTAGTAGGAGTGAGAAAACATCACGGGGTGGTGCGCATTGTATGGGTGTGTGTTACATTACATTCACTAGTAGGCGTGAGAAAAACATCACGGGGTGGTGCGCATTGTATGGGTGTGTGTTACATTACATTCACTAGTAGGAGTGAGAAAAACATCACGGGGTTGTGCGCATTGTATGGGTGTGTGTTACATTACATTCACTAGTAGGAGTGAGAAAAACATCACGGGGTGGTGCGCACTGTATGGGTGTGTGTTACATTAGATTCACTAGTAGGAGTGAGAAAATCAACACGGGGTGGTGCGCATTGTATGGGTGTGTGTTACATTACATTCACTAGTAGGAGTGAGAAAAACATCACGGGGTGGTGCGCATTGTATGGGTGTGTGTTCCGTTAGATTCACTAGTAGGAGTGAGAAAAACATCAAGGGGTGGTGCGCATTGTATGGGTGTGTGTTACATTACATTCACTAGTAGGAGTGAGAAAACCATCACGGGGTGGAGCGCATTGTATGGGTGTGTGTTACATTACATTCACTAGTAGGAGTGAGAAAAACATCACGTGGTGGTGCGCATTGTATGGGTGTGTGTTACATTACATTCACTAGTAGGAGTGAGAAAAACATCATGGCGTGGTGCGCATTGTATGGGTGTGTGTTACATTACATTCACTAGTAGGAGTGAGAAAAACATCACGGGGTGGTGCGCATTGTATGTGTGTGTGTTACATTACATTCACTAGTAGGAGTGAGAAAAACATCACGGGGTGGTGCGCATTGTATGGGTGTGTGTTACATTACATTCACTAGTAGGAGTGAGAAAAACATCACGGGGTGGTGCGCATTGTATGGGTGTGTGTTACATTAGATTCACTAGTAGGAGTGAGAAAAACATCACGGGGTGGTGCGCATTGTATGGGTGTGTGTTACATTAGATTCACTAGTAGGAGTGAGAAAAACATCACGGGGTGGTGCGCATTGTATGGGTGTGTGTTACAGTACATTCACTAGTAGGAGTGAGAAAAACATCACGGGGTGGTGCGCATTGTATGGGTTAGTGTTACATTACATTCACTAGTAGGAGTGAGAAAAACATCACGGGGTGGTGCGCACTGTATGGGTGTGTGTTACATTACATTCACTAGTAGGAGTGAGAAAAACATCACGGGGTGGTGCGCATTGTATGGGTGTGTGTTACATTACATTCACTACTAGGATTGAGAAAAACATCACGGGGTGGTGCGCATTGTATGGGTGTGTGTTACATTACATTCACTAGTAGGAGTGAGAAAAACATCACATGGTGGTGCGCAATGTATGGGTGTGTGTTACATTACATTCACTAGTAGGAGTGAGAAAAACATCACGGGGTGGTGCGCATTGTATGGGTGTGTGTTACATTACATTCACTAGTAGGAGTGAGAAAAACATCACGGGCTGGTGCGCATTGTATGGGTGTGTGTTACATTACATTCACTAGTAGGAGTGAGAAAAACATCACGGGGTGGTGCGCACTGTATGGGTGTGTGTTACATTACATTCACTAGTAGGAGTGAGAAAAACATCACGGGGTGGTGCGCACTGTATGGGTGTGTGTTACATTAGATTCACTACTAGGAGTGAGAAAATCAACACGGAGTGGTGCGCATTGTATGGGTGTGTGTTACATTACATTCACTAGTAGGAGTGAGAAAAACATCACGGGGTGGTGCGCATTGTATGGGTGTGTGTTACATTACATTCACTAGTAGGAGTGAGAAAAACATCACGGGGTGGTGCGCATTGTATGGGTGTGTGTTACATTACATTCACTAGTAGGAGTGAGAAAACCATCACGGGGTGGAGCGCATTGTATGGGTGTGTGTTACATTAGATTCACTAGTAGGAGTGAGAAAAACATCACGGGGTGGTGCGCATTGTATGGGTGTGTGTTACATTACATTCACTAGTAGGAGTGAGTAAAACATCATGGCGTGGTGCGCATTGTATGGGTGTGTGTTATATTACATTCACTAGTAGGAGTGAGAAAAACATCACGGGGTGGTGCGCATTGTATGGGTGTGTGTTACATTACATTCACTAGTAGGAGTGAGAAAAACATCACGGGGTGGTGCGCATTGTATGGGTGTGTGTTACATTACATTCACTAGTAGGAGTGAGAAAAACATCACGTGGTGGTGCGCATTGTATGGGTGTGTGTTACATTAGATTCACTAGTAGGAGTGAGAAAAACATCACGGGGTGGTGCGCATTGTATGGGTGTTTGTTACATTACATTCACTAGTAGGAGTGAGAAAAACATCACGGGGTGGTGCGCATTGTATGGGTGTGTGTTACATTACATTCACTAGTAGGAGTGAGAAAAACATCACAGGGTGGTGCGCATTGTATGGGTGTGTGTTACATTACATTCACTAGTAGGAGTGAGAAAACATCACGGGGTGGTGCGCATTGTATGGGTGTGTGTTACATTAGATTCACTAGTAGGATTGAGAAAAACATCACGGGGTGGTGCGCATTCTATGGGTGTGTGTTACATTAGATTCACTAGTAGGAGTGAGAAAAACATCACGTGGTTGTGCGCATTGTATGGATGTGTGTTACATTAGATTCACTAGTAGGAGTGAGAAAAACATCACGGGGTGGTGCGCATTGTATGGGTGTGTGTTACACTACATTCACTAGTAGGAGTGAGAAAAACATCACGGGGTGGTGCGCATTGTATGGGTGTGTGTTACATTACATTCACTAGTAGGAGTGAGAAAAACATCACGGGGTGGTGCGCATGGTATGGGTGTGTGTTACATTACAGTCACTAGTAGGAGTGAGAAAACATCACGGGGTGGTGCGCATTGTATGGGTGTGTGTTACATTACATTCACTAGTAGGCGTGAGAAAAACATCACGGGGTGGTGCGCATTGTATGGGTGTGTGTTACATTACATTCACTAGTAGGAGTGAGAAAAACATCACGGGGTTGTGCGCATTGTATTGGTGTGTGTTACCTTAGATTCACTAGTAGGAGTGAGAAAAACATCACGGGGTGGTGCGCATTGTATGGGTGTGTGTTACATTAGATTCACTAGTAGGAGTGAGAAAAACATCACGGGGTGGTGCGCCTTGTATGGGTGTGTGTTACATTAGATTCACTAGTAGGAGTGAGAAAAACATCACGGGGTGGTGCGCATTGTATGGGTGTGTGTTCCGTTAGATTCACTAGTAGGAGTGAGAAAAACATCACGGGGTGGTGCGCATTGTATGGATGTGTGTTACATTAGATTCACTAGTAGGAGTGAGAAAAACATCACGGGGTGGTGCGCATTGTATGGGTGTGTGTTACATTACATTCACTAGTAGGAGTGAGAAAAACATCACGGGGTGGTGCGCATTGTATGGGTGTGTGTTACATTACATTCACTAGTAGGAGTGAGAAAACCATCACGGGGTGGAGCGCATTGTATGGGTGTGTGTTACATTACATTCACTAGTAGGAGTGAGAAAAACATCACGGTGTGGTGCGCATTGTATGGGTGTGTGTTACATTACATTCACTAGTAGGAGTGAGAAAAACATCACGGCGTGGTGCGCATTGTATGGGTGTGTGTTACATTACATTCACTAGTAGGAGTGAGAAACACATCACGGGGTGGTGCGCATTGTATGGGTGTGTGTTACATTAGATTCACTAGTAGGAGTGAGAAAAACATCACGGGGTGGTGCGCATTGTATGGGTGTGTGTTACATTACATTCACTAGTAGGAGTGAGAAAAACATCACGGGGTGGTGCGCATTGTATGGGTGTGTGTTACATTAGATTCACTAGTAGGATTGAGAAAAACATCACGGGGTGGTGCGCATTCTATGGGTGTGTGTTACATTAGATTCACTAGTAGGAGTGAGAAAAACATCACGTGGTGGTGCGCATTGTATGGATGTGTGTTACATTAGATTCACTAGTAGGAGTGAGAAAAACATCACGGGGTGGTGCGCATTGTATGGGTGTGTGTTACATTACATTCACTAGTAGGAGTGAGAAACACATCACGGGGTGGTGCGCACTGTATGGGTGTGTGTTACATTACATTCACTAGTAGGAGTGAGAAAAACATCACGGGGTGGTGCGCAGTGTATGGGTGTGTGTTACATTACATTCACTAGTAGGAGTGAGAAAAACATCACGGGGTGGTGCGCACTGTATGGGAGTGTGTTACATTACATTCACTAGTAGAAGTGAGAAAAACATCACGGGGTGGTGCGCACTGTATGGGTGTGTGTTACCTTACATTCACTAGTAGGAGTGAGAAAAACATCACGGGGTGGTGCGCACTGTATGGGTGTGTGTTACATTACATTCACTAGTAGGAGTGAGAAAAACATCACGGGGTGGTGCGCACTGTATGGGTGTGTGTTACATTAGATTCACTAGTAGGATTGAGAAAAACATCACGGGGTGGTGCGCATTGTATGGGTGTGTGTTACATTAGATTCACTAGTAGGAGTGAGAAAAACATCACGGGGTGGTGCGCATTGTATGGGTGTGTGTTACATTACATTCACTAGTAGGAGTGAGAAAAACATCACGGGGTGGTGCGCATTGTATGGGTGTGTGTTACATTAGATTCACTAGTAGGAGTGAGAAACACATCACGGGGTGGTGCGCATTCTATGGGTGTGTGTTACATTAGATTCACTAGTAGGAGTGAGAAAAACATCACGTGGTTGTGCGCATTGTATGGATGTGTGTTACATTAGATTCACTAGTAGGAGTGAGAAAAACATCACGGGGTGGTGCGCATTTTATGGGTGTGTGTTACATTACATTCACTAGTAGGAGTGAGAAACACATCACGGGGTGGTGCGCACTGAATGGGTGTGTGTTACATTACATTCACTAGTAGGAGTGAGAAAAACATCACGGGGTGGTGCGCATTGTATGGGTGTGTGTTACATTACATTCACTAGTAGGAGTGAGAAAAACATCACGGGGTGGTGCGCACTGTATGGGTGTGTGTTACATTACATTCACTAGTAGGAGTGAGAAAAACATCACGGGGTGGTGCGCACTGTATGGGTGTGTGTTACCTTACATTCACTAGTAGGAGTGAGAAAAACATCACGGGGTGGTGCGCACTGTATGGGTGTGTGTTACATTACATTCACTAGTAGGAGTGAGAAAAACTTCACGGGGTGGTGCGCACTGTATGGGTGTGTGTTACATTAGATTCACTACTAGGATTGAGAAAATCAACACGGGGTGGTGCGCACTGTATGGGTGTGTGTTACCTTACATTCACTAGTAGGAGTGAGAAAAACATCACGGGGTGGTGCGCACTTTATGGCTGTGTGTTACATTACATTCACTAGTAGGAGTGAGAAAAACATCACGGGGTGGTGCGCATTTTATGGGTGTGTCTTACATTACATTCACTAGTAGGAGTGAGAAAAACATCACGGGGTGGTGCGCATTGTATCGGTGTGTGTTACATTACATTCACTAGTAGGAGTGAGAAAAACATCACGGGGTGGTGCGCATTGTATGGGTGTGTGTTACATTACATTCACTAGTAGGAGTGAGAAAAACATCACGGGGCGGTGCGCATTGTATGGGTGTGTGTTACATTACATTCACTAGTAGGAATGAGAAAATCATCACGGGGTGGTGCGCATTGTATGGGTGTGTGTTACATTACATTCACTAGTAGGAGTGAGAAAAACATCACGGGGTGGTGCGCATTGTATGGGTGTGTGTTACATTACATTCACTAGTAGGAGTGAGAAAAACATCACGGGGTGGTGCGCATTGTATGGGTGTGTGTTACATTACATTCACTAGTAGGAGTGAGAAAACATCACGGGGTGGTGCGCATTGTATGGGTGTGTGTTACATTACATTCACTAGTAGGAGTGAGAAAAACATCACGGGGTGGTGCGCATTGTATGGGTGTTTGTTACATTAGATTCACTAGAAGGAGTGAGAAAATCATCACGGGTTGGTGCGCATTGTATGGGTGTGTGTTACACTTCATTCACTAGTAGGAGTGAGAAAAACATCACGGGGTGGTGCGCATTGTATGGGTGTGTGTTACATTACATTCACTAGTAGGAGTGAGAAAACATCACGGGGTGGTGCGCATTGTATGGGTGTGTGTTACATTACATTCACTAGTAGGCGTGAGAAAAACATCACGGGGTGTTGCGCATTGTATGGGTGTGTGTTACATTACATTCACTAGTAGGAGTGAGAAAAACATCACGGGGTGGTGCGCATTGTATGGGTGTGTGTTACATTAGATTCACTAGTAGGAGTGAGAAAAACATCACGGGGTGGTGCGCATTGTATGGGTGTGTGTTACATTAGATTCACTAGTAGCAGTGAGAAAAACATCACGGGGTGGTGCGCATTGTATGGGTGTGTGTTACATTAGATTCACTAGTAGGAGTGAGAAAAACATCACGGGGTGGTGCGCATTGTATGGGTGTGTGTTACATTAGATTCACTAGTAGGAGTGAGAAAAACATCACGGGGTGGTGCGCATTGTATGGATGTGTGTTACATTAGATTCACTAGTAGGAGTGAGAAAAACATCACGGGGTGGTGCGCATTGTATGGGTGTGTGTTACATTACATTCACTAGTAGGAGTGAGAAAAACATCACGGGGTGGTGCGCATTGTATGGGTGTGTGTTACATTACATTCACTAGTAGGAGTGAGAAAACCATCACGGGGTGGAGCGCATTGTATGGGTGTGTGTTACATTACATTCACTAGTAGGAGTGAGAAAAACATCACGGGGTGGTGCGCATTGTATGGGTGTGTGTTACATTACATTCACTAGTAGGAGTGAGAAAAACATCACGGCGTGGTGCGCATTGTATGGGTGTGTGTTACATTACATTCACTAGTAGGAGTGAGAAACACATCACGGGGTGGTGCGCATTGTATGGGTGTGTGTTACATTAGATTCACTAGTAGGAGTGAGAAAAACATCACGGGGTGGTGCGCATTGTATGGGTGTGTGTTACATTACATTCACTAGTAGGAGTGAGAAAAACATCACGGGGTGGTGCGCACTGTATGGGTGTGTGTTACATTACATTCACTAGTAGGAGTGAGAAAAACATCACGGGGTGGTGCGCACTGTATGGGTGTGTGTTACATTACATTCACTAGTAGGAGTGAGAAAAACATCACGGGGTGGTGCGCACTGTATGCGTGTGTGTTACATTAGATTCACTACTAGGATTGAGAAAATCAACACGGGGTGGTGCGCACTGTATGGGTGTGTGTTACCTTACATTCACTAGTAGGAGTGAGAAAAACATCACGGGGTGGTGCGCACTTTATGGGTGTGTGTTACATTACATTCACTAGTAGGAGTGAGAAAAACATCACGGGGTGGTGCGCATTTTATGTGTGTGTGTTACATTACATTCACTAGTAGGAGTGAGAAAAACATCACGGGGTGGTGCGCATTTTATGGGTGTGTGTTACATTACATTCACTAGTAGGAGTGAGAAAAACATCACGGGGTGGTGCGCATTTTATGGGTGTGTGTTACATTACATTCACTAGTAGAAGTGAGAAAAACATCACGGGGTGGTGCGCACTGTATGGGTGTGTGTTACCTTACATTCACTAGTAGGAGTGAGAAAAACATCACGGGGTGGTGCGCACTGTATGGGTGTGTGTTACATTACATTCACTAGTAGGAGGGAGAAAAACATCACGGGGTGGTGCGCACTGTATGGGTGTGTGTTACATTAGATTCACTACTAGGATTGAGAAAATCAACACGGGGTGGTGCGCACTGTATGGGTGTGTGTTACCTTACATTCACTAGTAGGAGTGAGAAAAACATCACGGGGTGGTGCGCACTTTATGGGTGTGTGTTACATTACATTCACTAGTAGGAGTGAGAAAAACATCACGGGGTGGTGCGCATTTTATGGGTGTGTGTTACATTACATTCACTAGTAGGAGTGAGAAAAACATCACGGGGTGGTGCGCATTGTATGGGTGTGTGTTACATTACATTCACTAGTAGGAGTGAGAAAAACATCACGGGGTGGTGCGCATTGTATGGGTGTGTGTTACATTAGATTCACTAGTAGGATTGAGAAAAACATCACGGGGTGGTGCGCATTCTATGGGTGTGTGTTACATTAGATTCACTAGTAGGAGTGAGAAAAACATCACGTGGTTGTGCGCATTGTATGGATGTGTGTTACATTAGATTCACTAGTAGGAGTGAGAAAAACATCACGGGGTGGTGCGCATTTTATGGGTGTGTGTTACATTACATTCACTAGTAGGAGTGAGAAACACATCACGGGGTGGTGCGCACTGTATGGGTGTGTGTTACATTACATTCACTAGTAGGAGTGAGAAAAACATCACGGGGTGGTGCGCATTGTATGGGTGTGTGTTACATTACATTCACTAGTAGGAGTGAGAAAAACATCACGGGGTGGTGCGCACTGTATGGGTGTCTGTTACATTACATTCACTAGTAGGAGTGAGAAAAACATCACGGGGTGGTGCGCACTGTATGGGTGTGTGTTACCTTACATTCACTAGTAGGAGTGAGAAAAACATCACGGGGTGGTGCGCACTGTATGGGTGTGTGTTACATTACATTCACTAGTAGGAGTGAGAAAAACATCACGGGGTGGTGCGCACTGTATGGGTGTGTGTTACATGAGATTCACTACTAGGATTGAGAAAATCAACACGGGGTGGTGCGCACTGTATGGGTGTGTGTTACCTTACATTCACTAGTAGGAGTGAGAAAAACATCACGGGGTGGTGCGCACTTTATGGGTGTGTGTTACATTACATTCACTAGTAGGAGTGAGAAAAACATCACGGGGTGGTGCGCATTTTATGGGTGTGTCTTACATTACATTCACTAGTAGGAGTGAGAAAAACATCACGGGGTGGTGCGCATTGTATCGGTGTGTGTTACATTACATTCACTAGTAGGAGTGAGAAAAACATCACGGGGTGGTGCGCATTGTATGGGTGTGTGTTACATTACATTCACTAGTAGGAGTGAGAAAAACATCACGGGGCGGTGCGCATTGTATGGGTGTGTGTTACATTACATTCACTAGTAGGAGTGAGAAAATCATCACGGGGTGGTGCGCATTGTGTGGGTGTGTGTTACATTACATTCACTAGTAGGAGTGAGAAAAACATCACGGGGTGGTGCGCATTGTATGGGTGTGTGTTACATTACATTCACTAGTAGGAGTGAGAAAAACATCACGGGGTGGTGCGCATTGTATGGGTGTGTGTTACATTACATTCACTAGTAGGAGTGAGAAAACATCACGGGGTGGTGCGCATTGTATGGGTGTGTGTTACATTACATTCACTAGTAGGAGTGAGAAAAACATCACGGGGTGGTGCGCATTGTATGGGTGTTTGTTACATTAGATTCACTAGAAGGAGTGAGAAAATCATCACGGGTTGGTGCGCATTGTATGGGTGTGTGTTACACTACATTCACTAGTAGGAGTGAGAAAAACATCACGGGGTGGTGCGCATTGTATGGGTGTGTGTTACATTACATTCACTAGTAGGAGTGAGAAAACATCACGGGGTGGTGCGCATTGTATGGGTGTGTGTTACATTACATTCACTAGTAGGCGTGAGAAAAACATCACGGGGTGGTGCGCATTGTACGGGTGTGTGTTACATTACATTCACTAGTAGGAGTGAGAAAAACATCACGGGGTGGTGCGCATTGTATGGGTGTGTGTTACATTAGATTCACTAGTAGGAGTGAGAAAAACATCACGGGGTGGTGCGCATTGTATGGGTGTGTGTTACATTAGATTCACTAATAGGAGTGAGAAAAACATCACGGGGTGGTGCGCATTGTATGGGTGTGTGTTACATTAGATTCACTAGTAGGAGTGAGAAAAACATCACGGGGTGGTGCGCATTGTATGGGTGTGTGTTACATTAGGTTCACTAGTAGGAGTGAGAAAAACATCACGGGGTGGTGCGCATTGTATGGGTGTGTGTTACATTAGATTCACTAGTAGGAGTGAGAAAAACATCACGGGGTGGTGCGCATTGTATGGGTGTGTGTTACATTACATTCACTAGTAGGAGTGAGAAAAACATCACGGGGTGGTGCGCATTGTATGGGTGTGTGTTACATTACATTCACTAGTAGGAGTGAGAAAACCATCACGGGGTGGAGCGCATTGTATGGGTGTGTGTTACATTACATTCACTAGTAGGAGTGAGAAAAACATCACGGGGTGGTGCGCATTGTATGGGTGTGTGTTACATTACATTCACTAGTAGGAGTGAGAAAAACATCACGGCGTGGTGCGCATTGTATGGGTGTGTGTTACATTACATTCACTAGTAGGAGTGAGAAACACATCACGGGGTGGTGCGCATTGTATGGGTGTGTGTTACATTAGATTCACTAGTAGGAGTGAGAAAAACATCACGTGGTTGTGCGCATTGTATGGATGTGTGTTACATTAGATTCACTAGTAGGAGTGAGAAAAACATCACGGGGTGGTGCGCATTTTATGGGTGTGTGTTACATTACATTCACTAGTAGGAGTGAGAAACACATCACGGGGTGGTGCGCACTGAATGGGTGTGTGTTACATTACATTCACTAGTAGGAGTGAGAAAAACATCACGGGGTGGTGCGCATTGTATGGGTGTGTGTTACATTACATTCACTAGTAGGAGTGAGAAAAACATCACGGGGTGGTGCGCACTGTATGGGTGTGTGTTACATTACATTCACTAGTAGGAGTGAGAAAAACATCACGGGGTGGTGCGCACTGTAAGGGTGTGTGTTACCTTACATTCACTAGTAGGAGTGAGAAAAACATCACGGGGTGGTGCGCACTGTATGGGTGTGTGTTACATTACATTCACTAGTAGGAGTGAGAAAAACATCACGGGGTGGTGCGCACTGTATGGGTGTGTGTTACATTAGATTCACTACTAGGATTGAGAAAATCAACACGGGGTGGTGCGCACTGTATGGGTGTGTGTTACCTTACATTCACTAGTAGGAGTGAGAAAAACATCACGGGGTGGTGCGCACTTTATGGGTGTGTGTTACATTACATTCACTAGTAGGAGTGAGAAAAACATCACGGGGTGGTGCGCATTTTATGGGTGTGTCTTACATTACATTCACTAGTAGGAGTGAGAAAAACATCACGGGGTGGTGCGCATTGTATCGGTGTGTGTTACATTACATTCACTAGTAGGAGTGAGAAAAACATCACGGGGTGGTGCGCATTGTATGGGTGTGTGTTACATTACATTCACTAGTAGGAGTGAGAAAAACATCACGGGGCGGTGCGCATTGTATGGGTGTGTGTTACATTACATTCACTAGTAGGAATGAGAAAATCATCACGGGGTGGTGCGCATTGTATGGGTGTGTGTTACATTACATTCACTAGTAGGAGTGAGAAAAACATCAAGGGGTGGTGCGCATTGTATGGGTGTGTGTTACATTACATTCACTAGTAGGAGTGAGAAAAACATCAAGGGGTGGTGCGCATTGTATGGGTGTGTGTTACATTACATTCACTAGTAGGAGTGAGAAAACATCACGGGGTGGTGCGCATTGTATGGGTGTGTGTTACATTACATTCACTAGTAGGAGTGAGAAAAACATCACGGGGTGGTGCGCATTGTATGGGTGTTTGTTACATTAGATTCACTAGAAGGAATGAGAAAAACATCACGGGTTGGTGCGCATTGTATGGGTGTGTGTTACACTACATTCACTAGTAGGAGTGAGAAAAACATCACGGGGTGGTGCGCATTGTATGGGTGTGTGTTACATTACATTCACTAGTAGGAGTGAGAAAACATCACGGGGTGGTGCGCATTGTATGGGTGTGTGTTACATTACATTCACTAGTAGGCGTGAGAAAAACATCACGGGGTGGTGCGCATTGTATGGGTGTGTGTTACATTACATTCACTAGTAGGAGTGAGAAAAACATCACGGGGTGGTGCGCATTGTATGGGTGTGTGTTACATTAGATTCACTAGTAGGAGTGAGAAAAACATCACGGGGTGGTGCGCATTGTATGGGTGTGTGTTACATTAGATTCACTAGTAGGAGTGAGAAAAACATCACGGGGTGGTGCGCATTGTATGGGTGTGTGTTACATTAGATTCACTAGTAGGAGTGAGAAAAACATCACGGGGTGGTGCGCATTGTATGGGTGTGTGTTACATTAGATTCACTAGTAGGAGTGAGAAAAACATCACGGGGTGGTGCGCATTGTATGGATGTGTGTTACATTAGATTCACTAGTAGGAGTGAGAAAAACATCACGGGGTGGTGCGCATTGTATGGGTGTGTGTTACATTACATTCACTAGTAGGAGTGAGAAAAACATCACGGGGTGGTGCGCATTGTATGGGTGTGTGTTACATTACATTCACTAGTAGGAGTGAGAAAACCATCACGGGGTGGAGCGCATTGTATGGGTGTGTGTTACATTACATTCACTAGTAGGAGTGAGAAAAACATCACGGGGTGGTGCGCATTGTATGGGTGTGTGTTACATTACATTCACTAGTAGGAGTGAGAAAAACATCACGGCGTGGTGCGCATTGTATGGGTGTGTGTTACATTACATTCACTAGTAGGAGTGAGAAACACATCACGGGGTGGTGCGCATTGTATGGGTGTGTGTTACATTAGATTCACTAGTAGGAGTGAGAAAAACATCACGGGGTGGTGCGCATTGTATGGGTGTGTGTTACATTACATTCACTAGTAGGAGTGAGAAAAACATCACGGGGTGGTGCGCATTGTATGGGTGTGTGTTACATTACATTCACTAGTAGGAGTGAGAAAAACATCATGGGGTGGTGCGCACTGTATGGGTGTGTGTTACATTACATTCACTAGTAGGAGTGAGAAAAACATCACGGGGTGGTGCGCACTGTATGCGTGTGTGTTACATTAGATTCACTACTAGGATTGAGAAAATCAACACGGGGTGGTGCGCACTGTATGGGTGTGTGTTACCTTACATTCACTAGTAGGAGTGAGAAAAACATCACGGGGTGGTGCGCACTTTATGGGTGTGTGTTACATTACATTCACTAGTAGGAGTGAGAAAAACATCACGGGGTGGTGCGCATTTTATGTGTGTGTGTTACATTACATTCACTAGTAGGAGTGAGAAAAACATCACGGGGTGGTGCGCATTTTATGGGTGTGTGTTACATTACATTCACTAGTAGGAGTGAGAAAAACATCACGGGGTGGTGCGCATTTTATGGGTGTGTGTTACATTACATTCACTAGTAGAAGTGAGAAAAACATCACGGGGTGGTGCGCACTGTATGGGTGTGTGTTACCTTACATTCACTAGTAGGAGTGAGAAAAACATCACGGGGTGGTGCGCACTGTATGGGTGTGTGTTACATTACATTCACTAGTAGGAGGGAGAAAAACATCACGGGGTGGTGCGCACTGTATGGGTGTGTGTTACATTAGATTCACTACTAGGATTGAGAAAATCAACACGGGGTGGTGCGCACTGTATGGGTGTGTGTTACCTTACATTCACTAGTAGGAGTGAGAAAAACATCACGGGGTGGTGCGCACTTTATGGGTGTGTGTTACATTACATTCACTAGTAGGAGTGAGAAAAACATCACGGGGTGGTGCGCATTTTATGGGTGTGTGTTACATTACATTCACTAGTAGGAGTGAGAAAAACATCACGGGGTGGTGCGCATTGTATGGGTGTGTGTTACATTACATTCACTAGTAGGAGTGAGAAAAACATCACGGGGTGGTGCGCATTGTATGGGTGTGTGTTACATTAGATTCACTAGTAGGATTGAGAAAAACATCACGGGGTGGTGCGCATTCTATGGGTGTGTGTTACATTAGATTCACTAGTAGGAGTGAGAAAAACATCACGTGGTTGTGCGCATTGTATGGATGTGTGTTACATTAGATTCACTAGTAGGAGTGAGAAAAACATCACGGGGTGGTGCGCATTTTATGGGTGTGTGTTACATTACATTCACTAGTAGGAGTGAGAAACACATCACGGGGTGGTGCGCACTGTATGGGTGTGTGTTACATTACATTCACTAGTAGGAGTGAGAAAAACATCACGGGGTGGTGCGCATTGTATGGGTGTGTGTTACATTACATTCACTAGTAGGAGTGAGAAAAACATCACGGGGTGGTGCGCACTGTATGGGTGTGTGTTACATTACATTCACTAGTAGGAGTGAGAAAAACATCACGGGGTGGTGCGCACTGTATGGGTGTGTGTTACCTTACATTCACTAGTAGGAGTGAGAAAAACATCACGGGGTGGTGCGCACTGTATGGGTGTGTGTTACATTACATTCACTAGTAGGAGTGAGAAAAACATCACGGGGTGGTGCGCACTGTATGGGTGTGTGTTACATTAGATTCACTACTAGGATTGAGAAAATCAACACGGGGTGGTGCGCACTGTATGGGTGTGTGTTACCTTACATTCACTAGTAGGAGTGAGAAAAACATCACGGGGTGGTGCGCACTTTATGGGTGTGTGTTACATTACATTCACTAGTAGGAGTGAGAAAAACATCACGGGGTGGTGCGCATTTTATGGGTGTGTCTTACATTACATTCACTAGTAGGAGTGAGAAAAACATCACGGGGTGGTGCGCATTGTATCGGTGTGTGTTACATTACATTCACTAGTAGGAGTGAGAAAAACATCACGGGGTGGTGCGCATTGTATGGGTGTGTGTTACATTACATTCACTAGTAGGAGTGAGAAAAACATCACGGGGTGGTGCGCATTGTATGGGTGTGTGTTACATTACATTCACTAGTAGGAGTGAGAAAATCATCACGGGGTGGTGCGCATTGTATGGGTGTGTGTTACATTACATTCACTAGTAGGAGTGAGAAAAACATCACGGGGTGGTGCGCATTGTATGGATGTGTGTTACATTAGATTCACTAGTAGGAGTGAGAAATACATCACGGGGTGGTGCGCATTGTATGGGTGTGTGTTACATTAGATTCACTAGTAGGAGTGAGAAAAACATCACGGGGTGGTGCGCATTGTATGGGTGTGTGTTACATTAGATTCACTAGTAGGAGTGAGAAAAACATCACGGGGTGGTGCGCATTGTATGGATGTGTGTTACATTAGATTCACTAGTAGGAGTGAGAAAAACATCACGGGGTGGTGCGCATTGTATGGGTGTGTGTTACATTACATTCACTAGTAGGAGTGAGAAAAACATCACGGGGTGGTGCGCATTGTATGGGTGTGTGTTACATTACATTCACTAGTAGGAGTGAGAAAACCATCACGGGGTGGAGCGCATTGTATGGGTGTGTGTTACATTACATTCACTAGTAGGAGTGAGAAAAACATCACGGGGTGGTGCGCATTGTATGGGTGTGTGTTACATTACATTCACTAGTAGGAGTGAGAAAAACATCACGGCGTGGTGCGCATTGTATGGGTGTGTGTTACATTACATTCACTAGTAGGAGTGAGAAACACATCACGGGGTGGTGCGCATTGTATGGGTGTGTGTTACATTAGATTCACTAGTAGGAGTGAGAAAAACATCACGGGGTGGTGCGCATTGTATGGGTGTGTGTTACGTTACATTCACTAGTAGGAGTGAGAAAAACATCACGGGGTGGTGCGCATTGTATGGGTGTGTGTTACATTACATTCACTAGTAGGAGTGAGAAAAACATCACGGGGTGGTGCGCACTGTATGGGTGTGTGTTACATTACATTCACTAGTAGGAGTGAGAAAAACATCACGGGGTGGTGCGCACTGTATGCGTGTGTGTTACATTAGATTCACTACTAGGATTGAGAAAATCAACACGGGGTGGTGCGCACTGTATGGGTGTGTGTTACCTTACATTCACTAGTAGGAGTGAGAAAAACATCACGGGGTGGTGCGCACTTTATGGGTGTGTGTTACATTACATTCACTAGTAGGAGTGAGAAAAACATCACGGGGTGGTGCGCATTTTATGTGTGTGTGTTACATTACATTCACTAGTAGGAGTGAGAAAAACATCACGGGGTGGTGCGCATTTTATGGGTGTGTGTTACATTACATTCACTAGTAGGAGTGAGAAAAACATCACGGGGTGGTGCGCATTTTATGGGTGTGTGTTACATTACATTCACTAGTAGGAGTGAGAAAAACATCACGGGGTGGTGCGCATTGTATGGGTGTGTGTTACATTACATTCACTAGTAGGAGTGAGAAAAACATCACGGGGTGGAGCGCATTGTATGGGTGTGTGTTACATTACATTCACTAGTAGGAGTGAGAAAAACATCACGGGGTGGTGCGCATTGTATGGGTGTGTGTTACATTAGATTCACTAGTAGGAGTGAGAAAAACATCTCGGGGTGGTGCGCATTGTATGGGTGTGTGTTACATTAGATTCACTAGTAGGAGTGAGAAAAACATCACGGGGTGGTGCGCATTGTATGGGTGTGTGTTACAATACCTTCACTAGTAGGAGTGAGAAAAACATCATGGGGTGGTGCGCAATGTATGGGTGTGTGTTACATTACATTCACTAGTAGGAGTGAGAAAAACATCACGGGGTGGTGCGCATTGTATGGGTGTGTGTTACATTAGATTCACTAGTAGGAGTGAGAAAAACATCACGGGGTGGTGCTCATTGTATGGGTGTGTGTTACATTAGATTCTCTAGTAGGAGTGAGAAAACCATCACGGGGTGGAGCGCATTGTATGGGTGTGTGTTACATTACATTCACTAGTAGGAGTGAGAAAAACATCACGGGGTGGTGCGCATTGTATGGGTGTGTGTTACATTACATTCACTAGTAGGAGTGAGAAAAACATCACGGGGTGGTGCGCAATGTATGGGTGTGTGTTACATTACATTCACTAGTAGGAGTGAGAAAAACATCACGGGGTGGTGCGCATTGTATGGGTGTGTGTTACATTAGATTCACTAGTAGGAGTGAGAAAAACATCACGGGGTGGTGCGCATTGTATGGGTGTGTGTTACATTACATTCACTAGTAGGAGTGAGAAAAATATCACGGGGTGGTGCGCATTGTATGGGTGTGTGTTACATTACATTCACTAGTAGGAGTGAGAAAAACATCACGGGGTGGTGCGCATTGTATGGGTGTGTGTTACATTAGATTCACTAGTAGGAGTGAGAAAAACATCACGGGGTGGTGCGCATTGTATGGGTGTGTGTTACATTAGATTCACTAGTAGGAGTGAGAAAAACATCACGGGGTGGTGCGCATTGTATGGGTGTGTGTTACATTAGATTCACTAGTAGGAGTGAGAAAAACATCACGGGGTGGTGCGCATTTTATGGGTGTGTGTTACATTACATTCACTAGTAGGAGTGAGAAAAACATCACGGGGTGGTGCGCATTGTATGGGTGTGTGTTACATTACATTCACTAGTAGGAGTGAGAAAACCATCACGGGGTGGAGCGCATTGTATGGGTGTGTGTTACATTACATTCACTAGTAGGAGTGAGAAAAACATCACGTGGTGGTGCGCATTGTATGGGTGTGTGTTACATTACATTCACTAGTAGGAGTGAGAAAAACATCATGGCGTGGTGCGCATTGTATGGGTGTGTGTTACATTACATTCACTAGTAGGAGTGAGAAAAACATCACGGGGTGGTGCGCATTGTATGGGTGTGTGTTCCATTAGATTCACTAGTAGGAGTGAGAAAAACATCACGGGGTGGTGCGCATTGTATGGGTGTGTGTTACATTAGATTCACTAGTAGGAGTGAGAAAAACATCACGGGGTGGTGCGCATTGTATGGGTGTGTGTTACATTACATTCACTAGTAGGAGTGAGAAAAACATCACGGGGTGGTGCGCATTGTATGGATGTGTGTTACATTAGATTCACTAGTAGGAGTGAGAAAAACATCACGGGGTGGTGCGCATTGTATGGGTGTGTGTTACATTACATTCACTAGTAGGAGTGAGAAAAACATCACGGGGTGGTGCGCATTGTATGGGTGTGTGTTACATTACATTCACTAGTAGGAGTGAGAAAACCATCACGGGGTGGAGCGCATTGTATGGGTGTGTGTTACATTACATTCACTAGTAGGAGTGAGAAAAACATCACGGGGTGGTGCGCATTGTATGGGTGTGTGTTACATTACATTCACTAGTAGGAGTGAGAAAAACATCACGGCGTGGTGCGCATTGTATGGGTGTGTGTTACATTACATTCACTAGTAGGAGTGAGAAACACATCACGGGGTGGTGCGCATTGTATGGGTGTGTGTTACATTAGATTCACTAGTAGGAGTGAGAAAACCATCACGGGGTGGAGCGCATTGTATGGGTGTGTGTTACATTACATTCACTAGTAGGAGTGAGAAAAACATCACGGGGTGGTGCGCATTGTATGGGTGTGTGTTACATTACATTCACTAGTAGGAGTGAGAAAAACATCACGGGGTGGTGCGCAATGTATGGGTGTGTGTTACATTACATTCACTAGTAGGAGTGAGAAAAACATCACGGGGTGGTGCGCATTGTATGGGTGTGTGTTACATTAGATTCACTAGTAGGAGTGAGAAAAACATCACGGGGTGGTGCGCATTGTATGGGTGTGTGTTACATTACATTCACTAGTAGGAGTGAGAAAAATATCACGGGGTGGTGCGCATTGTATGGGTGTGTGTTACATTACATTCACTAGTAGGAGTGAGAAAAACATCACGGGGTGGTGCGCATTGTATGGGTGTGTGTTACATTAGATTCACTAGTAGGAGTGAGAAAAACATCACGGGGTGGTGCGCATTGTATGGGTGTGTGTTACATTAGATTCACTAGTAGGAGTGAGAAAAACATCACGGGGTGGTGCGCATTGTATGGGTGTGTGTTACATTAGATTCACTAGTAGGAGTGAGAAAAACATCACGGGGTGGTGCGCATTTTATGGGTGTGTGTTACATTACATTCACTAGTAGGAGTGAGAAAAACATCACGGGGTGGTGCGCATTGTATGGGTGTGTGTTACATTACATTCACTAGTAGGAGTGAGAAAACCATCACGGGGTGGAGCGCATTGTATGGGTGTGTGTTACATTACATTCACTAGTAGGAGTGAGAAAAACATCACGTGGTGGTGCGCATTGTATGGGTGTGTGTTACATTACATTCACTAGTAGGAGTGAGAAAAACATCATGGCGTGGTGCGCATTGTATGGGTGTGTGTTACATTACATTCACTAGTAGGAGTGAGAAAAACATCACGGGGTGGTGCGCATTGTATGGGTGTGTGTTCCATTAGATTCACTAGTAGGAGTGAGAAAAACATCACGGGGTGGTGCGCATTGTATGGGTGTGTGTTACATTAGATTCACTAGTAGGAGTGAGAAAAACATCACGGGGTGGTGCGCATTGTATGGGTGTGTGTTCCATTAGATTCACTAGTAGGAGTGAGAAAAACATCACGGGGTGGTGCGCATTGTATGGATGTGTGTTACATTAGATTCACTAGTAGGAGTGAGAAAAACATCACGGGGTGGTGCGCATTGTATGGGTGTGTGTTACATTACATTCACTAGTAGGAGTGAGAAAAACATCACGGGGTGGTGCGCATTGTATGGGTGTGTGTTACATTACATTCACTAGTAGGAGTGAGAAAACCATCACGGGGTGGAGCGCATTGTATGGGTGTGTGTTACATTACATTCACTAGTAGGAGTGAGAAAAACATCACGGGGTGGTGCGCATTGTATGGGTGTGTGTTACATTACATTCACTAGTAGGAGTGAGAAAAACATCACGGCGTGGTGCGCATTGTATGGGTGTGTGTTACATTACATTCACTAGTAGGAGTGAGAAACACATCACGGGGTGGTGCGCATTGTATGGGTGTGTGTTACATTAGATTCACTAGTAGGAGTGAGAAAAACATCACGGGGTGGTGCGCATTGTATGGGTGTGTGTTACATTACATTCACTAGTAGGAGTGAGAAAAACATCACGGGGTGGTGCGCATTGTATGGGTGTGTGTTACATTAGATTCACTATTAGGATTGAGAAAAACATCACGGGGTGGTGCGCATTCTATGGGTGTGTGTTACATTAGATTCACTAGTAGGAGTGAGAAAAACATCACGGGGTGGTGCGCATTGTATGGGTGTGTGTTACATTAGATTCACTAGTAGGAGTGAGAAAAACATCACGGGGTGGTGCGCATTTTATGGGTGTGTGTTACATTACATTCACTAGTAGGAGTGAGAAAAACATCACGGGGTGGTGCGCATTGTATGGGTGTGTGTTACATTACATTCACTAGTAGGAGTGAGAAAACCATCACGGGGTGGAGCGCATTGTATGGGTGTGTGTTACATTACATTCACTAGTAGGAGTGAGAAAAACATCACGTGGTGGTGCGCATTGTATGGGTGTGTGTTACATTACATTCACTAGTAGGAGTGAGAAAAACATCATGGCGTGGTGCGCATTGTATGGGTGTGTGTTACATTACATTCACTAGTAGGAGTGAGAAAAACATCACGGGGTGGTGCGCATTGTATGGGTGTGTGTTCCATTAGATTCACTAGTAGGAGTGAGAAAAACATCACGGGGTGGTGCGCATTGTGTGGGTGTGTGTTACATTAGATTCACTAGTAGGAGTGAGAAAAACATCACGGGGTGGTGCGCATTGTATGGGTGTGTGTTCCATTAGATTCACTAGTAGGAGTGAGAAAAACATCACGGGGTGGTGCGCATTGTATGGATGTGTGTTACATTAGATTCACTAGTAGGAGTGAGAAAAACATCACGGGGTGGTGCGCATTGTATGGGTGTGTGTTACATTACATTCACTAGTAGGAGTGAGAAAAACATCACGGGGTGGTGCGCATTGTATGGGTGTGTGTTACATTACATTCACTAGTAGGAGTGAGAAAACCATCATGGGGTGGAGCGCATTGTATGGGTGTGTGTTACATTACATTCACTAGTAGGAGTGAGAAAAACATCACGGGGTGGTGCGCATTGTATGGGTGTGTGTTACATTACATTCACTAGTAGGAGTGAGAAAAACATCACGGCGTGGTGCGCATTGTATGGGTGTGTATTACATTACATTCACTAGTAGGAGTGAGAAACACATCACGGGGTGGTGCGCATTGTATGGGTGTGTGTTACATTAGATTCACTAGTAGGAGTGAGAAAAACATCACGGGGTGGTGCGCATTGTATGGGTGTGTGTTACATTACATTCACTAGTAGGAGTGAGAAAAACATCACGGGGTGGTGCGCATTGTATGGGTGTGTGTTACATTAGATTCACTAGTAGGATTGAGAAAAACATCACGGGGTGGTGCGCATTCTATGGGTGTGTGTTACATTAGATTCACTAGTAGGAGTGAGAAAAACATCACGTGGTGGTGCGCATTGTATGGATGTGTGTTACATTAGATTCACTAGTAGGAGTGAGAAAAACATCACGGGGTGGTGCGCATTGTATGGGTGTGTGTTACATTACATTCACTAGTAGGAGTGAGAAACACATCACGGGGTGGTGCGCACTGTATGGGTGTGTGTTACATTACATTCACTAGTAGGAGTGAGAAAAACATCACGGGGTGGTGCGCATTGTATGGGTGTGTGTTACATTACATTCACTAGTAGGAGTGAGAAAAACATCACGGGGTGGTGCGCACTGTATGGGAGTGTGTTACATTACATTCACTAGTAGAAGTGAGAAAAACATCACGGGGTGGTGCGCACTGTATGGGTGTGTGTTACCTTACATTCACTAGTAGGAGTGAGAAAAACATCACGGGGTGGTGCGCACTGTATGGGTGTGTGTTACATTACATTCACTAGTAGGAGTGAGAAAAACATCACGGGGTGGTGCGCACTGTATGGGTGTGTGTTACATTAGATTCACTACTAGGATTGAGAAAATCAACACGGGGTGGTGCGCACTGTATGGGTGTGTGTTACCTTACATTCACTAGTAGGAGTGAGAAAAACATCACGGGGTGGTGCGCACTTTATGGGTGTGTGTTACATTACATTCACTAGTAGGAGTGAGAAAAACATCACGGGGTGGTGCGCATTTTATGGGTGTGTCTTACATTACATTCACTAGTAGGAGTGAGAAAAACATCACGGGGTGGTGCGCATTGTATGGGTGTGTGTTACATTACATTCACTAGTAGGAGTGAGAAAAACATCACGGGGTGGTGCGCATTGTATGGGTGTGTGTTACATTAGATTCACTAGTCGGATTGAGAAAAACATCACGGGGTGGTGCGCATTCTATGGGTGTGTGTTACATTACATTCACTAGTAGGAGTGAGAAACACATCACGCGGTGGTGCGCACTGTATGGGTGTGTGTTACATTAAATTCACTAGTAGGAGTGAGAAAAACATCACGGGGTGGTGCGCATTGTATGGGTGTGTGTTACATTACATTCACTAGTAGGAGTGAGAAAAACATCACGGGGTGGTGCGCACTGTATGGGTGTGTGTTACATTACATTCACTAGTAGGAGTGAGAAAAACATCACGGGGTGGTGCGCACTGTATGGGTGTGTGTTACCTTACATTCACTAGTAGGAGTGAGAAAAACATCACGGGGTGGTGCGCACTGTATGGGTGTGTGTTACATTACATTCACTAGTAGGAGTGAGAAAAACATCACGGGGTGGTGCGCACTGTATGGGTGTGTGTTACATTAGATTCACTACTAGGATTGAGAAAATCAACACGGGGTGGTGCGCACTGTATGGGTGTGTGTTACCTTACATTCACTAGTAGGAGTGAGAAAAACATCACGGGGTGGTGCGCACTTTATGGGTGTGTGTTACATTACATTCACTAGTAGGAGTGAGAAAAACATCAAGGGGTGGTGCGCATTTTATGGGTGTGTCTTACATTACATTCACTAGTAGGAGTGAGAAAAACATCACGGGGTGGTGCGCATTGTATCGGTGTGTGTTACATTACATTCACTAGTAGGAGTGAGAAAAACATCACGGTGTGGTGCGCATTGTATGGGTGTGTGTTACATTACATTCACTAGTAGGAGTGAGAAAAACATCACGGGGCGGTGCGCATTGTATGGGTGTGTGTTACATTACATTCACTAGTAGGAATGAGAAAATCATCACGGGGTGGTGCGCATTGTATGGGTGTGTGTTACATTACATTCACTAGTAGGAGTGAGAAAAACATCACGGGGTGGTGCGCATTGTATGGGTGTGTGTTACATTACATTCACTAGTAGGAGTGAGAAAAACATCACGGGGTGGTGCGCATTGTATGGGTGTGTGTTACATTACATTCACTAGTAGGAGTGAGAAAACATCACGGGGTGGTGCGCATTGTATTGGTGTGTGTTACATTACATTCACTAGTAGGAGTGAGAAAAACATCACGGGGTGGTGCGCATTGTATGGGTGTTTGTTACATTAGATTCACTAGTAGGAGTGAGAAAAACATCACGGGGTGGTGCGCACTGTATGGGTGTGTGTTACATTACATTCACTAGTAGGAGTGAGAAAAACATCACGGGGTGGTGCGCACTGTATGGGTGTGTGTTACCTTACATTCACTAGTAGGAGTGAGAAAAACATCACGGGGTGGTGCGCACTGTATGGGTGTGTGTTACATTACATTCACTAGTAGGAGTGAGAAAAACATCACGGGGTGGTGCGCACTGTATGGGTGTGTGTTACATTAGATTCACTACTAGGATTGAGAAAATCAACACGGGGTGGTGCGCACTGTATGGGTGTGTGTTACCTTACATTCACTAGTAGGAGTGAGAAAAACATCACGGGGTGGTGCGCACTTTATGGGTGTGTGTTACATTACATTCACTAGTAGGAGTGAGAAAAACATCAAGGGGTGGTGCGCATTTTATGGGTGTGTCTTACATTACATTCACTAGTAGGAGTGAGAAAAACATCACGGGGTGGTGCGCATTGTATCGGTGTGTGTTACATTACATTCACTAGTAGGAGTGAGAAAAACATCACGGTGTGGTGCCCATTGTATGGGTGTGTGTTACATTACATTCACTAGTAGGAGTGAGAAAAACATCACGGGGCGGTGCGCATTGTATGGGTGTGTGTTACATTACATTCACTAGTAGGAATGAGAAAATCATCACGGGGTGGTGCGCATTGTATGGGTGTGTGTTACATTACATTCACAAGTAGGAGTGAGAAAAACATCACGGGGTGGTGCGCATTGTATGGGTGTGTGTTACATTACATTCACTAGTAGGAGTGAGAAAAACATCACGGGGTGGTGCGCATTGTATGGGTGTGTGTTACATTACATTCACTAGTAGGAGTGAGAAAACATCACGGGGTGGTGCGCATTGTATTGGTGTGTGTTACATTACATTCACTAGTAGGAGTGAGAAAAACATCACGGGGTGGTGCGCATTGTATGGGTGTTTGTTACATTAGATTCACTAGAAGGAGTGAGAAAATCATCACGGGTTGGTGCGCATTGTATGGGTGTGTGTTACACTACATTCACTAGTAGGAGTGAGAAAAACATCACGGGGTGGTGCGCATTTTATGGGTGTGTGTTACATTACATTCACTAGTAGGAGTGAGAAAACATCACGGGGTGGTGCGCATTGTATGGGTGTGTGTTACATTACATTCACTAGTAGGCGTGAGAAAAACATCACGGGGTGGTGCGCATTGTATGGGTGTGTGTTACATTATATTTACTAGTAGGAGTGAGAAAAACATCACGGGGTGGTGCGCATTGTATGGGTGTGTGTTACATTAGATTCACTAGTAGGAGTGAGAAAAACATCACGGGGTGGTGCGCATTGTATGGGTGTGTGTTACATTAGATTCACTAGTAGGAGTGAGAAAAACATCACGGGGTGGTGCGCATTGTATGGGTGTGTGTTACATTAGATTCACTAGTAGGAGTGAGAAAAACATCACGGGGTGGTGCGCATTGTATGGGTGTGTGTTACATTAGATTCACTAGTAGGAGTGAGAAAAACATCACGGGGTGGTGCGCATTGTATGGATGTGTGTTACATTAGATTCACTAGTAGGAGTGAGAAAAACATCACGGGGTGGTGCGCATTGTATGGGTGTGTGTTACATTACATTCACTAGTAGGAGTGAGAAAAACATCACGGCGTGGTGCGCATTGTATGGGTGTGTGTTACATTACATTCACTAGTAGGAGTGAGAAACACATCACGGGGTGGTGCGCATTGTATGGTTGTGTGTTACATTAGATTCACTAGTAGGAGTGAGAAAAACATCACGGGGTGGTGCGCATTGTATGGGTGTGTGTTACATTACATTCACTAGTAGGAGTGAGAAAAACATCACGGGGTGGTGCGCATTGTATGGGTGTGTGTTACATTACATTCACTAGTAGGAGTGAGAAAAACATCACGGGGTGGTGCGCACTGTATGGGTGTGTGTTACATTACATTCACTAGTAGGAGTGAGAAAAACATCACGGGGTGGTGCGCACTGTATGCGTGTGTGTTACATTAGATTCACTACTAGGATTGAGAAAATCAACACGGGGTGGTGCGCACTGTATGGGTGTGTGTTACCTTACATTCACTAGTAGGAGTGAGAAAAACATCACGGGGTGGTGCGCACTTTATGGGTGTGTGTTACATTACATTCACTAGTAGGAGTGAGAAAAACATCACGGGGTGGTGCGCATTTTATGTGTGTGTGTTACATTACATTCACTAGTAGGAGTGAGAAAAACATCACGGGGTGGTGCGCATTTTATGGGTGTGTGTTACATTACATTCACTAGTAGGAGTGAGAAAAACATCACGGGGTGGTGCGCATTATATGGGTGTGTGTTACATTACATTCACTAGTAGGAGTGAGAAAAACATCACGGGGTGGTGCGCATTGTATGGGTGTGTGTTACATTACATTCACTAGTAGGAGTGAGAAAAACATCACGGGGTGGAGCGCATTGTATGGGTGTGTGTTACATTACATTCACTAGTAGGAGTGAGAAAAACATCACGGGGTGGTGCGCATTGTATGGGTGTGTGTTACATTAGATTCACTAGTAGGAGTGAGAAAAACATCTCGGGGTGGTGCGCATTGTATGGGTGTGTGTTACATTAGATTCACTAGTAGGAGTGAGAAAAACATCACGGGGTGGTGCGCATTGTATGGGTGTGTGTTACAATACATTCACTAGTAGGAGTGAGAAAAACATCATGGGGTGGTGCGCAATGTATGGGTGTGTGTTACATTACATTCACTAGTAGGAGTGAGAAAAACATCACGGGGTGGTGCGCATTGTATGGGTGTGTGTTACATTAGATTCACTAGTAGGAGTGAGAAAAACATCACGGGGTGGTGCTCATTGTATGGGTGTGTGTTACATTAGATTCTCTAGTAGGAGTGAGAAAACCATCAAGGGGTGGAGCGCATTGTATGGGTGTGTGTTACATTACATTCACTAGTAGGAGTGAGAAAAACATCACGGGGTGGTGCGCATTGTATGGGTGTGTGTTACATTACATTCACTAGTAGGAGTGAGAAAAACATCACGGGGTGGTGCGCAATGTATGGGTGTGTGTTACATTACATTCACTAGTAGGAGTGAGAAAAACATCACGGGGTGGTGCGCATTGTATGGGTGTGTGTTACATTAGATTCACTAGTAGGAGTGAGAAAAACATCACGGGGTGGTGCGCATTGTATGGGTGTGTGTTACATTACATTCACTAGTAGGAGTGAGAAAAATATCACGGGGTGGTGCGCATTGTATGGGTGTGTGTTACATTACATTCACTAGTAGGAGTGAGAAAAACATCACGGGGTGGTGCGCATTGTATGGGTGTGTGTTACATTAGATTCACTAGTAGGAGTGAGAAAAACATCACGGGGTGGTGCGCATTGTATGGGTGTGTGTTACATTAGATTCACTAGTAGGAGTGAGAAAAACATCACGGGGTGGTGCGCATTGTATGGGTGTGTGTTACATTAGATTCACTAGCAGGAGTGAGAAAAACATCACGGGGTGGTGCGCATTTTATGGGTGTGTGTTACATTACATTCACTAGTAGGAGTGAGAAAAACATCACGGGGTGGTGCGCACTGTATGGGTGTGTGTTACATTACATTCACTAGTAGGAGTGAGAAAAACATCACGGGGTGGTGCGCACTGTATGGGTGTGTGTTACATTAGATTCACTACTAGGATTGAGAAAATCAACACGGGGTGGTGCGCACTGTATGGGTGTGTGTTACCTTACATTCACTAGTAGGAGTGAGAAAAACATCACGGGGTGGTGCGCACTTTATGGGTGTGTGTTACATTACATTCACTAGTAGGAGTGAGAAAAACATCACGGGGTGGTGCGCATTTTATGGGTGTGTCTTACATTACATTCACTAGTAGGAGTGAGAAAAACATCACGGGGTGGTGCGCATTGTATCGGTGTGTGTTACATTACATTCACTAGTAGGAGTGAGAAAAACATCACGGGGTGGTGCGCATTGTATGGGTGTGTGTTACATTACATTCACTAGTAGGAGTGAGAAAAACATCACGGGGCGGTGCGCATTGTATGGGTGTGTGTTACATTACATTCACTAGTAGGAATGAGAAAATCATCACGGGGTGGTGCGCATTGTATGGGTGTGTGCTACATTACATTCACTAGTAGGAGTGAGAAAAACATCACGGGGTGGTGCGCATTGTATGGGTGTGTGTTACATTACATTCACTAGTAGGAGTGAGAAAAACATCACGGGGTGGTGCGCATTGTATGGGTGTGTGTTACATTACATTCACTAGTAGGAGTGAGAAAACATCACGGGGTGGTGCGCATTGTATGGGTGTGTGTTACATTACATTCACTAGTAGGAGTGAGAAAAACATCACGGGGTGGTGCGCATTGTATGGGTGTTTGTTACATTACATTCACTAGAAGGAGTGAGAAAATCATCACGGGTTGGTGCGCATTGTATGGGTGTGTGTTACACTACATTCACTAGTAGGAGTGAGAAAAACATCACGGGGTGGTGCGCATTGTATGGGTGTGTGTTACATTACATTCACTAGTAGGAGTGAGAAAACATCACGGGGTGGTGCGCATTGTATGGGTGTGTGTTACATTACATTCACTAGTAGGCGTGAGAAAAACATCACGGGGTGGTGCGCATTGTATGGGTGTGTGTTACATTACATTCACTAGTAGGAGTGAGAAAAACATCACGGGGTGGTGCGCATTGTATGGGTGTGTGTTACATTAGATTCACTAGTAGGAGTGAGAAAAACATCACGGGGTGGTGCGCATTGTATGGGTGTGTGTTACATTAGATTCACTAGTAGGAGTGAGAAAAACATCACGGGGTGGTGCGCATTGTATGGGTGTGTGTTACATTAGATTCACTAGTAGGAGTGAGAAAAACATCACGGGGTGGTGCGCATTGTATGGGTGTGTGTTACATTAGATTCACTAGTAGGAGTGAGAAAAACATCACGGGGTGGTGCGCATTGTATGGATGTGTGTTACATTAGATTCACTAGTAGGAGTGAGAAAAACATCACGGGGTGGTGCGCATTGTATGGGTGTGTGTTACATTACATTCACTAGTAGGAGTGAGAAAAACATCACGGGGTGGTGCGCATTGTATGGGTGTGTGTTACATTACATTCACTAGTAGGAGTGAGAAAACCATCACGGGGTGGAGCGCATTGTATGGGTGTGTGTTACATTACATTCACTAGTAGGAGTGAGAAAAACATCACGGGGTGGTGCGCATTGTATGGGTGTGTGTTACATTACATTCACTAGTAGGAGTGAGAAAAACATCACGGCGTGGTGCGCATTGTATGGGTGTGTGTTACATTACATTCACTAGTAGGAGTGAGAAACACATCACGGGGTGGTGCGCATTGTATGGGTGTGTGTTACATTAGATTCACTAGTAGGAGTGAGAAAAACATCACGGGGTGGTGCGCATTGTATGGGTGTGTGTTACATTACATTCACTAGTAGGAGTGAGAAAAACATCACGGGGTGGTGCGCATTGTATGGGTGTGTGTTACATTACATTCACTAGTAGGAGTGAGAAAAACATCACGGGGTGGTGCGCACTGTATGGGTGTGTGTTACATTACATTCACTAGTAGGAGTGAGAAAAACATCACGCGGTGGTGCGCACTGTATGCGTGTGTGTTACATTAGATTCACTACTAGGATTGAGAAAATCAACACGGGGTGGTGCGCACTGTATGGGTGTGTGTTACCTTACATTCACTAGTAGGAGTGAGAAAAACATCACGGGGTGGTGCGCACTTTATGGGTGTGTGTTACATTACATTCACTAGTAGGAGTGAGAAAAACATCACGGGGTGGTGCGCATTTTATGTGTGTGTGTTACATTACATTCACTAGTAGGAGTGAGAAAAACATCACGGGGTGGTGCGCATTTTATGGGTGTGTGTTACATTACATTCACTAGTAGGAGTGAGAAAAACATCACGGGGTGGTGCGCATTATATGGGTGTGTGTTACATTACATTCACTAGTAGGAGTGAGAAAAACATCACGGGGTGGTGCGCATTGTATGGGTGTGTGTTACATTACATTCACTAGTAGGAGTGAGAAAAACATCACGGGGTGGAGCGCATTGTATGGGTGTGTGTTACATTACATTCACTAGTAGGAGTGAGAAAAACATCACGGGGTGGTGCGCATTGTATGGGTGTGTGTTACATTAGATTCACTAGTAGGAGTGAGAAAAACATCTCGGGGTGGTGCGCATTGTATGGGTGTGTGTTACATTAGATTCACTAGTAGGAGTGAGAAAAACATCACGGGGTGGTGCGCATTGTATGGGTGTGTGTTACAATACATTCACTAGTAGGAGTGAGAAAAACATCATGGGGTGGTGCGCAATGTATGGGTGTGTGTTACATTACATTCACTAGTAGGAGTGAGAAAAACATCACGGGGTGGTGCGCATTGTATGGGTGTGTGTTACATTAGATTCACTAGTAGGAGTGAGAAAAACATCACGGGGTGGTGCTCATTGTATGGGTGTGTGTTACATTAGATTCTCTAGTAGGAGTGAGAAAACCATCAAGGGGTGGAGCGCATTGTATGGGTGTGTGTTACATTACATTCACTAGTAGGAGTGAGAAAAACATCACGGGGTGGTGCGCATTGTATGGGTGTGTGTTACATTACATTCACTAGTAGGAGTGAGAAAAACATCACGGGGTGGTGCGCAATGTATGGGTGTGTGTTACATTACATTCACTAGTAGGAGTGAGAAAAACATCACGGGGTGGTGCGCATTGTATGGGTGTGTGTTACATTACATTCACTAGTAGGAGTGAGAAAAACATCACGGGGTGGTGCGCATTGTATGGGTGTGTGTTACATTACATTCACTAGTAGGAGTGAGAAAAATATCACGGGGTGGTGCGCATTGTATGGGTGTGTGTTACATTACATTCACTAGTAGGAGTGAGAAAAACATCACGGGGTGGTGCGCATTGTATGGGTGTGTGTTACATTAGATTCACTAGTAGGAGTGAGAAAAACATCACGGGGTGGTGCGCATTGTATGGGTGTGTGTTACATTAGATTCACTAGTAGGAGTGAGAAAAACATCACGGGGTGGTGCGCATTGTATGGGTGTGTGTTACATTAGATTCACTAGCAGGAGTGAGAAAAACATCACGGGGTGGTGCGCATTTTATGGGTGTGTGTTACATTACATTCACTAGTAGGAGTGAGAAAAACATCACGGGGTGGTGCGCACTGTATGGGTGTGTGTTACATTACATTCACTAGTAGGAGTGAGAAAAACATCACGGGGTGGTGCGCACTGTATGGGTGTGTGTTACATTAGATTCACTACTAGGATTGAGAAAATCAACACGGGGTGGTGCGCACTGTATGGGTGTGTGTTACCTTACATTCACTAGTAGGAGTGAGAAAAACATCACGGGGTGGTGCGCACTTTATGGGTGTGTGTTACATTACATTCACTAGTAGGAGTGAGAAAAACATCACGGGGTGGTGCGCATTTTATGGGTGTGTCTTACATTACATTCACTAGTAGGAGTGAGAAAAACATCACGGGGTGGTGCGCATTGTATCGGTGTGTGTTACATTACATTCACTAGTAGGAGTGAGAAAAACATCACGGGGTGGTGCGCATTGTATGGGTGTGTGTTACATTACATTCACTAGTAGGAGTGAGAAAAACATCACGGGGCGGTGCGCATTGTATGGGTGTGTGTTACATTACATTCACTAGTAGGAATGAGAAAATCATCACGGGGTGGTGCGCATTGTATGGGTGTGTGCTACATTACATTCACTAGTAGGAGTGAGAAAAACATCACGGGGTGGTGCGCATTGTATGGGTGTGTGTTACATTACATTCACTAGTAGGAGTGAGAAAAACATCACGGGGTGGTGCGCATTGTATGGGTGTGTGTTACATTACATTCACTAGTAGGAGTGAGAAAACATCACGGGGTGGTGCGCATTGTATGGGTGTGTGTTACATTACATTCACTAGTAGGAGTGAGAAAAACATCACGGGGTGGTGCGCATTGTATGGGTGTTTGTTACATTACATTCACTAGAAGGAGTGAGAAAATCATCACGGGTTGGTGCGCATTGTATGGGTGTGTGTTACACTACATTCACTAGTAGGAGTGAGAAAAACATCACGGGGTGGTGCGCATTGTATGGGTGTGTGTTACATTACATTCACTAGTAGGAGTGAGAAAACATCACGGGGTGGTGCGCATTGTATGGGTGTGTGTTACATTACATTCACTAGTAGGCGTGAGAAAAACATCACGGGGTGGTGCGCATTGTATGGGTGTGTGTTACATTACATTCACTAGTAGGAGTGAGAAAAACATCACGGGGTGGTGCGCATTGTATGGGTGTGTGTTACATTAGATTCACTAGTAGGAGTGAGAAAAACATCACGGGGTGGTGCGCATTGTATGGGTGTGTGTTACATTAGATTCACTAGTAGGAGTGAGAAAAACATCACGGGGTGGTGCGCATTGTATGGGTGTGTGTTACATTAGATTCACTAGTAGGAGTGAGAAAAACATCACGGGGTGGTGCGCATTGTATGGGTGTGTGTTACATTAGATTCACTAGTAGGAGTGAGAAAAACATCACGGGGTGGTGCGCATTGTATGGATGTGTGTTACATTAGATTCACTAGTAGGAGTGAGAAAAACATCACGGGGTGGTGCGCATTGTATGGGTGTGTGTTACATTACATTCACTAGTAGGAGTGAGAAAAACATCACGGGGTGGTGCGCATTGTATGGGTGTGTGTTACATTACATTCACTAGTAGGAGTGAGAAAACCATCACGGGGTGGAGCGCATTGTATGGGTGTGTGTTACATTACATTCACTAGTAGGAGTGAGAAAAACATCACGGGGTGGTGCGCATTGTATGGGTGTGTGTTACATTACATTCACTAGTAGGAGTGAGAAAAACATCACGGCGTGGTGCGCATTGTATGGGTGTGTGTTACATTACATTCACTAGTAGGAGTGAGAAACACATCACGGGGTGGTGCGCATTGTATGGGTGTGTGTTACATTAGATTCACTAGTAGGAGTGAGAAAAACATCACGGGGTGGTGCGCATTGTATGGGTGTGTGTTACATTACATTCACTAGTAGGAGTGAGAAAAACATCACGGGGTGGTGCGCATTGTATGGGTGTGTGTTACATTACATTCACTAGTAGGAGTGAGAAAAACATCACGGGGTGGTGCGCACTGTATGGGTGTGTGTTACATTACATTCACTAGTAGGAGTGAGAAAAACATCACGGGGTGGTGCGCACTGTATGCGTGTGTGTTACATTAGATTCACTACTAGGATTGAGAAAATCAACACGGGGTGGTGCGCACTGTATGGGTGTGTGTTACCTTACATTCACTAGTAGGAGTGAGAAAAACATCACGGGGTGGTGCGCACTTTATGGGTGTGTGTTACATTACATTCACTACTAGGAGTGAGAAAAACATCACGGGGTGGTGCGCATTTTATGTGTGTGTGTTACATTACATTCACTAGTAGGAGTGAGAAAAACATCACGGGGTGGTGCGCATTTTATGGGTGTGTGTTACATTACATTCACTAGTAGGAGTGAGAAAAACATCACGGGGTGGTGCGCATTGTATGGGTGTGTGTTACATTACATTCACTAGTAGGAGTGAGAAAAACATCACGGGGTGGTGCGCATTATATGGGTGTGTGTTACCTTACATTCACTAGTAGGAGTGAGAAAAACATCACGGGGTGGTGCGCACTGTATGGGTGTGTGTTACATTACATTCACTAGTAGGAGTGAGAAAAACATCACGGGGTGGTGCGCACTGTATGGGTGTGTGTTACATTAGATTCACTACTAGGATTGAGAAAATCAACACGGGGTGGTGCGCACTGTATGGGTGTGTGTTACCTTACATTCACTAGTAGGAGTGAGAAAAACATCACGGGGTGGTGCGCACTTTATGGGTGTGTGTTACATTACATTCACTAGTAGGAGTGAGAAAAACATCACGGGGTGGTGCGCATTTTATGGGTGTGTGTTACATTACATTCACTAGTAGGAGTGAGAAAAACATCACGGGGTGGTGCGCATTGTATGGGTGTGTGTTACATTACATTCACTAGTAGGAGTGAGAAAAACATCACGGGGTGGTGCGCATTGTATGGGTGTGTGTTACATTAGATTCAATAGTAGGATTGAGAAAAACATCACGGGGTGGTGCGCATTCTATGGGTGTGTGTTACATTAGATTCACTAGTAGGAGTGAGAAAAACATCACGTGGTTGTGCGCATTGTATGGATGTGTGTTACATTAGATTCACTAGTAGGAGTGAGAAAAACATCACGGGGTGGTGCGCATTTTATGGGTGTGTGTTAAATTACATTCACTAGTAGGAGTGAGAAACACATCACGGGGTGGTGCGCACTGTATGGGTGTGTGTTACATTACATTCACTAGTAGGAGTGAGAAAAACATCACGGGGTGGTGCGCATTGTATGGGTGTGTGTTACATTACATTCACTAGTAGGAGTGAGAAAAACATCACGGGGTGGTGCGCACTGTATGGGTGTGTGTTACATTACATTCACTAGTAGGAGTGAGAAAAACATCACGGGGTGGTGCGCACTGTATGGGTGTGTGTTACCTTACATTCACTAGTAGGAGTGAGAAAAACATCACGGGGTGGTGCGCACTGTATGGGTGTGTGTTACATTACATTCACTAGTAGGAGTGAGAAAAACATCACGGGGTGGTGCGCACTGTATGGGTGTGTGTTACATTAGATTCACTACTAGGATTGAGAAAATCAACACGGGGTGGTGCGCACTGTATGGGTGTGTGTTACCTTACATTCACTAGTAGGAGTGAGAAAAACATCACGGGGTGGTGCGCACTTTATGGGTGTGTGTTACATTACATTCACTAGTAGGAGTGAGAAAAACATCACGGGGTGGTGCGCATTTTATGGGTGTGTCTTACATTACATTCACTAGTAGGAGTGAGAAAAACATCACGGGTGGTGCGCATTGTATCGGTGTGTGTTACATTACATTCACTAGTAGGAGTGAGAAAAACATCACGGGGTGGTGCGCATTGTATGGGTGTGTGTTACATTACATTCACTAGTAGGAGTGAGAAAAACATCACGGGGCGGTGCGCATTGTATGGGTGTGTGTTACATTACATTCACTAGTAGGAATGAGAAAATCATCACGGGGTGGTGCGCATTGTATGGGTGTGTGTTACATTACATTCACTAGTAGGAGTGAGAAAAACATCACGGGGTGGTGCGCTTTGTATGGGTGTGTGTTACATTACATTCACTAGTAGGAGTGAGAAAAACATCACGGGGTGGTGCGCATTGTATGGGTGTGTGTTACATTACATTCACTAGTAGGAGTGAGAAAACATCACGGGGTGGTGCGCATTGTATGGGTGTGTGTTACATTACATTCACTAGTAGGAGTGAGAAAAACATCACGGGGTGGTGCGCATTGTATGGGTGTTTGTTACATTAGATTCACTAGAAGGAGTGAGAAAATCATCACGGGTTGGTGCGCATTGTATGGGTGTGTGTTACACTACATTCACTAGTAGGAGTGAGAAAAACATCACGGGGTGGTGCGCATTGTATGGGTGTGTGTTACATTACATTCACTAGTAGGAGTGAGAAAACATCACGGGGTGGTGCGCATTGTATGGGTGTGTGTTACATTACATTCACTAGTAGGCGTGAGAAAAACATCACGGGGTGGTGCGCATTGTATGGGTGTGTGTTACATTACATTCACTAGTAGGAGTGAGAAAAACATCACGGGGTGGTGCGCATTGTATGGGTGTGTGTTACATTAGATTCACTAGTAGGAGTGAGAAAAACATCACGGGGTGGTGCGCATTGTATGGGTGTGTGTTACATTAGATTCACTAGTAGGAGTGAGAAAAACATCACGGGGTGGTGCGCATTGTATGGGTGTGTGTTACATTAGATTCACTAGTAGGAGTGAGAAAAACATCACGGGGTGGTGCGCATTGTATGGGTGTGTGTTACATTAGATTCACTAGTAGGAGTGAGAAAAACATCACGGGGTGGTGCGCATTGTATGGATGTGTGTTACATTAGATTCACTAGTAGGAGTGAGAAAAACATCACGGGGTGGTGCGCATTGTATGGGTGTGTGTTACATTACATTCACTAGTAGGAGTGAGAAAAACATCATGGGGTGGTGCGCATTGTATGGGTGTGTGTTACATTACATTCACTAGTAGGAGTGAGAAAACCATCACGGGGTGGAGCGCATTGTATGGGTGTGTGTTACATTACATTCACTAGTAGGAGTGAGAAAAACATCACGGGGTGGTGCGCATTGTATGGGTGTGTGTTACATTACATTCACTAGTAAGAGTGAGAAAAACATCACGGTGTGGTGCGCATTGTATGGGTGTGTGTTACATTACATTCACTAGTAGGAGTGAGAAACACATCACGGGGTGGTGCGCATTGTATGGGTGTGTGTTACATTAGATTCACTAGTAGGAGTGAGAAAAACATCACGGGGTGGTGCGCATTGTATGGGTGTGTGTTACATTACATTCACTAGTAGGAGTTAGAAAAACATCACGGGGTGGTGCGCATTTTATGGGTGTGTGTTACATTACATTCACTAGTAGGAGTGAGAAAAACATCACGGGGTGGTGCGCACTGTATGGGTGTGTGTTACATTACATTCACTAGTAGGAGTGAGAAAAACATCACGGGGTGGTGCGCACTGTATGCGTGTGTGTTACATTAGATTCACTACTAGGATTGAGAAAATCAACACGGGGTGGTGCGCACTGTATGGGTGTGTGTTACCTTACATTCACTAGTAGGAGTGAGAAAAACATCACGGGGTGGTGCGCACTTTATGGGTGTGTGTTACATTACATTCACTAGTAGGAGTGAGAAAAACATCACGGGGTGGTGCGCATTTTATGTGTGTGTGTTACATTACATTCACTAGTAGGAGTGAGAAAAACATCACGGGGTGGTGCGCATTGTATGGGTGTGTGTTACATTACATTCACTAGTAGGAGTGAGAAAAACATCACGGGGTGGTGCGCATTTTATGGGTGTGTGTTACATTACATTCACTAGTAGGAGTGAGAAAAACATCACGGGGTGGTGCGCATTGTATGGGTGTGTGTTACATTACATTCACTAGTAGGAGTGAGAAAAACATCACGGGGTGGAGCGCATTGTATGGGTGTGTGTTACATTACATTCACTAGTAGGAGTGAGAAAAACATCACGGGGTGGTGCGCATTGTATGGGTGTGTGTTACATTAGATTCACTAGTAGGAGTGAGAAAAACATCTCGGGGTGTTGCGCATTGTATGGGTGTGTGTTACATTAGATTCACTAGTAGGAGTGAGAAAAACATCACGGGGTGGTGCGCATTGTATGGGTGTGTGTTACAATACATTCACTAGTAGGAGTGAGAAAAACATCATGGGGTGGTGCGCAATGTATGGGTGTGTGTTACATTACATTCACTAGTAGGAGTGAGAAAAACATCACGGGGTGGTGCGCATTGTATGGGTGTGTGTTACATTAGATTCACTAGTAGGAGTGAGAAAAACATCACGGGGTGGTGCTCATTGTATGGGTGTGTGTTACATTAGATTCTCTAGTAGGAGTGAGAAAACCATCACGGGGTGGAGCGCATTGTATGGGTGTGTGTTACATTACATTCACTAGTAGGAGTGAGAAAAACATCACGGGGTGGTGCGCATTGTATGGGTGTGTGTTACATTACATTCACTATTAGGAGTGAGAAAAACATCACGGGGTGGTGCGCAATGTATGTGTGTGTGTTACATTACATTCACTAGTAGGAGTGAGAAAAACATCACGGGGTGGTGCGCATTGTATGGGTGTGTGTTACATTAGATTCACTAGTAGGAGTGAGAAAAACATCACGGGGTGGTGCGCATTGTATGGGTGTGTGTTACATTACATTCACTAGTAGGAGTGAGAAAAATATCACGGGGTGGTGCGCATTGTATGGGTGTGTGTTACATTACATTCACTAGTAGGAGTGAGAAAAACATCACGGGGTGGTGCGCATTGTATGGGTGTGTGTTACATTAGATTCACTAGTAGGAGTGAGAAAAACATCACGGGGTGGTGCGCATTGTATGGGTGTGTGTTACATTAGATTCACTAGTAGGAGTGAGAAAAACATCACGGGGTGGTGCGCATTGTATGGGTGTGTGTTACATTAGATTCACTAGTAGGAGTGAGAAAAACATCACGGGGTGGTGCGCATTTTATGGGTGTGTGTTACATTACATTCACTAGTAGGAGTGAGAAAAACATCACGGGGTGGTGCGCATTGTATGGGTGTGTGTTACATTACATTCACTAGTAGGAGTGAGAAAACCATCACGGGGTGGAGCGCATTGTATGGGTGTGTGTTACATTACATTCACTAGTAGGAGTGAGAAAAACATCACGTGGTGGTGCGCATTGTATGGGTGTGTGTTACATTACATTCACTAGTAGGAGTGAGAAAAACATCATGGCGTGGTGCGCATTGTATGGGTGTGTGTTACATTACATTCACTAGTAGGAGTGAGAAAAACATCACGGGGTGGTGCGCATTGTATGGGTGTGTGTTCCATTAGATTCACTAGTAGGAGTGAGAAAAACATCACGGGGTGGTGCGCATTGTATGGGTGTGTGTTACATTAAATTCACTAGTAGGAGTGAGAAAAACATCACGGGGTGGTGCGCATTGTATGGGTGTGTGTTCCATTAGATTCACTAGTAGGAGTGAGAAAAACATCACGGGGTGGTGCGCATTGTATGGATGTGTGTTACATTAGATTCACTAGTAGGAGTGAGAAAAACATCACGGGGTGGTGCGCATTGTATGGGTGTGTGTTACATTACATTCACTAGTAGGAGTGAGAAAAACATCACGGGGTGGTGCGCATTGTATGGGTGTGTGTTACATTACATTCACTAGTAGGAGTGAGAAAACCATCACGGGGTGGAGCGCATTGTATGGGTGTGTGTTACATTACATTCACTAGTAGGAGTGAGAAAAACATCACGGGGTGGTGCGCATTGTATGGGTGTGTGTTACATTACATTCACTAGTAGGAGTGAGAAAAACATCACGGCGTGGTGCGCATTGTATGGGTGTGTGTTACATTACATTCACTAGTAGGAGTGAGAAACACATCACGGGGTGGTGCGCATTGTATGGGTGTGTGTTACATTAGATTCACTAGTAGGAGTGAGAAAAACATCACGGGGTGGTGCGCATTGTATGGGTGTGTGTTACATTACATTCACTAGTAGGAGTGAGAAAAACATCACGGGGTGGTGCGCATTGTATGGGTGTGTGTTACATTAGATTCACTAGTAGGATTGAGAAAAACATCACGGGGTGGTGCGCATTCTATGGGTGTGTGTTACATTAGATTCACTAGTAGGAGTGAGAAAAACATCACGGGGTGGTGCGCATTGTATGGGTGTGTGTTACATTAGATTCACTAGTAGGAGTGAGAAAAACATCACGGGGTGGTGCGCATTTTATGGGTGTGTGTTACATTACATTCACTAGTAGGAGTGAGAAAAACATCACGGGGTGGTGCGCATTGTATGGGTGTGTGTTACATTACATTCACTAGTAGGAGTGAGAAAACCATCACGGGGTGGAGCGCATTGTATGGGTGTGTGTTACATTACATTCACTAGTAGGAGTGAGAAAAACATCACGTGGTGGTGCGCATTGTATGGGTGTGTGTTACATTACATTCACTAGTAGGAGTGAGAAAAACATCATGGCGTGGTGCGCATTGTATGGGTGTGTGTTACATTACATTCACTAGTAGGAGTGAGAAAAACATCACGGGGTGGTGCGCATTGTATGGGTGTGTGTTCCATTAGATTCACTAGTAGGAGTGAGAAAAACATCACGGGGTGGTGCGCATTGTATGGGTGTGTGTTACATTAGATTCACTAGTAGGAGTGAGAAAAACATCACGGGGTGGTGCGCATTGTATGGGTGTGTGTTCCATTAGATTCACTAGTAGGAGTGAGAAAAACATCACGGGGTGGTGCGCATTGTATGGATGTGTGTTACATTAGATTCACTAGTAGGAGTGAGAAAAACATCCTGGGGTGGTGCGCATTGTATGGGTGTGTGTTACATTACATTCACTAGTAGGAGTGAGAAAAACATCACGGGGTGGTGCGCATTGTATGGGTGTGTGTTACATTACATTCACTAGTAGGAGTGAGAAAACCATCACAGGGTGGAGCGCATTGTATGGGTGTGTGTTACATTACATTCACTAGTAGGAGTGAGAAAAACATCACGGGGTGGTGCGCATTGTATGGGTGTGTGTTACATTACATTCACTAGTAGGAGTGAGAAAAACATCACGGCGTGGTGCGCATTGTATGGGTGTGTGTTACATTACATTCACTAGTAGGAGTGAGAAACACATCACGGGGTGGTGCGCATTGTATGGGTGTGTGTTACATTAGATTCACTAGTAGGAGTGAGAAAAACATCACGGGGTGGTGCGCATTGTATGGGTGTGTGTTACATTACATTCACTAGTAGGAGTGAGAAAAACATCACGGGGTGGTGCGCATTGTATGGGTGTGTGTTACATTAGATTCACTAGTAGGATTGAGAAAAACATCACGGGGTGGTGCTCATTCTATGGGTGTGTGTTACATTAGATTCACTAGTAGGAGTGAGAAAAACATCACGGGGTGGTGCGCATTGTATGGGTGTGTGTTACATTAGATTCACTAGTAGGAGTGAGAAAAACATCACGGGGTGGTGCGCATTTTATGGGTGTGTGTTACATTACATTCACTAGTAGGAGTGAGAAAAACATCACGGGGTGGTGCGCATTGTATGGGTGTGTGTTACATTACATTCACTAGTAGGAGTGAGAAAACCATCACGGGGTGGAGCGCATTGTATGGGTGTGTGTTACATTACATTCACTAGTAGGAGTGAGAAAAACATCACGTGGTGTTGCGCATTGTATGGGTGTGTGTTACATTACATTCACTAGTAGGAGTGAGAAAAACATCATGGCGTGGTGCGCATTGTATGGGTGTGTGTTACATTACATTCACTAGTAGGAGTGAGAAAAACATCACGGGGTGGTGCGCATTGTATGGGTGTGTGTTCCAATAGATTCACTAGTAGGAGTGAGAAAAACATCACGGGGTGGTGCGCATTGTATGGGTGTGTGTTACATTAGATTCACTAGTAGGAGTGAGAAAAACATCACGGGGTGGTGCGCATTGTATGGGTGTGTGTTCCATTAGATTCACTAGTAGGAGTGAGAAAAACATCACGGGGTGGTGCGCATTGTATGGATGTGTGTTACATTAGATTCACTAGTAGGAGTGAGAAAAACATCACGGGGTGGTGCGCATTGTATGGGTGTGTGTTACATTACATTCACTAGTAGGAGTGAGAAAAACATCACGGGGTGGTGCGCATTGTATGGGTGTGTGTTACATTACATTCACTAGTAGGAGTGAGAAAACCATCACGGGGTGGAGCGCATTGTATGGGTGTGTGTTACATTACATTCACTAGTAGGAGTGAGAAAAACGTCACGGGGTGGTGCGCATTGTATGGGTGTGTGTTACATTACATTCACTAGTAGGAGTGAGAAAAACATCACGGCGTGGTGCGCATTGTATGGGTGTGTGTTACATTACATTCACTAGTAGGAGTGAGAAACACATCACGGGGTGGTGCGCATTGTATGGGTGTGTGTTACATTAGATTCACTAGTAGGAGTGAGAAAAACATCACGGGGTGGTGCGCATTGTATGGGTGTGTGTTACATTACATTCACTAGTAGGAGTGAGAAAAACATCACGGGGTGGTGCGCATTGTATGGGTGTGTGTTACATTAGATTCACTAGTAGGATTGAGAAAAACATCACGGGGTGGTGCGCATTCTATGGGTGTGTGTTACATTAGATTCACTAGTAGGAGTGAGAAAAACATCACGTGGTGGTGCGCATTGTATGGATGTGTGTTACATTAGATTCACTAGTAGGAGTGAGAAAAACATCACGGGGTGGTGCGCATTGTATGGGTGTGTGTTACATTACATTCACTAGTAGGAGTGAGAAACACATCACGGGGTGGTGCGCACTGTATGGGTGTGTGTTACATTACATTCACTAGTAGGAGTGAGAAAAACATCACGGGGTGGTGCGCATTGTATGGGTGTGTGTTACATTACATTCACTAGTAGGAGTGAGAAAAACATCACGGGGTGGTGCGCACTGTATGGGAGTGTGTTACATTACATTCACTAGTAGAAGTGAGAAAAACATCACGGGGTGGTGCGCACTGTATGGGTGTGTGTTACCTTACATTCACTAGTAGGAGTGAGAAAAACATCACGGGGTGGTGCGCACTGTATGGGTGTGTGTTACATTACATTCACTAGTAGGAGTGAGAAAAACATCACGGGGTGGTGCGCACTGTATGGGTGTGTGTTACATTAGATTCACTACTAGGATTGAGAAAATCAACACGGGGTGGTGCGCACTGTATGGGTGTGTGTTACCTTACATTCACTAGTAGGAGTGAGAAAAACATCACGGGGTGGTGCGCACTTTATGGGTGTGTGTTACATTACATTCACTAGTAGGAGTGAGAAAAACATCACGGGGTGGTGCGCATTTTATGGGTGTGTCTTACATTACATTCACTAGTAGGAGTGAGAAAAACATCACGGGGTGGTGCGCATTGTATGGGTGTGTGTTACATTACATTCACTAGTAGGAGTGAGAAAAACATCACGGGGTGGTGCGCATTGTATGGGTGTGTGTTACATTAGATTCACTAGTAGGATTGAGAAAAACATCACGGGGTGGTGCGCATTCTATGGGTGTGTGTTACATTAGATTCACTAGTAGGAGTGAGAAAAACATCACGTGGTTGTGCGCATTGTATGGATGTGTGTTACATTAGATTCACTAGTAGGAGTGAGAAAAACATCACGGGGTGGTGCGCATTTTATGGGTGTGTGTTACATTACATTCACTAGTAGGAGTGAGAAACACATCACGGGGTGGTGCGCACTGTATGGGTGTGTGTTACATTAAATTCACTAGTAGGAGTGAGAAAAACATCACGGGGTGGTGCGCATTGTATGGGTGTGTGTTACATTATATTCACTAGTAGGAGTGAGAAAAACATCACGGGGTGGTGCGCACTGTATGGGTGTGTGTTACATTACATTCACTAGTAGGAGTGAGAAAAACATCACGGGGTGGTGCGCACTGTATGGGTGTGTGTTACCTTACATTCACTAGTAGGAGTGAGAAAAACATCACGGGGTGGTGCGCACTGTATGGGTGTGTGTTACATTACATTCACTAGTAGGAGTGAGAAAAACATCACGGGGTGGTGCGCACTGTATGGGTGTGTGTTACATTAGATTCACTACTAGGATTGAGAAAATCAACACGGGGTGGTGCGCACTGTATGGGTGTGTGTTACCTTACATTCACTAGTAGGAGTGAGAAAAACATCACGGGGTGGTGCGCACTTTATGGGTGTGTGTTACATTACATTCACTAGTAGGAGTGAGAAAAACATCACGGGGTGGTGCGCATTTTATGGGTGTGTCTTACATTACATTCACTAGTAGGAGTGAGAAAAACATCACGGGGTGGTGCGCATTGTATCGGTGTGTGTTACATTACATTCACTAGTAGGAGTGAGAAAAACATCACGGGGTGGTGCGCATTGTATGGGTGTGTGTTACATTACATTCACTAGTAGGAGTGAGAAAAACATCACGGGGCGGTGCGCATTGTATGGGTGTGTGTTACATTACATTCACTAGTAGGAATGAGAAAATCATCACGGGGTGGTGCGCATTGTATGGGTGTGTGTTACATTACATTCACTAGTAGGAGTGAGAAAAACATCACGGGGTGGTGCGCATTGTATGGGTGTGTGTTACATTACATTCACTAGTAGGAGTGAGAAAAACATCACGGGGTGGTGCGCATTGTATGGGTGTGTGTTACATTACATTCACTAGTAGGAGTGAGAAAACATCACGGGGTGGTGCGCATTGTATGGGTGTGTGTTACATTACATTCACTAGTAGGAGTGAGAAAAACATCACGGGGTGGTGCGCATTGTATGGGTGTGTGTTACATTACATTCACTAGTAGGAGTGAGAAAAACATCACGGGGTGGTGCGCATTATATGGGTGTGTGTTACATTAGATTCACTAGTAGGAGTGAGAAAAACATCACGGGGTGGTGCGCATTGTATGGGTGTGTGTTACATTAGATTCACTAGTAGGAGTGAGAAAAACATCACGGGGTGGTGCGCATTGTATGGGTGTGTGTTACATTAGATTCACTAGTAGGAGTGAGAAAAACATCACGGGGTGGTGCGCATTGTATGGATGTGTGTTACATTAGATTCACTAGTAGGAGTGAGAAAAACATCACGGGGTGGTGCGCATTGTATGGGTGTGTGTTACATTACATTCACTAGTAGGAGTGAGAAAAACATCACGGGGTGGTGCGCATTGTATGGGTGTGTGTTACATTACATTCACTAGTAGGAGTGAGAAAACCAACTCGGGGTGGAGCGCATTGTATGGGTGTGTGTTACATTACATTCACTAGTAGGAGTGAGAAAAACATCACGGGGTGGTGCGCATTGTATGGGTGTGTGTTACATTACATTCACTAGTAGGAGTGAGAAAAACATCACGGGGTGGTGCGCATTGTATGGGTGTGTGTTACATTAGATTCACTAGTAGGAGTGAGAAAAACATCACGGGGTGGTGCGCATTGTATGGGTGTGTGTTACATTAGATTCACTAGTAGGAGTGAGAAAAACATCACGGGGTGGTGCGCATTGTATGGGTGTGTGTTACATTAGATTCACTAGCAGGAGTGAGAAAAACATCACGGGGTGGTGCGCATTTTATGGGTGTGTGTTACATTACATTCACTAGTAGGAGTGAGAAAAACATCACGGGGTGGTGCGCATTGTATGGGTGTGTGTTACATTACATTCACTAGTAGGAGTGAGAAAACCATCACGGGGAGGAGCGCATTGTATGGGTGTGTGTTACATTACATTCACTAGTAGGAGTGAGAAAAACATCACGTGGTGGTGCGCATTGTATGGGTGTGTGTTACATTACATTCACTAGTAGGAGTGAGAAAAACATCATCGCGTGGTGCGCATTGTATGGGTGTGTGTTACATTACATTCACTAGTAGGAGTGAGAAAAACATCACGGGGTGGTGCGCATTGTATGTGTGTGTGTTACATTACATTCACTAGTAGGAGTGAGAAAAACATCACGGGGTGGTGCGCATTGTATGGGTGTGTGTTACATTACATTCACTAGTAGGAGTGAGAAAAACATCACGGGGTGGTGCGCATTGTATGGGTGTGTGTTACATTACATTCACTAGTAGGAGTGAGAAAAACATCACGGGGTGGTGCGCATTGTATGGGTGTGTGTTACATTAGATTCACTAGTAGGAGTGAGAAAAACATCACGGGGTGGTGCGCATTGTATGTGTGTGTGTTACATTACATTCACTAGTAGGAGTGAGAAAAACATCACGGGGTGGTGCGCATTGTATGGGTGTGTGTTACATTACATTCACTAGTAGGAGTGAGAAAAACATCACGGGGTGGTGCGCATTGTATGGGTGTGTGTTACATTACATTCACTAGTAGGAGTGAGAAAAACATCACGGGGTGGTGCGCATTGTATGGGTGTGTGTTACATTAGATTCACTAGTAGGAGTGAGAAAAACATCACGGGGTGGTGCGCATTGTATGGGTGTGTGTTACAGTACATTCACTAGTAGGAGTGAGAAAAACATCACGGGGTGGTGCGCATTGTATGGGTTAGTGTTACATTACATTCACTAGTAGGAGTGAGAAAAACATCACGGGGTGGTGCGCACTGTATGGGTGTGTGTTACATTACATTCACTAGTAGGAGTGAGAAAAACATCACGGGGTGGTGCGCATTGTATGGGTGTGTGTTACATTACATTCACTACTAGGATTGAGAAAAACATCACGGGGTGGTGCGCATTGTATGGGTGTGTGTTACATTACATTCACTAGTAGGAGTGAGAAAAACATCACATGGTGGTGCGCAATGTATGGGTGTGTGTTACATTACATTCACTAGTAGGAGTGAGAAAAACATCACGGGGTGGTGCGCATTGTATGGGTGTGTGTTACATTACATTCACTAGTAGGAGTGAGAAAATCATCACGGGGTGGTGCGCATTGTATGGGTGTGTGTTACATTACATTCACTAGTAGGAGTGATAAAAACATCACGGGGTGGTGCGCATTGTATGGGTGTGTGTTACATTACATTCACTAGTAGGAGTGAGAAAAACATCACGGGTTGGTGCGCATTGTATGGGTGTGTGTTACATTAGATTCACTAGTAGGAGTGAGAAAAACATCACGGGGTGGTGCGCATTGTATGGGTGTGTGTTACATTAGATTCACTAGTAGGAGTGAGAAAAATATCATGGGGTGGTGCGCATTGTATGGGTGTGTGTTACATTACATTCACTAGTAGGAGTGAGAAAAACATCACGGGGTGGTGCGCATTGTATGGGTGTGTGTTACATTACATTCACTAGTAGGAGTGAGAAAAACATCACGGGGTGGTGCGCATTGTATGGGTGTGTGTTACATTACATTCACTAGTAGGAGTGAGAAAAACATCACGGGGTGGTGCGAATTGTATGGGTGTGTGTTACATTAGATTCAATACTAGGAGTGAGAAAATCAACACGGGGTGGTGCGCATTTTATGGGTGTGTGTTACATTACATTCACTAGTAGGTGTGAGAAAAACATCACGGGGTGGTGCGCATTGTATGGGTGTGTGTTACATTACATTCACTAGTAGGAGTGAGAAAAACATCACGGGGTGGTGCGCATTGTATGGGTGTGTGTTACATTACATTCACTAGTAGGAGTGAGAAAACCATCACGGGGTGGAGCGCATTGTATGGGTGTGTGTTACATTACATTCACTAGTAGGAGTGAGAAAAACATCACGGGGTGGTGCGCATTGTATGGGTGTGTGTTACATTACATTCACTAGTAGGAGTGAGAAAAACATCATGGCGTGTTGCGCATTGTATGGGTGTGTGTTACATTACATTCACTAGTAGGAGTGAGAAAAACATCACGGGGTGGTGCGCATTGTATGGGTGTGTGTTACATTGCATTCACTAGTAGGAGTGAGAAAAACATCACGGGGTGGTGCGCATTGTATGGGTGTGTGTTACATTACATTCACTAGTAGGAGTGAGAAAAACATCACGGGGTGGTGCGCATTGTATGGGTGTGTGTTACATTAGATTCACTAGTAGGAGTGAGAAAAACATCACGGGGAGGTGCGCATTGTATGGGTGTGTGTTACATTAGATTCACTAGTAGGAGTGAGAAAAACATCACGGGGTGGTGCGCATTGTACGGATGTGTGTTACATTAGATTCACTAGTAGGAGTGAGAAAAACATCACGGGGTGGTGCGCATTGTATGGGTGTGTGTTACATTACATTCAGTAGTAGAAGTGAGAAAAACATCACGGGGTGGTGCGCACTGTATGGGTGTGTGTTACATTACATTCACTAGTAGGAGTGAGAAAAACATCACGGGGTGGTGCGTGCTGTATGGGTGTGTGTTACATTAGATTCACTACTAGGATTGAGAAAATCAACACGGGGTGGTGCGCACTGTATGGGTGTGTGTTACATTGCATTCACTAGTAGGAGTGAGAAAAACATCACGGGGTGGTGCGCATTGTATGGGTGTGTGTTACATTAGATTCACTAGTAGGAGTGAGAAAAACATTACGGGGTGGTGCGCATTGTATGGGTGTGTGTTACATTACATTTACTAGTAGGAGTGAGAAAAACATCACGGGGTGGTGCGCATTGTGTGGGTGTGTGTTACATTACATTCACTAGTAGGAGTGAGAAAAACATCACGGGGTGGTGCGCAATGTATGGGTGTGTGTTACATTACATTCACTAGTAGGAGTGAGAAAAACATCACGGGGTGGTGCGCATTGTATGGGTGTGTGTTACATTAGATTCACTAGTAGGAGTGAGAAAAACATTACGGGGTGGTGCGCATTGTATGGGTGTGTGTTACATTACATTTACTAGTAGGAGTGAGAAAAACATCACGGGGTGGTGCGCATTGTGTGGGTGTGTGTTACATTACATTCACTAGTAGGAGTGAGAAAAACATCACGGGGTGGTGCGCAATGTATGGGTGTGTGTTACATTACATTCACTAGTAGGAGTGAGAAAAACATCACGGGGTGGTGCGCATTGTATGGGTGTGTGTTACATTAGATTCACTAGTAGGAGTGAGAAAAACATCACGGGGTGGTGCGCCATTGTATGGGTGTGTGTTACATTACATTCACTAGTAGGAGTGAGAAAATCATCACGGGGTGGTGCGCATTGTATGGGTGTGTGTTACATTACATTCACTAGTAGGAGTGATAAAAACATCACGAGGTGGTGCGCATTGTATGGGTGTGTGTTACATTACATTCACTAGTAGCAGTGAGAAAAACATCACGGGTTGGTGCGCATTGTATGGGTGTGTGTTACATTACATTCACTAGTAGGAGTGAGAAAAACATCACGGGGTGGTGCGCATTGTATGGGTGTGTGTTACATTACATTCACTAGTAGGAGTGAGAAAATCATCACGGGGTGGTGCGCATTGTATGGGTGTGTGTTACATTACATTCACTAGTAGGAGTGAGAAAAACATCACGGGGTGGTGCGCATTGTATGGGTGTGTGTTACATTACATTCACTAGTAGGAGTGAGAAAAACATCACGGGCTGGTGCGCATTGTATGGGTGTGTGTTACATTACATTCACTAGTAGGAGTGAGAAAAACATCACGGGGTGGTGCGCATTGTATGGGTGTGTGTTACATTACATTCACTAGTAGGAGTGAGAAAAACATCACGGGGTGGTGCGCATTGTATGGGTGTGTGTTACATTACATTCACTAGTAGGAGTGAGAAAATCATCACGGGGTGGTGCGCATTGTATGGGTGTGTGTTACATTACATTCACTAGTAGGAGTGAGAAAAACATCACGGGTTGGTGCGCATTGTATGGGTGTGTGTTACATTACATTCACTAGTAGGAGTGAGAAAAACATCACGGGGTGGTGCGCATTGTATGGGTGTGTGTTACATTACATTCACTAGTAGGAGTGAGAAAAACATCACGGGGTGGTGCGTATTGTATGGGTGTGTGTTACATTACATTCACTAGTAGGAGTGAGAAAAACATCACGGGGTGGTGCGCATTGTATGGGTGTGTGTTACATTACATTCACTAGTAGGAGTGAGAAAAACATCACGGGTTGGAGCGCATTGTATGGGTGTGTGTTACATTACATTCACTAGTAGGAGTGAGAAAAACATCACGGGGTGTTGCGCATTGTATGGGTGTGTGTTATATTACATTCACCAGTAGGAGTGAGAAAAACTTCACGGGGTGGTGCGCATTGTATGGGTGTGTGTTACATTACATTCACTAGTAGGAGTGAGAAAAACATCACGGGGTGGTGCGCATTGTATGGGTGTGTGTTACATTACATTCACTAGTAGGAGTGAGAAAAACATCACGGGGTGGTGCGCATTGTATGGGTGTGTGTTACATTACATTCACTAGTAGGAGTGAGAAAAACATCACGGTGTGGTGCGCATTTTATGGGTGTGTGTTACATTACATTCACTAGTAGGAGTGAGAAAATCATCACGGGGTGGTGCGCATTGTATGGGTGTGTGTTACATTACATTCACTAGTAGGAGTGAGAAAAACATCACGGGGTGGTGCGCATTGTATGGGTGTGTGTTACATTACATTCACTAGTAGGAGTGAGAAAAATATCACGGGTTGGTGCGCATTGTATGGGTGTGTGTTACATTACATTCAATAGTAGGAGTGAGAAAAACATCACGGGGTGGTGCGCATTGTATGGGTGTGTGTTACATTACATTCACTAGTAGGAGTGAGAAAATCATCACGGGGTGGTGCGCATTGTATGGGTGTGTGTTACATTAGATTCACTAGTAGGAGTGAGAAAAACATCAAGGGGTGGTGGGCCTTGTATGGGTGTGTGTTACATTACATTCACTAGTAAGAGTGAGAAAAACATCACGGGGTGGTGCGCACTGTATGGGTGTGTGTTACATTACATTCACTAGTAGGAGTGAGAAAAACATCACGGGGTGGTGCGCACTGTATGGGTGTGTGTTACATTAGATTCACTACTAGGATTGAGAAAATCAACACGGGGTGGTGCGCACTGTATGGGTGTGTGTTACATTACATTCACTATTAGGAGTGAGAAAAACATCACGGGGTGGTGCGCATTTTATGGGTGTGTGTTACATTACATTCACTAGTAGGAGTGAGAAAAACATCACGGGGTGGTGCGCATTTTCTGGGTGTGTGTTACATTACATTCACTAGTAAGAGTGAGAAAAACATCACGGGGTGGTGCGCATTTTATGGGTGTGTGTTACATTACATTCACTAGTAGGAGTGAGAAAAACATCACGGGGTGGTGCGCATTGTATGGGTGTGTGTTACATTACATTCACTAGTAGGAGTGAGAAAAACATCACGGGGTGGTGCGCATTGTATGGGTGTGTGTTACATTACATTCACTAGTAGGAGTGAGAAAAACATCACGGGGTGGAGCGCATTGTATGGGTGTGTGTTACATTACATTCACTAGTAGGAGTGAGAAAAACATCACGGGGTGGTGCGCATTGTATGGGTGTGTGTTACATTACATTCACTAGTAGGAGTGAGAAAAACATCACGGGGTGGTGCGCATTGTATGGGTGTGTGTTACATTACATTCACTAGTAGGAGTGAGAAAAACATCACGGGGTGGTGCGCATTGTATGGGTGTGTGTTACATTACATTCACTAGTAGGAGTGAGAAAAACATCACGGGGTGGTGCGCATTGTATGGGTGTGTGTTACATTAGATTCACTAGTAGGAGTGAGAAAAACATCACGGGGTGGTGCGCATTGTATGGGTGTGTGTTACATTGCATTCACTAGTAGGAGTGAGAAAATCATCATGGGGTGGTGCGCATTGTATGGGTGTGTGTTACATTGCATTCACTAGTAGGAGTGAGAAAAACATCACGGGGTGGTGCGCATTGTATGGGTGTGTGTTACATTACATTCACTAGTAGGAGTGAGAAAAACATCACGGGGTGGTGCGCATTGTATGGGTGTGTGTTACATTACATTCACTAGTAGGAGTGAGAAAAACATCACGGGCTGGTGCGCATTGTATGGGTGTGTGTTACATTACATTCACTAGTAGGAGTGAGAAAAACATCACGGGGTGGTGCGCATTGTATGGGTGTGTGTTACATTAGATTCACTAGTAGGAGTGAGAAAATCAACACGGGGTGGTGCGCATTGTATGGGTGTGTGTTACATTACATTCACTAGTAGGAGTGAGAAAAACATCACGGGGTGGTGCGCATTGTATGGGTGTCTGTTACATTACATTCACTAGTAGGAGTGAGAAAAACATCACGGGGTGGTGCGCATTTTATGGGTGTGTGTTACATTACATTCACTAGTAGGAGTGAGAAAAACATCACGGGGTGGTGCGCATTGTATGGGTGTGTGTTACATTACATTCACTAGTAGGAGTGAGAAAAACATCACGGGGTGGTGCGCATTTTATGGGTGTGTGTTACATTACATTCACTAGTAGGAGTGAGAAAAACATCACGGGGTGGTGCGCATTGTATGGGTGTGTGTTACATTACATTCACTAGTAGGAGTGACAAAAAAAAACGGGGAGGTGCGCATTGTATGGGTGTGTGTTACATCACATTCACTAGTAGGAGTGAGAAAAACATCACGGGGTGGAGCGCATTGTATGGGTGTGTGTTACATTACATTCACTAGTAGGAGTGAGAAAATCATCACGGGGTGGTGCGCATTGTATGGGTGTGTGTTACATTACATTCACTAGTAGGAGTGAGAAAAACATCACGGGGTGGTCCGCATTGTATGGGTGTGTGTTACATTACATTCACTAGTAGGAGTGAGAAAAACATCACGGGGTGGTGCGCATTGTATGGGTGCGTGTTACATTACATTCACTAGTAGGAGTGAGAAAAACATCACGGGGTGGTGCGCATTGTATGGGTGCGTTTTACATTAGATTCACTAGTAGGAGTGAGAAAAACATCACGGGGTGGTGCGCATTGTATGGGTGTGTGTTACATTAGATTCACTAGTAGGAGTGAGAAAAACATCACGGGGTGGTGCGCATTGTATGGGTGTGTGTTACATTACATTCACTAGTAGGAGTGAGAAAATCATCACGGGGTGGTGCGCATTGTATGGGTGTGTGTTACATTAGATTCACTAGTAGGAGTGAGAAAAACATCACGGGGTGGTGCGCATTGTATGGGTGTGTGTTACATTACATTCACTAGTAGGAGTGAGAAAAACATCACGGGGTGGTGCGCATTGTATGGGTGTGTGTTACATTACATTCACTAGTAGGAGTGAGAAAAACATCACGGGGTGGTGCGCATTGTATTGGTGTGTGTTACATTACATTCACTAGTAGGAGTGAGAAAAACAACAAGGGGTGGTGCGCATTGTATGGGTGTGTGTTACATTACATTCACTAGTAGGAGTGAGAAAAACATCACGGCGTGGTCGCATTGTATGGGTGTTTGTTACATTGGATTCACTAGTAGGAGTGAGAAAAACATCACGGGTTGGTGCGCATTGTATGGGTGTGTGTTACATTACATTCACTAGTAGGAGTGAGAAAAACATCACGGGGTGGTGCGCATTGTATGGGTGTGTGTTACATTACATTCACTAGTAGGAGTGAGAAAAACATCACGGGGTGGTGCGCATTGTATGGGTGTGTGTTACATTACATTCACTAGTAGGAGTGAGAAAAACATCACGGCGTGGTGCGCATTGTATGGGTGTTTGTTACATTAGATTCACTAGTAGGAGTGAGAAAATCATCACGGGGTGGTGCGCATTGTATGGGTGTGTGTTACATTACATTCACTAGTAGGAGTGAGAAAAACATCACGGGGTGGTGCGCATTGTATGGGTGTGTGTTACATTACATTCACTAGTAGGAGTGAGAAAAACATCACGGGGTGGTGCGCATTGTACGGGTGTTTGTTACATTACATTCAGTAGTAGAAGTGAGAAAAACATCACGGGGTGGTGCACATTGTATGGGTGTGTGTTACATTACATTCACTAGTAGGAGTGAGAAAAACATCACGGGGTGGTGCGCATTGTATGGGTGTGTGTTACATTACATTCACTAGTAGGAGTGAGAAAAACATCACGGGGTGGTGCGCATTGTATGGGTGTGTGTTACATTACATTCACTAGTAGGAGTGAGAAAAACATCACGGGGTGGTGCGCATTGTATGGGTGTGTGTTACATTAGATTCACTAGTAGGAGTGAGAAAAACAATACGGGGTGGTGCGCATTGTATGGGTGTGTGTTACATTACATTCACTAGTAGGAGTGAGAAAAACATCACGGGGTGGTGCGCATTGTATGGGTGTGTGTTACATTACATTCACTAGTAGGAGTGATAAAAACATCACGGGGTGGTGCGCATTGTATGGGTGTGTGTTACATTAGATTCAGTAGTAGGAGTGAGAAAAACATCAAGGGGTGGTGCGCATTGTATGGGTGTGTGTTACATTACATTCACTAGTAGGAGAAAAACATCACGGGGTGGTGCGCATTGTATGGGTGTGTGTTACATTGCATTCACGAGTAGGAGTGAGAAAAACATCACGGGGTGGTGCGCATTGTATGGGTGTGTGTTACATTGCATTTACTAGTAGGAGTGAGAAAAACATCATGGGGTGGTGCGCATTGTATGGGTGTGTGTTACATTACATTCACTAGTAGGAGTGAGAAAAACATCACGGGGTGGTGCGCATTGTATGGGTGTGTGTTACATTACATTCACTAGTAGGAGTGAGAAAAACATCACGGGGTGGTGCGCATTGTATGGGTGTGTGTTACATTACATTCACTAGTAGGAGTGAGAAAAACATCACGGGGTGGTGCGCATTGTATGGGTGTGTGTTACATTACATTCACTAGTAGGAGTGAGAAAAACATCACGGGGTGGTGCGAATTGTATGGGTGTGTGTTACATTAGATTCAATACTAGGAGTGAGAAAATCAACACGGGGTGGTGCGCATTTTATGGGTGTGTGTTACATTACATTCACTAGTAGGAGTGAGAAAAACATCACGGGGTGGTGCGCATTGTATGGGTGTGTGTTACATTACATTCACTAGTAGGAGTGAGAAAAACATCATGGGGTGGTGCGCATTGTATGGGTGTGTGTTACATTACATTCACTAGTAGGAGTGAGAAAACCATCACGGGGTGGAGCGCATTGTATGGGTGTGTGTTACATTACATTCACTAGTAGGAGTGAGAAAAACATCACGGGGTGGTGCGCATTGTATGGGTGTGTGTTACATTACATTCACTAGTAGGAGTGAGAAAAACATCATGGCGTGGTGCGCATTGTATGGGTGTGTGTTACATTACATTCACTAGTAGGAGTGAGAAAAACATCACGGGGTGGTGCGCATTGTATGGGTGTGTGTTACATTACATTCACTAGTAGGAGTGAGAAAAACATCACGGGGTGGTGCGCATTGTATGGGTGTGTGTTACATTACATTCACTAGTAGGAGTGAGAAAAACATCACGGGGTGGTTCGCATTGTATGGGTGTGTGTTACATTAGATTCACTAGTAGGAGTGAGAAAAACATCACGGGGTGGTGCGCATTGTATGGGTGTGTGTTACATTAGATTCACTAGTAGGAGTGAGAAAAACATCACGGGGTGGTGCGCATTGTACGGATGTGTCTTACATTAGATTCACTAGTAGGAGTGAGAAAAACATCACGGGGTGGTGCGCATTGTATGGGTGTGTGTTACATTACATTCAGTAGTAGAAGTGAGAAAAACATCACGGGGTGGTGCGCACTGTATGGGTGTGTGTTACATTACATTCACTAGTAGGAGTGAGAAAAACATCACGGGGTGGTGCGCACTGTATGGGTGTGTGTTACATTAGATTCACTACTAGGATTGAGAAAATCAACACGGGGTGGTGCGCACTGTATGGGTGTGTGTTACATTACATTCACTAGTAGGAGTGAGAAAAACATCACGGGGTGGTGCGCATTTTATGGGTGTGTGTTACATTACATTCACTAGTAGGAGTGAGAAAAACACCACGGGGTGGTGCGCATTTTATGGGTGTGTGTTACATTACATTCACTAGCAGGAGTGAGAAAAACATCACGGGGTGGTGCGCATTTTATGGGTGTGTCTTACATTACATTCACTAGTAGGAGTGAGAAAAACATCACGGGGTGGTGCGCATTGTATCGGTGTGTGTTACATTACATTCACTAGTAGGAGTGAGAAAAACATCACGGGGTGGTGCGCATTGTATGGGTGTGTGTTACATTACATTCACTAGTAGGAGTGAGAAAAACATCACGGGGTGGAGCGCATTGTATGGGTGTGTGTTACATTACATTCACTAGTAGGAGTGACAAAAACATCACGGGGTGGTGCGCATTTTATGGGTGTGTGTTACATTACATTCACTAGTAGGAGTGAGAAAAACATCACAGGGTGGTGCGCATTGTATGGGTGTGTGTTACATTAGATTCACTAGTAGGAGTGAGAAAATCATCACGGGGTGGTGAGCATTGTATGGGTGTGTGTTACATTACATTCACTAGTAGGAGTGAGAAAATCATCGCGGGGTGGTGCGCATTGTATGGGTGTGTGTTACATTGCATTCACTAGTAGGAGTGAGAAAATCATCACGGGGTGGTGCGCATTGTATGGGTGTGTGTTACATTACATTCACTAGTAGGAGTGACAAAAACATCACGGGGTGGTGCGCATTTTATGGGTGTGTGTTACATTAGATTCACTAGTAGGAGTGAGAAAATCATCACGGGGTGGTGCGCATTGTATGGGTGTGTGTTACATTACATTCACTAGTAGGAGTGAGAAAATCATCACGGGGTGGTGCGCATTGTATGGGTGTGTGTTACATTACATTCACTAGTAGGAGTGAGAAAAACATCACGGGGTGGTGCGCATTGTATGGGTGTGTGTTACATTACATTCACTAGTAGGAGTGAGAAAAACATCACGGGGTGGTGCGCATTGTATGGGTGTGTGTTACATTACATTCACTAGTAGGAGTGAGAAAAACATCACGGGGTGGTGCGCATTGTATGGGTGTGTGTTACATTACATTCACTAGTAGGAGTGAGAAAAACATCACGGGGTGGTGCGCATTGTATGGGTGTGTGTTACATTACATTCACTAGTAGGAGTGAGAAAAACATCACGGGGTGGTGCGCATTGTATGGGTGTGTGTTACATTACATTCACTAGTAGGAGTGAGAAAAACATCACGGGGTGGTGCGCATTGTATGGGTGTGTGTTACATTACATTCACTAGTAGGAGTGAGAAAAACATCACGGGGTGGTGCGCATTGTATGGGTGTTTGTTACATTACATTCACTAGTAGGAGTGAGAAAAACATCACGGGGTGGTGCGCCTTGTATGGGTGTGTGTTACATTAGATTCACTAGTACGAGTGAGAAAAACATCACGGGGTGGTGCGCATTGTATGGGTGTGTGTTACATTACATTCACTAGTAGGAGTGAGAAAAACATCACAGGGTGGTGCGCAATGTATGGGTGTGTGTTACATTAGATTCTCTAGTAGGAGTGAGAAAAACATCACAGGGTGGTGCGCATTGTATGGGTGTGTGTTATTTTACATTCACTAGTAGGAGTGAGAAAAACATCACGGGGTGGTGCGCATTGTATGGGTGTGTGTTACATTAGATTCACTAGTAGGAGTGAGAAAAACATCGCGGGGTGGTGCGCATTGTATGGGTGTGTGTTACATTACATTCACTAGTACGAGTGAGAAAAACATCGCGGGGTGGTGCGCATTGTATGGGTGTGTGTTACATTCCATTCACTAGTACGAGTGAGAAAAACATCGCGGGGTGGTGCGCATTGTATGGGTGTGTGTTACATTACATTCACTAGTAGGAGTGAGAAAAACATCACGGGGTGGTGCGCATTGTATGGGTGTGTGTTACATTACATTCACTAGTAGGAGTGAGAAAAACATCACAGGGTGGTGCGCATTGTATGGGTGTGTGTTACATTAGATTCACTAGTAGGAGTGAGAAAATCATCACGGGTTGGTGCGCATTGTATGGGTGTGTGTTACATTACATTCACTAGTAGGAGTGAGAAAATCATCGCGGGGTGGTGCGCATTGTATGGGTGTGTGTTACATTACATTCACTAGTAGGAGTGACAAAAACATCAGGGGGTGGTGCGCATTTTATGGGTGTGTGTTACATTAGATTCACTAGTAGGAGTGAGAAAATCATCACGGGGTGGTGCGCATTGTATGGGTGTGTGTTACATTACATTCACTAGTAGGAGTGAGAAAAACATCACGGGGTGGTGCGCATTGTATGGGTGTGTGTTACATTACATTCACTAGTAGGAGTGAGAAAAACATCACAGGGTGGTGCGCATTGTATGGGTGTGTGTTACATTAGATTCACTAGTAGGAGTGAGAAAAACATCACGGGGTGGTGCGCACTGTATGGGTGTGTGTTACATTACATTCACTAGTAGGAGTGAGAAAAACATCACGGGGTGGTGCGCCTTGTATGGGTGTGTGTTACATTAGATTCACTAGTACGAGTGAGAAAAACATCACGGGGTGGTGCGCATTGTATGGGTGTGTGTTACATTACATTCACTAGTAGGAGTGAGAAATACATCACGGGGTGGTGCGCATTGTATGGGTGTGTGTTACATTACATTCACTAGTAGGAGTGAGAAAAACATCACGGGGTGGTGCGCATTGTATGGGTGTGTGTTACATTAGATTCACTAGTAGGAGTGAAAAAATCAACACGGGGTGGTGCGCATTGTATTGGTGTGTGTTACATTAGATTCACTAGTAGGAGTGAGAAAAACATCACGGGGTGGTGCGCATTGTATGGGTGTGTGTTACATTACATTCACTAGTAGGAGTGAGAAAAACATCACGGGGTGGTGCGCATTGTATGGGTGTGTGTTACATTACATTCACTAGTAGGAGTGAGAAAAACATCACGGGGTGGTGCGCATTGTATGGGTGTGTGTTACATTACATTCACTAGTAGGAGTGAGAAAAACGTCACGGGGTGGTGCGCATTGTATGGTGTGTGTTACATTACATTCACTAGTAGGAGTGAGAAAAACATCACGGGGTGGTGCGCATTGTATGGGTGTGTGTTACATTACATTCACTAGTAGGAGTGAGAAAAACATCACGGGGTGGTGCGCATTGTATGGGTGTGTGTTACATTACATTCACTAGTAGGAGTGAGAAAAACATCACGGGGTGGTGCGCATTGTATGGGTGTGTGTTACATTACATTCACTAGTAGGAGTGAGAAAAACATCACGGGGTGGTGCGCATTGTATGGGTGTGTGTTACATTACATTCACTAGTAGGAGTGAGGAAAACATCAAGGGGTGGTGCGCATTGTATGGGTGTGTGTTACATTACATTCACTAGTAGGAGTGAGAAAAACATCACGGGGTGGTGCGCATTGTATGGGTGTGTGTTACATTAGATTCAGTAGTAGGAGTAAGAAAATCAACACGGGGTGGTGCGCATTGTATGGGTGTGTGTTACATTACATTCACTAGTAGGAGTGAGAAAAACATCACGGGGTGGTGCGCATTGTATGGGTGTGTGTTACATTACATTCACTAGTAGGAGTGAGAAAAACATCACGGGGTGGTGCGCATTGTATGGGTGTGTGTTACATTACATTCACTTGTAGGAGTGAGAAAAACATCACGGGGTGGTGCGCATTGTATGGGTGTGTGTTACATTAGATTCACTAGTAGGAGTGAGAAAAACATCAGGGGGTGGTGCGCATTGTATGGGTGTGTGTTACATTACATTCACTAGTAGGTGTGAGAAAAACATCACGTGGTGGTGCGCATTGTATGGGTGTGTGTTACATTACATTCACTAGTAGGAGTGAGAAAAACATCACGGGGTGGTGCGCACTGTATGGGTGTGTGTTACATTACATTCACTAGTAGGAGTGAGAAAAACATCACGGGGTGGTGCGCATTGTATGGGTGTGTGTTACATTACATTCAATAGTAGGAGTGAGAAAAACATCACGGGGTGGTGCGCATTGTATGGGTGTGTGTTACATTAGATTCACTAGTAGGAGTGAGAAAATCAACACGGGGTGGTGCGCATTGTATGGGTGTGTGTTACATTAGATTCACTAGTAGGAGTGAGAAAAACATCACGGGGTGGTGCGCATTGTATGGGTGTGTGTTACATTACATTCACTAGTAGGAGTGAGAAAAACATCACGGGGTGGTGTGCATTGTATGGGTGTGTGTTACATTACATTCACTAGTAGGAGTGAGAAAAGCATCACGGGGTGGTGCGCATTGTATGGGTGTGTGTTACATTACATTCACTAGTAGGAGTGAGAAAAACATCACGCGGTGGTGCGCATTGTATGGTGTGTGTTACATTACATTCACTAGTAGGAGTGAGAAAAACATCACGGGGTGGTGCGCATTGTATGGGTGTGTGTTACATTACATTCACTAGTAGGAGTGAGAAAAACATCACGGGGTGGTGCGCATTGTATGGGTGTGTGTTACATTACATTCACTAGTAGGAGTGAGAAAATCAACACGGGGTGGTGCGCATTGTATGGGTGTGTGTTACATTAGATTCACTAGTAGGAGTGAGAAAAACATCACGGGGTGGTGCGCATTGTATGGGTGTGTGTTACATTACATTCACTAGTAGGAGTGAGAAAAGCATCACGGGGTGGTGCGCATTGTATGGGTGTGTGTTACATTACATTCACTAGTAGGAGTGAGAAAAACATCACGCGGTGGTGCGCATTGTATGGTGTGTGTTACATTACATTCACTAGTAGGAGTGAGAAAAACATCACGGGGTGGTGCGCATTGTATGGGTGTGTGTTACATTACATTCACTAGTAGGAGTGAGAAAAACATCACGGGGTGGTGCGCATTGTAAGGGTGTGTGTTACATTAGATTCACTAGTAGGAGTGAGAAAATCAACACGGGGTGGTGCGCATTGTATGGGTGTGTGTTACATTAGATTCACTAGTAGGAGTGAGAAAAACATCACGGGGTGGTGCGCATTGTATGGGTGTGTGTTACATTACATTCACTAGTAGGAGTGAGAAAAACATCACGGGGTGGTGCGCATTGTATGGGTGTGTGTTACATTACATTCACTAGTAGGAGTGAGAAAAGCATCACGGGGTGGTGCACATTGTATGGGTGTGTGTTACATTACATTCACTAGTAGGAGTGAGAAAAACATCACGGGGTGGTGCGCATTGTATGGTGTGTGTTACATTACATTCACTAGTAGGAGTGAGAAAAACATCACGGGGTGGTGCGCATTGTATGGGTGTGTGTTACATTACATTCACTAGTAGGAGTGAGAAAAACATCACGGGGTGGTGCGCATTGTATGGGTGTGTGTTACATTACATTCACTAGTAGGAGTGAGAAAAACATCACGGGGTGGTGCGCATTATATGGGTGTGTGTTACGTCACATTCACTAGTAGGAGTGAGAAAAACATCACGGGGTGGAGCGCATTGTATGGGTGTTTGTTACATCACATTCACTAGTAGGAGTGAGAAAAACATCACGGGGTGGTGCGCATTGTATGGGTGTGTGTTTCATTACATTCACTAGTAGGATTGAGAAAAACATCACGGGGTGGAGCGCATTGTATGGGTGTGTGTTACATTACATTCACTAGTAGGAGTGAGAAAAACATCACGGGGTGGTGCGCATTGTATGGGTGTGTGTTACATTAGATTCACTAGTAGGAGTGAGAAAAACATCACGGGGTGGTGCGCATTGTATGGGTGTGTGTTACATTAGATTCTCTAGTAGGAGTGAGAAAAACATCACGGGGTGGTGCGCTTTCTATTGGTGTGTGTTACATTAGATTCACTAGTAGGAGTGAGAAAAACATCACGGGGTGGTGCGCATTGTATGGGTGTGTGTTACATCAGATTCACTAGTAGCAGTGAGAAAAACATCACGGTGTGGTGCGCATTGTATGGGTGTGTGATACATTACATTCACTAGTAGGAGTGAGAAAATCATCACGGGGTGGGGCGCATTGTATGGGTGTGTGTTACATTACATTCACTAGTAGGAGTGAGAAAAACATCACGGGGTGGTGCGCTTTCTATTGGTGTGTGTTACATTAGATTCACTAGTAGGAGTGCGAAAAACATCACGGGGTGGTGCGCATTTTATGGGTGTGTGTTACATCAGATTCACTAGTAGCAGTGAGAAAAACATCACGGGGTGGTGCGCATTGTATGGGTGTGTGTTACATTACATTCACTAGTAGGAGTGAGAAAATCATCACGGGGTGGTGCGCATTGTATGGGTGTGTGTTACATTACATGCACTAGTAGGAGTGAGAAAAACATCACGGGGTGGTGCGCATTGTATGGGTGTGTGTTACATTACATTCACTAGTAGGAGTGAGAAAAACATCACGGGGTGGTGCGCATTGTATGGGTGTGTGTTACATTAGATTCACTAGTAGGAGTGAGAAAAACATCACGGGGTGGTGCGCATTGTATGGGTGTGTGTTACATTACATTCACTAGTAGGAGTGAGAAAAACATCACGGGGTGGTGCGCATTGTATGGGTGTGTGTTACATTACATTCACTAGTAGGAGTGAGAAAAACATCACGGGGAGGTGCGCATTGTATGGGTGTGTGTTACATCACATTCACTAGTAGGAGTGAGAAAAACATCACGGGGTGGAGCGCATTGTATGGGTGTTTGTTACATCACATTCACTAGTAGGAGTGAGAAAAACATCACGGGGTGGTGCGCATTGTATGGGTGTGTGTTTCATTACATTCACTAGTAGGATTGAGAAAAACATCACGGGGTGGAGCGCATTGTATGGGTGTGTGTTACATTACATTCACTAGTAGGAGTGAGAAAAACATCACGGGGTGGTGCGCATTGTATGGGTGTGTGTTACATTACATTCACTAGTAGGAGTGAGAAAAACATCATGGGCTGGTGCGCATTGTATGGGTGTGTGTTACATTACATTCACTAGTAGGAGTGAGAAAAACATCACGGGGTGGTGCGCATTGTATGGGTGTGTGTTACATTACATTCACTAGCAGGAGTGAGAAAAACATCATGGGGAGGTGCGCATTGTATGGGTGTGTGTTACATCACATTCACTAGTAGGAGTGAGAAAAACATCACGGGGTGGAGCGCATTGTATGGGTGTGTGTTACATTAGATTCACTAGTAGGAGTGAGAAAATCATCGCGGGGTGGTGCGCATTGTATGGGTGTGTGTTACATTACATTCACTAGTAGGAGTGAGAAAATCATCGCGGGGTGGTGCGCATTGTATGGGTGTGTGTTACATTACATTCACTAGTAGGAGTGAGAAAATCATCACGGGGTGGTGCGCATTGTATGGGTGTGTGTTACATTACATTCACTAGTAGGAGTGACAAAAACATCACGGGGTGGTGCGCATTTTATGGGTGTGTGTTACATTACATTCACTAGTAGGAGTGAGAAAAACATCACGGGGTGGTGCGCATTGTATGGGTGTGTGTTACATTAGATTCACTAGTAGGAGTGAGAAAATCATCGCGGGGTGGTGCGCATTGTATGGGTGTGTGTTACATTACATTCACTAGTAGGAGTGAGAAAATCATCGCGGGGTGGTGCGCATTGTATGGGTGTGTGTTACATTGCATTCACTAGTAGGAGTGAGAAAATCATCACGGGGTGGTGCGCATTGTATGGGTGTGTGTTACATTACATTCACTAGTAGGAGTGACAAAAACATCACGGGGTGGTGCGCATTTTATGGGTGTGTGTTACATTAGATTCACTAGTAGGAGTGAGAAAATCATCACGGGGTGGTGCGCATTGTATGGGTGTGTGTTACATTACATTCACTAGTAGGAGTGAGAAAATCATCACGGGGTGGTGCGCATTGTATGGGTGTGTGTTACATTACATTCACTAGTAGGAGTGAGAAAAACATCACGGGGTGGTGCGCATTGTATGGGTGTGTGTTACATTACATTCACTAGTAGGAGTGAGAAAAACATCACGGGGTGGTGCGCATTGTATGGGTGTGTGTTACATTACATTCACTAGTAGGAGTGAGAAAAACATCACGGGGTGGTGCGCATTGTATGGGTGTGTGTTACATTACATTCACTAGTAGGAGTGAGAAAAACATCACGGGGTGGTGCGCATTGTATGGGTGTGTGTTACATTACATTCACTAGTAGGAGTGAGAAAAACATCACGGGGTGGTGCGCATTGTATGGGTGTGTGTTACATTACATTCACTAGTAGGAGTGAGAAAAACATCACGGGGTGGTGCGCATTGTATGGGTGTGTGTTACATTACATTCACTAGTAGGAGTGAGAAAAACATCACGGGGAGGTGCGCATTGTATGGGTGTGTGTTACATCACATTCACTAGTAGGAGTGAGAAAAACATCACGGGGTGGAGCGCATTGTATGGGTGTTTGTTATATCACATTCACTAGTAGGAGTGAGAAAAACATCACGGGGTGGTGCGCATTGTATGGGTGTGTGTTTCATTACATTCACTAGTAGGATTGAGAAAAACATCACGGGGTGGAGCGCATTGTATGGGTGTGTGTTACATTACATTCACTAGTAGGAGTGAGAAAAACATCACGGGGTGGTGCGCATTGTATGGGTGTGTGTTACATTACATTCACTAGTAGGAGTGAGAAAAACATCACGGGGTGGTGCGCATTGTATGGGTGTGTGTTACATTACATTCACTAGTAGGAGTGAGAAAAACATCACGGGGTGGTGCGCATTGTATGGGTGTGTGCTACATTACATTCACTAGTAGGAGTGAGAAATACATCACGGGGTGGTGCGCATTGTATGGGTGTGTGTTACATTACATTCACTAGTAGGAGTGAGAAAATCATCACGGGGTGGTGCGCATTGTATGGGTGTGTGTTACATTACATTCACTAGTAGGAGTGAGAAAAACATCACGGGGTGGTGCACATTGTATGGGTGTGTGTTACATTAGATTCACTAGTAGGAGTGAGAAAAACATCACGGGGTGGTGCGCAATGTATGGGTGTGTGTTACATTAGATTCTCTAGTAGGAGTGAGAAAAACATCACGGGGTGGTGCGCATTGTATGGGTGTGTGTTACTTTACATTCACTAGTAGGAGTGAGAAAAACATCACGGGGTGGTGCGCATTGTATGGGTGTGTGTTACATTAGATTCACTAGTAGGAGTGAGAAAAACATCGCGGGGTGGTGCGCATTGTATGGGTGTGTGTTACATTACATTCACTAGTACGAGTGAGAAAAACATCGCGGGGTGGTGCGCATTGTATGGGTGTGTGTTACATTACATTCACTAGTACGAGTGAGAAAAACATCGCGGGGTGGTGCGCATTGTATGGGTGTGTGTTACATTACATTCACTAGTAGGAGTGAGAAAAACATCACGGGGTGGTGCGCATTGTATGGGTGTGTGTTACATTACATTCACTAGTAGGAGTGAGAAAAACATCACAGGGTGGTGCGCATTGTATGGGTGTGTGTTACATTAGATTCACTAGTAGGAGTGAGAAAATCATCACGGGGTGGTGCGCATTTTATGGGTGTGTGTTACATTACATTCACTAGTAGGAGTGAGAAAATCATCGCGGGGTGGTGCGCATTGTATGGGTGTGTGTTACATTACATTCACTAGTAGGAGTGAGAAAATCATCACGGGGTGGTGCGCATTGTATGGGTGTGTGTTACATTACATTCACTAGTAGGAGTGACAAAAACATCACGGGGTGGTGCGCATTTTATGGGTGTGTGTTACATTAGATTCACTAGTAGGAGTGAGAAAATCATCACGGGGTGGTGCGCATTGTATGGGTGTGTGTTACATTACATTCACTAGTAGGAGTGAGAAAAACATCACGGGGTGGTGCGCATTGTATGGGTGTGTGTTACATTACATTCACTAGTAGGAGTGAGAAAAACATCACGGGGTGGTGCGCATTGTATGGGTGTGTGTTACATTAGATTCACTAGTAGGAGTGAGAAAAACATCACGGGGTGGTGCGCATTGTATGGGTGTGTGTTACATTACATTCACTAGTAGGAGTGAGAAAAACATCACGGGGTGGTGCGCATTGTATGGGTGTGTGTTACATTACATTCACTAGTAGGAGTGAGAAAAACATCACGGGGTGGTGCGCCTTGTATGGGTGTGTGTTACATTAGATTCACTAGTACGAGTGAGAAAAACATCACGGGGTGGTGCGCATTGTATGGGTGTGTGTTACATTACATTCACTAGTAGGAGTGAGAAAAACATCACGGGGTGGTGCGCATTGTATGGGTGTGTGTTACATTACATTCACTAGTAGGAGTGAGAAAAACATCACGGGGTGGTGCGCATTGTATGGGTGTGTGTTACATTACATTCACTAGTAGGAGTGAGAAAAACATCACGGGGTGGTGCGCATTGTATGGGTGTGTGTTACATTACATTCACTAGTAGGAGTGAGAAAAACATCACGGGGTGGTGCGCATTGTATGGGTGTGTGTTACATTACATTCACTAGTAGGAGTGAGAAAAACATCACGGGGAGGTGCGCATTGTATGGGTGTGTGTTACATCACATTCACTAGTAGGAGTGAGAAAAACATCACGGGGTGGAGCGCATTGTATGGGTGTTTGTTATATCACATTCACTAGTAGGAGTGAGAAAAACATCACGGGGTGGTGCGCATTGTATGGGTGTGTGTTTCATTACATTCACTAGTAGGATTGAGAAAAACATCACGGGGTGGAGCGCATTGTATGGGTGTGTGTTACATTACATTCACTAGTAGGAGTGAGAAAAACATCACGGGGTGGTGCGCATTGTATGGGTGTGTGTTACATTACATTCACTAGTAGGAGTGAGAAAAACATCACGGGGTGGTGCGCATTGTATGGGTGTGTGTTACATTACATTCACTAGTAGGAGTGAGAAAAACATCACGGGGTGGTGCGCATTGTATGGGTGTGTGCTACATTACATTCACTAGTAGGAGTGAGAAATACATCACGGGGTGGTGCGCATTGTATGGGTGTGTGTTACATTAGATTCACTAGTAGGAGTAAGAAAATCATCACGGGGTGGTGCGCATTGTATGGGTGTGTGTTACATTACATTCACTAGTAGGAGTGAGAAAAACATCACGGGGTGGTGCACATTGTATGGGTGTGTGTTACATTAGATTCACTAGTAGGAGTGAGAAAAACATCACGGGGTGGTGCGCAATGTATTGGTGTGTGTTACATTAGATTCTCTAGTAGGAGTGAGAAAAACATCACGGGGTGGTGCGCATCATATGGGTGTGTGTTACTTTACATTCACTAGTAGGAGTGAGAAAAACATCACGGGGTGGTGCGCATTGTATGGGTGTGTGTTACATTAGATTCACTAGTAGGAGTGAGAAAAACATCGCGGGGTGGTGCGCATTGTATGGGTGTGTGTTACATTACATTCACTAGTACGAGTGAGAAAAACATCGCGGGGTGGTGCGCATTGTATGGGTGTGTGTTACATTCCATTCACTAGTACGAGTGAGAAAAATATCGCGGGGTGGTGCGCATTGTATGGGTGTGTGTTACATTACATTCACTAGTAGGAGTGAGAAAAACATCACGGGGTGGTGCGCATTGTATGGGTGTGTGTTACATTACATTCACTAGTAGGAGTGAGAAAAACATCACAGGGTGGTGCGCATTGTATGGGTGTGTGTTACATTAGATTCACTAGTAGGAGTGAGAAAATCATCACGGGGTGGTGCGCATTGTATGGGTGTGTGTTACATTACATTCACTAGTAGGAGTGAGAAAATCATCGCGGGGTGGTGCGCATTGTATGGGTGTGTGTTACATTACATTCACTAGTAGGAGTGAGAAAATCATCACGGGGTGGTGCGCATTGTATGGGTGTGTGTTACATTACATTCACTAGTAGGAGTGACAAAAACATCACGGGGTGGTGCGCATTTTATGGGTGTGTGTTACATTACATTCACTAGTAGGAGTGAGAAAAATATCACAGGGTGGTGCGCATTGTATGGGTGTGTGTTACATTAGATTCACTAGTAGGAGTGAGAAAATCATCACGGGGTGGTGCGCATTGTATGGGTGTGTGTTACATTACATTCACTAGTAGGAGTGAGAAAATCATCGCGGGGTGGTGCGCATTGTATGGGTGTGTGTTACATTGCATTCACTAGTAGGAGTGAGAAAATCATCACGGGGTGGTGCGCATTGTATGGGTGTGTGTTACATTACATTCACTAGTAGGAGTGACAAAAACATCACGGGGTGGTGCGCATTTTATGGGTGTGTGTTACATTAGATTCACTAGTAGGAGTGAGAAAATCATCACGGGGTGGTGCGCATTGTATGGGTGTGTGTTACATTACATTCACTAGTAGGAGTGAGAAAATCATCACGGGGTGGTGCGCATTGTATGGGTGTGTGTTACATTACATTCACTAGTAGGAGTGAGAAAAACATCACGGGGTGGTGCGCATTGTATGGGTGTGTGTTACATTACATTCACTAGTAGGAGTGAGAAAAACATCACGGGGTGGTGCGCATTGTATGGGTGTGTGTTACATTACATTCACTAGTAGGAGTGAGAAAAACATCACGGGGTGGTGCGCATTGTATGGGTGTGTGTTACATTACATTCACTAGTAGGAGTGAGAAAAACATCACGGGGTGGTGCGCATTGTATGGGTGTGTGTTACATTACATTCACTAGTAGGAGTGAGAAAAACATCACGGGGTGGTGCGCATTGTATGGGTGTGTGTTACATTACATTCACTAGTAGGAGTGAGAAAAACATCACGGGGTGGTGCGCATTGTATGGGTGTGTGTTACATTACATTCACTAGTAGGAGTGAGAAAAACATCACGGGGAGGTGCGCATTGTATGGGTGTGTGTTACATCACATTCACTAGTAGGAGTGAGAAAAACATCACGGGGTGGAGCGCATTGTATGGGTGTTTGTTATATCACATTCACTAGTAGGAGTGAGAAAAACATCACGGGGTGGTGCGCATTGTATGGGTGTGTGTTTCATTACATTCACTAGTAGGATTGAGAAAAACATCACGGGGTGGAGCGCATTGTATGGGTGTGTGTTACATTACATTCACTAGTAGGAGTGAGAAAAACATCACGGGGTGGTGCGCATTGTATGGCTGTGTGTTACATTACATTCACTAGTAGGAGTGAGAAAAACATCACGGGGTGGTGCGCATTGTATGGGTGTGTGTTACATTACATTCACTAGTAGGAGTGAGAAAAACATCACGGGGTGGTGCGCATTGTATGGGTGTGTGCTACATTACATTCACTAGTAGGAGTGAGAAATACATCACGGGGTGGTGCGCATTGTATGGGTGTGTGTTACATTAGATTCACTAGTAGGAGTGAGAAAATCATCACGGGGTGGTGCGCATTGTATGGGTGTGTGTTACATTACATTCACTAGTAGGCGTGAGAAAAACATCACGGGGTGGTGCACATTGTATGGGTGTGTGTTACATTAGATTCACTAGTAGGAGTGAGAAAAACATCACGGGGTGGTGCGCAATGTATGGGTGTGTGTTACATTAGATTCTCTAGTAGGAGTGAGAAAAACATCACGGGGTGGTGCGCATTGTATGGGTGTGTGTTACTTTACATTCACTAGTAGGAGTGAGAAAAACATCACGGGGTGGTGCACATTGTATGGGTTTGTGTTACATTAGATTCACTAGTAGGAGTGAGAAAAACATCGCGGGGTGGTGCGCATTGTATGGGTGTGTGTTACATTACATTCACTAGTACGAGTGAGAAAAACATCGCGGGGTGGTGCGCATTGTATGGGTGTGTGTTACATTACATTCACTAGTACGAGTGAGAAAAACATCGCGGGGTGGTGCGCATTGTATGGGTGTGTGTTACATTACATTCACTAGTAGGAGTGAGAAAAACATCACGAGGTGGTGCGCATTGTATGGGTGTGTGTTACATTACATTCACTAGTAGGAGTGAGAAAAACATCACAGGGTGGTGCGCATTGTATGGGTGTGTGTTACATTAGATTCACTAGTAGGAGTGAGAAAATCATCACGGGGTGGTGCGCATTTTATGGGTGTGTGTTACATTACATTCACTAGTAGGAGTGAGAAAATCATCGCGGGGTGGTGCGCATTGTATGGGTGTGTGTTACATTACATTCACTAGTAGGAGTGAGAAAATCATCACGGGGTGTTGCGCATTGTATGGGTGTGTGTTACATTACATTCACTAGTAGGAGTGACAAAAACATCACGGGGTGGTGCGCATTTTATGGGTGTGTGTTACATTAGATTCACTAGTAGGAGTGAGAAAATCATCACGGGGTGGTGCGCATTGTATGGGTGTGTGTTACATTACATTCACTAGTAGGAGTGAGAAAAACATCACGGGGTGGTGCGCATTGTATGGGTGTGTGTTACATTACATTCACTAGTAGGAGTGAGAAAAACATCACAGGGTGGTGCGCATTGTATGGGTGTGTGTTACATTAGATTCACTAGTAGGAGTGAGAAAAACATCACGGGGTGGTGCGCATTGTATGGGTGTGTGTTACATTACATTCACTAGTAGGAGTGAGAAAAACATCACGGGGTGGTGCGCATTGTATGGGTGTGTGTTACATTACATTCACTAGTAGGAGTGAGAAAAACATCACGGGGTGGTGCGCCTTGTATGGGTGTGTGTTACATTAGATTCACTAGTACGAGTGAGAAAAACATCACGGGGTGGTGCGCATTGTATGGGTGTGTGTTACATTACATTCACTAGTAGGAGTGAGAAAAACATCACGGGGTGGTGCGCATTGTATGGGTGTGTGTTACATTACATTCACTAGTAGGAGTGAGAAAAACATCACGGGGTGGTGCGCATTGTATGGGTGTGTGTTACATTACATTCACTAGTAGGAGTGAGAAAAACATCACGGGGTGGTGCGCATTGTATGGGTGTGTGTTACATTACATTCACTAGTAGGAGTGAGAAAAACATCACGGGGTGGTGCGCATTGTATGGGTGTGTGTTACATTACATTCACTAGTAGGAGTGAGAAAAACATCACGGGGAGGTGCGCATTGTATGGGTGTGTGTTACATCACATTCACTAGTAGGAGTGAGAAAAACATCACGGGGTGGAGCGCATTGTATGGGTGTTTGTTATATCACATTCACTAGTAGGAGTGAGAAAAACATCACGGGGTGGTGCGCATTGTATGGGTGTGTGTTTCATTACATTCACTAGTAGGATTGAGAAAAACATCACGGGGTGGAGCGCATTGTATGGGTGTGTGTTACATTACATTCACTAGTAGGAGTGAGAAAAACATCACGGGGTGGTGCGCATTGTATGGGTGTGTGTTACATTACATTCACTAGTAGGAGTGAGAAAAACATCACGGGGTGGTGCGCATTGTATGGGTGTGTGTTACATTACATTCACTAGTAGGAGTGAGAAAAACATCACGGGGTGGTGCGCATTGTATGGGTGTGTGCTACATTACATTCACTAGTAGGAGTGAGAAATACATCACGGGGTGGTGCGCATTGTATGGGTGTGTGTTACATTAGATTCACTAGTAGGAGTAAGAAAATCATCACGGGGTGGTGCGCATTGTATGGGTGTGTGTTACATTACATTCACTAGTAGGAGTGAGAAAAACATCACGGGGTGGTGCACATTGTATGGGTGTGTGTTACATTAGATTCACTAGTAGGAGTGAGAAAAACATCACGGGGTGGTGCGCAATGTATGGGTGTGTGTTACATTAGATTCTCTCGTAGGAGTGAGAAAAACATCACGGGGTGGTGCGCATCATATGGGTGTGTGTTACTTTACATTCACTAGTAGGAGTGAGAAAAACATCACGGGGTGGTGCGCATTGTATGGGTGTGTGTTACATTAGATTCACTAGTAGGAGTGAGAAAAACATCGCGGGGTGGTGCGCATTGTATGGGTGTGTGTTACATTACATTCACTAGTACGAGTGAGAAAAACATCGCGGGGTGGTGCGCATTGTATGGGTGTGTGTTACATTCCATTCACTAGTACGAGTGAGAAAAATATCGCGGGGTGGTGCGCATTGTATGGGTGTGTGTTACATTACATTCACTAGTAGGAGTGAGAAAAACATCACGGGGTGGTGCGCATTGTATGGGTGTGTGTTACATTACATTCACTATTTGGAGTGAGAAAAACATCACAGGGTGGTGCGCATTGTATGGGTGTGTGTTACATTAGATTCACTAGTAGGAGTGAGAAAATCATCACGGGGTGGTGCGCATTGTATGGGTGTGTGTTACATTACATTCACTAGTAGGAGTGAGAAAATCATCGCGGGGTGGTGCGCATTGTATGGGTGTGTGTTACATTACATTCACTAGTAGGAGTGAGAAAATCATCACGGGGTGGTGCGCATTGTATGGGTGTGTGTTACATTACATTCACTAGTAGGAGTGACAAAAACTTCACGGGGTGGTGCGCATTTTATGGGTGTGTGTTACATTACATTCACTAGTAGGAGTGAGAAAAACATCACGGGGTGGTGCGCATTGTATGGGTGTGTGTTACTTTACATTCACTAGTAGGAGTGAGAAAAACATCACGGGGTGGTGCACATTGTATGGGTTTGTGTTACATTAGATTCACTAGTAGGAGTGAGAAAAACATCGCGGGGTGGTGCGCATTGTATGGGTGTGTGTTACATTACATTCACTAGTACGAGTGAGAAAAACATCGCGGGGTGGTGCGCATTGTATGGGTGTGTGTTACATTACATTCACTAGTACGAGTGAGAAAAACATCGCGGGGTGGTGCGCATTGTATGGGTGTGTGTTACATTACATTCACTAGTAGGAGTGAGAAAAACATCACGAGGTGGTGCGCATTGTATGGGTGTGTGTTACATTACATTCACTAGTAGGAGTGAGAAAAACATCACAGGGTGGTGCGCATTGTATGGGTGTGTGTTACATTAGATTCACTAGTAGGAGTGAGAAAATCATCACGGGGTGGTGCGCATTTTATGGGTGTGTGTTACATTACATTCACTAGTAGGAGTGAGAAAATCATCGCGGGGTGGTGCGCATTGTATGGGTGTGTGTTACATTACATTCACTAGTAGGAGTGAGAAAATCATCACGGGGTGTTGCGCATTGTATGGGTGTGTGTTACATTACATTCACTAGTAGGAGTGACAAAAACATCACGGGGTGGTGCGCATTTTATGGGTGTGTGTTACATTAGATTCACTAGTAGGAGTGAGAAAATCATCACGGGGTGGTGCGCATTGTATGGGTGTGTGTTACATTACATTCACTAGTAGGAGTGAGAAAAACATCACGGGGTGGTGCGCATTGTATGGGTGTGTGTTACATTACATTCACTAGTAGGAGTGAGAAAAACATCACAGGGTGGTGCGCATTGTATGGGTGTGTGTTACATTAGATTCACTAGTAGGAGTGAGAAAAACATCACGGGGTGGTGCGCATTGTATGGGTGTGTGTTACATTACATTCACTAGTAGGAGTGAGAAAAACATCACGGGGTGGTGCGCATTGTATGGGTGTGTGTTACATTACATTCACTAGTAGGAGTGAGAAAAACATCACGGGGTGGTGCGCCTTGTATGGGTGTGTGTTACATTAGATTCACTAGTACGAGTGAGAAAAACATCACGGGGTGGTGCGCATTGTATGGGTGTGTGTTACATTACATTCACTAGTAGGAGTGAGAAAAACATCACGGGGTGGTGCGCATTGTATGGGTGTGTGTTACATTACATTCACTAGTAGGAGTGAGAAAAACATCACGGGGTGGTGCGCATTGTATGGGTGTGTGTTACATTACATTCACTAGTAGGAGTGAGAAAAACATCACGGGGTGGTGCGCATTGTATGGGTGTGTGTTACATTACATTCACTAGTAGGAGTGAGAAAAACATCACGGGGTGGTGCGCATTGTATGGGTGTGTGTTACATTACATTCACTAGTAGGAGTGAGAAAAACATCACGGGGAGGTGCGCATTGTATGGGTGTGTGTTACATCACATTCACTAGTAGGAGTGAGAAAAACATCACGGGGTGGAGCGCATTGTATGGGTGTTTGTTATATCACATTCACTAGTAGGAGTGAGAAAAACATCACGGGGTGGTGCGCATTGTATGGGTGTGTGTTTCATTACATTCACTAGTAGGATTGAGAAAAACATCACGGGGTGGAGCGCATTGTATGGGTGTGTGTTACATTACATTCACTAGTAGGAGTGAGAAAAACATCACGGGGTGGTGCGCATTGTATGGGTGTGTGTTACATTACATTCACTAGTAGGAGTGAGAAAAACATCACGGGGTGGTGCGCATTGTATGGGTGTGTGTTACATTACATTCACTAGTAGGAGTGAGAAAAACATCACGGGGTGGTGCGCATTGTATGGGTGTGTGCTACATTACATTCACTAGTAGGAGTGAGAAATACATCACGGGGTGGTGCGCATTGTATGGGTGTGTGTTACATTAGATTCACTAGTAGGAGTAAGAAAATCATCACGGGGTGGTGCGCATTGTATGGGTGTGTGTTACATTACATTCACTAGTAGGAGTGAGAAAAACATCACGGGGTGGTGCACATTGTATGGGTGTGTGTTACATTAGATTCACTAGTAGGAGTGAGAAAAACATCACGGGGTGGTGCGCAATGTATGGGTGTGTGTTACATTAGATTCTCTCGTAGGAGTGAGAAAAACATCACGGGGTGGTGCGCAACATATGGGTGTGTGTTACTTTACATTCACTAGTAGGAGTGAGAAAAACATCACGGGGTGGTGCGCATTGTATGGGTGTGTGTTACATTAGATTCACTAGTAGGAGTGAGAAAAACATCGCGGGGTGGTGCGCATTGTATGGGTGTGTGTTACATTACATTCACTAGTACGAGTGAGAAAAACATCGCGGGGTGGTGCGCATTGTATGGGTGTGTGTTACATTCCATTCACTAGTACGAGTGAGAAAAATATCGCGGGGTGGTGCGCATTGTATGGGTGTGTGTTACATTACATTCACTAGTAGGAGTGAGAAAAACATCACGGGGTGGTGCGCATTGTATGGGTGTGTGTTACATTACATTCACTATTTGGAGTGAGAAAAACATCACAGGGTGGTGCGCATTGTATGGGTGTGTGTTACATTAGATTCACTAGTAGGAGTGAGAAAATCATCACGGGGTGGTGCGCATTGTATGGGTGTGTGTTACATTACATTCACTAGTAGGAGTGAGAAAATCATCGCGGGGTGGTGCGCATTGTATGGGTGTGTGTTACATTACATTCACTAGTAGGAGTGAGAAAATCATCACGGGGTGGTGCGCATTGTATGGGTGTGTGTTACATTACATTCACTAGTAGGAGTGACAAAAACTTCACGGGGTGGTGCGCATTTTATGGGTGTGTGTTACATTACATTCACTAGTAGGAGTGAGAAAAACATCACAGGGTGGTGCGCATTGTATGGGTGTGTGTTACATTAGATTCACTAGTAGGAGTGAGAAAATCATCACGGGGTGGTGCGCATTGTATGGGTGTGTGTTACATTACATTCACTAGTAAGAGTGAGAAAATCATCGCGGGGTGGTGCGCATTGTATGGGTGTGTGTTACATTGCATTCACTAGTAGGAGTGAGAAAATCATCACGGGGTGGTGCGCATTGTATGGGTGTGTGTTACATTACATTCACTAGTAGGAGTGACAAAAACATCACGGGGTGGTGCGCATTTTATGGGTGTGTGTTACATTAGATTCACTAGTAGGAGTGACAAAATCATCACGGGGTGGTGCGCATTGTATGGGTGTGTGTTACATTACATTCACTAGTAGGAGTGAGAAAATCATCACGGGGTGGTGCGCATTGTATGGGTGTGTGTTACATTACATTCACTAGTAGGAGTGAGAAAAACATCACGGGGTGGTGCGCATTGTATGGGTGTGTGTTACATTACATTCACTAGTAGGAGTGAGAAAAACATCACGGGGTGGTGCGCATTGTATGGGTGTGTGTTACATTACATTCACTAGTAGGAGTGAGAAAAACATCACGGGGTGGTGCGCATTGTATGGGTGTGTGTTACATTACATTCACTAGTAGGAGTGAGAAAAACATCACGGGGTGGTGCGCATTGTATGGGTGTGTGTTACATTACATTCACTAGTAGGAGTGAGAAAAACATCACGGGGTGGTGCGCATTGTATGGGTGTGTGTTACATTACATTCACTAGTAGGAGTGAGAAAAACATCACGGGGAGGTGCGCATTGTATGGGTGTGTGTTACATCACATTCACTAGTAGGAGTGAGAAAAACATCACGGGGTGGAGCGCATTGTATGGGTGTTTGTTATATCACATTCACTAGTAGGAGTGAGAAAAACATCACGGGGTGGTGCGCATTGTATGGGTGTGTGTTTCATTACATTCACTAGTAGGATTGAGAAAAACATCACGGGGTGGAGCGCATTGTATGGGTGTGTGTTACATTACATTCACTAGTAGGAGTGAGAAAAACATCACGGGGTGGTGCGCATTGTATGGGTGTGTGTTACATTACATTCACTAGTAGGAGTGAGAAAAACATCACGGGGTGGAGCGCATTGTATGGGTGTTTGTTATATCACATTCACTAGTAGGAGTGAGAAAAACATCACGGGGTGGTGCGCATTATATGGGTGTGTGTTTCATTACATTCACTAGTAGGATTGAGAAAAACATCACGGGGTGGAGCGCATTGTATGGGTGTGTGTTACATTACATTCACTAGTAGGAGTGAGAAAAACATCACGGGGTGGTGCGCATTGTATGGGTGTGTGTTACATTACATTCACTAGTAGGAGTGAGAAAAACATCACGGGGTGGTGCGCATTGTATGGGTGTGTGTTACATTACATTCACTAGTAGGAGTGAGAAAAACATCACGGGGTGGTGCGCATTGTATGGGTGTGTGCTACATTACATTCACTAGTAGGTGTGAGAAATACATCACGGGGTGGTGCGCATTGTATGGGTGTGTGTTACATTAGATTCACTAGTAGGAGTGAGAAAATCATCACGGGGTGGTGCGCATTGTATGGGTGTGTGTTACATTACATTCACTAGTAGGAGTGAGAAAAACATCACGGGGTGGTGCACATTGTATGGGTGTGTGTTACATTAGATTCACTAGTAGGAGTGAGAAAAACATCACGGGGTGGTGCGCAATGTATGGGTGTGTGTTACATTAGATTCTCTAGTAGGAGTGAGAAAAACATCACGGGGTGGTGCGCATTGTATGGGTGTGTGTTACTTTACATTCACTAGTAGGAGTGAGAAAAACATCACGGGGTGGTGCACATTGTATGGGTGTGTGTTACATTAGATTCACTAGTAGGAGTGAGAAAAACATCGCGGGGTGGTGCGCATTGTATGGGTGTGTGTTACATTACATTCACTAGTACGAGTGAGAAAAACATCGCGGGGTGGTGCGCATTGTATGGGTGTGTGTTACATTACATTCACTAGTACGAGTGAGAAAAACATCGCGGGGTGGTGCGCATTGTATGGGTGTGTGTTACATTACATTCACTAGTAGGAGTGAGAAAAACATCACGGGGTGGTGCGCATTGTATGGGTGTGTGTTACATTACATTCACTAGTAGGAGTGAGAAAAACATCACAGGGTGGTGCGCATTGTATGGGTGTGTGTTACATTACATTCACTAGTAGGAGTGAGAAAAACATCACGGGGTGGTGCGCAATTTATGGGTGTGTGTTACATTACATTCACTAGTAGGAGTGAGAAAATCATCGCGGGGTGGTGCGCATTGTATGGGTGTGTGTTACATTACATTCACTAGTAGGAGTGAGAAAATCATCACGGGGTGGTGCGCATTGTATGGGTGTGTGTTACATTACATTCACTAGTAGGAGTGACAAAAACATCACGGGGTGGTGCGCATTTTATGGGTGTGTGTTACATTAGATTCACTAGTAGGAGTGAGAAAATCATCACGGGGTGGTGCGCATTGTATGGGTGTGTGTTACATTACATTCACTAGTAGGAGTGAGAAAAACATCACGGGGTGGTGCGCATTGTATGGGTGTGTGTTACATTACATTCACTAGTAGGAGTGAGAAAAACATCACAGGGTGGTGCGCATTGTATGGGTGTGTGTTACATTAGATTCACTAGTAGGAGTGAGAAAAACATCACGGGGTGGTGCGCATTGTATGGGTGTGTGTTACATTACATTCACTAGTAGGAGTGAGAAAAACATCACGGGGTGGTGCGCATTGTATGGGTGTGTGTTACATTACATTCACTAGTAGAAGTGAGAAAAACATCACGGGGTGGTGCGCCTTGTATGGGTGTGTGTTACATTAGATTCACTAGTACGAGTGAGAAAAACATCACGGGGTGGTGCGCATTGTATGGGTGTGTGTTACATTACATTCACTAGTAGGAGTGAGAAAAACATCACGGGGTGGTGTGCATTGTATGGGTGTGTGTTACATTACATTCACTAGTAGGAGTGAGAAAAACATCACGGGGTGGTGCGCATTGTATGGGTGTGTGTTACATTAGATTCACTAGTAGGAGTGAAAAAATCAACACGGGGTAGTGCGCATTGTATTGGTGTGTGTTACATTAGATTCACTAGTAGGAGTGAGAAAAACATCACGGGGTGGTGCGCATTGTATGGGTGTGTGTTACATTACATTCACTAGTAGGAGTGAGAAAAACATCACGGGGTGGTGCGCATTGTATGGGTGTGTGTTACATTACATTCACTAGTAGGAGTGAGAAAAACATCACGGGGTGGTGCGCATTGTATGGGTGTGTGTTACATTACATTCACTAGTAGGAGCGAGAAAAACATCACCGGGTGGTGCGCATTGTATGGTGTGTGTTACATTACATTCACTAGTAGGAGTGAGAAAAACATCACGGGGTGGTGCGCATTGTATGGGTGTGTGTTACATTACATTCACTAGTAGGAGTGAGAAAAACATCACGGGGTGGTGCGCATTGTATGGGTGTGTGTTACATTACATTCACTAGTAGGAGTGAGAAAAACATCACGGGGTGGTGCGCATTGTATGGGTGTGTGTTACATTACATTCACTAGTAGGAGTGAGAAAAACATCACGGGGTGGTGCGCATTTTATGGGTGTGTGTTACATTAGATTCACTAGTAGGAGTGAGAAAAACATCACGGGGTGGTGCGCATTTTATGGGTGTGTGTTACATTAGATTCACTAGTAGGAGTGAGAAAAACATCACGGGGTGGTGCGCATCGTATGGGTGTGTGTTACATTACATTCACTAGTAGCAGTGAGAAAAACATCACGGGGTGGTGCGCATCGTATGGGTGTGTGTTACATTACATTCACTAGTAGGAGTGAGAAAAACATCACGGGGTGGTGCGCATCGTATGGGTGTGTGTTACATTACATTCACTAGTAGGAGTGACAAAATCATCACGGGGTGGTGCGCATCGTATGGGTGTGTGTTACATTACATTCACTAGTAGGAGTGAGAAAAGCATCACGGGGTGGTGCGCATTGTATGGGTGTGTGTTACATTACATTCACTAGTAGGAGTGAGAAAAACATCACGGGGTGGTGCGCATTTTATGGGTGTGTGTTACATTCGATTCACTAGTAGGAGTGAGAAAAACATCACGGGGTGGTGCGCATTTTATGGGTGTGTGTTACATTAGATTCACTAGTAGGAGTGAGAAAAACATCACGGGGTGGTGCGCATCGTATGGGTGTGTGTTACATTACATTCACTAGTAGCAGTGAGAAAAACATCACGGGGTGGTGCGCATCGTATGGGTGTGTGTTACATTACATTCACTAGTAGGAGTGAGAAAAACATCACGGGGTGGTGCGCATCGTATGGGTGTGTGTTACATTACATTCACTAGTAGGAGTGACAAAATCATCACGGGGTGGTGCGCATCGTATGGGTGTGTGTTACATTACATTCACTAGTAGGAGTGAGAAAAGCATCACGGCGTGGTGCGCATTGTATGGGTGTGTGTTACATTACATTCACTAGTAGGAGTGAGAAAAACATCACGGGGTGGTGCGCATTGTATGGGTGTGTGTTACAGTAGATTCACTAGTAGGAGTGAGAAAAACATCACGGGGTGGTGCGCATTGTATGGGTGTGTGTTACATTACATTCACTAGTAGGAGTGAGAAAAACATCACGGGGAGGTGCGCATCGTATGGGTGTGTGTTACATTAGATTCACTATTAGGAGTGAGAAAAACATTACGGGGTGGTGCGCATCGTATGGTTGTGTGTTACATTAGATTCACTAGTAGCAGTGAGAAAAACATCACGGGGTGGTGCGCATCGTATGGGTGTGTGTTACATTACATTCACTAGTAGCAGTGAGAAAAACATCACGGGGTGGTGCGCATCGTATGGGTGTGTGTTACATTACATTCACTAGTAGCAGTGAGAAAAACATCACGGGGTGGTGCGCATTGTATGGGTGTGTGTTACATTACATTCACTAGTAGGAGTGAGAAAATCATCACGGGGTGGTGCGCATTGTATGGGTGTGCGTTACATTAGATTCACTAGTAGGAGTGAGAAAAACATCACGGGGTGGTGCGCATTGTATGGGTGTGCGTTACATTAGATTCACTAGTAGGAGTGAGAAAAACATCACGGGGTGGTGCGCATTGTATGGGTGTGCGTTACATTAGATTCACTAGTAGGAGTGAGAAAAACATCACGGGGTGGTGCGCATTGTATGGGTGTGTGTTACATTACATTCACTAGTAGGAGTGAGAAAAACATCACGGGGTGGTGCGCATTGTATGGGTGTGTGTTACATTACATTCACTAGTAGGAGTGAGAAAAACATCACGGGGTGGTGCGCATTGTGTGGGTGTGTGTTACATTAGATTCACTAGTAGGAGTGAAAAAATCAACACGGGGTGGTGCGCATTGTATTGGTGTGTGTTACATTAGATTCACTAGTAGGAGTGAGAAAAACATCACGGGGTGGTGCGCATTGTATGGGTGTGTGTTACATTACATTCACTAGTAGGAGTGAGAAAAACATCACGGGGTGGTGCGCATTGTATGGGTGTGTGTTACATTACATTCACTAGTAGGAGTGAGAAAAACATCACGGGGTGGTGCGCATTGTATGGGTGTGTGTTACATTACATTCACTAGTAGGAGCGAGAAAAACATCACCGGGTGGTGCGCATTGTATGGTGTGTGTTACATTACATTCACTAGTAGGAGTGAGAAAAACATCACGGGGTGGTGCGCATTGTATGGGTGTGTGTTACATTACATTCACTAGTAGGAGTGAGAAAAACATCACGGGGTGGTGCGCATTGTATGGGTGTGTGTTACATTACATTCACTAGTAGGAGTGAGAAAAACATCACGGGGTGGTGCGCATTGTATGGGTGTGTGTTACATTACATTCACTAGTAGGAGTGAGAAAAACATCACGGGGTGGTGCGCATTTTATGGGTGTGTGTTACATTAGATTCACTAGTAGGAGTGAGAAAAACATCACGGGGTGGTGCGCATTTTATGGGTGTGTGTTACATTACATTCACTAGTAGGAGTGAGAAAAACATCACGGGGTGGTGCGCATCGTATGGGTGTGTGTTACATTACATTCACTAGTAGCAGTGAGAAAAACATCACGGGGTGGTGCGCATCGTATGGGTGTGTGTTACATTACATTCACTAGTAGGAGTGAGAAAAACATCACGGGGTGGTGCGCATCGTATGGGTGTGTGTTACATTACATTCACTAGTAGGAGTGACAAAATCATCACGGGGTGGTGCGCATCGTATGGGTGTGTGTTACATTACATTCACTAGTAGGAGTGAGAAAAGCATCACGGGGTGGTGCGCATTGTATGGGTGTGTGTTACATTACATTCACTAGTAGGAGTGAGAAAAACATCACGGGGTGGTGCGCATTTTATGGGTGTGTGTTACATTAGATTCACTAGTAGGAGTGAGAAAAACATCACGGGGTGGTGCGCATTTTATGGGTGTGTGTTACATTAGATTCACTAGTAGGAGTGAGAAAAACATCACGGGGTGGTGCGCATCGTATGGGTGTGTGTTACATTACATTCACTAGTAGCAGTGAGAAAAACATCACGGGGTGGTGCGCATCGTATGGGTGTGTGTTACATTACATTCACTAGTAGGAGTGAGAAAAACATCACGGGGTGGTGCGCATCGTATGGGTGTGTGTTACATTACATTCACTAGTAGGAGTGACAAAATCATCACGGGGTGGTGCGCATCGTATGGGTGTGTGTTACATTACATTCACTAGTAGGAGTGAGAAAAGCATCACGGCGTGGTGCGCATTGTATGGGTGTGTGTTACATTACATTCACTAGTAGGAGTGAGAAAAACATCACGGGGTGGTGCGCATTGTATGGGTGTGTGTTACAGTAGATTCACTAGTAGGAGTGAGAAAAACATCACGGGGTGGTTCGCATTGTATGGGTGTGTGTTACATTACATTCACTAGTAGGAGTGAGAAAAACATCACGGGGAGGTGCGCATCGTATGGGTGTGTGTTACATTAGATTCACTATTAGGAGTGAGAAAAACATTACGGGGTGGTGCGCATCGTATGGTTGTGTGTTACATTAGATTCACTAGTAGCAGTGAGAAAAACATCACGGGGTGGTGCGCATCGTATGGGTGTGTGTTACATTAGATTCACTAGTAGCAGTGAGAAAAACATCACGGGGTGGTGCGCATCGTAAGGGTGTGTGTTACATTACATTCACTAGTAGCAGTGAGAAAAACATCACGGGGTGGTGCGCATTGTATGGGTGTGTGTTACATTACATTCACTAGTAGGAGTGAGAAAATCATCACGGGGTGGTGCGCATTGTATGGGTGTGCGTTACATTAGATTCACTAGTAGGAGTGAGAAAAACATCACGGGGTGGTGCGCATTGTATGGGTGTGCGTTACATTAGATTCACTAGTAGGAGTGAGAAAAACATCACGGGGTGGTGCGCATTGTATGGGTGTGCGTTACATTAGATTCACTAGTAGGAGTGAGAAAAACATCACGGGGTGGTGCGCATTGTATGGGTGTGTGTTACATTACATTCACTAGTAGGAGTGAGAAAAACATCACGGGGTGGTGCGCATTGTATGGGTGTGTGTTACATTACATTCACTAGTAGGAGTGAGAAAAACATCACGGGGTGGTGCGCATTGTATGGGTGTGTGTTACATTACATTCACTAGTAGGAGTGAGAAAAACATCACGGGGTGGTGCGCATTGTATGGGTGTGTGTTACATTACTTTCACTAGTAGGAGTGAGAAAATCATCACGGGGTGGTGCGCATTGTATGGGTGTGTGTTACATTACATTCACTAGTAGGAGTGAGAAAAACATCACGGGGTGGTGCGCATTGTATGGGTGTGTGTTACATTAGATTCACTAGTAGCAGTGAGAAAAACATCACGGGGTGGTGCGCATTGTATGGGTGTGTGTTACATTAGATTCACTAGTAGGAGTGAGAAAAACATCACGGGGTGGTGCGCATTGTATGGGTGTGTGTTACATTAGATTCACTAGTAGGAGTGAGAAAAACATCACGGGGTGGTGCGCATTGTATGGGTGTGTGTTACATTACATTCACTAGTAGGAGTGAGAAAAACATCACGGGGTGGTGGGCATTGTATGGGTGTGTGTTACATTACATTCACTAGTAGGAGTGAGAAAAACATCACGGGGTGGTGCGCATTGTATGGGTGTGTGTTACATTACATTCACTAGTAGGAGTGATAAAAACATCACGGGGTGGTGCGCATTGTATGGGTGTGTGTTACATTAGATTCACTAGTAGGAGTGAGAAAAATATCACGGGGTGGTGCGCATTGTATGGGTGTGTGTTACATTAGATTCACTAGTAGGAGTGAGAAAAACATCACGGTGGGGTGCGCATTGTATGGGTGTGTGTTACATTACATTCACTAGTAGGAGAGAGAAAAACATCACGGGGTGGTGCGCATTGTATGGGTGTGTGTTACATTAGATTCACTAGTAGGAGTGAGAAAAACATCACGGGGTGGTGCGCATTGTATGGGTGTGTGTTACATTACTTTCACTAGTAGGAGTGAAAAAAACATCATGGGGTGGTGCGCATTGTATGGGTGTGTGTTACATTACTTTCACTAGTAGGAGTGAGAAAATCATCACAGGGAGGTGCGCATTGTATGGGTGTGTGTTACATTACATTCACTAGTAGGAGTGAGAAAAACATCACGGGGTGGTGCGCATTGTATGGGTGTGTGTTACATTAGATTCACTAGAAGCAGTGAGAAAAACATCACGGGGTGGTGCGCATTGTATGGGTGTGTGTTACATCAGATTCACTACTAGGAGTGAGAAAAACATCACGGGGTGGTGCGCATTGTATGGGTGTGTGTTACATTACATTCACTAGTAGGAGTGAGAAAAACATCACGGGGTGGTGCGCATTGTATGGGTGTGTGTTACATTACATTCACTAGTAGGAGTGAGAAAAACATCACAGGGTGGTGCGCATTGAATGGGTGTGTGTTACATTACATACACTAGTAGGAGTGAGAAAAACATCACGGGGTGGTGCGCATTGTATGGGTGTGTGTTACATTACATTCACTAGTAGGAGTGAGAAAAACATCTCGGGGTGGTGCGCATCTTATGAGTGTGTGTTACATTACATTCACTAGTAGGAGTGAGAAAAAAATTACGGCGTGGTGCGCATCGTATGGGTGTGTGTTACATTACATTCACTAGTAGCATTGAGAAAAACATCACGGTGTGGTGCGCATTGTATGGGTGTGTGTTACATTACATTCACTAGTAGGAGTGAGAAAAACATCACGGGGTGGTGCGCATCGTATGGGTGTGTGTTACATTAGATTCACTAGTAGGAGTGAGAAAAACATCACGGGGTGGTGCGCATCGTATGGGTGTGTGTTACATTAGATTCACTAGTAGTAGTGAGAAAAACATCACGGGGTGGTGCGCATCGTATGGGTGTGTGTTACATTAGATTCACTAGTAGCAGAGAGAAAAACATCACGGGGTGGTGCGCATCGTATGGGTGTGTGTTACATTACATTCACTAGTAGCAGTGAGAAAAACATCACGGGGTGGTGCGCATTGTTTGGCTGTGTGTTACATTACATTCACTAGTAGCAGTGAGAAAAACATCACGGGGTGGTGCGCATTGTATGGGTGTGTGTTACATTACATTCACTAGTAGGAGTGACAAAATCATCACGGGGTGGTGCGCATTGTATGGGTGTGCGTTACATTAGATTCACTAGTAGTAGTGAGAAAAATATCACGGGGTGGTGCGCATTGTATGGGTGTGCGTTACGTTAGATTCACTAGTAGGAGTGAGAAAAACATCACGGGGTGGTGCGCATTGTATGGGTGTGCGTTACGTTAGATTCACTAGTAGGAGTGAGAAAAACATCACGGGGTGGTGCGCATTGTATGGGTGTGCGTTACATTAGATTCACTAGTAGGAGTGAGCAAAACATCACGGGGTGGTGCACATTGTATGGGTGTGTGTTACATTACATTCACTAGTAGGAGTGAGAAAAACATCATGTGGTGGTGCGCATTGTATGGGTGTGTGTTACATTACATTCACTAGTAGGAGTGAGAAAAACAGCACGGGGTGGGGCGCAATGTATGGGTGTGTGTTACATTACATTCACTAGTAGGAGTGAGAAAAACAGCACGGGGTGGTGCGCTTTGTATGGGTGTGTGTTACATTACATTCACTAGTAGGAGTGAGAAAAACATCACGGGGTGGTGCGCATTATATGGGTGTGTGTTACATTACATTCACTAGTAGGAGTGAGAAAATGATCACGGGGTGGTGTGCATTGTATGGGTGTGTGTTACATTACATTCACTAGTAGGAGTGAGAAAAACATCACGGGGTGGTGCGCATTGTATGGGTGTGTGTTACATTAGATTCACTAGTAGGAGTGAGAAAAACATCACGGGGTGGTGCGCATTGTATGGTTGTGTGTTACATTAGATTCACTAGTAGCAGTGAGAAAAACATCACGGGGTGGTGCGCATTGTATGGGTGTGTGTTACATTAGATTCACTAGTAGCAGTGAGAAAAACATCACGGGGTGGTGCGCATTGTATGTTTGTGTGTTACATTAGATTCACTACTAGGAGTGACAAAAACATCACGGGGTGGTGCGCATTGTATGGGTGTGTGTTACATTAGATTCACGAGTAGGAGTGAGAAAAACATCACGGGGTGGTGCGCATTGTATGGGTGTGTGTTACATTACATTCACGAGTAGGAGTGAGAAAAACATCATGGGGTGGTGCGCATTGAATGGGTGTGTGTTACATTACATTCACTAGTAGGAGTGAGAAAAACATCACGGGGTGGTGCGCATTGTATAGGTGTGTGTTACATTACATTCACTAGTAGGAGTGAGAAAAACATCACGGGGTGGTGCGCATTGTATGGGTTTGTGTTACATTACATTCACTAGTAGGAGTGAGAAAAACATCACGGGGTGGTGCGCATTTTATGGGTGTGTGTTACATTAGATTCACTAGTAGGAGTGAGAAAAACATCACGGGGTCGTGCGAATTTTATGGGTGTGTGTTACATTAGATTCACTAGTAGGAGTGAGAAAAACATCACGGGGTGGTGCGCATCGTATGGGTGTGTGTTACATTACATTCACTAGTAGCAGTGAGAAAAACATCACGGGGTGGTGTGCATCGTATGGGTGTGTGTTACATTACATTCACTAGTAGGAGTGAGAAAAACATCACGGGGTGGTGCGCATCGTATGGGTGTGTGTTACATTACATTCACTAGTAGGAGTGACAAAATCATCACGGGGTGGTGCGCATTGTATGGGTGTGTGTTACATTACATTCACTAGTAGGAGTGAGAAAAACATCACGGCGTGGTGCGCATTGTATGGGTGTGTGTTACATTACATTCACTAGTAGGAGTGAGAAAAACATCACGGGGTGGTGCGCATTGAATGGGTGTGTGTTACATTACATACACTAGTAGGAGTGAGAAAAACATCACGGCGTGGTGCGCATCGTATGGGTGTGTGTTACATTAGATTCACTAGTAGCAGTGAGAAAAACATCACGGGGTGGTGCGCATTGTATGGGTGTGTGTTACATTAGATTAACTAGTAGGAGTGAGAAAAACATCACGGGGGGGTGCGCATTGTATGGGTGTGTGTTACATTACATTCACTAGTAGGAGTGAGAAAAACATCACGGGGTGGTGCGCATTGTATGGGTGTGTGTTACATTAGATTCACTAGTAGGAGTGAGAAAAACATCACGGGGTGGTGCGCATTGTATGGGTGTGTGTTACATTACTTTCACTAGTAGGAGTGAAAAAAACATCACGGGGTGGTGCGCATTGTATGGGTGTGTGTTACATTACTTTCACTAGTAGGAGTGAGAAAATCATCACAGGGTGGTGATCATTGTATGGGTGTGTGTTACATTACATTCACTAGTAGGAGTGAGAAAAACATCACGGGGTGGTGCGCATTGTATGGGTGTGTGTTACATTAGATTCACTAGTAGCAGTGAGAAAAACATCACGGGGTGGTGCGCATTGTATGGGTGTGTGTTACATTAGATTCACTAGTAGGAGTGAGAAAAACATCACGGGGTGGTGCGCATTGTATGGGTGTGTGTTACATTAGATTCACTAGTAGCAGTGAGAAAAACATCACGGGGTGGTGCGCATTGTATGGGTGTGTGTTACATCAGATTCACTACTAGGAGTGAGAAAAACATCACGGGGTGGTGCGCATTGTATGGGTGTGTGTTACATTAGATTCACTAGTAGGAGTGAGAAAAACATCACGGGGTGGTGCGCATTGTATGGGTGTGTGTTACATTACATTCACTAGTAGGAGTGAGAAAAACATCACGGGGTGGTGCGCATTGAATGGGTGTGTGTTACATTACATACACTAGTAGGAGTGAGAAAAACATCACGGGGTGGTGCGCATTGTATGGGTGTGTGTTACATTACATTCACTAGTAGGAGTGAGAAAAACATCACAGGGTGGTGCGCATCTTATGGGTGTGTGTTACATTACATTCACTAGTAGGAGTGAGAAAAACATTACGGCGTGGTGCGCATCGTATGGGTGTGTGTTACATTACATTCACTAGTAGCATTGAGAAAAACATCACGGTGTGGTGCGCATTGTATGGGTGTGTGTTACATTACATTCACTAGTAGGAGTGAGAAAAACATCACGGGGTGGTGCGCATCATATGGGTGTGTGTTACATTAGATTCACTAGTAGGAGTGAGAAAAACATCACGGGGTGGTGCGCATCGTATGGGTGTGTGTTACATTAGATTCACTAGTAGTAGTGAGAAAAACATCACGGGGTGGTGCGCATCGTATGGGTGTGTGTTACATTAGATTCACTAGTAGCAGAGAGAAAAACATCACGGGGTGGTGCGCATCGTATGGGTGTGTGTTACATTACATTCACTAGTAGCAGTGAGAAAAACATCACGGGGTGGTGCGCATTGTTTGGCTGTGTGTTACATTACATTCACTAGTAGGAGTGACAAAATCATCACGGGGTGGTGTGCATTGTATGGGTGTGCGTTACATTAGATTCACTAGTAGGAGTGAGAAAAATATCACGGGGTGGTGCGCATTGTATGGGTGTGCGTTACGTTAGATTCACTAGTAGGAGTGAGAAAAACATCACGGGGTGGTGCGCATTGTATGTGTGTGCGTTACGTTAGATTCACTAGTAGGAGTGAGAAAAACATCACGGGGTGGTGCGCATTATATGGGTGTATGTTACATTAGATTCACTAGTAGGAGTGAGAAAAACATCACGGGGTGGTGCACATTGTATGGGTGTATGTTACATTACATTCACTAGTAGGAGTGAGAAAAACATCATGTGGTGGTGCGCATTGTATGGGTGTGTGTTACATTACATTCACTAGTAGGAGTGAGAAAAACAGCACTGGGTGGTGCGCAATGTATGGGTGTGTGTTACATTACATTCACTAGTAGGAGTGAGAAAAACAGCACGGGGTGGTGCGCTTTGTATGGGTGTGTGTTACATTACATTCACTAGTAGGAGTGAGAAAAACATCACGGGGTGGTGCGCATTGTATGGGTGTGTGTTACATTACATTCACTAGTAGGAGTGAGAAAATGATCACGGGGTGGTGCGCATTGTATGGGTGTGTGTTACATTACATTCACTAGTAGGAGTGAGAAAAACATCACGGGGTGGTGCGCATTGTATGGGTGTGTGTTACATTAGATTCACTAGTAGCAGTGAGAAAAACATCACGGGGTGGTGCGCATTGTATGGTTGTGTGTTACATTAGATTCACTAGTAGCAGTGAGAAAAACATCACGGGGTGGTGCGCATTGTATGGGTGTGTGTTACATTAGATTCACTAGTAGCAGTGAGAAAAACATCACGGGGTGGTGCGCATTGTATGTTTGTGTGTTACATTAGATTCACTACTAGGAGTGACAAAAACATCACGGGGTGGTGCGCATTGTATGGGTGTGTGTTACATTAGATTCACGAGTAGGAGTGAGAAAAACATCACGGGGTGGTGCGCATTGTATGGGTGTGTGTTACATTACATTCACGAGTAGGAGTGAGAAAAACATCACGGGGTGGTGCGCATTGAATGGGTGTGTGTTACATTACATTCACTAGTAGGAGTGAGAAAAACATCACGGGGTGGTGCGCATTGTATAGGTGTGTGTTACATTACATTCACTAGTAGGAGTGAGAAAAACATCACGGGGTGGTGCGCATTGTATGGGTTTGTGTTACATTACATTCACTAGTAGGAGTGAGAAAAACATCACGGGGTGGTGCGCATTGTATGGGTGTGTGTTACATTAGATTCACTAGTAGCAGTGAGAAAAACATCACGGGGTGGTGCGCATTGTATAGGTGTGTGTTACATTACATTCACTAGTAGGAGTGAGAAAAACAGCACGGGGTGGTGCGCATTGTATGGGTGTGTGTTACATTACATTCATGAGTAGGAGTGAGAAAAACATCACGGGGTGGTGCGCATTGAATGGGTGTGTGTTACATTAGATTCACTAGTAGGAGTGAGAAAAACATCACGGGGTGGTGCGCATTGTATAGGTGTGTGTTACATTACATTCACTAGTAGGAGTGAGAAAAACATCACGTGGTGGTGCGCATTGTATGGGTTTGTGTTACATTACATTCACTAGTAGGAGGGGGAAAAACATCACGGGGTGGTGCGCATTGTATGGGTGTGTGTTACATTAGATTCACTAGTAGGAGTGAGAAAAACATCACAGGGTTGTGCGCATTTTATGGGTGTGTGTTACATTAGATTCACTAGTAGGAGTGAGAAAAACATCACGGGGTGGTGCGCATCGTATGGGTGTGTGTTACATTACATTCACTAGTAGCAGTGAGAAAAACATCACGTGGTGGTGCGCATCGTATGGGTGTGTGTTACATTACATTCACTAGTAGGAGTGAGAAAAACATCACGGGGTGGGTCGCATCGTATGGGTGTGTGTTACATTACATTCACTAGTAGGAGTGACAAAATCATCACGGGGTGGTGCGCATTGTATGGGTGTGTGTTACATTACATTCACTAGTAGGAGTGAGAAAAACATCACGGCGTGGTGCGCATTGTATGGGTGTGTGTTACATTACATTCACTAGTAGGAGTGAGAAAAACATCACGGGGTGGTGCGCATTGTAAGGGTGTGTATTACATTAGATTCACTAGTAGCAGTGAGAAAACCATCACGGGGTGGTGCGCATTGCATGGTTGTGTGTTACATTAGATTCACTACTAGGAGTGAGAAAAACATCACGGGGTGGTGCGCATTGTATGGGTGTGTGTTACATTCACTAGTAGGAGTGAGAAAAACATCACGGGGTGGTGCGCATTGTATGGGTGTGTGTTACATTACATTCACTAGTAGGAGTGAGAAAAACATCACGGGGTGGTGCGCATTGAATGGGTGTGTGTTACATTACATAAACTAGTAGGAGTGAGAAAAACATCACGGGTGGTGCGCATCGTATGGGTGTGTGTTAATTACATTCACTAGTAGGAGTGAGAAAAACATCACGGGGTGGTGCGCATCTTATGGGTGTGTGTTACATTACATTCACTAGTAGGAGTGAGAAAAACATCACGGGGTGGTGCGCATCATATGGGTGTGTGTTACATTACATTCACTAGTAGCATTGAAAAAAACATCACGGTGTGGTGCGCATCGTATGGGTGTGTGTTACATTACATTCACTAGTAGGAGTGAGAAAAACATCACGGGGTGGTGCGCATTGTATGGGTGTGTGTTACATTACATTCACTAGTAGGAGTGAGAAAAACATCACGGGGTGGTGCGCATTGAATGGGTGTGTGTTACATTACATACACTAGTAGGAGTGAGAAAAACATCACGGGGTGGTGCGCATTGTATGGGTGTGTGTTACATTACATTCACTAGTAGGAGTGACAAAAGCATCTCGGGGTGGTGCGCATTGTATGGGTGTGTGTTACATTACATTCACTAGTAGGAGTGAGAAAAACATCACGGGGTGGTGCGCATTGTATGGGTGTGTGTTACATTAGATTCACTAGTAGCAGTGAGAAAAACATCACGGGGTGGTGCGCATTGTATGGGTGTGTGTTACATTAGATTCACTAGTAGCAGTGAGAAAAACATCACGGGGTGGTGGGCATTGTATGTGTGTGTGTTACATTAGATTCACTACTAGGAGTGAGAAAAACATCACGGGGTGGTGCGCATTGTATGGTTGTGTGTTACATTAGATTCACGAGTAGGAGTGAGAAAAACATCACGGGGTGGTGCGCATTGTATGGGTGTGTGTTACATTAGATTCACGAGTAGGAGTGAGAAAAACATCACGGGGTGGTGCGCATTGAATGGGTGTGTGTTACATTACATTCACTAGTAGGAGTGAGAAAAACATCACGGGGTGGTGCGCATTCTATGGGTGTGTGTTACATTACATTCACTAGTAGGAGTGAGAAAAACAGCACGGTGTGGAGCGCATTCTATGGGTGTGTGTTACATTACATTCACTAGTAGGAGTGAGAAAAACAGCACGGGGTGGTGCGCATTGTATGGGTGTGTGTTACATTACATTCACTAGTAGGAGTGAGAAAAACATCACGGGGTGGTGCGCATTGTATGGGTGTGTGTTACATTACATTCACTAGTAGGAGTGAGAAAAACATCACGGGGTGGTGCGCATCGTATGGGTGTGTGTTACATTACATTCACTAGTAGGAGTGAGAAAAACATCACGGGGTGGTGCGCATTGAATGGGTGTGTGTTACATTACATACACTAGTAGGAGTGAGAAAAACATCACGGGGTGGTGCGCATCGTATGGGTGTGTGTTACATTACATTCACTAGTAGGAGTGAGAAAAACATCACGGGGTGGTGCGCATTGTATGGGTGTGTGTTACATTAGATTCACTAGTAGGAGTGAGAAAAACATCACGGGGTGGTGCGCATTGTATGGGTGTGTGTTACATTAGATTCACTAGTAGCAGTGAGAAAAACATCACGGGGTGGTGCGCATTTTATGGGTGTGTGTTACATTAGATTCACTAGTAGCAGTGAGAAAAACATCACGGGGTGGTGCGCATTGTATGTGTGTGTGTTACATTAGATTCACTACTAGGAGTGAGAAAAACATCACGGGGTGGTGCGCATTGTATGGGTGTGTGTTACATTAGATTCATGAGTAGGAGTGAGAAAAACATCACGGGGTGGTGCGCATTGTATGGGTGTGTGTTACATTACATTCACGAGTAGGAGTGAGAAAAACATCACGGGGTGGTGCGCATTGAATGGGTGTGTGTTACATTACATTCACTAGTAGGAGTGAGAAAAACATCAAGGGGTGGTGCGCATTGTATAGGTGTGTGTTACATTACATTCACTAGTAGGAGTGAGAAAAACAGCACGGGGTGGTGCGCATTGTATGGGTGTGTGTTACATTACATTCACTAGTAGGAGTGAGAAAAACAGCACGGGGTGGTGCACATTGTATGGGTGTGTGTTACATTACATTCACTAGTAGGAGTGAGAAAAACATCACGGGGTGGTGCGCATCGTATGGGTGTGTGTTACATTACATTCACTAGTAGCAGTGAGAAAAACATCACGGGGTGGTGCACATCATATGGGTGTGTGTTACATTACATTCACTAGTAGGAGTGAGAAAAACAGCACGGGGTGGTGCGCATCGTATGGGTGTGTGTTACATTACATTCACTAGCAGGAGTGACAAAATCATCACGGGGTGGTGCGCATTGTATGGGTGTGTGTTACATTACATTCACTAGTAGGAGTGAGAAAAACATCACGGCGTGGTGCTTATTGTATGGGTGTGTGTTATATTACATTCACTAGTAGGAGTGAGAAAAACATCACGGGGTGGTGCGCATTGTAAGGGTGTGTGTTACATTAGATTCACTAGTAGCAGTGAGAAAAACATCACGGGGTGGTGCGCATTGCATGGGTGTGTGTTACATTAGATTCACTACTAGGAGTGAGAAAAACATCACGGGGTGGTGCACATTGTATGGGTGTGTGTTACATTACATTCACTAGTAGGAGTGAGAAAAACATCACGGGGTGGTGCGCATTGTATGGGTGTGTGTTACATTACATTCACTAGTAGGAGTGAGAAAAACATCACGGGGTGGTGCGCATTGAATGGGTGTGTGTTACATTACATACACTAGTAGGAGTGAGAAAAACATCACGGGGTGGTGCGCATTGTATGGGTGTGTGTTAATTACATTCACTAGTAGGAGTGAGAAAAACATCACGGGGTGGTGCGCATCTTATGGGTGTGTGTTACATTACATTCACTAGTACGAGTGAGAAAAACATCACGGGGTGGTGCGCATCGTATGGGTGTGTGTTACATTACATTCACTAGTAGCATTGAGAAAAACATCACGGTGTGGTGCGCATCGTATGGGTGTGTGTTACATTACATTCACTAGTAGGAGTGAGAAAAACATCACGGGGTGGTGCGCATCGTATGGGTGTGTGTTACATTACATTCACTAGTAGGAGTGAGAAAAACATCACGGGGTGGTGCGCATTGAATGGGTGTGTGTTACATTACATACACTAGTAGGAGTGAGAAAAACATCACGGGGTGGTGCGCATCGTATGGGTGTGTGTTACATTACATTCACTAGTAGGAGTGAGAAAAACATCACGGGGTGGTGCGCATTGTATGGGTGTGTGTTACATTAGATTCACTAGTAGGAGTGAGAAAAACATCACGGGGTGGTGCGCATTGTATGGGTGTGTGTTACATTAGATTCACTAGTAGCAGTGAGAAAAACATCACGGGGTGGTGCGCATTGTATGGGTGTGTGTTACATTAGATTCACTAGTAGCAGTGAGAAAAACATCACGGGGTGGTGCGCATTGTATGTGTGTGTGTTACATTAGATTCACTACTAGGAGTGAGAAAAACATCACGGGGTGGTGCGCATTGTATGGGTGTGTGTTACATTAGATTCATGAGTAGAAGTGAGAAAAACATCACGGGGTGGTGCGCATTGTATGGGTGTGTGTTACATTACATTCACGAGTAGGAGTGTGAAAAACATCACGGGGTGGTGCGCATTGAATGGGTGTGTGTTACATTACATTCACTAGTAGGAGTGAGAAAAACATCACAGGGTTGTGCGCATTTTATGGGTGTGTGTTACATTAGATTCACTAGTAGGAGTGAGAAAAACATCACGGGGTGGTGCGCATCGTATGGGTGTGTGTTACATTACATTCACTAGTAGCAGTGAGAAAAACATCACGTGGTGGTGTGCATCGTATGGGTGTGTGTTACATTACATTCACTAGTAGGAGTGAGAAAAACATCACGGGGTGGTGCGCATCGTATGGGTGTGTGTTACATTACATTCACTAGTAGGAGTGACAAAATCATCACGGGGTGGTGCGCATTGTATGGGTGTGTGTTACATTACATTCACTAGTAGGAGTGAGAAAAACATCACGGCGTGGTGCGCATTGTATGGGTGTGTGTTACATTACATTCACTAGTAGGAGTGAGAAAAACATCACGGGGTGGTGCGCATTGTAAAGGTGTGTATTACATTAGATTCACTAGTAGCAGTGAGAAAACCATCACGGGGTGGTGCGCATTGCATGGTTGTGTGTTACATTAGATTCACTACTAGGAGTGAGAAAAACATCACGGGGTGGTGCGCATTGTATGGGTGTGTGTTACATTCACTAGTAGGAGTGAGTAAAACATCACGGGGTGGTGCGCATTGTATGGGTGTGTGTTACATTACATTCACTAGTAGGAGTGAGAAAAACATCACGGGGTGGTGCGCATTGAATGGGTGTGTGTTACATTACATAAACTAGTAGGAGTGAGAAAAACATCACGGGGTGGTGTGCATTGTATGGGTGTGTGTTAATTACATTCACTAGTAGGAGTGAGAAAAACATCACGGGGTGGTGCGCATCTTATGGGTGTGTGTTACATTACATTCACTAGTAGGAGTGAGAAAAACATCACGGGGTGGTGCGCATAATATGGGTGTGTGTTACATTACATTCACTAGTAGCATTGAGAAAAACATCACGGTGTGGTGCGCATCGTATGGGTGTGTGTTACATTACATTCACTAGTAGGAGTGAGAAAAACATCACGGGGTGGTGCGCATTGTATGGGTGTGTGTTACATTACATTCACTAGTAGGAGTGAGAAAAACATCACGGTGTGGTGCACATCGTATGGGTGTGTGTTACATTAGATTCACTAGTAGGAGTGAGAAAAACATCACGGGGTGGTGCACATCGTATGGGTGTGTGTTACATTAGATTCACGAGTAGGAGTGAGAAAAACATCACGGGGTGGTGCGCATCGTATGGGTGTGTGTTACATTAGATTCACTAGTAGCAGTGAGAAAAACATCACGGGGTGGTGCGCATCGTATGGGTGTGTGTTACATTAGATTCACTAGTAGGAGTGAGACAAACATCATGGGGTGGTGCGCATCGTATGGGTGTGTGTTACATTACATTCACTAGTAGGAGTGAGAAAAACATCACGTGGTGGTGCGCATCGTATGGGTGTGTGTTACATTACATTCACTAGTAGGAGTGAGAAAAACATCACGTGGTGGTGCGCATCGTATGGGTGTGTGTTACATTACATTCACAAGTAGGAGTGAGAAAAACATCACGGGGTGGTGCGCATTGTATGGGTGTGTGTTACATTAGATTCACTAGTAGGAGTGAGAAAAACATCACGTGATGGTGCGCATCGTATGGGTGTGTGTTACATTACATTCACAAGTAGGAGTGAGAAAAACATCACGGGGTGGTGCGCATTGTATGGGTGTGTGTTACATTAGATTCACTAGTAGGAGTGAGAAAAACATCACGGGGTGGTGCGCATCGTATGGGTGTGTGTTACATTAGATTCACTAGTAGGAGTGAGAAAAACATCACAGGGTGGTGCGCATCGTATGGGTGTGTGTTACATTAGATTCACTAGTAGGAGTGAGAAAAACATCACGGGGTGGTGCGCATCGTATGGGTGTGTGTTACATTAGATTCACTAGTAGCAGTGAGAAAAACATCACGGGGTGGTGCGCATCGTATGGGTGTGTGTTACATTAGATTCACTAGTAGGAGTGAGAAAAACATCACGGGGTGGTGCGCATCGTATGGGTGTGTGTTACATTACATTCACTAGTAGCAGTGAGAAAAACATCACGTGGTCGTGCGCATCGTATGGGTGTGTGTTACATTACATTCACTAGTAGGAGTGAGAAAAACATCACGTGGTGGTGCGCATCGTATGGGTGTGTGTTACATTACATTCACTAGTAGGAGTGACAAAATCATCACGGGGTGGTGCGCATTGTATGGGTGTGTGTTACATTACATTCACTAGTAGGAGTGAGAAAAACATCACGGCGTGGTGCGCATTGTATGGGTGTGTGTTACATTACATTCACTAGCAGGAGTGAGAAAAACATCACGGGGTGGTGCGCATTGTATGGGTGTGTGTTACATTACATTCACTAGTAGGAGTGAGAAAAACATCACGGGGTGGTGCGCATTGTATGGGTGTGTGTTACATTACATTCACTAGTAGGAGTGAGAAAAACATCACGGGGTGGTGCGCATTGTATGGGTGTGTGTTACAGTAGATTCACTAGTAGGAGTGAGAAAAACATCACGGGGTGGTGCGCATTGTATGGGTGTGTGTTACATTACATTCACTAGTAGGAGTGAGAAAAACATCACGGGGAGGTGCGCATCGTATGGGTGTGTGTTACATTAGATTCACTATTAGGAGTGAGAAAAACATTACGGGGTGGTGCGCATCGTATGGTTGTGTGTTGCATTACATTCACTAGTAGGAGTGATAAAAACATCACGGGGTGGTGCGCATCGTATGGGTGTGTGTTACATTAGATTCACTAGTAGGAGTGAGAAAAATATCACGGGGTGGTGCGCATTGTATGGGTGTGTGTTACATTAGATTCACTAGTAGGAGTGAGAAAAACATCACGGGGGGGTGCGCATTGTATGGGTGTGTGTTACATTACATTCACTAGTAGGAGTGAGAAAAACATCACGGGGTGGTGCGCATTGTATGGGTGTGTGTTACATTAGATTCACTAGTAGGAGTGAGAAAAACATCACGGGGTGGTGCGCATTGTATGGGTGTGTGTTACATTACTTTCACTAGTAGGAGTGAGAAAAACATCACGGGGTGGTGCGCATTGTATGGGTGTGTGTTACATTACTTTCACTAGTAGGAGTGAGAAAATCATCACGGGGTGGTGCGCATTGTATGGGTGTGTGTTACATTACATTCACTAGTAGGAGTGAGAAAAACATCACGGGATGGTGCGCATTGTATGGGTGTGTGTTACATTAGATTCACTAGTAGCAGTGAGAAAAACATCACGGGGTGGTGCGCATTGTATGGGTGTGTGTTACATTAGATTCACTAGTAGGAGTGAGAAAAACATCACGGGGTGGTGCGCATTGTATGGGTGTGTGTTACATTAGATTCACTAGTAGCAGTGAGAAAAACATCACGGGGTGGTGCGCATTGTATGGGTGTGTGTTACATCAGATTCACTACTAGGAGTGAGAAAAACATCACGGGGTGGTGCGCATTGTATGGGTGTGTGTTACATTACATTCACTAGTAGGAGTGAGAAAAACATCACGGGGTGGTGCGCATTGTATGGGTGTGTGTTACATTACATTCACTAGTAGGAGTGAGAAAAACATCACGGGGTGGTGCGCATTGAATGGGTGTGTGTTACATTACATACACTAGTAGGAGTGAGAAAAACATCACGGGGTGGTGCGCATTGTATGGGTGTGTGTTACATTACATTCACTAGTAGGAGTGAGAAAAACATCTCGGGGTGGTGCGCATCTTATGGGTGTGTGTTACATTACATTCACTAGTAGGAGTGAGAAAAACATCACGGCGTGGTGCGCATCGTATGGGTGTGTGTTACATTACATTCACTAGTAGCATTGAGAAAAACATCACGGTGTGGTGCGCATTGTATGGGTGTGTGTCACATTACATTCACTAGTAGGAGTGAGAAAAACATCACGGGGTGGTGCGCATTGTATGGGTGTGTGTCACATTACATTCACTAGTAGCAGTGAGAAAAACATCACGGTGTGGTGCGCATTGTATGGGTGTGTGTCACATTACATTCACTAGTAGCAGTGAGAAAAACATCACGGGGTGGTGCGCATTGTATGGGTGTGTGTTACATTACATTCACTAGTAGGAGTGAGAAAATCATCACGGGGTGGTGCGCATTGTATGGGTGTGCGTTACATTAGATTTACTAGTAGGAGTGAGAAAAACATCACGGGGTGGTGCGCAACATATGGGTGTGCGTTACATTAGATTCACTAGTAGGAGTGAGAAAAACATCACGGGGTGGTGCGCATTGTATGGGTGTGCGTTACATTAGATTCACTAGTAGGAGTGAGAAAAACATCACGGGGTGGTGCGCATTGTATGGGTGTGTGTTACATTACATTCACTAGTAGGAGTGAGAAAAACATCACGGGGTGGTGCGCATTGTATGGGTGTGTGTTACATTACATTCACTAGTAGGAGTGAGAAAAACATCACGGGGTGGTGCGCATTGTATGGGTGTGTGTTACATTACATTCACTAGTAGGAGTGAGAAAAACATCACGGGGTGGTGCGCATTGTATGGGTGTGTGTTACATTACTTTCACTAGTAGGAGTGAGAAAATCATCACGGGGTGGTGCGCATTGTATGGGTGTGTGTTACATTACATTCACTAGTAGGAGTGAGAAAAACATCACGGGGTGGTGCGCATTGTATGGGTGTGTGTTACATTAGATTCACTAGTAGCAGTGAGAAAAACATCACGGGGTGGTGCGCATTGTATGGGTGTGTGTTACATTAGATTCACTAGTAGGAGTGAGAAAAACATCACGGGGTGGTGCGCATTGTATGGGTGTGTGTTACATTAGATTCACTAGTAGGATTGAGAAAAACATCACGGGGTGGTGCGCATTGTATGGGTGTGTGTTACATTACATTCACTAGTAGGAGTGAGAAAAACATCACGGGGTGGTGGGCATTGTATGGGTGTGTGTTACATTACATTCACTAGTAGGAGTGAGAAAAACATCACGGGGTGGTGCGCATTGTATGGGTGTGTGTTACATTACATTCACTAGTAGGAGTGATAAAAACATCACGGGGTGGTGCGCATTGTATGGGTGTGTGTTACATTAGATTCACTAGTAGGAGTGAGAAAAATATCACGGGGTGGTGCGCATTGTATGGGTGTGTGTTACATTAGATTCACTAGTAGGAGTGAGAAAAACATCACGGTGGGGTGCGCATTGTATGGGTGTGTGTTACATTACATTCACTAGTAGGAGTGAGAAAAACATCACGGGGTGGTGCGCATTGTATGGGTGTGTGTTACATTAGATTCACTAGTAGGAGTGAGAAAAACATCACGGGGTGGTGCGCATTGTATGGGTGTGTGTTACATTACTTTCACTAGTAGGAGTGAAAAAAACATCACGGGGTGGTGCGCATTGTATGGGTGTGTGTTACATTACTTTCACTAGTAGGAGTGAGAAAATCATCACAGGGTGGTGCGCATTGTATGGGTGTGTGTTACATTAGATTCACTAGTAGCAGTGAGAAAAACATCACGGGGTGGTGCGCATTGTATGGGTGTGTGTTACATTAGATTCACTAGTAGCAGTGAGAAAAACATCACGGGGTGGTGCGCATTGTATGTGTGTGTGTTACATTAGATTCACTACTAGGAGTGAGAAAAACATCACGGGGTGGTGCGCATTGTATGGGTGTGTGTTACATTAGATTCATGAGTAGAAGTGAGAAAAACATCACGGGGTGGTGCGCATTGTATGGGTGTGTGTTACATTACATTCACGAGTAGGAGTGAGAAAAACATCACGGGGTGGTGCGCATTGAATGGGTGTGTGTTACATTACATTCACTAGTAGGAGTGAGAAAAACATCACAGGGTTGTGCGCATTTTATGGGTGTGTGTTACATTAGATTCACTAGTAGGAGTGAGAAAAACATCACGGGGTGGTGCGCATCGTATGGGTGTGTGTTACATTACATTCACTAGTAGCAGTGAGAAAAACATCACGTGGTGGTGTGCATCGTATGGGTGTGTGTTACATTACATTCACTAGTAGGAGTGAGAAAAACATCACGGGGTTGTGCGCATCGTATGGGTGTGTGTTACATTACATTCACTAGTAGGAGTGACAAAATCATCACGGGGTGGTGCGCATTGTATGGGTGTGTGTTACATTACATTCACTAGTAGGAGTGAGAAAAACATCACGGCGTGGTGCGCATTGTATGGGTGTGTGTTACATTACATTCACTAGTAGGAGTGAGAAAAACATCACGGGGTGGTGCGCATTGTAAAGGTGTGTATTACATTAGATTCACTAGTAGCAGTGAGAAAACCATCACGGGGTGGTGCGCATTGCATGGTTGTGTGTTACATTAGATTCACTACTAGGAGTGAGAAAAACATCACGGGGTGGTGCGCATTGTATGGGTGTGTGTTACATTCACTAGTAGGAGTGAGAAAAACATCACGGGGTGGTGCGCATTGTATGGGTGTGTGTTACATTACATTCACTAGTAGGAGTGAGAAAAACATCACGGGGTGGTGCGCATTGAATGGGTGTGTGTTACATTACATACACTAGTAGGAGTGAGAAAAACATCACGGGGTGGTGTGCATTGTATGGGTGTGTGTTAATTACATTCACTAGTAGGAGTGAGAAAAACATCACGGGGTGGTGCGCATCTTATGGGTGTGTGTTACATTACATTCACTAGTAGGAGTGAGAAAAACATCACGGGGTGGTGCGCATCATATGGGTGTGTGTTACATTACATTCACTAGTAGCATTGAGAAAAACATCACGGTGTGGTGCGCATCGTATGGGTGTGTGTTACATTACATTCACTAGTAGGAGTGAGAAAAACATCACGGGGTGGTGCGCATTGTATGGGTGTGTGTTACATTACATTCACTAGTAGGAGTGAGAAAAACATCACGGGGTGGTGCACATCGTATGGGTGTGTGTTACATTAGATTCACTAGTAGGAGTGAGAAAAACATCACGGGGTGGTGCACATCGTATGGGTGTGTGTTACATTAGATTCACGAGTAGGAGTGAGAAAAACATCACGGGGTGGTGCGCATCGTATGGGTGTGTGTTACATTAGATTCACTAGTAGCAGTGAGAAAAACATCACGGGGTGGTGCGCATCGTATGGGTGTGTGTTACATTAGATTCACTAGTAGGAGTGAGACAAACATCATGGGGTGGTGCGCATCGTATGGGTGTGTGTTACATTACATTCACTAGTAGGAGTGAGAAAAACATCACATGGTGGTGCGCATCGTATGGGTGTGTGTTACATTACATTCACTAGTAGGAGTGAGAAAAACATCACGGGGTGGTGCGCATTGTATGGGTGTGTGTTACATTAGATTCACTAGTAGGAGTGAGAAAAACATCACGGGGTGGTGCGCATTGTATGGGTGTGTGTTACATTAGATTCACTAGTAGGAGTGAGAAAAACATCACGGGGTGGTGCGCATTGTATGGGTGTGTGTTACATTAGATTCACTAGTAGGAGTGAGAAAAACATCACGGGGTGGTTCGCATCGTATGGGTGTGTGTTACATTAGATTCACTAGTAGGAGTGAGAAAAACATCACGGGGTGGTGCGCATCGTATGGGTGTGTGTTACATTAGATTCACTAGTAGCAGTGAGAAAAACATCACGGGGTGGTGCGCATCGTATGGCTGTGTGTTACATTAGATTCACTAGTAGGAGTGAGAAAAACATCACGGGGTGGTGCGCATCGTATGGGTGTGTGTTACATTACATTCACTAGTAGCAGTGAGAAAAACATCACGTGGTCGTGCGCATCGTATGGGTGTGTGTTACATTACATTCACTAGTAGGAGTGAGAAAAACATCACGTGGTGGTGCGCATCGTATGGGTGTGTGTTACATTACATTCACTAGTAGGAGTGACAAAATCATCACGGGGTGGTGCGCATTGTATGGGTGTGTGTTACATTACATTCACTAGTAGGAGTGAGAAAAACATCACGGCGTGGTGCGCATTGTATGGGTGTGTGTTACATTACATTCACTAGCAGGAGTGAGAAAAACATCACGGGGTGGTGCGCATTGTATGGGTGTGTGTTACATTACATTCACTAGTAGGAGTGAGAAAAACATCACGGGGTGGTGCGCATTGTATGGGTGTGTGTTACATTACATTCACTAGTAGGAGTGAGAAAAACATCACGGGGTGGTGCGCATTGTATGGGTGTGTGTTACAGTAGATTCACTAGTAGGAGTGAGAAAAACATCACGGGGTGGTGCGCATTGTATGGGTGTGTGTTACATTACATTCACTAGTAGGAGTGAGAAAAACATCACGGGGAGGTGCGCATCGTATGGGTGTGTGTTACATTAGATTCACTATTAGGAGTGAGAAAAACATTACGGGGTGGTGCGCATCGTATGGTTGTGTGTTACATTACATTCACTAGTAGGAGTGATAAAAACATCACGGGGTGGTGCGCATCGTATGGGTGTGTGTTACATTAGATTCACTAGTAGGAGTGAGAAAAATATCACGGGGTGGTGCGCATTGTATGGGTGTGTGTTACATTAGATTCACTAGTAGGAGTGAGAAAAACATCACGGGGGGGTGCGCATTGTATGGGTGTGTGTTACATTACATTCACTAGTAGGAGTGAGAAAAACATCACGGGGTGGTGCGCATTGTATGGGTGTGTGTTACATTACATTCACTAGTAGGAGTGAGAAAAACATCACGGGGAGGTGCGCATCGTATGGGTGTGTGTTACATTAGATTCACTATTAGGAGTGAGAAAAACATTACGGGGTGGTGCGCATCGTATGGTTGTGTGTTACATTACATTCACTAGTAGGAGTGATAAAAACATCACGGGGTGGTGCGCATCGTATGGGTGTGTGTTACATTAGATTCACTAGTAGGAGTGAGAAAAATATCACGGGGTGGTGCGCATCGTATGGGTGTGTGTTACATTAGATTCACTAGTAGGAGTGAGACAAACATCATGGGGTGGTGCGCATCGTATGGGTGTGTGTTACATTACATTCACTAGTAGGAGTGAGAAAAACATCACGTGGTGGTGCGCATCGTATGGGTGTGTGTTACATTACATTCACTAGTAGGAGTGAGAAAAACATCACGTGGTCGTGCGCATCGTATGGGTGTGTGTTACATTACATTCACTAGTAGGAGTGAGAAAAACATCACGTGGTGGTGCGCATCGTATGGGTGTGTGTTACATTACATTCACTAGTAGGAGTGACAAAATCATCACGGGGTGGTGCGCATTGTATGGGTGTGTGTTACATTACATTCACTAGTAGGAGTGAGAAAAACATCACGGCGTGGTGCGCATTGTATGGGTGTGTGTTACATTACATTCACTAGCAGGAGTGAGAAAAACATCACGGGGTGGTGCGCATTGTATGGGTGTGTGTTACATTACATTCACTAGTAGGAGTGAGAAAAACATCACGGGGTGGTGCGCATTGTATGGGTGTGTGTTACATTACATTCACTAGTAGGAGTGAGAAAAACATCACGGGGTGGTGCGCATTGTATGGGTGTGTGTTACAGTAGATTCACTAGTAGGAGTGAGAAAAACATCACGGGGTGGTGCGCATTGTATGGGTGTGTGTTACATTACATTCACTAGTAGGAGTGAGAAAAACATCACGGGGAGGTGCGCATCGTATGGGTGTGTGTTACATTAGATTCACTATTAGGAGTGAGAAAAACATTACGGGGTGGTGCGCATCGTATGGTTGTGTGTTACATTACATTCACTAGTAGGAGTGATAAAAACATCACGGGGTGGTGCGCATCGTATGGGTGTGTGTTACATTAGATTCACTAGTAGGAGTGAGAAAAATATCACGGGGTGGTGCGCATTGTATGGGTGTGTGTTACATTAGATTCACTAGTAGGAGTGAGAAAAACATCACGGGGGGGTGCGCATTGTATGGGTGTGTGTTACATTACATTCACTAGTAGGAGTGAGAAAAACATCACGGGGTGGTGCGCATTGTATGGGTGTGTGTTACATTACATTCACTAGTAGGAGTGAGAAAAACATCACGGGGAGGTGCGCATCGTATGGGTGTGTGTTACATTAGATTCACTATTAGGAGTGAGAAAAACATTACGGGGTGGTGCGCATCGTATGGTTGTGTGTTACATTACATTCACTAGTAGGAGTGATAAAAACATCACGGGGTGGTGCGCATCGTATGGGTGTGTGTTACATTAGATTCACTAGTAGGAGTGAGAAAAATATCACGGGGTGGTGCGCATCGTATGGGTGTGTGTTACATTAGATTCACTAGTAGGAGTGAGACAAACATCATGGGGTGGTGCGCATCGTATGGGTGTGTGTTACATTACATTCACTAGTAGGAGTGAGAAAAACATCACGTGGTGGTGCGCATCGTATGGGTGTGTGTTACATTACATTCACTAGTAGGAGTGAGAAAAACATCACGGGGTGGTGCGCATTGTATGGGTGTGTGTTACATTAGATTCACTAGTAGGAGTGAGAAAAACATCACGGGGTGGTGCGCATTGTATGGGTGTGTGTTACATTAGATTCACTAGTAGGAGTGAGAAAAACATCACGGGGTGGTGCGCATTGTATGGGTGTGTGTTACATTAGATTCACTAGTAGGAGTGAGAAAAACATCACGGGGTGGTGCGCATCGTATGGGTGTGTGTTACATTAGATTCACTAGTAGGAGTGAGAAAAACATCACGGGGTGGTGCGCATCGTATGGGTGTGTGTTACATTAGATTCACTAGTAGCAGTGAGAAAAACATCACGGGGTGGTGCGCATCGTATGGGTGTGTGTTACATTAGATTCACTAGTAGGAGTGAGAAAAACATCACGGGGTGGTGCGCATCGTATGGGTGTGTGTTACATTACATTCACTAGTAGCAGTGAGAAAAACATCACGTGGTCGTGTGCATCGTATGGGTGTGTGTTACATTACATTCACTAGTAGGAGTGAGAAAAACATCACGTGGTGGTGCGCATCGTATGGGTGTGTGTTACATTACATTCACTAGTAGGAGTGACAAAATCATCACGGGGTGGTGCGCATTGTATGGGTGTGTGTTACATTACATTCACTAGTAGGAGTGAGAAAAACATCACGGCGTGGTGCGCATTGTATGGGTGTGTGTTACATTACATTCACTAGCAGGAGTGAGAAAAACATCACGGGGTGGTGCGCATTGTATGGGTGTGTGTTACATTACATTCACTAGTAGGAGTGAGAAAAACATCACGGGGTGGTGCGCATTGTATGGGTGTGTGTTACATTACATTCACTAGTAGGAGTGAGAAAAACATCACGGGGTGGTGCGCATTGTACGGGTGTGTGTTACAGTAGATTCACTAGTAGGAGTGAGAAAAACATCACGGGGTGGTGCGCATTGTATGGGTGTGTGTTACATTACATTCACTAGTAGGAGTGAGAAAAACATCACGGGGAGGTGCGCATCGTATGGGTGTGTGTTACATTAGATTCACTATTAGGAGTGAGAAAAACATTACGGGGTGGTGCGCATCGTATGGTTGTGTGTTACATTACATTCACTAGTAGGAGTGATAAAAACATCACGGGGTGGTGCGCATCGTATGGGTGTGTGTTACATTAGATTCACTAGTAGGAGTGAGAAAAATATCACGGGGTGGTGCGCATTGTATGGGTGTGTGTTACATTACATTCACTAGTAGGAGTGAGAAATACATCACGGGGTGGTGCGCATTGTATGGGTGTGTGTTACATTAGATTCACTAGTAGGAGTGAGAAAAACATCACGGGGTGGTGCGCATTGTATGGGTGTGTGTTACATTACTTTCACTAGTAGGAGTGAGAAAAACATCACGGGGTGGTGCGCATTGTATGGGTGTGTGTTACATTACTTTCACTAGTAGGAGTGAGAAAATCATCACGGGGTGGTGCGCATTGTATGGGTGTGTGTTACATTACATTCACTAGTAGGAGTGAGAAAAACATCACGGGATGGTGCGCATTGTATGGGTGTGTGTTACATTAGATTCACTAGTAGCAGTGAGAAAAACATCACGGGGTGGTGCGCATTGTATGGGTGTGTGTTACATTAGATTCACTAGTAGGAGTGAGAAAAACATCACGGGGTGGTGTGCATTGTATGGGTGTGTGTTACATTAGATTCACTAGTAGCAGTGAGAAAAACATCACGGGGTGGTGCGCATTGTATGGGTGTGTGTTACATCAGATTCACTACTAGGAGTGAGAAAAACATCACGGGGTGGTGCGCATTGTATGGGTGTGTGTTACATTACATTCACTAGTAGGAGTGAGAAAAACATCACGGGGTGGTGCGCATTGTATGGGTGTGTGTTACATTACATTCACTAGTAGGAGTGAGAAAAACATCACGGGGTGGTGCGCATTGAATGGGTGTGTGTTACATTACATACACTAGTAGGAGTGAGAAAAACATCACGGGGTGGTGCGCATTGTATGGGTGTGTGTTACATTACATTCACTAGTAGGAGTGAGAAAAACATCTCGGGGTGGTGCGCATCTTATGGGTGTGTGTTACATTACATTCACTAGTAGGAGTGAGAAAAACATCACGGCGTGGTGCGCATCGTATGGGTGTGTGTTACATTACATTCACTAGTAGCATTGAGAAAAACATCACGGTGTGGTGCGCATTGTATGGGTGTGTGTCACATTACATTCACTAGTAGGAGTGAGAAAAACATCACGGGGTGGTGCGCATTGTATGGGTGTGTGTCACATTACATTCACTAGTAGCAGTGAGAAAAACATCACGGTGTGGTGCGCATTGTATGGGTGTGTGTCACATTACATTCACTAGTAGCAGTGAGAAAAACATCACGGGGTGGTGCGCATCGTATGGGTGTGTGTTACATTACATTCACTAGTAGCAGTGAGAAAAACATCACGGGGTGGTGCGCATTGTATGGGTGTGTGTTACATTACATTCACTAGTAGGAGTGAGAAAATCATCACGGGGTGGTGCGCATTGTATGGGTGTGCGTTACATTAGATTCACTAGTAGGAGTGAGAAAAACATCACGGGGTGGTGCGCATTGTATGGGTGTGCGTTACATTAGATTCACTAGTAGGAGTGAGAAAAACATCACGGGGTGGTGCGCATTGTATGGGTGTGCGTTACATTAGATTCACTAGTAGGAGTGAGAAAAACATCACGGGGTGGTGCGCATTGTATGGGTGTGTGTTACATTACATTCACTAGTAGGAGTGAGAAAAACATCACGGGGTGGTGCGCATTGTATGGGTGTGTGTTACATTACATTCACTAGTAGGAGTGAGAAAAACATCACGGGGTGGTGCGCATTGTATGGGTGTGTGTTACATTACATTCACTAGTAGGAGTGAGAAAAACATCACGGGGTGGTGCGCATTGTATGGGTGTGTGTTACATTACTTTCACTAGTAGGAGTGAGAAAATCATCACGGGGTGGTGCGCATTGTATGGGTGTGTGTTACATTACATTCACTAGTAGGAGTGAGAAAAACATCACGGGGTGGTGCGCATTGTATGGGTGTGTGTTACATTAGATTCACTAGTAGCAGTGAGAAAAACATCACGGGGTGGTGCGCATTGTATGGGTGTGTGTTACATTAGATTCACTAGTAGGAGTGAGAAAAACATCACGGGGTGGTGCGCATTGTATGGGTGTGTGTTACATTAGATTCACTAGTAGGAGTGAGAAAAACATCACGGGGTGGTGCGCATTGTATGGGTGTGTGTTACATTACATTCACTAGTAGGAGTGAGAAAAACATCACGGGGTGGTGGGCATTGTATGGGTGTGTGTTACATTACATTCACTAGTAGGAGTGAGAAAAACATCACGGGGTGGTGCGCATTGTATGGGTGTGTGTTACATTACATTCACTAGTAGGAGTGATAAAAACATCACGGGGTGGTGCGCATTGTATGGGTGTGTGTTACATTAGATTCACTAGTAGGAGTGAGAAAAATATCACGGGGTGGTGCGCATTGTATGGGTGTGTGTTACATTAGATTCACTAGTAGGAGTGAGAAAAACATCACGGTGGGGTGCGCATTGTATGGGTGTGTGTTACATTACATTCACTAGTAGGAGTGAGAAAAACATCACGGGGTGGTGCGCATCATATGGGTGTGTGTTACATTACATTCACTAGTAGCATTGAGAAAAACATCACGGTGTGGTGCGCATCGTATGGGTGTGTGTTACATTACATTCACTAGTAGGAGTGAGAAAAACATCACGGGGTGGTGCGCATTGTATGGGTGTGTGTTACATTACATTCACTAGTAGGAGTGAGAAAAACATCACGGGGTGGTGCACATCGTATGGGTGTGTGTTACATTAGATTCACTAGTAGGAGTGAGAAAATCATCACGGGGTGGTGCACATCGTATGGGTGTGTGTTACATTAGATTCACGAGTAGGAGTGAGAAAAACATCACGGGGTGGTGCGCATCGTATGGGTGTGTGTTACATTAGATTCACTAGTAGCAGTGAGAAAAACATCACGGGGTGGTGCGCATCGTATGGCTGTGTGTTACATTAGATTCACTAGTAGGAGTGAGACAAACATCATGGGGTGGTGCGCATCGTATGGGTGTGTGTTACATTACATTCACTAGTAGGAGTGAGAAAAACATCACGTGGTGGTGCGCATCGTATGGGTGTGTGTTACATTACATTCACTAGTAGGAGTGAGAAAAACATCACGGGGTGGTGCGCATTGTATGGGTGTGTGTTATATTAGATTCACTAGTAGGAGTGAGAAAAACATCACGTGGTGGTGCGCATCGTATGGGTGTGTGTTACATTACATTCACTAGTAGGAGTGAGAAAAACATCACGTGGTGGTGCGCATCGTATGGGTGTGTGTTACATTACATTCACTAGTAGGAGTGAGAAAAACATCACGGGGTGGTGCGCATTGTATGGGTGTGTGTTACATTAGATTCACTAGTAGGAGTGAGAAAAACATCACGGGGTGGTGCGCATTGTATGGGTGTGTGTTACATTAGATTCACTAGTAGGAGTGAGAAAAACATCACGGGGTGGTGCGCATCGTATGGGTGTGTGTTACATTAGATTCACTAGTAGGAGTGAGAAAAACATCACGGGGTGGTGCGCATCGTATGGGTGTGTGTTACATTAGATTCACTAGTAGCAGTGAGAAAAACATCACGGGGTGGTGCGCATCGTATGGGTGTGTGTTACATTAGATTCACTAGTAGGAGTGAGAAAAACATCACGGGGTGGTGCGCATCGTATGGGTGTGTGTTACATTACATTCACTAGTAGCAGTGAGAAAAACATCACGTGGTCGTGCGCATCGTATGGGTGTGTGTTACATTACATTCACTAGTAGGAGTGAGAAAAACATCACGTGGTGGTGCGCATCGTATGGGTGTGTGTTACATTACATTCACTAGTAGGAGTGACAAAATCATCACGGGGTGGTGCGCATTGTATGGGTGTGTGTTACATTACATTCACTAGTAGGAGTGAGAAAAACATCACGGCGTGGTGCGCATTGTATGGGTGTGTGTTACATTACATTCACTAGCAGGAGTGAGAAAAACATCACGGGGTGGTGCGCATTGTATGGGTGTGTGTTACATTACATTCACTAGTAGGAGTGAGAAAAACATCACGTGGTGGTGCGCATTGTATGGGTGTGTGTTACATTACATTCACTAGTAGGAGTGAGAAAAACATCACGGGGTGGTGCGCATTGTATGGGTGTGTGTTACAGTAGATTCACTAGTAGGAGTGAGAAAAACATCACGGGGTGGTGCGCATTGTATGGGTGTGTGTTACATTACATTCACTAGTAGGAGTGAGAAAAACATCACGGGGAGGTGCGCATCGTATGGGTGTGTGTTACATTAGATTCACTATTAGGAGTGAGAAAAACATTACGGGGTGGTGCGCATCGTATGGTTGTGTGTTACATTACATTCACTAGTAGGAGTGATAAAAACATCACGGGGTGGTGCGCATCGTATGGGTGTGTGTTACATTAGATTCACTAGTAGGAGTGAGAAAAATATCACGGGGTGGTGCGCATTGTATGGGTGTGTGTTACATTAGATTCACTAGTAGGAGTGAGAAAAACATCACGGGGGGGTGCGCATTGTATGGGTGTGTGTTACATTACATTCACTAGTAGGAGTGAGAAAAACATCACGGGGTGGTGCGCATTGTATGGGTGTGTGTTACATTAGATTCACTAGTAGGAGTGAGAAAAACATCACGGGGTGGTGCGCATTGTATGGGTGTGTGTTACATTACTTTCACTAGTAGGAGTGAGAAAAACATCACGGGGTGGTGCGCATTGTATGGGTGTGTGTTACATTACTTTCACTAGTAGGAGTGAGAAAATCATCACGGGGTGGTGCGCATTGTATGGGTGTGTGTTACATTACATTCACTAGTAGGAGTGAGAAAAACATCACGGGATGGTGCGCATTGTATGGGTGTGTGTTACATTAGATTCACTAGTAGCAGTGAGAAAAACATCACGGGGTGGTGCGCATTGTATGGGTGTGTGTTACATTAGATTCACTAGTAGGAGTGAGAAAAACATCACGGGGTGGTGCGCATTGTATGGGTGTGTGTTACATTAGATTCACTAGTAGCAGTGAGAAAAACATCACGGGGTGGTGCGCATTGTATGGGTGTGTGTTACATCAGATTCACTACTAGGAGTGAGAAAAACATCACGGGGTGGTGCGCATTGTATGGGTGTGTGTTACATTACATTCACTAGTAGGAGTGACAAAAACATCACGGGGTGGTGCGCATTGTATGGGTGTGTGTTACATTACATTCACTAGTAGGAGTGAGAAAAACATCACGGGGTGGTGCGCATTGAATGGGTGTGTGTTACATTACATACACTAGTAGGAGTGAGAAAAACATCACGGGGTGGTGCGCATTGTATGGGTGTGTGTTACATTACATTCACTAGTAGGAGTGAGAAAAACATCTCGGGGTGGTGCGCATCTTATGGGTGTGTGTTACATTACATTCATTAGTAGGAGTGAGAAAAACATCACGGCGTGGTGCGCATCGTATGGGTGTGTGTTACATTACATTCACTAGTAGCATTGAGAAAAACATCACGGTGTGGTGCGCATTGTATGGGTGTGTGTCACATTACATTCACTAGTAGGAGTGAGAAAAACATCACGGGGTGGTGCGCATTGTATGGGTGTGTGTCACATTACATTCACTAGTAGCAGTGAGAAAAACATCACGGTGTGGTGCGCATTGTATGGGTGTGTGTCACATTACATTCACTAGTAGCAGTGAGAAAAACATCACGGGGTGGTGCGCATCGTATGGGTGTGTGTTACATTACATTCACTAGTAGCAGTGAGAAAAACATCACGGGGTGGTGCGCATTGTATGGGTGTGTGTTACATTACATTCACTAGTAGGAGTGAGAAAATCATCACGGGGTGGTGCGCATTGTATGGGTGTGCGTTACATTAGATTCACTAGTAGGAGTGAGAAAAACATCACGGGGTGGTGCGCATTGTATGGGTGTGCGTTACATTACATTCACTAGTAGGAGTGAGAAAATCATCACGGGGTGGTGCGCATTGTATGGGTGTGCGTTACATTAGATTCACTAGTAGGAGTGAGAAAAACATCACGGGGTGGTGCGCATTGTATGGGTGTGCGTTACATTAGATTCACTAGTAGGAGTGAGAAAAACATCACGGGGTGGTGCGCATTGTATGGGTGTGCGTTACATTAGATTCACTAGTAGGAGTGAGAAAAACATCACGGGGTGGTGCGCATTGTATGGGTGTGTGTCACATTACATTCACTAGTAGCAGTGAGAAAAACATCACGGTGTGGTGCGCATTGTATGGGTGTGTGTCACATTACATTCACTAGTAGCAGTGAGAAAAACATCACGGGGTGGTGCGCATCGTATGGGTGTGTGTTACATTACATTCACTAGTAGCAGTGAGAAAAACATCACGGGGTGGTGCGCATTGTATGGGTGTGTGTTACATTACATTCACTAGTAGGAGTGAGAAAATCATCACGGGGTGGTGCGCATTGTATGGGTGTGCGTTACATTAGATTCACTAGTAGGAGTGAGAAAAACATCACGGGGTGGTGCGCATTGTATGGGTGTGCGTTACATTAGATTCACTAGTAGGAGTGAGAAAAACATCACGGGGTGGTGCGCATTGTATGGGTGTGCGTTACATTAGATTCACTAGTAGGAGTGAGAAAAACATCACGGGGTGGTGCGCATTGTATGGGTGTGTGTTACATTACATTCACTAGTAGGAGTGAGAAAAACATCACGGGGTGGTGCGCATTGTATGGGTGTGTGTTACATTAGATTCACTAGTAGCAGTGAGAAAAACATCACGGGGTGGTGCGCATTGTATGGGTGTGTGTTACATTAGATTCACTAGTAGGAGTGAGAAAAACATCACGGGGTGGTGCGCATTGTATGGGTGTGTGTTACATTAGATTCACTAGTAGGAGTGAGAAAAACATCACGGGGTGGTGCGCATTGTATGGGTGTGTGTTACATTACATTCACTAGTAGGAGTGAGAAAAACATCACGGGGTGGTGGGCATTGTATGGGTGTGTGTTACATTACATTCACTAGTAGGAGTGAGAAAAACATCACGGGGTGGTGCGCATTGTATGGGTGTGTGTTACATTACATTCACTAGTAGGAGTGATAAAAACATCACGGGGTGGTGCGCATTGTATGGGTGTGTGTTACATTAGATTCACTAGTAGGAGTGAGAAAAATATCACGGGGTGGTGCGCATTGTATGGGTGTGTGTTACATTAGATTCACTAGTAGGAGTGAGAAAAACATCACGGTGGGGTGCGCATTGTATGGGTGTGTGTTACATTACATTCACTAGTAGGAGTGAGAAAAACATCACGGGGTGGTGCGCATTGTATGGGTGTGTGTTACATTAGATTCACTAGTAGGAGTGAGAAAAACATCATGGGGTGGTGCGCATTGTATGGGTGTGTGTTACATTACTTTCACTAGTAGGAGTGAAAAAAACATCACGGGGTGGTGCACATTGTATGGGTGTGTGTTACATTACTTTCACTAGTAGGAGTGAGAAAATCATCACAGGGTGGTGCGCATTGTATGGGTGTGTGTTACATTACATTCACTAGTAGGAGTGAGAAAAACATCACGGGGTGGTGCGCATTGTATGGGTGTGTGTTACATTAGATTCACTAGTAGGAGTGAGAAAAACATCACGGGGTGGTGCGCATTGTATGGGTGTGTGTTACATTAGATTCACTAGTAGGAGTGAGAAAAACATCACGGGGTGGTGCGCATTGTATGGGTGTGTGTTACATTAGATTCACTAGTAGCAGTGAGAAAAACATCACGGGGTGGTGCGCATTGTATGGGTGTGTGTTACATCAGATTCACTACTAGGAGTGAGAAAAACATCACGGGGTGGTGCGCATTGTATGGGTGTGTGTTACATTACATTCACTAGTAGGAGTGAGAAAAACATCACGGGGTGGTGCGCATTGTATGGGTGTGTGTTACATTACATTCACTAGTAGGAGTGAGAAAAACATCACGGGGTGGTGCGCATTGAATGGGTGTGTGTTACATTACATACACTAGTAGGAGTGAGAAAAACATCACGGGGTGGTGCGCATTGTATGGGTGTGTGTTACATTACATTCACTAGTAGGAGTGAGAAAAACATCTCGGGGTGGTGCGCATCTTATGGGTGTGTGTTACATTACATTCACTAGTAGGAGTGAGAAAAAAATTACGGCGTGGTGCGCATCGTATGGGTGTGTGTTACATTACATTCACTAGTAGCATTGAGAAAAACATCACGGTGTGGTGCGCATTGTATGGGTGTGTGTTACATTACATTCACTAGTAGGAGTGAGAAAAACATCACGGGGTGGTGCGCATCGTATGGGTGTGTGTTACATTAGATTCACTAGTAGGAGTGAGAAAAACATCACGGGGTGGTGCGCATCGTATGGGTGTGTGTTACATTAGATTCACTAGTAGTAGTGAGAAAAACATCACGGGGTGGTGCGCATCGTATGGGTGTGTGTTACATTAGATTCACTAGTAGCAGAGAGAAAAACATCACGGGGTGGTGCGCATCGTATGGGTGTGTGTTACATTACATTCACTAGTAGCAGTGAGAAAAACATCACGGGGTGGTGCGCATTGTTTGGCTGTGTGTTACATTACATTCACTAGTAGCAGTGAGAAAAACATCACGGGGTGGTGCGCATTGTATGGGTGTGTGTTACATTACATTCACTAGTAGGAGTGACAAAATCATCACGGGGTGGTGCGCATTGTATGGGTGTGCGTTACATTAGATTCACTAGTAGGAGTGAGAAAAATATCACGGGGTGGTGCGCATTGTATGGGTGTGCGTTACGTTAGATTCACTAGTAGGAGTGAGAAAAACATCACGGGGTGGTGCGCATTGTATGGGTGTGCGTTACGTTAGATTCACTAGTAGGAGTGAGAAAAACATCACGGGGTGGTGCGCATTGTATGGGTGTGCGTTACATTAGATTCACTAATAGGAGTGAGAAAAACATCACGGGGTGGTGCACATTGTATGGGTGTGTGTTACATTACATTCACTAGTAGGAGTGAGAAAAACATCATGTGGTGGTGCGCATTGTATGGGTGTGTGTTACATTACATTCACTAGTAGGAGTGAGAAAAACAGCACGGGGTGGGGCGCAATGTATGGGTGTGTGTTACATTACATTCACTAGTAGGAGTGAGAAAAACAGCACGGGGTGGTGCGCTTTGTATGGGTGTGTGTTACATTACATTCACTAGTAGGAGTGAGAAAAACATCACGGGGTGGTGCGCATTGTATGGGTGTGTGTTACATTACATTCACTAGTAGGAGTGAGAAAATGATCACGGGGTGGTGTGCATTGTATGGGTGTGTGTTACATTACATTCACTAGTAGGAGTGAGAAAAACATCACGGGGTGGTGCGCATTGTATGGGTGTGTGTTACATTAGATTCACTAGTAGGAGTGAGAAAAACATCACGGGGTGGTGCGCATTGTATGGTTGTGTGTTACATTAGATTCACTAGTAGCAGTGAGAAAAACATCACGGGGTGGTGCGCATTGTATGGGTGTGTGTTACATTAGATTCACTAGTAGCAGTGAGAAAAACATCACGGGGTGGTGCGCATTGTATGTTTGTGTGTTACATTAGATTCACTACTAGGAGTGACAAAAACATCACGGGGTGGTGCGCATTGTATGGGTGTGTGTTACATTAGATTCACGAGTAGGAGTGAGAAAAACATCACGGGGTGGTGCGCATTGTATGGGTGTGTGTTACATTACATTCACGAGTAGGAGTGAGAAAAACATCACGGGGTGGTGCGCATTGAATGGGTGTGTGTTACATTACATTCACTAGTAGGAGTGAGAAAAACATCACGGGGTGGTGCGCATTGTATAGGTGTGTGTTACATTACATTCACTAGTAGGAGTGAGAAAAACATCACGGGGTGGTGCGCATTGTATGGGTTTGTGTTACATTACATTCACTAGTAGGAGTGAGAAAAACATCACGGGGTGGTGCGCATTTTATGGGTGTGTGTTACATTAGATTCACTAGTAGGAGTGAGAAAAACATCACGGGGTCGTGCGAATTTTATGGGTGTGTGTTACATTAGATTCACTAGTAGGAGTGAGAAAAACATCACGGGGTGGTGCGCATCGTATGGGTGTGTGTTACATTACATTCACTAGTAGCAGTGAGAAAAACATCACGGGGTGGTGCGCATCGTATGGGTGTGTGTTACATTACATTCACTAGTAGGAGTGAGAAAAACATCACGGGGTGGTGCGCATCGTATGGGTGTGTGTTACATTACATTCACTAGTAGGAGTGACAAAATCATCACGGGGTGGTGCGCATTGTATGGGTGTGTGTTACATTACATTCACTAGTAGGAGTGAGAAAAACATCACGGCGTGGTGCGCATTGTATGGGTGTGTGTTACATTACATTCACTAGTAGGAGTGAGAAAAACATCACGGGGTGCTGCGCATTGTATGGGTGTGTGTTACATTACATTCACTAGTAGGAGTGAGAAAAACATCACGGGGTGGTGCGCATTGTATGGGTGTGTGTTACATTACATTCACTAGTAGGAGTGAGAAAAACATCACGGGGTGGTGCGCATTGAATGGGTGTGTGTTACATTACATACACTAGTAGGAGTGAGAAAAACATCACGGGGTGGTGCGCATTGTATGGGTGTGTGTTAATTACATTCACTAGTAGGAGTGAGAAAAACATCACGGGGTGGTGCGCATCTTATGGGTGTGTGTTACATTACATTCACTAGTAGGAGTGAGAAAAACATCACGGGGTGGTGCGCATCGTATGGGTGTGTGTTACATTAGATTCACTAGTAGGAGTGAGAAAAACATCACGGGGTGATGCGCATTGTATGGGTGTGTGTTACATTAGATTCACTAGTAGGAGTGAGAAAAACATCACGGGGGGGTGCGCATTGTATGGGTGTGTGTTACATTACATTCACTAGTAGGAGTGAGAAAAACATCACGGGGTGATGCGCATTGTATGGGTGTGTGTTACATTAGATTCACTAGTAGGAGTGAGAAAAACATCACGGGGTGGTGCGCATTGTATGGGTGTGTGTTACATTAGATTCACTAGTAGGAGTGAAAAAAACATCACGGGGTGGTGCGCATTGTATGGGTGTGTGTTACATTACATTCACTAGTAGGAGTGAGAAAAACATCACGGGGTGGTGCGCATTGTATGGGTGTGTGTTACATTAGATTCACTAGTAGCAGTGAGAAAAACATCACGGGGTGGTGCGCATTGTATGGGTGTGTGTTACATTAGATTCACTAGTAGGAGTGAGAAAAACATCACGGGGTGGTGCGCATTGTATGGGTGTGTGTTACATTAGATTCACTAGTAGCAGTGAGAAAAACATCACGGGGTGGTGCGCATTGTATGGGTGTGTGTTACATCAGATTCACTACTAGGAGTGAGAAAAACATCACGGGGTGGTGCGCATTGTATGGGTGTGTGTTACATTAGATTCACTAGTAGGAGTGAGAAAAACATCACGGGGTGGTGCGCATTGTATGGGTGTGTGTTACATTACATTCACTAGTAGGAGTGAGAAAAACATCACGGGGTGGTGCGCATTGAATGGGTGTGTGTTACATTACATACACTAGTAGGAGTGAGAAAAACATCACGGGGTGGTGCGCATTGTATGGGTGTGTGTTACATTACATTCACTAGTAGGAGTGAGAAAAACATCACGGGGTGGTGCGCATCTTATGGGTGTGTGTTACATTACATTCACTAGTAGGAGTGAGAAAAACATTACGGCGTGGTGCGCATCGTATGGGTGTGTGTTACATTACATTCACTAGTAGCATTGAGAAAAACATCACGGTGTGGTGCGCATTGTATGGGTGTGTGTTACATTACATTCACTAGTAGGAGTGAGAAAAACATCACGGGGTGGTGCGCATCATATGGGTGTGTGTTACATTAGATTCACTAGTAGGAGTGAGAAAAACATCACGGGGTGGTGCGCATCGTATGGGTGTGTGTTACATTAGATTCACTAGTACTAGTGAGAAAAACATCACGGGGTGGTGCGCATCGTATGGGTGTGTGTTACATTACATTCACTAGTAGCAGTGAGAAAAACATCACGGGGTGGTGCGCATTGTTTGGCTGTGTGTTACATTACATTCACTAGTAGGAGTGACAAAATCATCACGGGGTGGTGCGCATTGTATGGGTGTGCGTTACATTAGATTCACTAGTACGAGTGAGAAAAATATCACGGGGTGGTGCGCATTGTATGGGTGTGCGTTACGTTAGATTCACTAGTAGGAGTGAGAAAAACATCACGGGGTGGTGCGCATTGTATGTGTGTGCGTTACGTTAGATTCACTAGTAGGAGTGAGAAAAACATCACGGGGTGGTGCGCATTATATGGGTGTGCGTTACATTAGATTCACTAGTAGGAGTGAGAAAAACATCACGGGGTGGTGCACATTGTATGGGTGTGTGTTACATTACATTCACTAGTAGGAGTGAGAAAAACATCATGTGGTGGTGCGCATTTTATGGGTGTGTGTTACATTACATTCACTAGTAGGAGTGAGAAAAACAGCACGGGGTGGTGCGCAATGTATGGGTGTGTGTTACATTACATTCACTAGTAGGAGTGAGAAAAACAGCACGGGGTGGTGCGCTTTGTATGGGTGTGTGTTACATTACATTCACTAGTAGGAGTGAGAAAAACATCACGGGGTGGTGCGCATTGTATGGGTGTGTGTTACATTAGATTCACTAGTAGGAGTGAGAAAAACATCACGGGGTGGTGCGCATTGTATGGTTGTGTGTTACATTAGATTCACTAGTAGCAGTGAGAAAAACATCACGGGGTGGTGCGCATTCTATGGGTGTGTGTTACATTAGATTCACTAGTAGCAGTGAGAAAAACATCACGGGGTGGTGCGCATTGTATGTTTGTGTGTTACATTAGATTCACTACTAGGAGTGACAAAAACATCACGGGGTGGTGCGCATTGTATGGGTGTGTGTTACATTAGATTCACGAGTAGGAGTGAGAAAAACATCACGGGGTGGTGCGCATTGTATGGGTGTGTGTTACATTACATTCACGAGTAGGAGTGAGAAAAACATCACGGGGTGGTGCGCATTGAATGGGTGTGTGTTACATTACATTCACTAGTAGGAGTGAGAAAAACATCACGGGGTGGTGCGCATTGTATAGGTGTGTGTTACATTACATTCACTAGTAGGAGTGAGAAAAACATCACGGGGTGGTGCGCATTGTATGGGTTTGTGTTACATTACATTCACTAGTAGGAGTGAGAAAAACATCACGGGGTGGTGCGCATTTTATGGGTGTGTGTTACATTAGATTCACTAGTAGGAGTGAGAAAAACATCACGGGGTGGTGCGCATTTTATGGGTGTGTGTTACATTAGATTCACTAGTAGGAGTGAGAAAAACATCACGGGGTGGTGCGCATCGTATGGGTGTGTGTTACATTACATTCACTAGTAGCACTGAGAAAAACATCACGGGGTGGTGCGCATCGTATGGGTGTGTGTTACATTACATTCACTATTAGGAGTGAGAAAAACATCACGGGGTGGTGCGCATCGTATGGGTGTGTGTTACATTACATTCACTAGTAGGAGTGACAAAATCATCACGGGGTGGTGCGCATTGTATGGGTGTGTGTTACATTACATTCACTAGTAGGAGTGAGAAAAACATCACGGCGTGGTGCTTATTGTATGGGTGTGTGTTACATTACATTCACTAGTAGGAGTGAGAAAAACATCACGGGGTGGTGCGCATTGTAAGGGTGTGTGTTACATTAGATTCACTAGTAGCAGTGAGAAAAACATCACGGGGTGGTGCGCATTGCATGGGTGTGTGTTACATTAGATTCACTACTAGGAGTGAGAAAAACATCACGGGGTGGTGCACATTGTATGGGTGTGTGTTACATTACATTCACTAGTAGGAGTGAGAAAAACATCACGGGGTGGTGCGCATTGTATGGGTGTGTGTTACATTAGATTCACTAGTAGGAGTGAGAAAAACATCACGGGGTGGTGCGCATTGTATGGGTGTGTGTTACATTAGATTCACTAGTAGCAGTGAGAAAAACATCACGGGGTGGTGCGCATTGTATGGGTGTGTGTTACATTAGATTCACTATTAGCAGTGAGAAAAACATCACGGGGTGGTGCGCATTGTATGTGTGTGTGTTACATTAGATTCACTACTAGGAGTGAGAAAAACATCACGAGGTGGTGCGCATTGTATGGGTGTGTGTTACATTAGATTCATGAGTAGGAGTGAGAAAAACATCACGGGGTGGTGCGCATTGTATGGGTGTGTTTTACATTACATTCACGAGTAGGAGTGAGAAAAACATCACGGGGTGGTGCGCATTGAATGGGTGTGTGTTACATTACATTCACTAGTAGGAGTGAGAAAAACATCACGGGGTGGTGCGCATTGTATAGGTGTGTGTTACATTACATTCACTAGTAGGAGTGAGAAAAACAGCACGGGGTGGTGCGCATTGTATGGGTGTGTGTTACATTACATTCACTAGTAGGAGTGAGAAAAACAGCACGGGGTGATGCGCATTGTATGGGTGTGTGTTACATTACATTCATGAGTAGGAGTGAGAAAAACATCACGGGGTGGTGCGCATTGAATGGGTGTGTGTTACATTACATTCACTAGTAGGAGTGAGAAAAACATCACGGGGTGGTGCGCATTGTATAGGTGTGTGTTACATTACATTCACTAGTAGGAGTGAGAAAAACATCACGGGGTGGTGCGCATTGTATGGGTTTGTGTTACATTACATTCACTAGTAGGAGGGGGAAAAACATCACGGGGTGGTGCGCATTGTATGGGTGTGTGTTACATTAGATTCACTAGTAGGAGTGAGAAAAACATCACAGGGTTGTGCGCATTTTATGGGTGTGTGTTACATTAGATTCACTAGTAGGAGTGAGAAAAACATCACGGGGTGGTGCGCATCGTATGGGTGTGTGTTACATTACATTCACTAGTAGCAGTGAGAAAAACATCACGTGGTGGTGCGCATCGTATGGGTGTGTGTTACATTACATTCACTAGTAGGAGTGAGAAAAACATCACGGGGTGGTGCGCATCGTATGGGTGTGTGTTACATTACATTCACTAGTAGGAGTGACAAAATCATCACGGGGTGGTGCGCATTGTATGGGTGTGTGTTACATTACATTCACTAGTAGGAGTGAGAAAAACATCACGGCGTGGTGCGCATTGTATGGGTGTGTGTTACATTACATTCACTAGTAGGAGTGAGAAAAACATCACGGGGTGGTGCGCATTGTAAGGGTGTGTATTACATTAGATTCACTAGTAGCAGTGAGAAAACCATCACGGGGTGGTGCGCATTGCATGGTTGTGTGTTACATTAGATTCACTACTAGGAGTGAGAAAAACATCACGGGGTGGTGCGCATTGTATGGGTGTGTGTTACATTCACTAGTAGGAGTGAGAAAAACATCACGGGGTGGTGCGCATTGTATGGGTGTGTGTTACATTACATTCACTAGTAGGAGTGAGAAAAACATCACGGGGTGGTGCGCATTGAATGGGTGTGTGTTACATTACATAAACTAGTAGGAGTGAGAAAAACATCACGGGGTGGTGCGCATTGTATGGGTGTGTGTTAATTACATTCACTAGTAGGAGTGAGAAAAACATCACGGGGTGGTGCGCATCTTATGGGTGTGTGTTACATTACATTCACTAGTAGGAGTGAGAAAAACATCACGGGGTGGTGGGCATCGTATGGGTGTGTGTTACATTACATTCACTAGTAGCATTGAGAAAAACATCACGGTGTGGTGCGCATCGTATGGGTGTGTGTTACATTACATTCACTAGTAGGAGTGAGAAAAACATCACGGGGTGGTGCGCATTGTATGGGTGTGTGTTACATTACATTCACTAGTAGGAGTGAGAAAAACATCACGGGGTGGTGCGCATTGAATGGGTGTGTGTTACATTACATTCACTAGTAGGAGTGAGAAAAACATCACGGGGTGGTGCGCATTGTATAGGTGTGTGTTACATTACATTCACTAGTAGGAGTGAGAAAAACAGCACGGGGTGGTGCGCATTGTATGGGTGTGTGTTACATTACATTCACTAGTAGGAGTGAGAAAAACAGCACGGGGTGATGCGCATTGTATGGGTGTGTGTTACATTACATTCATGAGTAGGAGTGAGAAAAACATCACGGGGTGGTGCGCATTGAATGGGTGTGTGTTACATTACATTCACTAGTAGGAGTGAGAAAAACATCACGGGGTGGTGCGCATTGTATAGGTGTGTGTTACATTACATTCACTAGTAGGAGTGAGAAAAACATCACGGGGTGGTGCGCATTGTATGGGTTTGTGTTACATTACATTCACTAGTAGGAGGGGGAAAAACATCACGGGGTGGTGCGCATTGTATGGGTGTGTGTTACATTAGATTCACTAGTAGGAGTGAGAAAAACATCACAGGGTTGTGCGCATTTTATGGGTGTGTGTTACATTAGATTCACTAGTAGGAGTGAGAAAAACATCACGGGGTGGTGCGCATCGTATGGGTGTGTGTTACATTACATTCACTAGTAGCAGTGAGAAAAACATCACGTGGTGGTGCGCATCGTATGGGTGTGTGTTACATTACATTCACTAGTAGGAGTGACAAAATCATCACGGGGTGGTGCGCATTGTATGGGTGTGTGTTACATTACATTCACTAGTAGGAGTGAGAAAAACATCACGGCGTGGTGCGCATTGTATGGGTGTGTGTTACATTACATTCACTAGTAGGAGTGAGAAAAACATCACGGGGTGGTGCGCATTGTAAGGGTGTGTATTACATTAGATTCACTAGTAGCAGTGAGAAAACCATCACGGGCTGGTGCGCATTGCATGGTTGTGTGTTACATTAGATTCACTACTAGGAGTGAGAAAAACATCACGGGGTGGTGCGCATTGTATGGGTGTGTGTTACATTCACTAGTAGGAGTGAGAAAAACATCACGGGGTGGTGCGCATTGTATGGGTGTGTGTTACATTACATTCACTAGTAGGAGTGAGAAAAACATCACGGGGTGGTGCGCATTGAATGGGTGTGTGTTACATTACATAAACTAGTAGGAGTGAGAAAAACATCACGGGGTGGTGCGCATTGTATGGGTGTGTGTTAATTACATTCACTAGTAGGAGTGAGAAAAACATCACGGGGTGGTGCGCATCTTATGGGTGTGTGTTACATTACATTCACTAGTAGGAGTGAGAAAAACATCACGGGGTGGTGCGCATCATATGGGTGTGTGTTACATTACATTCACTAGTAGCATTGAGAAAAACATCACGGTGTGGTGCGCATCGTATGGGTGTGTGTTACATTACATTCACTAGTAGGAGTGAGAAAAACATCACGGGGTGGTGCGCATTGTATGGGTGTGTGTTACATTACATTCACTAGTAGGAGTGAGAAAAACATCACGGGGTGGTGCGCATTGAATGGGTGTGTGTTACATTACATACACTATTAGGAGTGAGAAAAACATCACGGGGTGGTGCGCATTGTATGGGTGTGTGTTACATTACATTCACTAGTAGGAGTGACAAAAGCATCACGGGGTGGTGCGCATTGTATGGGTGTGTGTTACATTACATTCACTAGTAGGAGTGAGAAAAACATCACGGGGTGGTGCGCATTGTATGGGTGTGTGTTACATTAGATTCACTAGTAGCAGTGAGAAAAACATCACGGGGTGGTGCGCATTGTATGGGTGTGTGTTACATTAGATTCACTAGTAGCAGTGAGAAAAACATCACGGGGTGGTGGGCATTGTATGTGTGTGTGTTACATTAGATTCACTACTAGGAGTGAGAAAAACATCACGGGGTGGTGCGCATTGTATGGTTGTGTGTTACATTAGATTCACGAGTAGGAGTGAGAAAAACATCACGGGGTGGTGCGCATTGTATGGGTGTGTGTTACATTACATTCACGAGTAGGAGTGAGAAAAACATCACGGGGTGGTGCGCATTGAATGGGTGTGTGTTACATTACATTCACTAGTAGGAGTGAGAAAAACATCACGGGGTGGTGCGCATTCTATGGGTGTGTGTTACATTACATTCACTAGTAGGAGTGAGAAAAACAGCACGGTGTGGTGCGCATTCTATGGGTGTGTGTTACATTACATTCACTAGTAGGAGTGAGAAAAACAGCACGGGGTGGTGCGCATTGTATGGGTGTGTGTTACATTACATTCACTAGTAGGAGTGAGAAAAACATCACGGGGTGGTGCGCATTGTATGGGTGTGTGTTACATTACATTCACTAGTAGGAGTGAGAAAAACATCACGGGGTGGTGCACATCGTATGGGTGTGTGTTACATTACATTCACTAGTAGGAGTGAGAAAAACATCACGGGGTGGTGCGCATTGAATGGGTGTGTGTTACATTACATACACTAGTAGGAGTGAGAAAAACATCACGGGGTGGTGCGCATCGTATGGGTGTGTGTTACATTACATTCACTAGTAGGAGTGAGAAAAACATCACGGGGTGGTGCGCATTGTATGGGTGTGTGTTACATTAGATTCACTAGTAGGAGTGAGAAAAACATCACGGGGTGGTGCGCATTGTATGGGTGTGTGTTACATTAGATTCACTAGTAGCAGTGAGAAAAACATCACGGGGTGGTGCGCATTGTATGGGTGTGTGTTACATTAGATTCACTAGTAGCAGTGAGAAAAACATCACGGGGTGGTGCGCATTGTATGTGTGTGTGTTACATTAGATTCACTACTAGGAGTGAGAAAAACATCACGGGGTGGTGCGCATTGTATGGGTGTGTGTTACATTAGATTCATGAGTAGGAGTGAGAAAAACATCACGGGGTGGTGCGCATTGTATGGGTGTGTGTTACATTACATTCACGAGTAGGAGTGAGAAAAACATCACGGGGTGGTGCGCATTGAATGGGTGTGTGTTACATTACATTCACTAGTAGGAGTGAGAAAAACATCACGGGGTGGTGCGCATTGTATAGGTGTGTGTTACATTACATTCACTAGTAGGAGTGAGAAAAACAGCACGGGGTGGTGCGCATTGTATGGGTGTGTGTTACATTACATTCACTAGTAGGAGTGAGAAAAACATCACGGGGTGGTGCGCATTGTATGGGTGTGTGTTACATTACATTCACTAGTAGCAGTGAGAAAAACATCACGGGGTGGTGCGCATCGTATGGGTGTGTGTTACATTACATTCACTAGTAGGAGTGAGAAAAACAGCACGGGGTGGTGCGCATCCTATGGGTGTGTGTTACATTACATTCACTAGCAGGAGTGACAAAATCATCACGGGGTGGTGCGCATTGTATGGGTGTGTGTTACATTACATTCACTAGTAGGAGTGAGAAAAACATCACGGCGTGGTGCTTATTGTATGGGTGTGTGTTACATTACATTCACTAGTAGGAGTGAGAAAAACATCACGGGGTGGTGCGCATTGTAAGGGTGTGTGTTACATTAGATTCACTAGTAGCAGTGAGAAAAACATCACGGGGTGGTGCGCATTGCATGGGTGTGTGTTACATTAGATTCACTACTAGGAGTGAGAAAAACATCACGGGGTGGTGCACATTGTATGGGTGTGTGTTACATTACATTCACTAGTAGGAGTGAGAAAAACATCACGGGGTGGTGCGCATTGTATGGGTGTGTGTTACATTACATTCACTAGTAGGAGTGAGAAAAACATCACGGGGTGGTGCGCATTGAATGGGTGTGTGTTACATTACATACACTAGTAGGAGTGAGAAAAACATCACGGGGTGGTGCGCATTGTATGGGTGTGTGTTAATTACATTCACTAGTAGGAGTGAGAAAAACATCACGGGGTGGTGCGCATCTTATGGGTGTGTGTTACATTACATTCACTAGTACGAGTGAGAAAAACATCACGGGGTGGTGCGCATCGTATGGGTGTGTGTTACATTACATTCACTAGTAGCATTGAGAAAAACATCACGGTGTGGTGCGCATCGTATGGGTGTGTGTTACATTACATTCACTAGTAGGAGTGAGAAAAACATCACGGGGTGGTGCGCATCGTATGGGTGTGTGTTACATTACATTCACTAGTAGGAGTGAGAAAAACATCACGGGGTGGTGCGCATTGAATGGGTGTGTGTTACATTACATACACTAGTAGGAGTGAGAAAAACATCACGGGGTGGTGCGCATCGTATGGGTGTGTGTTACATTACATTCACTAGTAGGAGTGAGAAAAACATCACGGTTTGGTCCGCATTGTATGGGTGTGTGTTACATTAGATTCACTAGTAGGAGTGAGAAAAACATCACGGGGTGGTGCGCATTGTATGGGTGTGTGTTACATTAGATTCACTAGTAGCAGTGAGAAAAACATCACGGGGTGGTGCGCATTGTATGGGTGTGTGTTACATTAGATTCACTAGTAGCAGTGAGAAAAACATCACGGGGTGGTGCGCATTGTATGTGTGTGTGTTACATTAGATTCACTACTAGGAGTGAGAAAAACATCACGGGGTGGTGCGCATTGTATGGGTGTGTGTTACATTAGATTCATGAGTAGAAGTGAGAAAAACATCACGGGGTGGTGCGCATTGTATGGGTGTGTGTTACATTACATTCCCGAGTAGGAGTGAGAAAAACATCACGGGGTGGTGCGCATTGAATGGGTGTGTGTTACATTACATTCAAGGTAGGAGTGAGAAAAACATCACGGGGTGGTGCGCATTGTATGGGTGTGTGTTACATTACATTCACTAGTAGAAGTGAGAAAAACAGCACGGGGTGGTGCGCATTGTATGGGTGTGTGTTACATTACATTCACTAGTAGGAGTGAGAAAAACAGCACGGGGTGATGCGCATTGTATGGGTGTGTGTTACATTACATTCATGAGTAGGAGTGAGAAAAACATCACGGGGTGGTGCGCATTGAATGGGTGTGTGTTACATTACATTCACTAGTAGGAGTGAGAAAAACATCACGGGGTGGTGCGCATTGTATAGGTGTGTGTTACATTACATTCACTAGTAGGAGTGAGAAAAACATCACGGGGTGGTGCGCATTGTATGGGTTTGTGTTACATTACATTCACTAGTAGGAGGGGGAAAAACATCACGGGGTGGTGCGCATTGTATGGGTGTGTGTTACATTAGATTCACTAGTAGGAGTGAGAAAAACATCACAGGGTTGTGCGCATTTTATGGGTGTGTGTTACATTAGATTCACTAGTAGGAGTGAGAAAAACATCACGGGGTGGTGCGCATCGTATGGGTGTGTGTTACATTACATTCACTAGTAGCAGTGAGAAAAACATCACGTGGTGGTGTGCATCGTATGGGTGTGTGTTACATTACATTCACTAGTAGGAGTGAGAAAAACATCACGGGGTGGTGCGCATTGCATGGTTGTGTGTTACATTAGATTCACTACTAGGAGTGAGAAAAACATCACGGGGTGGTGCGCATTGAATGGGTGTGTGTTACATTACATAAACTAGTAGGAGTGAGAAAAACATCACGGGGTGGTGTGCATTGTATGGGTGTGTGTTAATTACATTCACTAGTAGGAGTGAGAAAAACATCACGGGGTGGTGCGCATCTTATGGGTGTGTGTTACATTACATTCACTAGTAGGAGTGAGAAAAACATCACGGCGTGGTGCGCATTGTATGGGTGTGTGTTACATTACATTCACTAGTAGGAGTGAGAAAAACATCACGGGGTGGTGCGCATTGTAAAGGTGTGTATTACATTAGATTCACTAGTAGCAGTGAGAAAACCATCACGGGGTGGTGCGCATTGCATGGTTGTGTGTTACATTAGATTCACTACTAGGAGTGAGAAAAACATCACGGGGTGGTGCGCATTGTATGGGTGTGTGTTACATTCACTAGTAGGAGTGAGAAAAACATCACGGGGTGGTGCGCATTGTATGGGTGTGTGTTACATTACATTCACTAGTAGGAGTGAGAAAAACATCACGGGGTGGTGCGCATTGAATGGGTGTGTGTTACATTACATAAACTAGTAGGAGTGAGAAAAACATCACGGGGTGGTGTGCATTGTATGGGTGTGTGTTAATTACATTCACTAGTAGGAGTGAGAAAAACATCACGGGGTGGTGCGCATCTTATGGGTGTGTGTTACATTACATTCACTAGTAGGAGTGAGAAAAACATCACGGGGTGGTGCGCATCATATGGGTGTGTGTTACATTACATTCACTAGTAGCATTGAGAAAAACATCACGGTGTGGTGCGCATCGTATGGGTGTGTGTTACATTACATTCACTAGTAGGAGTGAGAAAAACATCACGGGGTGGTGCGCATTGTATGGGTGTGTGTTACATTAGATTCACTAGTAGCAGTGAGAAAAACATCACGGGGTGGTGGGCATTGTATGTGTGTGTGTTACATTAGATTCACTACTAGGAGTGAGAAAAACATCACGGGGTGGTGCGCATTGTATGGTTGTGTGTTACATTAGATTCACTACTAGGAGTGAGAAAAACATCACGGGGTGGTGCGCATTGTATGGGTGTGTGTTACATTACATTCACGAGTAGGAGTGAGAAAAACATCACGGGGTGGTGCGCATTGTATGGGTGTGTGTTACATTACATTCACGAGTAGGAGTGAGAAAAACATCACGGGGTGGTGCGCATTGAATGGGTGTGTGTTACATTACATTCACTAGTAGGAGTGAGAAAAACATCACGGGGTGGTGCGCATTCTATGGGTGTGTGTTACATTACATTCACTAGTAGGAGTGAGAAAAACAGCACGGTGTGGTGCGCATTCTATGGGTGTGTGTTACATTACATTCACTAGTAGGAGTGAGAAAAACATCACGGGGTGGTGCGCATTGTATGGGTGTGTGTTACCTTACATTCACTAGTAGGAGTGAGAAAAACATCACGGGGTGGTGCGCATCGTATGGGTGTGTGTTACCTTACATTCACTAGTAGGAGTGAGAAAAACATCACGGGGTGGTGCGCATTGAATGGGTGTGTGTTACATTACATACACTAGTAGGAGTGAGAAAAACATCACGGGGTGGTGCGCATCGTATGGGTGTGTGTTACATTACATTCACTAGTAGGAGTGAGAAAAACATCACGGGGTGGTGCGCATTGTATGGGTGTGTGTTACATTAGATTCACTAGTAGGAGTGAGAAAAACATCACGGGGTGGTGCGCATTGTATGGGTGTGTGTTACATTAGATTCACTAGTAGCAGTGAGAAAAACATCACGGGGTGGTGCGCATTGTATGGGTGTGTGTTACATTAGATTCACTAGTAGCAGTGAGAAAAACATCACGGGGTGGTGCGCATTGTATGTGTGTGTGTTACATTAGATTCACTACTAGGAGTGAGAAAAACATCACGGGGTGGTGCGCATTGTATGGGTGTGTGTTACATTAGATTCATGAGTAGGAGTGAGAAAAACATCACGGGGTGGTGCGCATTGTATGGGTGTGTGTTACATTACATTCACGAGTAGGAGTGAGAAAAACATCACGGGGTGGTGCGCATTGAATGGGTGTGTGTTACATTACATTCACTAGTAGGAGTGAGAAAAACATCACGGGGTGGTGCGCATTGTATAGGTGTGTGTTACATTACAGTCACTAGTAGGAGTGAGAAAAACAGCACGGGGTGGTGCGCATTGTATGGGTGTGTGTTACATTACATTCACTAGTAGGAGTGAGAAAAACATCACGGGGTGGTGCGCATTGTATGGGTGTGTGTTACATTACATTCATGAGTAGGAGTGAGAAAAACATCACGGGGTGGTGCGCATTGAATGGGTGTGTGTTACATTACATTCACTAGTAGGAGTGAGAAAAACATCACGGGGTGGTGCGCATTGTATAGGTGTGTGTTACATTACATTCACTAGTAGGAGTGAGAAAAACATCACGGGGTGGTGCGCATTGTATGGGTTTGTGTTACATTACATTCACTAGTAGGAGGGGGAAAAACATCACGGGGTGGTGCGCATTGTATGGGTGTGTGTTACATTAGATTCACTAGTAGGAGTGAGAAAAACATCACAGGGTTGTGCGCATTTTATGGGTGTGTGTTACATTAGATTCACTAGTAGGAGTGAGAAAAACATCACGGGGTGGTGCGCATCGTATGGGTGTGTGTTACATTACATTCACTAGTAGCAGTGAGAAAAACATCACGTGGTGGTGCGCATCGTATGGGTGTGTGTTACATTACATTCACTAGTAGGAGTGAGAAAAACATCACGGGGTGGTGCGCATCGTATGGGTGTGTGTTACATTACATTCACTAGTAGGAGTGACAAAATCATCACGGGGTGGTGCGCATTGTATGGGTGTGTGTTACATTACATTCACTAGTAGGAGTGAGAAAAACATCACGGCGGGGTGCGCATTGTATGGGTGTGTGTTACATTACATTCACTAGTAGGAGTGAGAAAAACATCACGGGGTGGTGCGCATTGTAAGGGTGTGTGTTACATTAGATTCACTAGTAGCAGTGAGAAAACCATCACGGGGTGGTGCGCATTGCATGGTTGTGTGTTACATTAGATTCACTAATAGGAGTGAGAAAAACATCACGGGGTGGTGCGCATTGTATGGGTGTGTGTTACATTCACTAGTAGGAGTGAGAAAAACATCACGGGGTGGTGCGCATTGTAAGGGTGTGTGTTACATTAGATTCACTAGTAGCACTGAGAAAAACATCACGGGGTGGTGCGCATTGCATGGGTGTGTGTTACATTAGATTCACTACTAGGAGTGAGAAAAACATCACGGGGTGGTGCACATTGTATGGGTGTGTGTTACATTACATTCACTAGTAGGAGTGAGAAAAACATCACGGGGTGGTGCGCATTGTATGGGTGTGTGTTACATTAGATTCACTAGTAGCAGTGAGAAAAACATCACGGGGTGGTGGGCATTGTATGTGTGTGTGTTACATTAGATTCACTACTAGGAGTGAGAAAAACATCACGGGGTGGTGCGCATTGTATGGTTGTGTGTTACATTAGATTCACGAGTAGGAGTGAGAAAAACATCACGGGGTGGTGCGCATTGTATGGGTGTGTGTTACATTACATTCACGAGTAGGAGTGAGAAAAACATCACGGGGTGGTGCGCATTGAATGGGTGTGTGTTACATTACATTCACTAGTAGGAGTGAGAAAAACATCACGGGGTGGTGCGCATTCTATGGGTGTGTGTTACATTACATTCACTAGTAGGAGTGAGAAAAACAGCACGGTGTGGTGCGCATTCTATGGGTGTGTGTTACATTACATTCACTAGTAGGAGTGAGAAAAACAGCACGGCGTGGTGCGCATTGTATGGGTGTGTGTTACATTACATTCACTAGTAGGAGTGAGAAAAACATCACGGGGTGGTGCGCATTGTATGGGTGTGTGTTACATTCACTAGTAGCAGTGAGAAAAACATCACGGGGTGGTGCGCATTGTATGGGTGTGTGTTACATTAGATTCACTAGTAGCAGTGAGAAAAACATCACGGGGTGGTGGGCATTGTATGTGTGTGTGTTACATTAGATACACTACTAGGAGTGAGAAAAACATCACGGGGTGGTGCGCATTGTATGGTTGTGTGTTACATTAGATTCACGAGTAGGAGTGAGAAAAACATCACGGGGTGGTGCGCATTGTATGGGTGTGTGTTACATTACATTCACGAGTAGGAGTGAGAAAAACATCACGGGGTGGTGCGCATTGAATGGGTGTGTGTTACATTACATTCACTAGTAGGAGTGAGAAAAACATCACGGGGTGGTGCGCATTCTATGGGTGTGTGTTACATTACATTCACTAGTAGGAGTGAGAAAAACAGCACGGTGTGGTGCGCATTCTATGGGTGTGTGTTACATTACATTCACTAGTAGGAGTGAGAAAAACAGCACGGGGTGGTGCGCATTGTATGGGTGTGTGTTACATTACATTCACTAGTAGGAGTGAGAAAAACATCACGGGGTGGTGCGCATTGTATGGGTGTGTGTTACATTACATTCACTAGTAGGAGTGAGAAAAACATCACGGGGTGGTGCGCATCGTATGGGTGTGTGTTACCTTACATTCACTATTAGGAGTGAGAAAAACATCACGGGGTGGTGCGCATTGAATGGGTGTGTGTTACATTACATACACTAGTAGGAGTGAGAAAAACATCACGGGGTGGTGCGCATCGTATGGGTGTGTGTTACATTACATTCACTAGTAGGAGTGAGAAAAACATCACGGGGTGGTGCGCATTGTATGGGTGTGTGTTACATTAGATTCACTAGTAGGAGTGAGAAAAACATCACGGGGTGGTGCGCATTGTATGGGTGTGTGTTACATTAGATTCACTAGTAGCAGTGAGAAAAACATCACGGGGTGGTGCGCATTGTATGGGTGTGTGTTACATTAGATTCACTAGTAGCAGTGAGAAAAACATCACGGGGTGGTGCGCATTGTATGTGTGTGTGTTACATTAGATTCACTACTAGGAGTGAGAAAAACATCACGGGGTGGTGCGCATTGTATGGGTGTGTGTTACATTAGATTCATGAGTAGGAGTGAGAAAAACAGCACGGGGTGGTGCGCATTGTATGGGTGTGTGTTACATTACATTCACGAGTAGGAGTGAGAAAAACATCACGGGGTGGTGCGCATTGTATGGGTGTGTGTTACATTAGATTCACTAGTAGCAGTGAGAAAAACATCACGGGGTGGTGCGCATTGTATGGGTGTGTGTTACATTACATTCACTAGTAGGAGTGAGAAAAACATCACGGGGTGGTGCGCATTGAATGGGTGTGTGTTACATTACATTCACTAGTAGGAGTGAGAAAAACATCACGGGGTGGTGCGCATTCTATGGGTGTGTGTTACATTACATTCACTAGTAGGAGTGAGAAAAACAGCACGGTGTGGTGCGCATTCTATGGGTGTGTGTTACATTACATTCACTAGTAGGAGTGAGAAAAACAGCACGGGGTGGTGCGCATTGTATGGGTGTGTGTTACATTACATTCACTAGTAGGAGTGAGAAAAACATCACGGGGTGGTGCGCATTGTATGGGTGTGTGTTACATTACATTCACTAGTAGGAGTGAGAAAAACATCACGGGGTGGTGCGCATCGTATGGGTGTGTGTTACCTTACATTCACTATTAGGAGTGAGAAAAACATCACGGGGTGGTGCGCATTGAATGGGTGTGTGTTACATTACATACACTAGTAGGAGTGAGAAAAACATCACGGGGTGGTGCGCATCGTATGGGTGTGTGTTACATTACATTCACTAGTAGGAGTGAGAAAAACATCACGGGGTGGTGCGCATTGTATGGGTGTGTGTTACATTAGATTCACTAGTAGGAGTGAGAAAAACATCACGGGGTGGTGCGCATTGTATGGGTGTGTGTTACATTAGATTCACTAGTAGCAGTGAGAAAAACATCACGGGGTGGTGCGCATTGTATGGGTGTGTGTTACATTAGATTCACTAGTAGCAGTGAGAAAAACATCACGGGGTGGTGCGCATTGTATGTGTGTGTGTTACATTAGATTCACTACTAGGAGTGAGAAAAACATCACGGGGTGGTGCGCATTGTATGGGTGTGTGTTACATTAGATTCATGAGTAGGAGTGAGAAAAACAGCACGGGGTGGTGCGCATTGTATGGGTGTGTGTTACATTAGATTCACTAGTAGCAGTGAGAAAAACATCACGGGGTGGTGCGCATTGTATGTGTGTGTGTTACATTAGATTCACTACTATGAGTGAGAAAAACATCACGGGGTGGTGCGCATTGTATGGGTGTGTGTTACATTAGATTCACGAGTAGGAGTGAGAAAAACATCACGGGGTGGTGCGCATTGTAAGGGTGTGTGTTACATTAGATTCACTAGTAGCAGTGAGAAAAACATCACGGGGTGGTGCGCATTGTATGGGTGTGTGTTACATTAGATTCACTAGTAGCAGTGAGAAAAACATCACGGGGTGGTGCGCATTGTATGTGTGTGTGTTACATTAGATTCACTACTAGGAGTGAGAAAAACATCACGGGGTGGTGCGCATTGTATGGGTGTTTGTTACATTAGATTCACGAGTAGGAGTGAGAAAAACATCACGGGGTGGTGCGCATTGTATGGGTGTGTGTCACATTACATTCACGAGTAGGAGTGAGAAAAACATCACGGGGTGGTGCGCATTGAGTGGGTGTGTGTTACATTACATTCACTAGTAGGAGTGAGAAAAACATCACGGGGTGGTGCGAATTGTGTGGGTGTGTGTTACATTACATTCACTAGTAGGAGTGAGAAAAACAGCACGGGGTGGTGCGCATTGTATGGGTGTGTGTTACATTACATTCACTAGTAGGAGTGAGAAAAACAGCACGGGGTGGTGCGCATTGTATGGGTGTGTGCTACATTACATTCACTAGTAGGAGTGAGAAAAACATCACGGGGTGGTGCGCATTGTATGGGTGTGTGTTACATTACATTCACTAGTAGGAGTGAGAAAATCATCACGGGGTGGTGCGCATTGTATGGGTGTGTGTTACATTAGATTCACTAGTAGGAGTGAGAAAAACATCACGGGGTGGTGCGCATTGTATGGGTGTGTGTTACATTAGATTCACTAGTAGGAGTGAGAAAAACATCACGGGGTGGTGCGCATTGTATGGGTGTGTGTTACATTAGATTCACTAGTAGCAGTGAGAAAAACATCACGGGGTGGTGCGCATTGTATGTGTGTGTGTTACATTAGATTCACTACTAGGAGTGAGAAAAACATCACGGGGTTGTGCGCATTGTATGGGTGTGTGTTACATTAGATTCATGAGTAGGAGTGAGAAAAACATCACGGGGTGGTGCGCATTGTATGGGTGTGTGTTACATTACATTCACGAGTAGGAGTGAGAAAAACATCACGGGGTGGTGCGCATTGAATGGGTGTGTGTTACATTACATTCACTAGTAGGAGTGAGAAAAACATCACGGGGTGGTGCGCATTGTATGGGTGTGTGTTACATTACATTCACTAGTAGGAGTGAGAAAAACAGCACGGGGTGGTGCGCATTGTATGGGTGTGTGTTACATTACATTCACTAGTAGGAGTGAGAAAAACAGCACGGGGTGGTGCGCATTGTATGGGTGTGTTTTACATTACATTCACGAGTAGGAGTGAGAAAAACATCACGGGGTGGTGCGCATTGAATGGGTGTGTGTTACATTACATTCACTAGTAGGAGTGAGAAAAACATCACGGGGTGGTGCGCATTGTATAGGTGTGTGTTACATTACATTCACTGGTAGGAGTGAGAAAAACATCACGGGGTGGTGCGCATTGTATGGGTTTGTGTTACATTACATTCACTAGTAGGAGTGAGAAAAACATCACGGGGTGGTGCGCATTGTATGGGTGTGTGTTACATTAGATTCACTAGTAGGAGTGAGAAAAACATCACAGGGTTGTGCGCATTTTATGGGTGTGTGTTACATTAGATTCACTAGTAGGAGTGAGAAAAACATCACGGGGTGGTGCGCATCGTATGGGTGTGTGTTACATTACATTCACTAGTAGCAGTGAGAAAAACATCACGTGGTGGTGCGCATCGTATGGGTGTGTGTTACCTTACATTCACTAGTAGGAGTGAGAAAAACATCACGGTGTGGTGCGCATCGTATGGGTGTGTGTTACATTACATTCACTAGTAGGAGTGACAAAATCATCACGGGGTGGTGCGCATCGTATGGGTGTGTGTTACATTACATTCACTAGTAGGAGTGAGAAAAACATCACGGCGTGGTGCGCATTGTATGGGTGTGTGTTACATTACATTCACTAGTAGGAGTGAGAAAAACATCACGGGGTGGTGCGCATTGTAAGGGTGTGTGTTACATTAGATTCACTAGTAGCAGTGAGAAAACCATCACGGGGTGCTGCGCATTGCATGGTTGTGTGTTACATTAGATTCACTACTAGGAGTGAGAAAAACATCACGGGGTGGTGCGCATTGTATGGGTGTGTGTTACATTCACTAGTAGGAGTGAGAAAAACATCACGGGGTGGTGCGCATTGTATGGGTGTGTGTTACATTACATTCACTAGTAGGAGTGAGAAAAACATCACGGGGTGGTGCGCATTGAATGGGTGTGTGTTACATTACATACACTAGTAGGAGTGAGAAAAACATCACGGGGCGGTGTGCATTGTATGGGTGTGTGTTAATTACATTCACTAGTAGGAGTGAGAAAAACATCACGGGGTGGTGCGCATTGTATGGGTGTGTGTTACATTAGATTCACTAGTAGCAGTGAGAAAAACATCACGGGGTGGTGCGCATTGTATGGGTGTGTGTTACATTAGATTCACTAGTAGCAGTGAGAAAAACATCACGGGGTGGTGGGCATTGTATGTGTGTGTGTTACATTAGATTCACTACTAGGAGTGAGAAAAACATCACGGGGTGGTGCGCATTGTATGGGTGTGTGTTACATTACATTCACTAGTAGGAGTGAGAAAAACATCACGGGGTGGTGCGCATTGTATGGGTGTGTGTTACATTACATTCACTAGTAGGAGTGAGAAAATCATCACGGGGTGGTGCGCATTGTATGGGTGTGTGTTACATTAGATTCACTAGTAGGAGTGAGAAAAACATCACGGGGTGGTGCGCATTGTATGGGTGTGTGTTACATTAGATTCACTAGTAGGAGTGAGAAAAACATCACGGGGTGGTGCGCATTGTATGGGTGTGTGTTACATTAGATTCACTAGTAGCAGTGAGAAAAACATCACGGGGTGGTGCGCATTGTATGTGTGTGTGTTACATTAGATTCACTACTAGGAGTGAGAAAAACATCACGGGGTTGTGCGCATTGTATGGGTGTGTGTTACATTAGATTCATGAGTAGGAGTGAGAAAAACATCACGGGGTGGTGCGCATTGTATGGGTGTGTGTTACATTACATTCACGAGTAGGAGTGAGAAAAACATCACGGGGTGGTGCGCATTGAATGGGTGTGTGTTACATTACATTCACTAGTAGGAGTGAGAAAAACATCACGGGGTGGTGCGCATTGTATGGGTGTGTGTTACATTACATTCACTAGTAGGAGTGAGAAAAACAGCACGGGGTGGTGCGCATTGTATGGGTGTGTGTTACATTACATTCACTAGTAGGAGTGAGAAAAACAGCACGGGGTGGTGCGCATTGTATGGGTGTGTTTTACATTACATTCACGAGTAGGAGTGAGAAAAACATCACGGGGTGGTGCGCATTGAATGGGTGTGTGTTACATTACATTCACTAGTAGGAGTGAGAAAAACATCACGGGGTGGTGCGCATTGTATAGGTGTGTGTTACATTACATTCACTGGTAGGAGTGAGAAAAACATCACGGGGTGGTGCGCATTGTATGGGTTTGTGTTACATTACATTCACTAGTAGGAGTGAGAAAAACATCACGGGGTGGTGCGCATTGTATGGGTGTGTGTTACATTAGATTCACTAGTAGGAGTGAGAAAAACATCACAGGGTTGTGCGCATTTTATGGGTGTGTGTTACATTAGATTCACTAGTAGGAGTGAGAAAAACATCACGGGGTGGTGCGCATCGTATGGGTGTGTGTTACATTACATTCACTAGTAGCAGTGAGAAAAACATCACGTGGTGGTGCGCATCGTATGGGTGTGTGTTACCTTACATTCACTAGTAGGAGTGAGAAAAACATCACGGTGTGGTGCGCATCGTATGGGTGTGTGTTACATTACATTCACTAGTAGGAGTGACAAAATCATCACGGGGTGGTGCGCATCGTATGGGTGTGTGTTACATTACATTCACTAGTAGGAGTGAGAAAAACATCACGGCGTGGTGCGCATTGTATGGGTGTGTGTTACATTACATTCACTAGTAGGAGTGAGAAAAACATCACGGGGTGGTGCGCATTGTAAGGGTGTGTGTTACATTAGATTCACTAGTAGCAGTGAGAAAACCATCACGGGGTGCTGCGCATTGCATGGTTGTGTGTTACATTAGATTCACTACTAGGAGTGAGAAAAACATCACGGGGTGGTGCGCATTGTATGGGTGTGTGTTACATTCACTAGTAGGAGTGAGAAAAACATCACGGGGTGGTGCGCATTGTATGGGTGTGTGTTACATTACATTCACTAGTAGGAGTGAGAAAAACATCACGGGGTGGTGCGCATTGAATGGGTGTGTGTTACATTACATACACTAGTAGGAGTGAGAAAAACATCACGGGGCGGTGTGCATTGTATGGGTGTGTGTTAATTACATTCACTAGTAGGAGTGAGAAAAACATCACGGGGTGGTGCGCATTGTATGGGTGTGTGTTACATTAGATTCACTAGTAGCAGTGAGAAAAACATCACGGGGTGGTGCGCATTGTATGGGTGTGTGTTACATTAGATTCACTAGTAGCAGTGAGAAAAACATCACGGGGTGGTGGGCATTGTATGTGTGTGTGTTACATTAGATTCACTACTAGGAGTGAGAAAAACATCACGGGGTGGTGCGCATTGTATGGGTGTGTGTTACATTAGATTCACGAGTAGGAGTGAGAAAAACATCACGGGGTGGTGCGCATTGTATGGGTGTGTGTTACATTACATTCACGAGTAGGAGTGAGAAAAACATCACGGGGTGGTGCGCATTGAATGGGTGTGTGTTACATTACATTCACTAGTAGGAGTGAGAAAAACATCACGGGGTGGTGCGCATTCTATGGGTGTGTGTTACATTACATTCACTAGTAGGAGTGAGAAAAACAGCACGGGGTGGTGCGCATTCTATGGGTGTGTGTTACATTGCATTCACTAGTAGGAGTGAGAAAAACAGCACGGGGTGGTGCGCATTGTATGGGTGTGTGTTACATTACATTCACTAGTAGGAGTTAGAAAAACATCACAGGGTGGTGCGCATTGTATGGGTGTGTGTTACATTACATAAACTAGTAGGAGTGAGAAAATCATCACGGGGTGGTGCGCATTGTATGGGTGTGTGTTACATTACATTCACTAGTAGGAGTGAGAAAAACATCACGGGGTGGTGCGCATTGTATGGGTGTGTGTTACATTAGATTCATGAGTAGCAGTGAGAAAAACATCACGGGGTGGTGCGCATTGTATGGGTGTGTGTTACATTAGATTCACTAGTAGCAGTGAGAAAAACATCACGGGGTGGTGCGCATTGTATGTGTGTGTGTTACATTAGATTCACTACTAGGAGTGAGAAAAACATCACGGGGTGGTGCGCATTGTATGGGTGTGTGTTACATTAGATTCACGAGTAGGAGTGAGAAAAACATCACGGGGTGGTGCGCATTGTATGGGTGTGTGTTACATTACATTCACGAGTAGGAGTGAGAAAAACATCACGGGGTGGTGCGCATTGTATGGGTGTGTGTTACATTAGATTCACTAGTAGCAGTGAGAAAAACATCACGGGGTGGTGCGCATTGTATGGGTGTGTGTTACATTAGATTCACTAGTAGCAGTGAGAAAAACATCACGGGGTGGTGCGCATTGTATGTGTGTGTGTTACATTAGATTCACTACTATGAGTGAGAAAAACATCACGGGGTGGTGCGCATTGTATGGGTGTGTGTTACATTAGATTCACGAGTAGGAGTGAGAAAAACATCACGGGGTGGTGCGCATTGTAAGGGTGTGTGTTACATTAGATTCACTAGTAGCAGTGAGAAAAACATCACGGGGTGGTGCGCATTGTATGGGTGTGTGTTACATTAGATTCACTAGTAGCAGTGAGAAAAACATCACGGGGTGGTGCGCATTGTATGTGTGTGTGTTACATTAGATTCACTACTAGGAGTGAGAAAAACATCACGGGGTAGTGCGCATTGTATGGGTGTGTGTTACATTAGATTCACGAATAGGAGTGAGAAAAACAGCACGGGGTGGTGCGCATTGTATGGGTGTGTGTTACATTACATTCACGAGTAGGAGTGAGAAAAACATCACGGGGTGGTGCGCATTGAATGGGTGTGTGTTACATTACATTCACTAGTAGGAGTGAGAAAAACATCACGGGGTGGTGCGCATTGTATAGGTGTGTGTTACATTACATTCACTGGTAGGAGTGAGAAAAACATCACGGGGTGGTGCGCATTGTATGGGTTTGTGTTACATTACATTCACTAGTAGGAGTGAGAAAAACATCACGGGGTGGTGCGCATTGTATGGGTGTGTGTTACATTAGATTCACTAGTAGGAGTGAGAAAAACATCACAGGGTTGTGCGCATTTTATGGGTGTGTGTTACATTAGATTCACTAGTAGGAGTGAGAAAAACATCACGGGGTGGTGCGCATCGTATGGGTGTGTGTTACATTACATTCACTAGTAGCAGTGAGAAAAACATCACGTGGTGGTGCGCATCGTATGGGTGTGTGTTACCTTACATTCACTAGTAGGAGTGAGAAAAACATCACGGTGTGGTGCGCATCGTATGGGTGTGTGTTACATTACATTCACTAGTAGGAGTGACAAAATCATCACGGGGTGGTGCGCATCGTATGGGTGTGTGTTACATTACATTCACTAGTAGGAGTGAGAAAAACATCACGGCGTGGTGCGCATTGTATGGGTGTGTGTTACATTACATTCACTAGTAGGAGTGAGAAAAACATCACGGGGTGGTGCGCATTGTAAGGGTGTGTGTTACATTAGATTCACTAGTAGCAGTGAGAAAACCATCACGGGGTGGTGCGCATTGCATGGTTGTGTGTTACATTAGATTCACTACTAGGAGTGAGAAAAACATCACGGGGTGGTGCGCATTGTATGGGTGTGTGTTACATTCACTAGTAGGAGTGAGAAAAACATCACGGGGTGGTGCGCATTGTATGGGTGTGTGTTACATTACATTCACTAGTAGGAGTGAGAAAAACATCACGGGGTGGTGCGTATTGAATGGGTGTGTGTTACATTACATACACTAGTAGGAGTGAGAAAAACATCACGGGGTGGTGCGCATTGTATGGGTGTGTGTTAATTACATTCACTAGTAGGAGTGAGAAAAACATCACGGGGTGGTGCGCATTGTATGGGTGTGTGTTACATTAGATTCACTAGTAGCAGTGAGAAAAACATCACGGGGTGGTGCGCATTGTATGGGTGTGTGTTACATTAGATTCACTAGTAGCAGTGAGAAAAACATCACGGGGTGGTGGGCATTGTATGTGTGTGTGTTACATTAGATTCACTACTAGGAGTGAGAAAAACATCACGGGGTGGTGCGCATTGTATGGGTGTGTGTTACATTAGATTCACGAGTAGGAGTGAGAAAAACATCACGGGGTGGTGCGCATTGTATGGGTGTGTGTTACATTACATTCACGAGTAGGAGTGAGAAAAACATCACGGGGGGGTGCGCATTGAATGGGTGTGTGTTACATTACATTCACTAGTAGGAGTGAGAAAAACATCACGGGGTGGTGCGCATTCTATGGGTGTGTGTTACATTACATTCACTAGTAGGAGTGAGAAAAACAGCACGGGGTGGTGCGCATTCTATGGGTGTGTGTTACATTGCATTCACTAGTAGGAGTGAGAAAAACAGCACGGGGTGGTGCGCATTGTATGGGTGTGTGTTACATTACATTCACTAGTAGGAGTTAGAAAAACATCACAGGGTGGTGCGCATTGTATGGGTGTGTGTTACATTACATTCACTAGTAGGAGTGAGAAAATCATCACGGGGTGGTGCGCATTGTATGGGTGTGTGTTACATTACATTCACTAGTAGGAGTGAGAAAAACATCACGGGGTGGTGCGCATTGTATGGGTGTGTGTTACATTAGATTCATGAGTAGCAGTGAGAAAAACATCACGGGGTGGTGCGCATTGTATGGGTGTGTGTTACATTAGATTCACTAGTAGCAGTGAGAAAAACATCACGGGGTGGTGCGCATTGTATGTGTGTGTGTTACATTAGATTCACTACTAGGAGTGAGAAAAACATCACGGGGTGGTGCGCATTGTATGGGTGTGTGTTACATTAGATTCACGAGTAGGAGTGAGAAAAACATCACGGGGTGGTGCGCATTGTATGGGTGTGTGTTACATTACATTCACGAGTAGGAGTGAGAAAAACATCACGGGGTGGTGCGCATTGTATGGGTGTGTGTTACATTAGATTCACTAGTAGCAGTGAGAAAAACATCACGGGGTGGTGCGCATTGTATGGGTGTGTGTTACATTAGATTCACTAGTAGCAGTGAGAAAAACATCACGGGGTGGTGCGCATTGTATGTGTGTGTGTTACATTAGATTCACTACTATGAGTGAGAAAAACATCACGGGGTGGTGCGCATTGTATGGGTGTGTGTTACATTAGATCCACGAGTAGGAGTGAGAAAAACATCACGGGGTGGTGCGCATTGTAAGGGTGTGTGTTACATTAGATTCACTAGTAGCAGTGAGAAAAACATCACGGGGTGGTGCGCATTGTATGAGTGTGTGTTACATTAGATTCACTAGTAGCAGTGAGAAAAACATCACGGGGTGGTGCGCATTGTATGTGTGTGTGTTACATTAGATTCACTACTAGGAGTGAGAAAAACATCACGGGGTGGTGCGCATTGTATGGGTGTTTGTTACATTAGATTCACGAGTAGGAGTGAGAAAAACATCACGGGGTGGTGCGCATTGTATGGGTGTGTGTTACATTACATTCACGAGTAGGAGTGAGAAAAACATCACGGGGTGGTGCGCATTGAATGGGTGTGTGTTACATTACATTCACTAGTAGGAGTGAGAAAAACATCACGGGGTGGTGCGCATTGTATAGGTGTGTGTTACATTACATTCACTGGTAGGAGTGAGAAAAACATCACGGGGTGGTGCGCATTGTATGGGTTTGTGTTACATTACATTCACTAGTAGGAGTGAGAAAAACATCACGGGGTGGTGCGCATTGTATGGGTGTGTGTTACATTAGATTCACTAGTAGGAGTGAGAAAAACATCACAGGGTTGTGCGCATTTTATGGGTGTGTGTTACATTAGATTCACTAGTAGGAGTGAGAAAAACATCACGGGGTGGTGCGCATCGTATGGGTGTGTGTTACATTACATTCACTAGTAGCAGTGAGAAAAACATCACGTGGTGGTGCGCATCGTATGGGTGTGTGTTACCTTACATTCACTAGTAGGAGTGAGAAAAACATCACGGTGTGGTGCGCATCGTATGGGTGTGTGTTACATTACATTCACTAGTAGGAGTGACAAAATCATCACGGGGTGGTGCGCATCGTATGGGTGTGTGTTACATTACATTCACTAGTAGGAGTGAGAAAAACATCACGGCGTGGTGCGCATTGTATGGGTGTGTGTTACATTACATTCACTAGTAGGAGTGAGAAAAACATCACGGGGTGGTGCGCATTGTAAGGGTGTGTGTTACATTAGATTCACTAGTAGCAGTGAGAAAACCATCACGGGGTGGTGCGCATTGCATGGTTGTGTGTTACATTAGATTCACTACTAGGAGTGAGAAAAACATCACGGGGTGGTGCGCATTGTATGGGTGTGTGTTACATTCACTAGTAGGAGTGAGAAAAACATCACGGGGTGGTGCGCATTGTATGGGTGTGTGTTACATTACATTCACTAGTAGGAGTGAGAAAAACATCACGGGGTGGTGCGTATTGAATGGGTGTGTGTTACATTACATACACTAGTAGGAGTGAGAAAAACATCACGGGGTGGTGCGCATTGTATGGGTGTGTGTTAATTACATTCACTAGTAGGAGTGAGAAAAACATCACGGGGTGGTGCGCATTGTATGGGTGTGTGTTACATTAGATTCACTAGTAGCAGTGAGAAAAACATCACGGGGTGGTGCGCATTGTATGGGTGTGTGTTACATTAGATTCACTAGTAGCAGTGAGAAAAACATCACGGGGTGGTGGGCATTGTATGTGTGTGTGTTACATTAGATTCACTACTAGGAGTGAGAAAAACATCACGGGGTGGTGCGCATTGTATGGGTGTGTGTTACATTAGATTCACGAGTAGGAGTGAGAAAAATATCACGGGGTGGTGCGCATTGTATGGGTGTGTGTTACATTACATTCACGAGTAGGAGTGAGAAAAACATCACGGGGGGGTGCGCATTGAATGGGTGTGTGTTACATTACATTCACTAGTAGGAGTGAGAAAAACATCACGGGGTGGTGCGCATTCTATGGGTGTGTGTTACATTACATTCACTAGTAGGAGTGAGAAAAACAGCACGGGGTGGTGCGCATTCTATGGGTGTGTGTTACATTGCATTCACTAGTAGGAGTGAGAAAAACAGCACGGGGTGGTGCGCATTGTATGGGTGTGTGTTACATTACATTCACTAGTAGGAGTTAGAAAAACATCACAGGGTGGTGCGCATTGTATGGGTGTGTGTTACATTACATTCACTAGTAGGAGTGAGAAAATCATCACGGGGTGGTGCGCATTGTATGGGTGTGTGTTACATTACATTCACTAGTAGGAGTGAGAAAAACATCACGGGGTGGTGCGCATTGTATGGGTGTGTGTTACATTAGATTCATGAGTAGCAGTGAGAAAAACATCACGGGGTGGTGCGCATTGTATGGGTGTGTGTTACATTAGATTCACTAGTAGCAGTGAGAAAAACATCACGGGGTGGTGCGCATTGTATGTGTGTGTGTTACATTAGATTCACTACTAGGAGTGAGAAAAACATCACGGGGTGGTGCGCATTGTATGGGTGTGTGTTACATTAGATTCACGAGTAGGAGTGAGAAAAACATCACGGGGTGGTGCGCATTGTATGGGTGTGTGTTACATTACATTCACGAGTAGGAGTGAGAAAAACATCACGGGGTGGTGCGCATTGTATGGGTGTGTGTTACATTAGATTCACTAGTAGCAGTGAGAAAAACATCACGGGGTGGTGCGCATTGTATGGGTGTGTGTTACATTAGATTCACTAGTAGCAGTGAGAAAAACATCACGGGGTGGTGCGCATTGTATGTGTGTGTGTTACATTAGATTCACTACTATGAGTGAGAAAAACATCACGGGGTGGTGCGCATTGTATGGGTGTGTGTTACATTAGATCCACGAGTAGGAGTGAGAAAAACATCACGGGGTGGTGCGCATTGTAAGGGTGTGTGTTACATTAGATTCACTAGTAGCAGTGAGAAAAACATCACGGGGTGGTGCGCATTGTATGGGTGTGTGTTACATTAGATTCACTAGTAGCAGTGAGAAAAACATCACGGGGTGGTGCGCATTGTATGTGTGTGTGTTACATTAGATTCACTACTAGGAGTGAGAAAAACATCACGGGGTGGTGCGCATTGTATGGGTGTTTGTTACATTAGATTCACGAGTAGGAGTGAGAAAAACATCACGGGGTGGTGCGCATTGTATGGGTGTGTGTCACATTACATTCACGAGTAGGAGTGAGAAAAACATCACGGGGTGGTGCGCATTGAGTGGGTGTGTGTTACATTACATTCACTAGTAGGAGTGAGAAAAACATCACGGGGTGGTGCGAATTGTGTGGGTGTGTGTTACATTACATTCACTAGTAGGAGTGAGAAAAACAGCACGGGGTGGTGCGCATTGTATGGGTGTGTGTTACATTACATTCACTAGTAGGAGTGAGAAAAACAGCACGGGGTGGTGCGCATTGTATGGGTGTGTGCTACATTACATTCACTAGTAGGAGTGAGAAAAACATCACGGGGTGGTGCGCATTGTATGGGTGTGTGTTACATTACATTCACGAGTAGGAGTGAGAAAAACATCACGGGGTGGTGCGCATTGAATGGGTGTGTGTTACATTACATTCACTAGTAGGAGTGAGAAAAACATCACGGGGTGGTGCGCATTGTATAGGTGTGTGTTACATTACATTCACTGGTAGGAGTGAGAAAAACATCACGGGGTGGTGCGCATTGTATGGGTGTGTGTTACATTACATTCACTAGTAGGAGTGAGAAAAACATCACGGGCTGGTGCGCATTGTATGGGTGTGTGTTACATTAGATTCACTAGTAGGAGTGAGAAAAACATCACAGGGTTGTGCGCATTTTATGGGTGTGTGTTACATTAGATTCACTAGTAGGAGTGAGAAAAACATCACGGGGTGGTGCGCATCGTATGGGTGTGTGTTACATTACATTCACTAGTAGCAGTGAGAAAAACATCACGTGGTGGTGCGCATCGTATGGGTGTGTGTTACCTTACATTCACTAGTAGGAGTGAGAAAAACATCACGGTGTGGTGCGCATCGTATGGGTGTGTGTTACATTACATTCACTAGTAGGAGTGACAAAATCATCACGGGGTGGTGCGCATCGTATGGGTGTGTGTTACATTACATTCACTAGTAGGAGTGAGAAAAACATCACGGCGTGGTGCGCATTGTATGGGTGTGTGTTACATTACATTCACTAGTAGGAGTGAGAAAAACATCACGGGGTGGTGCGCATTGTAAGGGTGTGTGTTACATTAGATTCACTAGTAGCAGTGAGAAAACCATCACGGGGTGGTGCGCATTGCATGGTTGTGTGTTACATTAGATTCACTACTAGGAGTGAGAAAAACATCACGGGGTGGTGCGCATTGTATGGGTGTGTGTTACATTCACTAGTAGGAGTGAGAAAAACATCACGGGGTGTTGCGCATTGTATGGGTGTGTGTTACATTACATTCACTAGTAGGAGTGAGAAAAACATCACGGGGTGGTGCGCATTGAATGGGTGTGTGTTACATTACATACACTAGTAGGAGTGAGAAAAACATCACGGGGTGGTGCGCATTGTATGGGTGTGTGTTAATTACATTCACTAGTAGGAGTGAGAAAAACATCACGGGGTGGTGCGCATTGTATGGGTGTGTGTTACATTAGATTCACTAGTAGCAGTGAGAAAAACATCACGGGGTGGTGCGCATTGTATGGGTGTGTGTTACATTAGATTCACTAGTAGCAGTGAGAAAAACATCACGGGGTGGTGGGCATTGTATGTGTGTGTGTTACATTAGATTCACTACTAGGAGTGAGAAAAACATCACGGGGTGGTGCGCATTGTATGGGTGTGTGTTACATTAGATTCACGAGTAGGAGTGAGAAAAACATCACGGGGTGGTGCGCATTGTATGGGTGTGTGTTACATTACATTCACGAGTAGGAGTGAGAAAAACATCACGGGGTGGTGCGCATTGAATGGGTGTGTGTTACATTACATTCACTAGTAGGAGTGAGAAAAACATCACGGGGTGGTGCGCATTCTATGGGTGTGTGTTACATTACATTCACTAGTAGGAGTGAGAAAAACAGCACGGGGTGGTGCGCATTCTATGGGTGTGTGTTACATTGCATTCACTAGTAGGAGTGAGAAAAACAGCACGGGGTGGTGCGCATTGTATGGGTGTGTGTTACATTACATTCACTAATAGGAGTTAGAAAAACATCACAGGGTGGTGCGCATTGTATGGGTGTGTGTTACATTACATTCACTAGTAGGAGTGAGAAAATCATCACGGGGTGGTGCGCATTGTATGGGTGTGTGTTACATTACATTCACTAGTAGGAGTGAGAAAAACATCACGGGGTGGTGCGCATTGTATGGGTGTGTGTTACATTAGATTCATGAGTAGCAGTGAGAAAAACATCACGGGGTGGTGCGCATTGTATGGGTGTGTGTTACATTAGATTCACTAGTAGCAGTGAGAAAAACATCACGGGGTGGTGCGCATTGTATGTGTGTGTGTTACATTAGATTCACTACTAGGAGTGAGAAAAACATCACGGGGTGGTGCGCATTGTATGGGTGTGTGTTACATTAGATTCACGAGTAGGAGTGAGAAAAACATCACGGGGTGGTGCGCATTGTATGGGTGTGTGTTACATTACATTCACGAGTAGGAGTGAGAAAAACATCACGGGGTGGTGCGCATTGTATGGGTGTGTGTTACATTAGATTCACTAGTAGCAGTGAGAAAAACATCACGGGGTGGTGCGCATTGTATGGGTGTGTGTTACATTAGATTCACTAGTAGCAGTGAGAAAAACATCACGGGGTGGTGCGCATTGTATGTGTGTGTGTTACATTAGATTCACTACTATGAGTGAGAAAAACATCACGGGGTGGTGCGCATTGTATGGGTGTGTGTTACATTAGATTCACGAGTAGGAGTGAGAAAAACATCACGGGGTGGTGCGCATTGTAAGGGTGTGTGTTACATTAGATTCACTAGTAGCAGTGAGAAAAACATCACGGGGTGGTGCGCATTGTATGGGTGTGTGTTACATTAGATTCACTAGTAGCAGTGAGAAAAACATCACGGGGTGGTGCGCATTGTATGTGTGTGTGTTACATTAGATTCACTACTAGGAGTGAGAAAAACATCACGGGGTGGTGCGCATTGTATGGGTGTGTGTTACATTAGATTCACGAGTAGGAGTGAGAAAAACAGCACGGGGTGGTGCGCATTGTATGGGTGTGTGTTACATTACATTCACGAGTAGGAGTGAGAAAAACATCACGGGGTGGTGCGCATTGAATGGGTGTGTGTTACATTACATTCACTAGTAGGAGTGAGAAAAACATCACGGGGTGGTGCGCATTGTATAGGTGTGTGTTACATTACATTCACTGGTAGGAGTGAGAAAAACATCACGGGGTGGTGCGCATTGTATGGGTTTGTGTTACATTACATTCACTAGTAGGAGTGAGAAAAACATCACGGGGTGGTGCGCATTGTATGGGTGTGTGTTACATTAGATTCACTAGTAGGAGTGAGAAAAACATCACAGGGTTGTGCGCATTTTATGGGTGTGTGTTACATTAGATTCACTAGTAGGAGTGAGAAAAACATCACGGGGTGGTGCGCATCGTATGGGTGTGTGTTACATTACATTCACTAGTAGCAGTGAGAAAAACATCACGTGGTGGTGCGCATCGTATGGGTGTGTGTTACCTTACATTCACTAGTAGGAGTGAGAAAATCATCACGGTGTGGTGCGCATCGTATGGGTGTGTGTTACATTACATTCACTAGTAGGAGTGACAAAATCATCACGGGGTGGTGCGCATCGTATGGGTGTGTGTTACATTACATTCACTAGTAGGAGTGAGAAAAACATCACGGCGTGGTGCGCATTGTATGGGTGTGTGTTACATTACATTCACTAGTAGGAGTGAGAAAAACATCACGGGGTGGTGCGCATTGTAAGGGTGTGTGTTACATTAGATTCACTAGTAGCAGTGAGAAAACCATCACGGGGTGGTGCGCATTGCATGGTTGTGTGTTACATTAGATTCACTACTAGGAGTGAGAAAAACATCACGGGGTGGTGCGCATTGTATGGGTGTGTGTTACATTCACTAGTAGGAGTGAGAAAAACATCACGGGGTGGTGCGCATTGTATGGGTGTGTGTTACATTACATTCACTAATAGGAGTGAGAAAAACATCACGGGGTGGTGCGCATTGAATGGGTGTGTGTTACATTACATACACTAGTAGGAGTGAGAAAAACATCACGGGGTGGTGCGCATTGTATGGGTGTGTGTTAATTACATTCACTAGTAGGAGTGAGAAAAACATCACGGGGTGGTGCGCATTGTATGGGTGTGTGTTACATTAGATTCACTAGTAGCAGTGAGAAAAACATCACGGGGTGGTGCGCATTGTATGGGTGTGTGTTACATTAGATTCACTAGTAGCAGTGAGAAAAACATCACGGGGTGGTGGGCATTGTATGTGTGTGTGTTACATTAGATTCACTACTAGGAGTGAGAAAAACATCACGGGGTGGTGCGCATTGTATGGTTGTGTGTTACATTAGATTCACGAGTAGGAGTGAGAAAAACATCACGGGGTGGTGCGCATTGTATGGGTGTGTGTTACATTACATTCACGAGTAGGAGTGAGAAAAACATCACGGGGTGGTGCGCATTGAATGGGTGTGTGTTACATTACATTCACTAGTAGGAGTGAGAAAAACATCACGGGGTGGTGCGCATTCTATGGGTGTGTGTTACATTACATTCACTAGTAGGAGTGAGAAAAACAGCACGGGGTGGTGCGCATTCTATGGGTGTGTGTTACATTGCATTCACTAGTAGGAGTGAGAAAAACAGCACGGGGTGGTGCGCATTGTATGGGTGTGTGTTACATTACATTCACTAGTAGGAGTTAGAAAAACATCACAGGGTGGTGCGCATTGTATGGGTGTGTGTTACATTACATTCACTAGTAGGAGTGAGAAAATCATCACGGGGTGGTGCGCATTGTATGGGTGTGTGTTACATTACATTCACTAGTAGGAGTGAGAAAAACATCACGGGGTGGTGCGCATTGTATGGGTGTGTGTTACATTAGATTCATGACTAGCAGTGAGAAAAACATCACGGGGTGGTGCGCATTGTATGGGTGTGTGTTACATTAGATTCACTAGTAGCAGTGAGAAAAACATCACGGGGTGGTGCGCATTGTATGTGTGTGTGTTACATTAGATTCACTACTAGGAGTGAGAAAAACATCACGGGGTGGTGCGCATTGTATGGGTGTGTGTTACATTAGATTCACGAGTAGGAGTGAGAAAAACATCACGGGGTGGTGCGCATTGTATGGGTGTGTGTTACATTACATTCACGAGTAGGAGTGAGAAAAACATCACGGGGTGGTGCGCATTGTATGGGTGTGTGTTACATTAGATTCACTAGTAGCAGTGAGAAAAACATCACGGGGTGGTGCGCATTGTATGGGTGTGTGTTACATTAGATTCACTAGTAGCAGTGAGAAAAACATCACGGGGTGGTGCGCATTGTATGTGTGTGTGTTACATTAGATTCACTACTATGAGTGAGAAAAACATCACGGGGTGGTGCGCATTGTATGGGTGTGTGTTACATTAGATTCACGAGTAGGAGTGAGAAAAACATCACGGGGTGGTGCGCATTGTAAGGGTGTGTGTTACATTAGATTCACTAGTAGCAGTGAGAAAAACATCACGGGGTGGTGCGCATTGTATGGGTGTGTGTTACATTAGATTCACTAGTAGCAGTGAGAAAAACATCACAGGGTGGTGCGCATTGTATGTGTGTGTGTTACATTAGATTCACTACTAGGAGTGAGAAAAACATCACGGGGTGGTGCGCATTGTATGGGTGTGTGTTACATTAGATTCACGAGTAGGAGTGAGAAAAACATCACGGGGTGGTGCGCATTGTATGGGTGTGTGTCACATTACATTCACGAGTAGGAGTGAGAAAAACATCACGGGGTGGTGCGCATTGAGTGGGTGTGTGTTACATTACATTCACTAGTAGGAGTGAGAAAAACATCACGGGGTGGTGCGCATTGTGTGGGTGTGTGTTACATTACATTCACTAGTAGGAGTGAGAAAAACAGCACGGGGTGGTGCGCATTTTATGGGTGTGTGTTACATTACATTCACTAGTAGGAGTGAGAAAAACAGCACGGGGTGGTGCGCATTGTATGGGTGTGTGTTACATTACATTCACTAGTAGGAGTGAGAAAAACATCACGGGGTGGTGCGCATTGTATGGGTGTGTGTTACATTACATTCACTAGTAGGAGTGAGAAAATCATCACGGGGTGGTGCGCATTGTATGGGTGTGTGTTACATTACATTCACTAGTAGGAGTGAGAAAAACATCACGGGGTGGTGCGCATTGTATGGGTGTGTGTTACATTAGATTCACTAGTAGGAGTGAGAAAAACATCACGGGGTGGTGCGCATTGTATGGGTGTGTGTTACATTAGATTCACTAGTAGCAGTGAGAAAAACATCACGGGGTGGTGCGCATTGTATGTGTGTGTGTTACATTAGATTCACTACTAGGAGTGAGAAAAACATCACGGGGTTGTGCGCATTGTATGGGTGTGTGTTACATTAGATTCATGAGTAGGAGTGAGAAAAACATCACGGGGTGGTGCGCATTGTATGGGTGTGTGTTACATTACATTCACGAGTAGGAGTGAGAAAAACATCACGGGGTGGTGCGCATTGTATGGCTGTGTGTTACATTGGATTCACCAGTAGGAGTGAGAAAAACATCACGGGGTGGTGCGCATTGTATGGGTGTGTGTTACATTACATTCACTAGTAGGAGTGAGAAAAACAGCACGGGGTGGTGCGCATTGTATGGGTGTGTGTTACATTACATTCACTAGTAGGAGTGAGAAAAACAACACGGGGTGGTGCGCATTGTATGGGTGTGTGTTACATTACATTCACGAGTAGGAGTGAGAAAAACATCACGGGGTGGTGCGCATTGAATGGGTGTGTGTTACATTACATTCACTAGTAGGAGTGAGAAAAACATCACGGGGTGGTGCGCATTGTATAGGTGTGTGTTACATTACATTCACTAGTAGGAGTGAGAAAAACATCACGGGGTGGTGCGCATTGTATGGGTTTGTGTTACATTACATTCACTAGTAGGAGTGAGAAAAACATCACGGGGTGGTGCGCATTGTATGGGTGTGTGTTACATTAGATTCACTAGTAGGAGTGAGAAAAACATCACAGGGTTGTGCGCATTTTATGGGTGTGTGTTACATTAGATTCACTAGTAGGAGTGAGAAAAACATCACGGGGTGGTGCGCATCGTATGGGTGTGTGTTACATTACATTCACTAGTAGCAGTGAGAAAAACATCACGTGGTGGTGCGCATCGTATGGGTGTGTGTTACATTACATTCACTAGTAGGAGTGAGAAAAACATCACGGGGTGGTGCGCATCGTATGGGTGTGTGTTACATTACATTCACTAGTAGGAGTGACAAAATCATCACGGGGTGGTGCGCATCGTATGGGTGTGTGTTACATTACATTCACTAGTAGGAGTGAGAAAAACATCACGGCGTGGTGCGCATTGTATGGGTGTGTGTTACATTACATTCACTAGTAGGAGTGAGAAAAACATCACGGGGTGGTGCGCATTGTAAGGGTGTGTGTTACATTAGATTCACTAGTAGCAGTGAGAAAACCATCACGGGGTGGTGCGCATTGCATGGTTGTGTGTTACATTAGATTCACTACTAGGAGTGAGAAAAACATCACGGGGTGGTGCGCATTGTATGGGTGTGTGTTACATTCACTAGTAGGAGTGAGAAAAACATCACGGGGTGGTGCGCATTGTATGGGTGTGTGTTACATTACATTCACTAGTAGGAGTGAGAAAAACATCACGGGGTGGTGCGCATTGAATGGGTGTGTGTTACATTACATACACTAGTAGGAGTGAGAAAAACATCACGGGGTGGTGCGCATTGTATGGGTGTGTATTAATTACATTCACTAGTAGGAGTGAGAAAAACATCACGGGGTGGTGCGCATTGAATGGGTGTGTGTTACATTACATTCACTAGTAGGAGTGAGAAAAACATCACGGGGTGGTGCGCATCGTATGGGTGTGTGTTACATTACATTCACTAGTAGCATTGAGAAAAACATCACGGTGTGGTGCGCATCGTATGGGTGTGTGTTACATTACATTCACTAGTAGGAGTGAGAAAAACATCACGGGGTGGTGCGCATCGTATGGGTGTGTGTTACATTACATTCACTAGTAGGAGTGAGAAAAACATCACGGGGTGGTGCGCATTGTATGGGTGTGTGTTACATTACATTCACTAGTAGGAGTGAGAAAAACATCACGGGGTGGTGCGCATTGTATGGGTGTGTGTTACATTAGATTCACTAGTAGCAGTGAGAAAAACATCACGGGGTGGTGCGCATTGTATGGGTGTGTGTTACATTAGATTCACTAGTAGCAGTGAGAAAAACATCACGGGGTGGTGCGCATTGTATGTGTGTGTGTTACATTAGATTCACTACTAGGAGTGAGAAAAACATCACGGGGTGGTGCGCATTGTATGGGTGTGTGTTACATTAGATTCACGAGTAGGAGTGAGAAAAACATCACGGGGTGGTGCGCATTGTATGGGTGTGTGTTACATTACATTCACGAGTAGGAGTGAGAAAAACATCACGGGGTGGTGCGCATTGAATGGGTGTGTGTTACATTACATTCACTAGTAGGAGTGAGAAAAACATCACGGGGTGGTGCGCATTGTATGGGTGTGTGTTACATTACATTCACTAGTAGGAGTGAGAAAAACAGCACGGGGTGGTGCGCATTGTATGGGTGTGTGTTACATTACATTCACTAGTAGGAGTGAGAAAAACAGCACGGGGTGGTGCGCATTGTATGGGTGTGTGTTACATTACATTCACTAGTAGGAGTGAGAAAAACATCACGGGGTGGTGCGCATTGTATGGGTGTGTGTTACATTACATTCACTAGTAGGAGTGAGAAAATCATCACGGGGTGGTGCGCATTGTATGGGTGTGTGTTACATTACATTCACTAGTAGGAGTGAGAAAAACATCACGGGGTGCTGCGCATTGTATGGGTGTGTGTTACATTAGATTCACTAGTAGCAGCGAGAATAACATCACGGGGTGGTGCGCATTGTATGGGTGTGTGTTACATTAGATTCACTAGTAGCAGTGAGAAAAACATCACGGGGTGGTGCGCATTGTATGTCTGTGTGTTACATTAGATTCACTACTAGGAGTGAGAAAAACATCACGGGGTGGTGCGCATTGTATGGGTGTGTGTTACATTAGATTCACGAGTAGGAGTGAGAAAAACTTCACGGGGTGGTGCGCATTGTATGGGTGTGTGTTACATTACATTCACGAGTAGGAGTGAGAAAAACATCACGGGGTGGTGCGCATTGTATGGGTGTGTGTTACATTAGATTCACTAGTAGCAGTGAGAAAAACATCACGGGGTGGTGCGCATTGTATGGGTGTGTGTTACATTAGATTCACTAGTAGCAGTGAGAAAAACATCACGGGGTGGTGCGCATTGTATGTGTGTGTGTTACATTAGATTCACTACTAGGAGTGAGAAAAACATCACGGGGTGGTGCGCATTGTATGGGTGTGTGTTACATTAGATTCACGAGTAGGAGTGAGAAAAACATCACGGGGTGGTGCGCATTGTATGGGTGTGTGTTACATTAGATTCACTAGTAGCAGTGAGAAAAACATCACGGGGTGGTGCGCATTGTATGGGTGTGTGTTACATTAGATTCACTAGTAGCAGTGAGAAAAACATCACGGGGTGGTGCGCATTGTATGTGTGTGTGTTACATTAGATTCACTACTCGGAGTGAGAAAAACATCACGGGGTGGTGCGCATTGTATGGGTGTGTGTTACATTAGATTCACGAGTAGGAGTGAGAAAAACATCACGGGGTGGTGCGCATTGTATGGGTGTGTGTTACATTACATTCACGACTAGGAGTGAGAAAAACATCACGGGGTGGTGCGCATTGAATGGGTGTGTGTTACATTACATCCACTAGTAGGAGTGAGAAAAACATCACGGGGTGGTGCGCATTGTATGGGTGTGTGTTAGATTACATTCACTAGTAGGAGTGAGAAAAACAGCACGGGGTGGTGCGCATTGTATAGGTGTGTGTTACATTACATTCACTAGTAGGAGTGAGAAAAACAGCACGGGGTGGTGCGCATTGTATGTGTGTGTGTTACATTACATTCACTAGTAGGAGTGAGAAAAACATCACGGGGTGGTGCGCATTGTATGGGTGTGTGTTACATTACATTCACTAGTAGGAGTGTGAAAATCATCACGGGGTGGTGCGCGTTGTATGGGTGTGAGTTACATTACATTCACTAGTAGGAGTGAGAAAAACATCACGGGGTGGTGCGCGTTGTATGGGTGTGTGTTACTTTAAATTCACTAGTAGGAGTGAGAAAAACATCACGGGGTGGTGCGCATTGTATGGGTGTGTGTTACATTAGATTCACTAGTAGCAGTGAGAAAAACATCACGGGGTGGTGCGCATCGTACGGGTGTGTGTTACATTAGATTCACTAGTAGCAGTGAGAAAAACATCACGGGGTGGTGCGCATTGTATGTGTGTGTGTTACATTAGATTCACTAGTAGGAGTGAGAAAAACATCACGGGGTGGTGCGCATTTTATGGGTGTGTGTTACATTAGATTCACTACTAGGAGTGAGAAAACATCAAGGGGTGGTGCGCATCGTATGGGTGTGTGTTACATTAGATTCACTAGTAGGAGTGAGAAAAACATCACGGGGTGGTGCGCATCGTATGGGTGTGTATTACATTAGATTCACTAGTAGGAGTGAGAAAAACATCACGGGGTGGTGCGCATCGTATGGGTGTGTGTTACATTAGATTCACTAGTAGCAGTGAGAAAAACATCACGGGGTGGTGCGCATCGTATGGGTGTGTGTTACATTACATTCACTAGTAGCAGTGAGAAAAACATCACGTGGTGGTGCGCATCGTATGGGTGTGTGTTACATTACATTCACTAGTAGGAGTGAGAAAAATATCACGGGGTGGTGCGCATCGTATGGGTGTGTGTTACATTACATTCACTAGTAGGAGTGACAAAATCATCACGGGGTGGTGTGCATCGTATGGGTGTGTGTTACATTACATTCACTAGTAGGAGTGAGAAAAACATCACGGCGTGGTGCGCATTGTATGGGTGTGTGTTACATTACATTCACTAGTAGGAGTGAGAAAAACATCACGGGGTGGTGCGCATTGTAAGGGTGTGTGTTACATTAGATTCACTAGTAGCAGTGAGAAAAACATCACGGGGTGGTGCGCATTGTATGGGTGTGTGTTACATTAGATTCACTACTATGAGTGAGAAAAACATCACGGGGTGGTGCGCATTGTATGGGTGTGTGTTACATTACATTCACTAGTAGGAGTGAGAAAAACATCACGGGGTGGTGCGCATTGTATGGGTGTGTGTTACATTACATTCACTAGTAGGAGTGAGAAAAACATCACGGGGTGGTGCGCATTGAATGGGTGTGTGTTACATTACATACACTAGTAGGAGTGAGAAAAACATCACGGGGTGGTGCGCATTGTATGGGTGTGTGTTACATTACATTCACTAGTAGGAGTGAGAAAAACACCACGGGGTGGTGCGCATCTTATGGGTGTGTGTTACATTACATTCACTAGTAGGAGTGAGAAAAACATCACGGGGTGGTGCGCATCGTATGGGTGTGTGTTACATTACATTCACTAGTAGGAGTGAGAAAAACATCACGGGGTGGTGCGCATCGTATGGGTGTGTGTTACATTAGATTCACTAGTAGCAGTGAGAAAAACATCACGGGGTGGTGCGCATTGTATGTGTGTGTGTTACATTACATTCACTAGTAGCATTGAGAAAAACATCACGGTGTGGTGCGCATCGTATGGGTGTGTGTTACATTACATTCACTAGTAGGAGTGAGAAAAACATCACGGGATGGTGCGCATCGTATGGGTGTGTGTTACATTACATTCACTAGTAGGAGTGAGAAAAACATCACGGGGTGGTGCGCATCGTATGGGTGTGTGTTACATTAGATTCACTAGTAGCAGTGAGAAAAACATCACGGGGTGGTGCGCATCGTATGGGTGTGTGTTACATTAGATTCACTAGTAGGAGTGAGAAAAACATCACGGGGTGGTGCGCATCGTATGGGTGTGTGTTACATTACATTCACTAGTAGCATTGAGAAAAACATCACGGTGTGGTGCGCATCGTATGGGTGTGTGTTACATTACATTCACTAGTAGGAGTGAGAAAAACATCACTTGGTGGTGCGCATCGTATGGGTGTGTGTTACATTACATTCACTAGTAGGAGTGAGAAAAACATCACGGGGTGGTGCGCATTGTATGGGTGTGTGTTACATTACATTCACTAGTAGGAGTGAGAAAAACATCACGGGGTGGTGCGCATTGTATGGGTGTGTGTTACATTAGATTCACTAGTAGCAGTGAGAAAAACATCACGGGGTGGTGCGCATTGTATGGGTGTGTGTTACATTAGATTCACTAGTAGCAGTGAGAAAAACATCACGGGGTGGTGCGCATTGTATGTGTGTGTGTTACATTAGATTCACTACTAGGAGTGAGAAAAACATCACGGGGTGGTGCGCATTGTATGGGTGTGTGTTACATTAGATTCACGAGTAGGAGTGAGAAAAACATCACGGGGTGGTGCGCATTGTATGGGTGTGTGTTACATTACATTCACGAGTAGGAGTGAGAAAAACATCACGGGGTGGTGCGCATTGAATGGGTTTGTGTTACATTACATTCACTAGTAGGAGTGAGAAAAACATCACGGGGTGGTGCGCATTGTATAGGTGTGTGTTACATTACATTCACTAGTAGGAGTGAGAAAAACAGCACGGGGTGGTGCGCATTGTATGGGTGTGTGTTACATTACATTCACTAGTAGGAGTGAGAAAAACAGCACGGGGTGGTGCGCATTGTATGGGTGTGTGTTACATTACATTCACTAGTAGGAGTGAGAAAAACATCACGGGGTGGTGCGCATTGTATGGGTGTGTGTTACATTACATTCACTAGTAGGAGTGAGAAAATCATCACGGGGTGGTGCGCATTGTATGGGTGTGTGTTACATTACATTCACTAGTAGGAGTGAGAAAAACATCACGGGGTGGTGCGCATTGTATGGGTGTGTGTTACATTAGATTCACTAGTAGCAGCGAGAATAACATCACGGGGTGGTGCGCATTGTATGGGTGTGTGTTACATTAGATTCACTAGTAGCAGTGAGAAAAACATCACGGGGTGGTGCGCATTGTATGTCTGTGTGTTACATTAGATTCACTACTAGGAGTGAGAAAAACATCACGGGGTGGTGCGCATTGTATGGGTGTGTGTTACATTAGATTCACGAGTAGGAGTGAGAAAAACTTCACGGGGTGGTGCGCATTGTATGGGTGTGTGTTACATTACATTCACGAGTAGGAGTGAGAAAAACATCACGGGGTGGTGCGCATTGTATGGGTGTGTGTTACATTAGATTCACTAGTAGCAGTGAGAAAAACATCACGGGGTGGTGCGCATTGTATGGGTGTGTGTTACATTAGATTCACTAGTAGCAGTGAGAAAAACATCACGGGGTGGTGCGCATTGTATGTGTGTGTGTTACATTAGATTCACTACTAGGATGAGAAAAACATCACGGGGTGGTGCGCATTGTATGGGTGTGTGTTACATTAGATTCACGAGTAGGAGTGAGAAAAACATCACGGGGTGGTGCGCATTGTATGGGTGTGTGTTACATTAGATTCACTAGTAGCAGTGAGAAAAACATCACGGGGTGGTGCGCATTGTATGGGTGTGTGTTACATTAGATTCACTAGTAGCAGTGAGAAAAACATCACGGGGTGGTGCGCATTGTATGTGTGTGTGTTACATTAGATTCACTACTCGGAGTGAGAAAAACATCACGGGGTGGTGCGCATTGTATGGGTGTGTGTTACATTAGATTCACGAGTAGGAGTGAGAAAAACATCACGGGGTGGTGCACATTGTATGGGTGTGTGTTACATTACATTCACGACTAGGAGTGAGAAAAACATCACGGGGTGGTGCGCATTGAATGGGTGTGTGTTACATTACATTCACTAGTAGGAGTGAGAAAAACATCACGGGGTGGTGCGCATTGTATGGGTGTGTGTTAGATTACATTCACTAGTAGGAGTGAGAAAAACAGCACGGGGTGGTGCGCATTGTATAGGTGTGTGTTACATTACATTCACTAGTAGGAGTGAGAAAAACAGCACGGGGTGGTGCGCATTGTATGTGTGTGTGTTACATTAGATTCACTAGTAGGAGTGAGAAAAACATCACGGGGTGGTGCGCATTTTATGGGTGTGTGTTACATTAGATTCACTACTAGGAGTGAGAAAACATCAAGGGGTGGTGCGCATCGTATGGGTGTGTGTTACATTAGATTCACTAGTAGGAGTGAGAAAAACATCACGGGGTGGTGCGCATCGTATGGGTGTGTATTACATTAGATTCACTAGTAGGAGTGAGAAAAACATCACGGGGTGGTGCGCATCGTATGGGTGTGTGTTACATTAGATTCACTAGTAGCAGTGAGAAAAACATCACGGGGTGGTGCGCATCGTATGGGTGTGTGTTACATTACATTCACTAGTAGCAGTGAGAAAAACATCACGTGGTGGTGCGCATCGTATGGGTGTGTGTTGCATTACATTCACTAGTAGGAGTGAGAAAAATATCACGGGGTGGTGCGCATCGTATGGGTGTGTGTTACATTACATTCACTAGTAGGAGTGACAAAATCATCACGGGGTGGTGTGCATCGTATGGGTGTGTGTTACATTACATTCACTAGTAGGAGTGAGAAAAACATCACGGCGTGGTGCGCATTGTATGGGTGTGTGTTACATTACATTCACTAGTAGGAGTGAGAAAAACATCACGGGGTGGTGCGCATTGTAAGGGTGTGTGTTACATTAGATTCACTAGTAGCAGTGAGAAAAACATCACGGGGTGGTGCGCATTGTATGGGTGTGTGTTACATTAGATTCACTACTATGAGTGAGAAAAACATCACGGGGTGGTGCGCATTGTATGGGTGTGTGTTACATTACATTCACTAGTAGGAGTGAGAAAAACATCACGGGGTGGTGCGCATTGTATGGGTGTGTGTTACATTACATTCACTAGTAGGAGTGAGAAAAACATCACGGGGTGGTGCGCATTGAATGGGTGTGTGTTACATTACATACACTAGTAGGAGTGAGAAAAACATCACGGGGTGGTGCGCATTGTATGGGTGTGTGTTACATTACATTCACTAGTAGGAGTGAGAAAAACACCACGGGGTGGTGCGCATCTTATGGGTGTGTGTTACATTACATTCACTAGTAGGAGTGAGAAAAACATCACGGGGTGGTGCGCATCGTATGGGTGTGTGTTACATTACATTCACTAGTAGGAGTGAGAAAAACATCACGGGGTGGTGCGCATCGTATGGGTGTGTGTTACATTAGATTCACTAGTAGCAGTGAGAAAAACATCACGGGGTGGTGCGCATCGTATGGGTGTGTGTTACATTAGATTCACTAGTAGCAGTGAGAAAAACATCACGGGGTTGTGCGCATTGTATGGGTGTGTGTTACATTACATTCACTAGTAGGAGTGACAAAATCATCACGGGGTGGTGCGCATTGTATGGGTGTGCGTTACATTAGATTCACTAGTAGGAGTGAGAAAAACATCACGGGGTTGTGCGCATTGTATGGGTGTGCGTTACATTAGATTCACTAGTAGGAGTGAGAAAAACATCACGGGGTGGTGCGCATTGTATGGGTGTGTGTTACATTAGATTCACTAGTAGCAGTGAGAAAAACATCACGGGGTGGTGCGCATCGTATGGGTGTGTGTTACATTAGATTCACTAGTAGCAGTGAGAAAAACATCACGGGGTGGTGCGCATCGTATGGGTGTGTGTTACATTAGATTCACTAGTAGCAGTGAGAAAAACATCACGGGGTGGTGCGCATCGTATGGGTGTGTGTTACATTAGATTCACTAGTAGCAGTGAGAAAAACATCACGGGGTGGTGCGCATCGTATGGGTGTGTGTTACATTAGATTCACTAGTAGCAGTGAGAAAAACATCACGGGGTGGTGCGCATTGTATGTGCGTGTGTTACATTAGATTCACTAGTAGGAGTGAGAAAAACATCACGGGGTGGTGCGCATTTTATGGGTGTGTGTTACATTAGATTCACTAGTAGGAGTGAGAAAAACATCACGGGGTGGTGCGCATCGTATGGGTGTGTGTTACGTTAGATTCACTAGTAGCAGTGAGAAAAACATCACGTGGTGGTGCGCATCGTATGGGTGTGCGTTACGTTAGATTCACTAGTAGGAGTGAGAAAAACATCACGGGGTGGTGCGCATTGTACGGGTTTGCGTTACATTAGATTCACTAGTAGGAGTGAGAAAAACATCACGGGGTGGTGCGCATTGTATGGGTGTGTGTTACATTACATTCACTAGTAGGAGTGAGAAAAACATCATGTGGTGGTGCGCATTGTATGGGTGTGTGTTACATTACATTCACTAGTAGGAGTGAGAAAAACAGCACGGGGTGGTGCGCATTGTATGGGTGTGTGTTACATTACATTCACTAGTAGGAGTGAGAAAAACATCACGGGGTGGTGCGCATTGTAAGGGTGTGTGTTACATTAGATTCACTAGTAGCAGTGAGAAAAACATCACGGGGTGGTGCGCATTGTATGGGTGTGTGTTACATTAGATTCACTACTATGAGTGAGAAAAACATCACGGGGTGGTGCGCATTGTATGGGTGTGTGTTACATTACATTCACTAGTAGGAGTGAGAAAAACATCACGGGGTGGTGCGCATTGTATGGGTGTGTGTTACATTACATTCACTAGTAGGAGTGAGAAAAACATCACGGGGTGGTGCGCATTGAATGGGTGTGTGTTACATTACATACACTAGTAGGAGTGAGAAAAACATCACGGGGTGGTGCGCATTGTATGGGTGTGTGTTACATTACATTCACTAGTAGGAGTGAGAAAAACACCACGGGGTGGTGCGCATCTTATGGGTGTGTGTTACATTACATTCACTAGTAGGAGTGAGAAAAACATCACGGGGTGGTGCGCATCGTATGTGTGTGTGTTACATTACATTCACTAGTAGGAGTGAGAAAAACATCACGGGGTGGTGCGCATCGTATGGGTGTGTGTTACATTAGATTCACTAGTAGCAGTGAGAAAAACATCACGGGGTGGTGCGCATCGTATGGGTGTGTGTTACATTAGATTCACTAGTAGCAGTGAGAAAAACATCACGGGGTGGTGCGCATCGTATGGGTGTGTGTTACATTACATTCACTAGTAGGAGTGACAAAATCATCACGGGGTGGTGCGCATTGTATGGGTGTGCGTTACATTAGATTCACTAGTAGGAGTGAGAAAAACATCACGGGGTTGTGCGCATTGTATGGGTGTGCGTTACATTAGATTCACTAGTAGGAGTGAGAAAAACATCACGGGGTGGTGCGCATTGTATGGGTGTGTGTTACATTAGATTCACTAGTAGCAGTGAGAAAAACATCACGGGGTGGTGCGCATTGTATGGGTGTGTGTTACATTAGATTCACTAGTAGCAGTGAGAAAAACATCACGGGGTGGTGCGCATCGTATGGGTGTGTGTTACATTAGATTCACTAGTAGCAGTGAGAAAAACATCACGGGGTGGTGCGCATTGTATGGGTGTGTGTTACATTACATTCACTAGTAGGAGTGAGAAAAACATCACGGGGTGGTGCGCATTGAATGGGTGTGTGTTACATTACATACACTAGTAGGAGTGAGAAAAACATCACGGGGTGGTGCGCATTGTATGGGTGTGTGTTAATTACATTCACTAGTAGGAGTGAGAAAAACATCACGGGGTGGTGCGCATTGAATGGGTGTGTGTTACATTACATTCACTAGTAGGAGTGAGAAAAACATCACGGGGTGGTGCGCATCGTATGGGTGTGTGTTACATTACATTCACTAGTAGCATTGAGAAAAACATCACGGTGTGGTGCGCATCGTATGGGTGTGTGTTACATTACATTCACTAGTAGGAGTGAGAAAAACATCACGGGGTGGTGCGCATCGTATGGGTGTGTGTTACATTACATTCACTAGTAGGAGTGAGAAAAACATCACGGGGTGGTGCGCATTGTATGGGTGTGTGTTACATTACATTCACTAGTAGGAGTGAGAAAAACATCACGGGGTGGTGCGCATTGTATGGGTGTGTGTTACATTAGATTCACTAGTAGCAGTGAGAAAAACATCACGGGGTGGTGCGCATTGTATGGGTGTGTGTTACATTAGATTCACTAGTAGCAGTGAGAAAAACATCACGGGGTGGTGCGCATTGTATGTGTGTGTGTTACATTAGATTCACTACTAGGAGTGAGAAAAACATCACGGGGTGGTGCGCATTGTATGGGTGTGTGTTACATTAGATTCACGAGTAGGAGTGAGAAAAACATCACGGGGTGGTGCGCATTGTATGGGTGTGTGTTACATTACATTCACGAGTAGGAGTGAGAAAAACATCACGGGGTGGTGCGCATTGAATGGGTGTGTGTTACATTACATTCACTAGTAGGAGTGAGAAAAACATCACGGGGTGGTGCGCATTGTATAGGTGTGTGTTACATTACATTCACTAGTAGGAGTGAGAAAAACAGCACGGGGTGGTGCGCATTGTATGGGTGTGTGTTACATTACATTCACTAGTAGGAGTGAGAAAAACAGCACGGGGTGGTGCGCATTGTATGGGTGTGTGTTACATTACATTCACTAGTAGGAGTGAGAAAAACATCACGGGGTGGTGCGCATTGTATGGGTGTGTGTTACATTACATTCACTAGTAGGAGTGAGAAAATCATCACGGGGTGGTGCGCATTGTATGGGTGTGTGTTACATTACATTCACTAGTAGGAGTGAGAAAAACATCACGGGGTGGTGCGCATTGTATGGGTGTGTGTTACATTAGATTCACTAGTAGCAGCGAGAATAACATCACGGGGTGGTGCGCATTGTATGGGTGTGTGTTACATTAGATTCACTAGTAGCAGTGAGAAAAACATCACGGGGTGGTGCGCATTGTATGTCTGTGTGTTACATTAGATTCACTACTAGGAGTGAGAAAAACATCACGGGGTGGTGCGCATTGTATGGGTGTGTGTTACATTAGATTCACGAGTAGGAGTGAGAAAAACTTCACGGGGTGGTGCGCATTGTATGGGTGTGTGTTACATTACATTCACGAGTAGGAGTGAGAAAAACATCACGGGGTGGTGCGCATTGTATGGGTGTGTGTTACATTAGATTCACTAGTAGCAGTGAGAAAAACATCACGGGGTGGTGCGCATTGTATGGGTGTGTGTTACATTAGATTCACTAGTAGCAGTGAGAGAAACATCACGGGGTGGTGCGCATTGTATGTGTGTGTGTTACATTAGATTCACTACTAGGAGTGAGAAAAACATCACGGGGTGGTGCGCATTGTATGGGTGTGTGTTACATTAGATTCACGAGTAGGAGTGAGAAAAACATCACGGGGTGGTGCGCATTGTATGGGTGTGTGTTACATTAGATTCACTAGTAGCAGTGAGAAAAACATCACGGGGTGGTGCGCATTGTATGGGTGTGTGTTACATTAGATTCACTAGTAGCAGTGAGAAAAACATCACGGGGTGGTGCGCATTGTATGTGTGTGTGTTACATTAGATTCACTACTCGGGGTGAGAAAAACATCACGGGGTGGTGCGCATTGTATGTGTGTGTGTTACATTAGATTCACGAGTAGGAGTGAGAAAAACATCACGGGGTGGTGCGCATTGTATGGGTGTGTGTTACATTACATTCACGACTAGGAGTGAGAAAAACATCACGGGGTGGTGCGCATTGAATGGGTGTGTGTTACATTACATTCACTAGTAGGAGTGAGAAAAACATCACGGGGTGGTGCGCATTGTATGGGTGTGTGTTAGATTACATTCACTAGTAGGAGTGAGAAAAACAGCACGGGGTGGTGCGCATTGTATAGGTGTGTGTTACATTACATTCACTAGTAGGAGTGAGAAAAACAGCACGGGGTGGTGCGCATTGTATGTGTGTGTGTTACATTACATTCACTAGTAGGAGTGAGAAAAACATCACGGGGTGGTGCGCATTGTATGGGTGTGTGTTACATTACATTCACTAGTAGGAGTGAGAAAATCATCACGGGGTGGTGCGCGTTGTATGGGTGTGTGTTACATTACATTCACTAGTAGGAGTGAGAAAAACATCACGGGGTGGTGCGCGTTGTATGGGTGTGTGTTACATTAGATTCACTAGTAGGAGTGAGAAAAACATCACGGGGTGGTGCGCATTGTATGGGTGTGTGTTACATTAGATTCACTAGTAGCAGTGAGAAAAACATCACGGGGTGGTCCGCATCGTACGGGTGTGTGTTACATTAGATTCACTAGTAGCAGTGAGAAAAACATCACGGGGTGGTGCGCATTGTATGTGTGTGTGTTACATTAGATTCACTAGTAGGAGTGAGAAAAACATCACGGGGTGGTGCGCATTTTATGGGTGTGTGTTACATTAGATTCACTACTAGGAGTGAGAAAACATCAAGGGGTGGTGCGCATCGTATGGGTGTGTGTTACATTAGATTCACTAGTAGGAGTGAGAAAAACATCACGGGGTGGTGCGCATCGTATGGGTGTGTATTACATTAGATTCACTAGTAGGAGTGAGAAAAACATCACGGGGTGGTGCGCATCGTATGGGTGTGTGTTACATTAGATTCACTAGTAGCAGTGAGAAAAACATCACGGGGTGGTGCGCATCGTATGGGTGTGTGTTACATTACATTCACTAGTAGCAGTGAGAAAAACATCACGTGGTGGTGCGCATCGTATGGGTGTGTGTTACATTACATTCACTAGTAGGAGTGAGAAAAATATCACGGGGTGGTGCGCATCGTATGGGTGTGTGTTACATTACATTCACTAGTAGGAGTGACAAAATCATCACGGGGTGGTGTGCATCGTATGGGTGTGTGTTACATTACATTCACTAGTAGGAGTGAGAAAAACATCACGGCGTGGTGCGCATTGTATGGGTGTGTGTTACATTACATTCACTAGTAGGAGTGAGAAAAACATCACGGGGTGGTGCGCATTGTAAGGGTGTGTGTTACATTAGATTCACTAGTAGCAGTGAGAAAAACATCACGGGGTGGTGCGCATTGTATGGGTGTGTGTTACATTAGATTCACTACTATGAGTGAGAAAAACATCACGGGGTGGTGCGCATTGTATGGGTGTGTGTTACATTACATTCACTAGTAGGAGTGAGAAAAACATCACGGGGTGGTGCGCATTGTATGGGTGTGTGTTACATTACATTCACTAGTAGGAGTGAGAAAAACATCACGGGGTGGTGCGCATTGAATGGGTGTGTGTTACATTACATACACTAGTAGGAGTGAGAAAAACATCACGGGGTGGTGCGCATTGTATGGGTGTGTGTTACATTACATTCACTAGTAGGAGTGAGAAAAACACCACGGGGTGGTGCGCATCTTATGGGTGTGTGTTACATTACATTCACTAGTAGGAGTGAGAAAAACATCACGGGGTGGTGCGCATCGTATGGGTGTGTGTTACATTACATTCACTAGTAGGAGTGAGAAAAACATCACGGGGTGGTGCGCATCGTATGGGTGTGTGTTACATTAGATTCACTAGTAGCAGTGAGAAAAACATCACGGGGTGGTGCGCATCGTATGGGTGTGTGTTACATTACATTCACTAGTAGCAGTGAGAAAAACATCACGGGGTGGTGCGCATCGTATGGGTGTGTGTTACATTACATTCACTAGTAGGAGTGACAAAATCATCACGGGGTGGTGCGCATTGTATGGGTGTGCGTTACATTAGATTCACTAGTAGGAGTGAGAAAAACATCACGGGGTTGTGCGCATTGTATGGGTGTGCGTTACATTAGATTCACTAGTAGGAGTGAGAAAAACATCACGGGGTGGTGCGCATTGTATGGGTGTGTGTTACATTAGATTCACTAGTAGCAGTGAGAAAAACATCACGGGGTGGTGCCCATCGTATGGGTGTGTGTTACATTAGATTCACTAGTAGCAGTGAGAAAAACATCACGGGGTGGTGCGCATCGTATGGGTGTGTGTTACATTAGATTCACTAGTAGCAGTGAGAAAAACATCACGGGGTGGTGCGCATTGTATGGGTGTGTGTTACATTAGATTCACGAGTAGGAGTGAGAAAAACTTCACGGGGTGGTGCGCATCGTATGGGTGTGTGTTACATTACATTCACGAGTAGGAGTGAGAAAAACTTCACGGGGTGGTGCGCATTGTATGTCTGTGTGTTACATTAGATTCACTACTAGGAGTGAGAAAAACATCACGGGGTGGTGCGCATTGTATGGGTGTGTGTTACATTAGATTCACGAGTAGGAGTGAGAAAAACATCACGGGGTGGTGCGCATTGTATGTGTGTGTGTTACATTAGATTCACTACTAGGAGTGAGAAAAACATCACGGGGTGGTGCGCATTGTATGGGTGTGTGTTACATTAGATTCACGAGTAGGAGTGAGAAAAACATCACGGGGTGGTGCGCATTGTATGGGTGTGTGTTACATTAGATTCACGAGTAGGAGTGAGAAAAACATCACGGGGTGGTGCGCATTGTATGGGTGTGTGTTACATTAGATTCACTAGTAGCAGTGAGAAAAACATCACGGGGTGGTGCGCATTGTATGGGTGTGTGTTACATTAGATTCACTAGTAGCAGTGAGAAAAACATCACGGGGTGTTGCGCATTGTATGGGTGTGTGTTACATTAGATTCACTACTCGGAGTGAGAAAAACATCACGGGGTGGTGCGCATTGTATGGGTGTGTGTTACATTAGATTCACGAGTAGGAGTGAGAAAAACATCACGGGGTGGTGCGCATTGTATGGGTGTGTGTTACATTACATTCACGACTAGGAGTGAGAAAAACATCACGGGGTGGTGCGCATTGAATGGGTGTGTGTTACATTACATTCACTAGTAGGAGTGAGAAAAACATCACGGGGTGGTGCGCATTGTATGGGTGTGTGTTAGATTACATTCACTAGTAGGAGTGAGAAAAACATCACGGGGTGGTGCGCATTGTATGGGTGTGTGTTACATTAGATTCACTAGTAGCAGTGAGAAAAACATCACGGGGTGGTGCGCATCGTACGGGTGTGTGTTACATTAGATTCACTAGTAGCAGTGAGAAAAACATCACGGGGTGGTGCGCATTGTATGTGTGTGTGTTACATTAGATTCACTAGTAGGAGTGAGAAAAACATCACGGGGTGGTGCGCATTTTATGGGTGTGTGTTACATTAGATTCACTACTAGGAGTGAGAAAACATCAAGGGGTGGTGCGCATCGTATGGGTGTGTGTTACATTAGATTCACTAGTAGGAGTGAGAAAAACATCACGGGGTGGTGCGCATCGTATGGGTGTGTATTACATTAGATTCACTAGTAGGAGTGAGAAAAACATCACGGGGTGGTGCGCATCGTATGGGTGTGTGTTACATTAGATTCACTAGTAGCAGTGAGAAAAACATCACGGGGTGGTGCGCATCGTATGGGTGTGTGTTACATTACATTCACTAGTAGCAGTGAGAAAAACATCACGTGGTGGTGCGCATCGTATGGGTGTGTGTTGCATTACATTCACTAGTAGGAGTGAGAAAAATATCACGGGGTGGTGCGCATCGTATGGGTGTGTGTTACATTACATTCACTAGTAGGAGTGACAAAATCATCACGGGGTGGTGTGCATCGTATGGGTGTGTGTTACATTACATTCACTAGTAGGAGTGAGAAAAACATCACGGCGTGGTGCGCATTGTATGGGTGTGTGTTACATTACATTCACTAGTAGGAGTGAGAAAAACATCACGGGGTGGTGCGCATTGTAAGGGTGTGTGTTACATTAGATTCACTAGTAGCAGTGAGAAAAACATCACGGGGTGGTGCGCATTGTATGGGTGTGTGTTACATTAGATTCACTACTATGAGTGAGAAAAACATCACGGGGTGGTGCGCATTGTATGGGTGTGTGTTACATTACATTCACTAGTAGGAGTGAGAAAAACATCACGGGGTGGTGCGCATTGTATGGGTGTGTGTTACATTACATTCACTAGTAGGAGTGAGAAAAACATCACGGGGTGGTGCGCATTGAATGGGTGTGTGTTACATTACATACACTAGTAGGAGTGAGAAAAACATCACGGTGTGGTGCGCATTGTATGGGTGTGTGTTACATTACATTCACTAGTAGGAGTGAGAAAAACACCACGGGGTGGTGCGCATCTTATGGGTGTGTGTTACATTACATTCACTAGTAGGAGTGAGAAAAACATCACGGGGTGGTGCGCATCGTATGGGTGTGTGTTACATTACATTCACTAGTAGGAGTGAGAAAAACATCACGGGGTGGTGCGCATCGTATGGGTGTGTGTTACATTAGATTCACTAGTAGCAGTGAGAAAAACATCACGGGGTGGTGCGCATCGTATGGGTGTGTGTTACATTAGATTCACTAGTAGCAGTGAGAAAAACATCACGGGGTTGTGCGCATTGTATGGGTGTGTGTTACATTACATTCACTAGTAGGAGTGACAAAATCATCACGGGGTGGTGCGCATTGTATGGGTGTGCGTTACATTAGATTCACTAGTAGGAGTGAGAAAAACATCATGGGGTTGTGCGCATTGTATGGGTGTGCGTTACATTAGATTCACTAGTAGGAGTGAGAAAAACATCACGGGGTGGTGCGCATTGTATGGGTGTGTGTTACATTAGATTCACTAGTAGCAGTGAGAAAAACATCACGGGGTGGTGCGCATCGTATGGGTGTGTGTTACATTAGATTCACTAGTAGCAGTGAGAAAAACATCACGGGGTGGTGCGCATCGTATGGGTGTGTGTTACATTAGATTCACTAGTAGCAGTGAGAAAAACATCACGGGGTGGTGCGCATCGTATGGGTGTGTGTTACATTAGATTCACTAGTAGCAGTGAGAAAAACATCACGGGGTGGTGCGCATCGTATGGGTGTGTGTTACATTAGATTCACTAGTAGCAGTGAGAAAAACATCACGGGGTGGTGCGCATTGTATGTGCGTGTGTTACATTAGATTCACTAGTAGGAGTGAGAAAAACATCACGGGGTGGTGCGCATTTTATGGGTGTGTGTTACATTAGATTCACTAGTAGGAGTGAGAAAAACATCACGGGGTGGTGCGCATCGTATGGGTGTGTGTTACGTTAGATTCACTAGTAGCAGTGAGAAAAACATCACGTGGTGGTGCGCATCGTATGGGTGTGCGTTACGTTAGATTCACTAGTAGGAGTGAGAAAAACATCACGGGGTGGTGCGCATTGTACGGGTTTGCGTTACATTAGATTCACTAGTAGGAGTGAGAAAAACATCACGGGGTGGTGCGCATTGTATGGGTGTGTGTTACATTACATTCACTAGTAGGAGTGAGAAAAACATCATGTGGTGGTGCGCATTGTATGGGTGTGTGTTACATTACATTCACTAGTAGGAGTGAGAAAAACAGCACGGGGTGGTGCGCATTGTATGGGTGTGTGTTACATTACATTCACTAGTAGGAGTGAGAAAAACATCACGGGGTGGTGCGCATTGTAAGGGTGTGTGTTACATTAGATTCACTAGTAGCAGTGAGAAAAACATCACGGGGTGGTGCGCATTGTATGGGTGTGTGTTACATTAGATTCACTACTATGAGTGAGAAAAACATCACGGGGTGGTGCGCATTGTATGGGTGTGTGTTACATTACATTCACTAGTAGGAGTGAGAAAAACATCACGGGGTGGTGCGCATTGTATGGGTGTGTGTTACATTACATTCACTAGTAGGAGTGAGAAAAACATCACGGGGTGGTGCGCATTGAATGGGTGTGTGTTACATTACATACACTAGTAGGAGTGAGAAAAACATCACGGGGTGGTGCGCATTGTATGGGTGTGTGTTACATTACATTCACTAGTAGGAGTGAGAAAAACACCACGGGGTGGTGCGCATCTTATGGGTGTGTGTTACATTACATTCACTAGTAGGAGTGAGAAAAACATCACGGGGTGGTGCGCATCGTATGTGTGTGTGTTACATTACATTCACTAGTAGGAGTGAGAAAAACATCACGGGGTGGTGCGCATCGTATGGGTGTGTGTTACATTAGATTCACTAGTAGCAGTGAGAAAAACATCACGGGGTGGTGCGCATCGTATGGGTGTGTGTTACATTAGATTCACTAGTAGGAGTGAGAAAAACATCACGGGGTGGTGCGCATTGTATGGGTGTGTGTTACATTAGATTCACTAGTAGCAGTGAGAAAAACATCACGGGGTGGTGCCCATCGTATGGGTGTGTGTTACATTAGATTCACTAGTAGCAGTGAGAAAAACATCACGGGGTGGTGCGCATCGTATGGGTGTGTGTTACATTAGATTCACTAGTAGCAGTGAGAAAAACATCACGGGGTGGTGCGCATTGTATGGGTGTGTGTTACATTAGATTCACGAGTAGGAGTGAGAAAAACTTCACGGGGTGGTGCGCATCGTATGGGTGTGTGTTACATTACATTCACGAGTAGGAGTGAGAAAAACTTCACGGGGTGGTGCGCATTGTATGTCTGTGTGTTACATTAGATTCACTACTAGGAGTGAGAAAAACATCACGGGGTGGTGCGCATTGTATGGGTGTGTGTTACATTAGATTCACGAGTAGGAGTGAGAAAAACATCACGGGGTGGTGCGCATTGTATGTGTGTGTGTTACATTAGATTCACTACTAGGAGTGAGAAAAACATCACGGGGTGGTGCGCATTGTATGGGTGTGTGTTACATTAGATTCACGAGTAGGAGTGAGAAAAACATCACGGGGTGGTGCGCATTGTATGGGTGTGTGTTACATTAGATTCACGAGTAGGAGTGAGAAAAACATCACGGGGTGGTGCGCATTGTATGGGTGTGTGTTACATTAGATTCACTAGTAGCAGTGAGAAAAACATCACGGGGTGGTGCGCATTGTATGGGTGTGTGTTACATTAGATTCACTAGTAGCAGTGAGAAAAACATCACGGGGTGTTGCGCATTGTATGGGTGTGTGTTACATTAGATTCACTACTCGGAGTGAGAAAAACATCACGGGGTGGTGCGCATTGTATGGGTGTGTGTTACATTAGATTCACGAGTAGGAGTGAGAAAAACATCACGGGGTGGTGCGCATTGTATGGGTGTGTGTTACATTACATTCACGACTAGGAGTGAGAAAAACATCACGGGGTGGTGCGCATTGAATGGGTGTGTGTTACATTACATTCACTAGTAGGAGTGAGAAAAACATCACGGGGTGGTGCGCATTGTATGGGTGTGTGTTAGATTACATTCACTAGTAGGAGTGAGAAAAACATCACAGGGTGGTGCGCATTGTATGGGTGTGTGTTACATTAGATTCACTAGTAGCAGTGAGAAAAACATCACGGGGTGGTGCGCATCGTACGGGTGTGTGTTACATTAGATTCACTAGTAGCAGTGAGAAAAACATCACGGGGTGGTGCGCATTGTATGTGTGTGTGTTACATTAGATTCACTAGTAGGAGTGAGAAAAACATCACGGGGTGGTGCGCATTTTATGGGTGTGTGTTACATTAGATTCACTACTAGGAGTGAGAAAAACATCACGGGGTGGTGCGCATCGTATGGGTGTGTGTTACGTTAGATTCACTAGTAGCAGTGAGAAAAACATCACGTGGTGGTGCGCATCGTATGGGTGTGCGTTACGTTAGATTCACTAGTAGGAGTGAGAAAAACATCACGGGGTGGTGCGCATTGTACGGGTTTGCGTTACATTAGATTCACTAGTAGGAGTGAGAAAAACATCACGGGGTGGTGCGCATTGTATGGGTGTGTGTTACATTACATTCACTAGTAGGAGTGAGAAAAACATCATGTGGTGGTGCGCATTGTATGGGTGTGTGTTACATTACATTCACTAGTAGGAGTGAGAAAAACAGCACGGGGTGGTGCGCATTGTATGGGTGTGTGTTACATTACATTCACTAGTAGGAGTGAGAAAAACATCACGGGGTGGTGCGCATTGTAAGGGTGTGTGTTACATTAGATTCACTAGTAGCAGTGAGAAAAACATCACGGGGTGGTGCGCATTGTATGGGTGTGTGTTACATTAGATTCACTACTATGAGTGAGAAAAACATCACGGGGTGGTGCGCATTGTATGGGTGTGTGTTACATTACATTCACTAGTAGGAGTGAGAAAAACATCACGGGGTGGTGCGCATTGTATGGGTGTGTGTTACATTACATTCACTAGTAGGAGTGAGAAAAACATCACGGGGTGGTGCGCATTGAATGGGTGTGTGTTACATTACATACACTAGTAGGAGTGAGAAAAACATCACGGGGTGGTGCGCATTGTATGGGTGTGTGTTACATTACATTCACTAGTAGGAGTGAGAAAAACACCACGGGGTGGTGCGCATCTTATGGGTGTGTGTTACATTACATTCACTAGTAGGAGTGAGAAAAACATCACGGGGTGGTGCGCATCGTATGTGTGTGTGTTACATTACATTCACTAGTAGGAGTGAGAAAAACATCACGGGGTGGTGCGCATCGTATGGGTGTGTGTTACATTAGATTCACTAGTAGCAGTGAGAAAAACATCACGGGGTGGTGCGCATCGTATGGGTGTGTGTTACATTAGATTCACTAGTAGGAGTGAGAAAAACATCACGGGGTGGTGCGCATTGTATGGGTGTGTGTTACATTAGATTCACTAGTAGCAGTGAGAAAAACATCACGGGGTGGTGCCCATCGTATGGGTGTGTGTTACATTAGATTCACTAGTAGCAGTGAGAAAAACATCACGGGGTGGTGCGCATCGTATGGGTGTGTGTTACATTAGATTCACTAGTAGCAGTGAGAAAAACATCACGGGGTGGTGCGCATTGTATGGGTGTGTGTTACATTAGATTCACGAGTAGGAGTGAGAAAAACTTCACGGGGTGGTGCGCATCGTATGGGTGTGTGTTACATTACATTCACGAGTAGGAGTGAGAAAAACTTCACGGGGTGGTGCGCATTGTATGTCTGTGTGTTACATTAGATTCACTACTAGGAGTGAGAAAAACATCACGGGGTGGTGCGCATTGTATGGGTGTGTGTTACATTAGATTCACGAGTAGGAGTGAGAAAAACATCACGGGGTGGTGCGCATTGTATGTGTGTGTGTTACATTAGATTCACTACTAGGAGTGAGAAAAACATCACGGGGTGGTGCGCATTGTATGGGTGTGTGTTACATTAGATTCACGAGTAGGAGTGAGAAAAACATCACGGGGTGGTGCGCATTGTATGGGTGTGTGTTACATTAGATTCACGAGTAGGAGTGAGAAAAACATCACGGGGTGGTGCGCATTGTATGGGTGTGTGTTACATTAGATTCACTAGTAGCAGTGAGAAAAACATCACGGGGTGGTGCGCATTGTATGGGTGTGTGTTACATTAGATTCACTAGTAGCAGTGAGAAAAACATCACGGGGTGTTGCGCATTGTATGGGTGTGTGTTACATTAGATTCACTACTCGGAGTGAGAAAAACATCACGGGGTGGTGCGCATTGTATGGGTGTGTGTTACATTAGATTCACGAGTAGGAGTGAGAAAAACATCACGGGGTGGTGCGCATTGTATGGGTGTGTGTTACATTACATTCACGACTAGGAGTGAGAAAAACATCACGGGGTGGTGCGCATTGAATGGGTGTGTGTTACATTACATTCACTAGTAGGAGTGAGAAAAACATCACGGGGTGGTGCGCATTGTATGGGTGTGTGTTAGATTACATTCACTAGTAGGAGTGAGAAAAACATCACAGGGTGGTGCGCATTGTATGGGTGTGTGTTACATTAGATTCACTAGTAGCAGTGAGAAAAACATCACGGGGTGGTGCGCATCGTACGGGTGTGTGTTACATTAGATTCACTAGTAGCAGTGAGAAAAACATCACGGGGTGGTGCGCATTGTATGTGTGTGTGTTACATTAGATTCACTAGTAGGAGTGAGAAAAACATCACGGGGTGGTGCGCATTTTATGGGTGTGTGTTACATTAGATTCACTACTAGGAGTGAGAAAACATCAAGGGGTGGTGCGCATCGTATGGGTGTGTGTTACATTAGATTCACTAGTAGGAGTGAGAAAAACATCACGGGGTGGTGCGCATCGTATGGGTGTGTATTACATTAGATTCACTAGTTGGAGTGAGAAAAACATCACGGGGTGGTGCGCATCGTATGGGTGTGTGTTACATTAGATTCACTAGTAGCAGTGAGAAAAACATCACGGGGTGGTGCGCATCGTATGGGTGTGTGTTACATTACATTCACTAGTAGCAGTGAGAAAAACATCACGTGGTGGTGCGCATCGTATGGGTGTGTGTTGCATTACATTCACTAGTAGGAGTGAGAAAAATATCACGGGGTGGTGCGCATCGTATGGGTGTGTGTTACATTACATTCACTAGTAGGAGTGACAAAATCATCACGGGGTGGTGTGCATCGTATGGGTGTGTGTTACATTACATTCACTAGTAGGAGTGAGAAAAACATCACGGCGTGGTGCGCATTGTATGGGTGTGTGTTACATTACATTCACTAGTAGGAGTGAGAAAAACATCACGGGGTGGTGCGCATTGTAAGGGTGTGTGTTACATTAGATTCACTAGTAGCAGTGAGAAAAACATCACGGGGTGGTGCGCATTGTATGGGTGTGTGTTACATTAGATTCACTACTATGAGTGAGAAAAACATCACGGGGTGGTGCGCATTGTATGGGTGTGTGTTACATTACATTCACTAGTAGGAGTGAGAAAAACATCACGGGGTGGTGCGCATTGTATGGGTGTGTGTTACATTACATTCACTAGTAGGAGTGAGAAAAACATCACGGGGTGGTGCGCATTGAATGGGTGTGTGTTACATTACATACACTAGTAGGAGTGAGAAAAACATCACGGTGTGGTGCGCATTGTATGGGTGTGTGTTACATTACATTCACTAGTAGGAGTGAGAAAAACACCACGGGGTGGTGCGCATCTTATGGGTGTGTGTTACATTACATTCACTAGTAGGAGTGAGAAAAACATCACGGGGTGGTGCGCATCGTATGGGTGTGTGTTACATTACATTCACTAGTAGGAGTGAGAAAAACATCACGGGGACCTCGGCCCGTACCCAGCAGCGCCTGGCCGTCGGTGAGCGGAGGAGGAGCTGCGCGGACCCGGAGCCGCCTGCAGAGGCCCCGTCCTTTGTCTGGAGGAGGAGGGGTCCCGGGTTCCTGGGGCACCTCGGCCCGTACCCAGCAGCGCCTGGCCGTCGGTGTGCGGAGGAGGAGCTGCGCGGACCCGGAGCCGCCTGCAGAGGCCCCGTCCTTTGTCTGGAGGAGGAGGGGTCCCGGGTTCCGGGGGCACCTCGGCCCGTACCCAGCAGCGCCTGGCCGTCGGTGAGCGGAGGAGGAGCTGCGCGGACCCGGAGCCGCCTGCAGAGGCCCCGTCCTTTGTCTGGAGGAGGAAGGGTCCCGGGTTCCGGGGGCACCTCGGCCCGTACCCAGCAGCGCCTGGCCGTCGGTGAGCGGAGGAGGAGCTGCGCGGACCCGGAGCCGCCTGCAGAGGCCCCGTCCTTTGTCTGGAGGAGGAGGGGTCCCGGGTTCCTGGGGCACCTCGGCCCGTACCCAGCAGCGCCTGGCCGTCGGTGTGCGGAGGAGGAGCTGCGCGGACCCGGAGCCGCCTGCAGAGGCCCCGTCCTTTGTCTGGAGGAGGAGGGGTCCCGGGTTCCTGGGGCACCTCGGCCCGTACCCAGCAGCGCCTGGCCGTCGGTGAGCGGAGGAGGAGCTGCGCGGACCCGGAGCCGCCTGCAGAGGCCCCGTCCTTTGTCTGGAGGAGGAGGGGTCCCGGGTTCCGGGGGCACCTCGGCCCGTACCCAGCAGCGCCTGGCCGTCGGTGAGCGGAGGAGGAGCTGCGCGGACCCGGAGCCGCCTGCAGAGGCCCCGTCCTTTGCCTGGAGGAGGAGGGGTCCCGGGTTCCTGGGGCACCTCGGCCCGTACCCAGCAGCGCCTGGCCGTCGGTGTGCGGAGGAGGAGCTGCGCGGACCCGGAGCCGCCTGCAGAGGCCCCGTCCTTTGTCTGGAGGAGGAGGGGTCCCGGGTTCCTGGGGCACCTCGGCCTGTACCCAGCAGCGCCTGGCCGTCGGTGTGAGGAGGAGGAGCTGCGCGGACCCGGAGCCGCCTGCAGAGGCCCCGTCCTTTGTCTGGAGGAGGAGGGGTCCCGGGTTCCTGGGGCACCTCGGCCGGTACCCAGCCGCGCCTGGCCGTCGGTGTGCGGAGGAGGAGCTGCGCGGACCCGGAGCCGCCTGCAGAGGCCCCTTCCTTTGTCTGGAGGAGGAGGGGTCCCGGGTTCCTGAGGCACCTCGGCCTGAGCCCAGCCGCGCATAGCCATCTGCGTGCAGAGGAGGAGCGGGGTAGATCCGGAGTGCCCGCAGGAGGCCCTTCCTTTGTCTGGAGGTTTGTGGATATCTCTGCCAGCAGGGAGGGATCACAGGCTCCTGAGGCACTGCGGTCTGTGGTGAGTACCCTAACCCGGCTGCGATCCAAGAGCTGTGGATCTACCAAGGGGCAGGTGGGTGCACAGTGTCCCTGAGGCCCAGCTTGTCTGGAACCGCGGAGTTCTGATCAAGCAGAGAAGGGCCATTGGTTCTGCAGGCCCAATGGCCTGGGGTAGAGGGGTGCCAGAGTCTCAGTAGCTGCAAACATAGAAGGGGATTTTCAACAGATCCTGAGGAGGCTTTCAAATAACACTTGAAACACAGAAATATAGGAAAATGACAAAACGAAAGACCAAATTACAACCTCAAACCTCCAGCCCAACTCAGGAAACCCTAGGAGAAGTGTATTTAGAAGAAAATATATCCCATCCTCCTCATATATTAGACACAATAGCTACTGAAGTTGACAAGCAACTCCAGGAAGCTTTAAAGAAATTCAAACTCGAAATAATTTCTCAGATAAAAGAAGAAATGATAAAAGAAATGAAAGAGATTCTAAATATATCTAAAGAAAACACAGATAAAAAATTGGAGGAATTAAACAAAAAGATAGAATCCCTAGACGAGCAATATAAGAAACAAACAGAATACATAATGCAGATGCACAGAGATATACAGGAAATAAAAAACTCCACTGAAAGTTGTAAAAACCGCCTTAATGAAAGTGAAGACAGAATTTCAGACCTTGAAGACAGGATTGCAGCAAGTGAACAGGAAAGGAAAGATCTTTTAAAAATAACAAGGAATCAGGAAATAACAATTCAACAACTGCAAGATGATGCAAAGAAGAATAACATAAGAATGATAGGGATTAATGAAAAAGAAGGAGACAACATAAAGGATATCAAGAGGATATTTAGAGAAGCAATAGCTGAAAACTTCCCAAGCATGAGATCAGAAACTGACATCAGGATCAGTGAAGCATATAGAACTCCAAATAGTCATAACCAAAATAAAACTACACCCAGACATATAATAATCACCATCCCAGAAATCCAACACAAGAATAGATTATTAAAAGCTGTCAGAGAGAAAAGACAGATCACTTATAAAGGAAAACCTATCAGAATCACAGCAGACTTCTCAGCACAAACAATAAAGTCAAGAAGAGCATGGAGTGAAGTATTCCAGATCCTAAAGCAAAATGATTTCCAACCTAGACTGATATATCCTGCAACACTATCATTTAAAATAGATGGTGAAATACGAAACTTCCATGACAAAGAACAGCTGAAGAACTTCATGAACACCAAACCAACCCTGCAAAAAATATTGAAAGACAGTTTAGATACACAAAGGAAAAAACCACTAAGCAAAGCAAATAATTAAACAGAACAGAAAGATAAAGATGCAACAACAGAGAGATAAGAATCCTACAATTAAACAACATTTAACAGTAATAACCATTAATGTAAATGGTCTCAATGCACCAATCAAAAGAAACAGACTAGCAGAATGGATCAAGAAACAAAATCCAACCATATGCTGTTTACAGGAAACCCATCTAACCCAGAAGGATACTCACAGACTGAAAGTCAAAGGATGGAAAACAATTCTTCATGCAGCAGGAATCCAAAAAAAGGCAGGAGTAGCCATTCTGTTTGCAGACAACGTGAACTTTAAACCAACAATGACCATAAAGGACAAAGAAGGTCACTACATACTCGTAAGGGGAAAACTCCAAGAGGAAGAGATAACTATCTTAAATATATACGCACCAAACTCCAGAGCGCCCAGTTATATAAAACAATTATTAACAGAAATGAAAACTCAAATTATCAGTAACACAATTGTAACGGGAGACCTTAATACGCCATTGACACCAAGGGACAGATCGACCAGACAGAAAATGAGTAAAGAAATAACAGAACTGAATCATACCTGTGAACAAATGGGTTTGATAGACATATACAGAATGTTCCACCCAACAACATCAGAATACACATTCTTCTCAGCAGTACATGGATCATTTTCTAAAATAGACCATATATTAGCTCATAAAACATATTTAAACAAGTGCAAAAGAGCTGAAATCATCCCTTGCATGTTATCGGATCACAGCGCTCTGAAATTAGAAATTAATGATAAAAGATACCGCAAAAATCCCACAAACACATGGAAACTGAATAACACACTCTTGAGTAATCAGTGGGTCACAGAAGAAATTAAAGAAGAAATCAAACAATACCTAAAAGAAAATGAAAATGCAGATACAACTTACCGGAATCTGTGGGATACAATGAAAGCCGTTCTGAGAGGAAAATTTATTGCACTGAGTTCCCACATCAGGAAAACAGAACGAATACAAATAAATAACTTGATGCTACACCTCAAACAGCTAGAAAAGGAAGAGCAAGTCAAGCCCAAAGCCAAAAGAAGAGAGGAAATTATAAAAATCAGAGCAGAAATCAATGCAATAGAGACTAAGAAAACAATCCAAAGGATCAACAAATCAAAGAGTTGGTTCTTTGAAAGAATAAATAAAATCGATAAGCCCCTAGCCAACCTTATTAAAAAAAGGGAAGAAAAAGCTCAAATTCATGCAATAAGAAATGAAAAAGGAGAAGTCACTACAGACCCAATAGAAATACAGAAGATCATCAACACCTATTTTGAAAACCTCTACTCTCAAAAGTTTGATAACACAGAAGAAATAGACAGTTTCTTAGAAGCATATGAAGTGCCAAAGCTAGATCAAGAGGATGTAAAACTGTTGAATAACCCAATCTCGGTTACTGAAATTGAAAATGTAATTAAGTCCTTACCCACCAAGAAGAGCCCAGGCCCAGATGGATTCACTGCAGAATTCTACAAGAAATACAAAGAAGACCTAATGCCGACACTCCTCAAACTATTCAATGAAATTGAAAGGGAAGCAATCCTGCCTAAGTCATTCCTGGAAGCAAATATCACTCTAGTACCAAAACCTGAGAAAGACCCAACTAAAAAAGAGAACTATAGACCGATCTCCCTAATGAACACAGATGCAAAAATCCTCAATAAAATATTGGCAAATAGGATCCAGCAAATCATCAAGAAGATTATACACCATGACCAAGTGGGATTCATCCCAGGAATGCAAGGATGGTTCAACATACGCAAATCAATAAATGTAATTCACCATATCAATAAAGCCAAAAATAAGAATCACATGATCATTTCTATAGATGCAGAAAAAGCCTTCGATAAGGTCCAACATTTATTCATGATAAAAACTCTACAGAAAATTGGAATAGATGGTCTTTACCTCAATATAATAAAGGCCATTTATGACAAACCAACAGCCAGCATCATACTAAATGGCCAAAAATTGAAAGCCTTTACTTTAAAATCAGGCACAAGACAAGGATGTCCTTTATCACCACTCCTATTTAATATAGTACTGGAAGTACTAGCCAGAGCAATTAGGCAAGAAAGAGAAATAAAAGGGGTAAAGATAGGAAAAGAAGAAGTTAAGTTGTCATTGTTTGCAGATGACATGATACTCTACATAGAAGACCCCCTAAGCTCCATTGAAAGACTCTTAGATACAATAAATAAATTCAGTAATGTGGCTGGATACAAAATCAATACTCAGAAATCAATAGCATTCCTATACACAAACAACAAAACCACAGAGAGGGAAATAAGGGAAACTGGTCTATTCACATTAGCAAGCAAAAAAATGAAATATTTAGGAATTACTCTTACAAAAGAAGTGAAAGACTTATACAGTGAAAACTATATTACACTGAAAAAGGAAATTGAAGATGATCTCAGAAAATGGAAAGACATCCCTTGCTCATGGATAGGAAGAACAAACATTGTGAAGATGGCCATTCTCCCAAAACTCTTATACAGATTCAATGCAATCCCAATAGAAATACCATCAACATACCTTATAGATCTAGAGAAATCACTCCTAAATTTCATCTGGAACCAGAAGAGACCTAGAATCACAAAAGCAATTCTAAGCAGCAAAGACAAAGCAGGAGGCATCACAATCCCTGACTTGAAATTATACTACAAAGCAACAGTAGTAAAATCAACATGGTATTGGAATCAAAACAGAGCTGAAGATCAATGGAATAGATTAGAAGATACAACCACAACTACAAACACACTCAACCACCTTATCTTCGATAAAGGAGCCAAGCAGGTTCACTGGAAGAACGACAGTCTCTTTAATAAATGGTGCTGGAAAAACTGGCTCTCCATTTGCCGAAAACTAAAGCTAGACCCATGTCTATCACCATGTACTAAATTAAAATCTAAATGGGTCAAAGATCTGAATATTAAAACAGAAACGCTAAATCTATTGGAAGACAAATTGGGTAGAAACCTTGGAGGCATAGGAGTAGGTAGAGAATTCATGAATAGGACTCAAACTGCACGGGAAATACTTCCCAGAATCAATAACTGGGACCTCTTCTTATTAAAAAGTTTTTGCATGTCAAAAGAAATCTCCAGCATAGTGAAAAGAAAACCCACAAACTGGGAAAAGATTTTAGTGAACTCTCTCTCAGACAAGGGCCTCTTGTCTAAAACATATAAAGAATTAAAAAAACTCAGACCTTCAAAATTCAAAGATCCAATCCAAAAATGGGCATCTGAGATGAATACGCAATTCTCAGATGAAGAAATGCAAATGGCAAATAAATACATGAAAAAATGCTCATCATCATTGGCCATTAGAGAAATGCAAATTAAAACCACACTGAGATACCATCTCACTCCTGAAAGAATGGCCAGGATCAAGAAAACCAACAACAACAAATGCTGGAGAGGCTGTGGGGAAAAAGGAACTCTCCTGCACTGTTGGTGGGAGTGTAGACTGGTACAGCCTTTGTGGAGATCTGTCTGGAGGTTTCTCAAAAAGTTGGGATTGGAAATCCCATTTATTCCAGCTATTCCACTTCTAGGCATATTCCCAGAAGAACTGAAAGCATCATACCACAGGGATATATGTGCACCTATGTTTATAGCAGCACAATTTGTAATCGCCAGATCTTGGAAACAACCCAAGTGTCCATCAACTGAGGAATGGATAAAAAAGTTGTGGTATTTCTATACAATGGAGTATTATTCAGCTATAAAGAAGGATTGCATTGAGATATTTATCAATAAATGGGCGCAGCTTGAGACCATACTCATAAGTGAAATAAATCAATCTCGCATGTATGAATACCGAATAGTTTCCCTAATGTAAGTAATGATTCAAATATATAAAAATATGTGATAATCATGATTCCCCATTAGGTGGCCTTGAAGCCTTATAAAATTTTCACTTATTAATTAGAAAGGCTTTACTCTGGGCTTTTTGATATGGAAATATTTGAAGCTATAGTATATGAAGTTTTATCCAAATATTTTAAGGAAAAAGACAGACACTATGGTAACTACTATTCTTTAAAAAAAAGTTATTTAGCTATTTCTTATGTTTATTTTAATTAAGGGAAAAACTTAAAAAATTAGGATATATAGTAGTAACTCTTTTTGATCTCCTATTAACTTGTTTTGAAGTCCTGTAATACTCCCAAGATCTTGTTTTGACTGATTAGACTCTGTTCCATTCTGTGCGACAGTAGCAAGTTTGAAGGTATAGGCAACTAATTTGAAGGCAATAAGATTCACAAAGATGCCCATTCTGGTTTGACTATTGTCTCCTTTGGAAGTCCTGCAATGTTCACAATGCCTAAGTTTTATTGGTCTTGTTCTCCACTGTTTTGTCCGGCTTTATAATATCTAATGAGATGGACAATTCCTTTTAAGGAAACAAGAGACAATGTTGATAACCATTGTTGATGACCTTGTACTCTGTTCTACATCATGTGCTATGTCTATCCTTGGTTTGGACTTACAGCTTTGTTTTGCCATATTTGACTTTATTATCTCCCCCCCAAGAGAGTAATGAGAACTGAGGAGTAATAAAATCCAAAATGTGTAAATTTTGTTATAAAAAAGAGAGGGAGGGAAAAAAAAAAAGAGCTCTAACGGATATAACAACAAGTGTGTTTAGGGATGTTAAATAGCTGACTATATTAATGTTTTTGGATCATTGAACACAGCTGTTTGCAGTCTCTCCGTTTGAATGTCTACTTTGTATTCTTTGATACTGTGATTTGAGCAACTATTTCCAAGATGATATTATGTAATCTATTAACAGGTGATTTCTTACTATTATGTTTATTTTTTTTTTTTGTAGTTCTGTATTATGTGTAACCTTACACTGCTTTGTCTTGTTTTGTGTTTTTCTCTTTTTCCTCTTAAATAAAAAAAAAAAAAAAAAAAAAAAAAAAAAAAAAAACATCACGGGGTGGTGCGCATCGTATGGGTGTGTGTTACATTAGATTCACTAGTAGCAGTGAGAAAAACATCACGGGGTGGTGCGCATCGTATGGGTGTGTGTTACATTAGATTCACTAGTAGCAGTGAGAAAAACATCACGGGGTTGTGCGCATTGTATGGGTGTGTGTTACATTACATTCACTAGTAGGAGTGACAAAATCATCACGGGGTGGTGCGCATTGTATGGGTGTGCGTTACATTAGATTCACTAGTAGGAGTGAGAAAAACATCACGGGGTTGTGCGCATTGTATGGGTGTGCGTTACATTAGATTCACTAGTAGGAGTGAGAAAAACATCACGGGGTGGTGCGCATTGTATGGGTGTGTGTTACATTAGATTCACTAGTAGCAGTGAGAAAAACATCACGGGGTGGTGCGCATCGTATGGGTGTGTGTTACATTAGATTCACTAGTAGCAGTGAGAAAAACATCACGGGGTGGTGCGCATCGTATGGGTGTGTGTTACATTAGATTCACTAGTAGCAGTGAGAAAAACATCACGGGGTGGTGCGCATCGTACGGGTGTGTGTTACATTAGATTCACTAGTAGCAGTGAGAAAAACATCACGGGGTGGTGCGCATCGTATGGGTGTGTGTTACATTAGATTCACTAGTAGCAGTGAGAAAAACATCACGGGGTGGTGCGCATTGTATGTGCGTGTGTTACATTAGATTCACTAGTAGGAGTGAGAAAAACATCACGGGGTGGTGCGCATTTTATGGGTGTGTGTTACATTAGATTCACTAGTAGGAGTGAGAAAAACATCACGGGGTGGTGCGCATCGTATGGGTGTGTGTTACGTTAGATTCACTAGTAGCAGTGAGAAAAACATCACGTGGTGGTGCGCATCGTATGGGTGTGCGTTACGTTAGATTCACTAGTAGGAGTGAGAAAAACATCACGGGGTGGTGCGCATTGTACGGGTTTGCGTTACATTAGATTCACTAGTAGGAGTGAGAAAAACATCACGGGGTGGTGCGCATTGTATGGGTGTGTGTTACATTACATTCACTAGTAGGAGTGAGAAAAACATCATGTGGTGGTGCGCATTGTATGGGTGTGTGTTACATTACATTCACTAGTAGGAGTGAGAAAAACAGCACGGGGTGGTGCGCATTGTATGGGTGTGTGTTACATTACATTCACTAGTAGGAGTGAGAAAAACATCACGGGGTGGTGCGCATTGTAAGGGTGTGTGTTACATTAGATTCACTAGTAGCAGTGAGAAAAACATCACGGGGTGGTGCGCATTGTATGGGTGTGTGTTACATTAGATTCACTACTATGAGTGAGAAAAACATCACGGGGTGGTGCGCATTGTATGGGAGTGTGTTACATTACATTCACTAGTAGGAGTGAGAAAAACATCACGGGGTGGTGCGCATTGTATGGGTGTGTGTTACATTACATTCACTAGTAGGAGTGAGAAAAACATCACGGGGTGGTGCGCATTGAATGGGTGTGTGTTACATTACATACACTAGTAGGAGTGAGAAAAACATCACGGGGTGGTGCGCATTGTATGGGTGTGTGTTACATTACATTCACTAGTAGGAGTGAGAAAAACACCACGGGGTGGTGCGCATCTTATGGGTGTGTGTTACATTACATTCACTAGTAGGAGTGAGAAAAACATCACGGGGTGGTGCGCATCGTATGTGTGTGTGTTACATTACATTCACTAGTAGGAGTGAGAAAAACATCACGGGGTGGTGCGCATCGTATGGGTGTGTGTTACATTAGATTCACTAGTAGCAGTGAGAAAAACATCACGGGGTGGTGCGCATCGTATGGGTGTGTGTTACATTAGATTCACTAGTAGCAGTGAGAAAAACATCACGGGGTGGTGCGCATCGTATGGGTGTGTGTTACATTACATTCACTAGTAGGAGTGACAAAATCATCACGGGGTGGTGCGCATTGTATGGGTGTGCGTTACATTAGATTCACTAGTAGGAGTGAGAAAAACATCACGGGGTTGTGCGCATTGTATGGGTGTGCGTTACATTAGATTCACTAGTAGGAGTGAGAAAAACATCACGGGGTGGTGCGCATTGTATGGGTGTGTGTTACATTAGATTCACTAGTAGCAGTGAGAAAAACATCACGGGGTGGTGCGCATTGTATGGGTGTGTGTTACATTAGATTCACTAGTAGCAGTGAGAAAAACATCACGGGGTGGTGCGCATCGTATGGGTGTGTGTTACATTAGATTCACTAGTAGCAGTGAGAAAAACATCACGGGGTGGTGCGCATTGTATGGGTGTGTGTTACATTACATTCACTAGTAGGAGTGAGAAAAACATCACGGGGTGGTGCGCATTGTATAGGTGTGTGTTACATTACATTCACTAGTAGGAGTGAGAAAAACAGCACGGGGTGGTGCGCATTGTATGGGTGTGTGTTACATTACATTCACTAGTAGGAGTGGGAAAAACAGCACGGGGTGGTGCGCATTGTATGGGTGTGTGTTACATTACATTCACTAGTAGGAGTGAGAAAAACATCACGGGGTGGTGCGCATTGTATGGGTGTGTGTTACATTACATTCACTAGTAGGAGTGAGAAAATCATCACGGGGTGGTGCGCATTGTATGGGTGTGTGTTACATTACATTCACTAGTAGGAGTGAGAAAAACATCACGGGGTGGTGCGCATTGTATGGGTGTGTGTTACATTAGATTCACTAGTAGCAGCGAGAATAACATCACGGGGTGGTGCGCATTGTATGGGTGTGTGTTACATTAGATTCACTAGTAGCAGTGAGAAAAACATCACGGGGTGGTGCGCATTGTATGTCTGTGTGTTACATTAGATTCACTACTAGGAGTGAGAAAAACATCACGGGGTGGTGCGCATTGTATGGGTGTGTGTTACATTAGATTCACGAGTAGGAGTGAGAAAAACTTCACGGGGTGGTGCGCATTGTATGGGTGTGTGTTACATTACATTCACGAGTAGGAGTGAGAAAAACATCACGGGGTGGTGCGCATTGTATGGGTGTGTGTTACATTAGATTCACTAGTAGCAGTGAGAAAAACATCACGGGGTGGTGCGCATTGTATGGGTGTGTGTTACATTAGATTCACTAGTAGCAGTGAGAAAAACATCACGGGGTGGTGCGCATTGTATGTGTGTGTGTTACATTAGATTCACTACTAGGAGTGAGAAAAACATCACGGGGTGGTGCGCATTGTATGGGTGTGTGTTACATTAGATTCACGAGTAGGAGTGAGAAAAACATCACGGGGTGGTGCGCATTGTATGGGTGTGTGTTACATTAGATTCACTAGTAGCAGTGAGAAAAACATCACGGGGTGGTGCGCATTGTATGGGTGTGTGTTACATTAGATTCACTAGTAGCAGTGAGAAAAACATCACGGGGTGGTGCGCATTGTATGTGTGTGTGTTACATTAGATTCACTACTCGGAGTGAGAAAAACATCACGGGGTGGTGCGCATTGTATGGGTGTGTGTTACATTAGATTCACGAGTAGGAGTGAGAAAAACATCACGGGGTGGTGCGCATTGTATGGGTGTGTGTTACATTACATTCACGACTAGGAGTGAGAAAAACATCACGGGGTGGTGCGCATTGAATGGGTGTGTGTTACATTACATTCACTAGTAGGAGTGAGAAAAACATCACGGGGTGGTGCGCATTGTATGGGTGTGTGTTAGATTACATTCACTAGTAGGAGTGAGAAAAACAGCACGGGGTGGTGCGCATTGTATAGGTGTGTGTTACATTACATTCACTAGTAGGAGTGAGAAAAACAGCACGGGGTGGTGCGCATTGTATGTGTGTGTGTTACATTAGATTCACTAGTAGGAGTGAGAAAAACATCACGGGGTGGTGCGCATTTTATGGGTGTGTGTTACATTAGATTCACTACTAGGAGTGAGAAAACATCAAGGGGTGGTGCGCATCGTATGGGTGTGTGTTACATTAGATTCACTAGTAGGAGTGAGAAAAACATCACGGGGTGGTGCGCATCGTATGGGTGTGTATTACATTAGATTCACTAGTAGGAGTGAGAAAAACATCACGGGGTGGTGCGCATCGTATGGGTGTGTGTTACATTAGATTCACTAGTAGCAGTGAGAAAAACATCACGGGGTGGTGCGCATCGTATGGGTGTGTGTTACATTACATTCACTAGTAGCAGTGAGAAAAACATCACGTGGTGGTGCGCATCGTATGGGTGTGTGTTGCATTACATTCACTAGTAGGAGTGAGAAAAATATCACGGGGTGGTGCGCATCGTATGGGTGTGTGTTACATTACATTCACTAGTAGGAGTGACAAAATCATCACGGGGTGGTGTGCATCGTATGGGTGTGTGTTACATTACATTCACTAGTAGGAGTGAGAAAAACATCACGGCGTGGTGCGCATTGTATGGGTGTGTGTTACATTACATTCACTAGTAGGAGTGAGAAAAACATCACGGGGTGGTGCGCATTGTAAGGGTGTGTGTTACATTAGATTCACTAGTAGCAGTGAGAAAAACATCACGGGGTGGTGCGCATTGTATGGGTGTGTGTTACATTAGATTCACTACTATGAGTGAGAAAAACATCACGGGGTGGTGCGCATTGTATGGGTGTGTGTTACATTACATTCACTAGTAGGAGTGAGAAAAACATCACGGGGTGGTGCGCATTGTATGGGTGTGTGTTACATTACATTCACTAGTAGGAGTGAGAAAAACATCACGGGGTGGTGCGCATTGAATGGGTGTGTGTTACATTACATACACTAGTAGGAGTGAGAAAAACATCACGGGGTGGTGCGCATTGTATGGGTGTGTGTTACATTACATTCACTAGTAGGAGTGAGAAAAACACCACGGGGTGGTGCGCATCTTATGGGTGTGTGTTACATTACATTCACTAGTAGGAGTGAGAAAAACATCACGGGGTGGTGCGCATCGTATGGGTGTGTGTTACATTACATTCACTAGTAGGAGTGAGAAAAACATCACGGGGTGGTGCGCATCGTATGGGTGTGTGTTACATTAGATTCACTAGTAGCAGTGAGAAAAACATCACGGGGTGGTGCGCATCGTATGGGTGTGTGTTACATTAGATTCACTAGTAGCAGTGAGAAAAACATCACGGGGTTGTGCGCATTGTATGGGTGTGTGTTACATTACATTCACTAGTAGGAGTGACAAAATCATCACGGGGTGGTGCGCATTGTATGGGTGTGCGTTACATTAGATTCACTAGTAGGAGTGAGAAAAACATCACGGGGTTGTGCGCATTGTATGGGTGTGCGTTACATTAGATTCACTAGTAGGAGTGAGAAAAACATCACGGGGTGGTGCGCATTGTATGGGTGTGTGTTACATTAGATTCACTAGTAGCAGTGAGAAAAACATCACGGGGTGGTGCGCATCGTATGGGTGTGTGTTACATTAGATTCACTAGTAGCAGTGAGAAAAACATCACGGGGTGGTGCGCATCGTATGGGTGTGTGTTACATTAGATTCACTAGTAGCAGTGAGAAAAACATCACGGGGTGGTGCGCATCGTATGGGTGTGTGTTACATTAGATTCACTAGTAGCAGTGAGAAAAACATCACGGGGTGGTGCGCATCGTATGGGTGTGTGTTACATTAGATTCACTAGTAGCAGTGAGAAAAACATCACGGGGTGGTGCGCATTGTATGTGCGTGTGTTACATTAGATTCACTAGTAGGAGTGAGAAAAACATCACGGGGTGGTGCGCATTTTATGGGTGTGTGTTACATTAGATTCACTAGTAGGAGTGAGAAAAACATCACGGGGTGGTGCGCATCGTATGGGTGTGTGTTACGTTAGATTCACTAGTAGCAGTGAGAAAAACATCACGTGGTGGTGCGCATCGTATGGGTGTGCGTTACGTTAGATTCACTAGTAGGAGTGAGAAAAACATCACGGGGTGGTGCGCATTGTACGGGTTTGCGTTACATTAGATTCACTAGTAGGAGTGAGAAAAACATCACGGGGTGGTGCGCATTGTATGGGTGTGTGTTACATTACATTCACTAGTAGGAGTGAGAAAAACATCATGTGGTGGTGCGCATTGTATGGGTGTGTGTTACATTACATTCACTAGTAGGAGTGAGAAAAACAGCAAGGGGTGGTGCGCATTGTATGGGTGTGTGTTACATTACATTCACTAGTAGGAGTGAGAAAAACATCACGGGGTGGTGCGCATTGTAAGGGTGTGTGTTACATTAGATTCACTAGTAGCAGTGAGAAAAACATCACGGGGTGGTGCGCATTGTATGGGTGTGTGTTACATTAGATTCACTACTATGAGTGAGAAAAACATCACGGGGTGGTGCGCATTGTATGGGTGTGTGTTACATTACATTCACTAGTAGGAGTGAGAAAAACATCACGGGGTGGTGCGCATTGTATGGGTGTGTGTTACATTACATTCACTAGTAGGAGTGAGAAAAACATCACGGGGTGGTGCGCATTGAATGGGTGTGTGTTACATTACATACACTAGTAGGAGTGAGAAAAACATCACGGGGTGGTGCGCATTGTATGGGTGTGTGTTACATTACATTCACTAGTAGGAGTGAGAAAAACACCACGGGGTGGTGCGCATCTTATGGGTGTGTGTTACATTACATTCACTAGTAGGAGTGAGAAAAACATCACGGGGTGGTGCGCATCGTATGTGTGTGTGTTACATTACATTCACTAGTAGGAGTGAGAAAAACATCACGGGGTGGTGCGCATCGTATGGGTGTGTGTTACATTAGATTCACTAGTAGCAGTGAGAAAAACATCACGGGGTGGTGCGCATCGTATGGGTGTGTGTTACATTAGATTCACTAGTAGCAGTGAGAAAAACATCACGGGGTGGTGCGCATCGTATGGGTGTGTGTTACATTACATTCACTAGTAGGAGTGACAAAATCATCACGGGGTGGTGCGCATTGTATGGGTGTGCGTTACATTAGATTCACTAGTAGGAGTGAGAAAAACATCACGGGGTTGTGCGCATTGTATGGGTGTGCGTTACATTAGATTCACTAGTAGGAGTGAGAAAAACATCACGGGGTGGTGCGCATTGTATGGGTGTGTGTTACATTAGATTCACTAGTAGCAGTGAGAAAAACATCACGGGGTGGTGCGCATTGTATGGGTGTGTGTTACATTAGATTCACTAGTAGCAGTGAGAAAAACATCACGGGGTGGTGCGCATCGTATGGGTGTGTGTTACATTAGATTCACTAGTAGCAGTGAGAAAAACATCACGGGGTGGTGCGCATTGTATGGGTGTGTGTTACATTACATTCACTAGTAGGAGTGAGAAAAACATCACGGGGTGGTGCGCATTGAATGGGTGTGTGTTACATTACATACACTAGTAGGAGTGAGAAAAACATCACGGGGTGGTGCGCATTGTATGGGTGTGTGTTAATTACATTCACTAGTAGGAGTGAGAAAAACATCACGGGGTGGTGCGCATTGAATGGGTGTGTGTTACATTACATTCACTAGTAGGAGTGAGAAAAACATCACGGGGTGGTGCGCATCGTATGGGTGTGTGTTACATTACATTCACTAGTAGCATTGAGAAAAACATCACGGTGTGGTGCGCATCGTATGGGTGTGTGTTACATTACATTCACTAGTAGGAGTGAGAAAAACATCACGGGGTGGTGCGCATCGTATGGGTGTGTGTTACATTACATTCACTAGTAGGAGTGAGAAAAACATCACGGGGTGGTGCGCATTGTATGGGTGTGTGTTACATTACATTCACTAGTAGGAGTGAGAAAAACATCACGGGGTGGTGCGCATTGTATGGGTGTGTGTTACATTAGATTCACTAGTAGCAGTGAGAAAAACATCACGGGGTGGTGCGCATTGTATGGGTGTGTGTTACATTAGATTCACTAGTAGCAGTGAGAAAAACATCACGGGGTGGTGCGCATTGTATGTGTGTGTGTTACATTAGATTCACTACTAGGAGTGAGAAAAACATCACGGGGTGGTGCGCATTGTATGGGTGTGTGTTACATTAGATTCACGAGTAGGAGTGAGAAAAACATCACGGGGTGGTGCGCATTGTATGGGTGTGTGTTACATTACATTCACGAGTAGGAGTGAGAAAAACATCACGGGGTGGTGCGCATTGAATGGGTGTGTGTTACATTACATTCACTAGTAGGAGTGAGAAAAACATCACGGGGTGGTGCGCATTGTATAGGTGTGTGTTACATTACATTCACTAGTAGGAGTGAGAAAAACAGCACGGGGTGGTGCGCATTGTATGGGTGTGTGTTACATTACATTCACTAGTAGGAGTGAGAAAAACAGCACGGGGTGGTGCGCATTGTATGGGTGTGTGTTACATTACATTCACTAGTAGGAGTGAGAAAAACATCACGGGGTGGTGCGCATTGTATGGGTGTGTGTTACATTACATTCACTAGTAGGAGTGAGAAAATCATCACGGGGTGGTGCGCATTGTATGGGTGTGTGTTACATTACATTCACTAGTAGGAGTGAGAAAAACATCACGGGGTGGTGCGCATTGTATGGGTGTGTGTTACATTAGATTCACTAGTAGCAGCGAGAATAACATCACGGGGTGGTGCGCATTGTATGGGTGTGTGTTACATTAGATTCACTAGTAGCAGTGAGAAAAACATCACGGGGTGGTGCGCATTGTATGTCTGTGTGTTACATTAGATTCACTACTAGGAGTGAGAAAAACATCACGGGGTGGTGCGCATTGTATGGGTGTGTGTTACATTAGATTCACGAGTAGGAGTGAGAAAAACTTCACGGGGTGGTGCGCATTGTATGGGTGTGTGTTACATTACATTCACGAGTAGGAGTGAGAAAAACATCACGGGGTGGTGCGCATTGTATGGGTGTGTGTTACATTAGATTCACTAGTAGCAGTGAGAAAAACATCACGGGGTGGTGCGCATTGTATGGGTGTGTGTTACATTAGATTCACTAGTAGCAGTGAGAGAAACATCACGGGGTGGTGCGCATTGTATGTGTGTGTGTTACATTAGATTCACTACTAGGAGTGAGAAAAACATCACGGGGTGGTGCGCATTGTATGGGTGTGTGTTACATTAGATTCACGAGTAGGAGTGAGAAAAACATCACGGGGTGGTGCGCATTGTATGGGTGTGTGTTACATTAGATTCACTAGTAGCAGTGAGAAAAACATCACGGGGTGGTGCGCATTGTATGGGTGTGTGTTACATTAGATTCACTAGTAGCAGTGAGAAAAACATCACGGGGTGGTGCGCATTGTATGTGTGTGTGTTACATTAGATTCACTACTCGGAGTGAGAAAAACATCACGGGGTGGTGCGCATTGTATGTGTGTGTGTTACATTAGATTCACGAGTAGGAGTGAGAAAAACATCACGGGGTGGTGCGCATTGTATGGGTGTGTGTTACATTATATTCACGACTAGGAGTGAGAAAAACATCACGGGGTGGTGCGCATTGAATGGGTGTGTGTTACATTACATTCACTAGTAGGAGTGAGAAAAACATCACGGGGTGGTGCGCATTGTATGGGTGTGTGTTAGATTACATTCACTAGTAGGAGTGAGAAAAACAGCACGGGGTGGTGCGCATTGTATAGGTGTGTGTTACATTACATTCACTAGTAGGAGTGAGAAAAACAGCACGGGATGGTGCGCATTGTATGTGTGTGTGTTACATTACATTCACTAGTAGGAGTGAGAAAAACATCACGGGGTGGTGCGCATTGTATGGGTGTGTGTTACATTACATTCACTAGTAGGAGTGAGAAAATCATCACGGGGTGGTGTGCGTTGTATGGGTGTGTGTTACATTACATTCACTAGTAGGAGTGAGAAAAACATCACGGGGTGGTGCGCGTTGTATGGGTGTGTGTTACATTAGATTCACTAGTAGGAGTGAGAAAAACATCACGGGGTGGTGCGCATTGTATGGGTGTGTGTTACATTAGATTCACTAGTAGCAGTGAGAAAAACATCACGGGGTGGTCCGCATCGTACGGGTGTGTGTTACATTAGATTCACTAGTAGCAGTGAGAAAAACATCACGGGGTGGTGCGCATTGTATGTGTGTGTGTTACATTAGATTCACTAGTAGGAGTGAGAAAAACATCACGGGGTGGTGCGCATTTTATGGGTGTGTGTTACATTAGATTCACTACTAGGAGTGAAAAAACATCAAGGGGTGGTGCGCATCGTATGGGTGTGTGTTACATTAGATTCACTAGTAGGAGTGAGAAAAACATCACGGGGTGGTGCGCATCGTATGGGTGTGTATTACATTAGATTCACTAGTAGGAGTGAGAAAAACATCACGGGGTGGTGCGCATCGTATGGGTGTGTGTTACATTAGATTCACTAGTAGCAGTGAGAAAAACATCACGGGGTGTTGCGCATCGTATGGGTGTGTGTTACATTACATTCACTAGTAGCAGTGAGAAAAACATCACGTGGTGGTGCGCATCGTATGGGTGTGTGTTACATTACATTCACTAGTAGGAGTGAGAAAAATATCACGGGGTGGTGCGCATCGTATGGGTGTGTGTTACATTACATTCACTAGTAGGAGTGACAAAATCATCACGGGGTGGTGTGCATCGTATGGGTGTGTGTTACATTACATTCACTAGTAGGAGTGAGAAAAACATCACGGCGTGGTGCGCATTGTATGGGTGTGTGTTACATTACATTCACTAGTAGGAGTGAGAAAAACATCACGGGGTGGTGCGCATTGTAAGGGTGTGTGTTACATTAGATTCACTAGTAGCAGTGAGAAAAACATCACGGGGTGGTGCGCATTGTATGGGTGTGTGTTACATTAGATTCACTACTATGAGTGAGAAAAACATCACGGGGTGGTGCGCATTGTATGGGTGTGTGTTACATTACATTCACTAGTAGGAGTGAGAAAAACATCACGGGGTGGTGCGCATTGTATGGGTGTGTGTTACATTACATTCACTAGTAGGAGTGAGAAAAACATCACGGGGTGGTGCGCATTGAATGGGTGTGTGTTACATTACATACACTAGTAGGAGTGAGAAAAACATCACGGGGTGGTGCGCATTGTATGGGTGTGTGTTACATTACATTCACTAGTAGGAGTGAGAAAAACACCACGGGGTGGTGCGCATCTTATGGGTGTGTGTTACATTACATTCACTAGTAGGAGTGAGAAAAACATCACGGGGTGGTGCGCATCGTATGGGTGTGTGTTACATTACATTCACTAGTAGGAGTGAGAAAAACATCACGGGGTGGTGCGCATCGTATGGGTGTGTGTTACATTAGATTCACTAGTAGCAGTGAGAAAAACATCACAGGGTGGTGCGCATCGTATGGGTGTGTGTTACATTACATTCACTAGTAGCAGTGAGAAAAACATCACGGGGTGGTGCGCATCGTATGGGTGTGTGTTACATTACATTCACTAGTAGGAGTGACAAAATCATCACGGGGTGGTGCGCATTGTATGGGTGTGCGTTACATTAGATTCACTAGTAGGAGTGAGAAAAACATCACGGGGTTGTGCGCATTGTATGGGTGTGCGTTACATTAGATTCACTAGTAGGAGTGAGAAAAACATCACGGGGTGGTGCGCATTGTATGGGTGTGTGTTACATTAGATTCACTAGTAGCAGTGAGAAAAACATCACGGGGTGGTGCCCATCGTATGGGTGTGTGTTACATTAGATTCACTAGTAGCAGTGAGAAAAACATCACGGGGTGGTGCGCATCGTATGGGTGTGTGTTACATTAGATTCACTAGTAGCAGTGAGAAAAACATCACGGGGTGGTGCGCATTGTATGGGTGTGTGTTACATTAGATTCACGAGTAGGAGTGAGAAAAACTTCACGGGGTGGTGCGCATCGTATGGGTGTGTGTTACATTACATTCACGAGTAGGAGTGAGAAAAACTTCACGGGGTGGTGCGCATTGTATGTCTGTGTGTTACATTAGATTCACTACTAGGAGTGAGAAAAACATCACGGGGTGGTGCGCATTGTATGGGTGTGTGTTACATTAGATTCACGAGTAGGAGTGAGAAAAACATCACGGGGTGGTGCGCATTGTATGTGTGTGTGTTACATTAGATTCACTACTAGGAGTGAGAAAAACATCACGGGGTGGTGCGCATTGTATGGGTGTGTGTTACATTAGATTCACGAGTAGGAGTGAGAAAAACATCACGGGGTGGTGCGCATTGTATGGGTGTGTGTTACATTAGATTCACGAGTAGGAGTGAGAAAAACATCACGGGGTGGTGCGCATTGTATGGGTGTGTGTTACATTAGATTCACTAGTAGCAGTGAGAAAAACATCACGGGGTGGTGCGCATTGTATGGGTGTGTGTTACATTAGATTCACTAGTAGCAGTGAGAAAAACATCACGGGGTGTTGCGCATTGTATGGGTGTGTGTTACATTAGATTCACTAGTAGGAGTGAGAAAAACATCACGGGGTGGTGGCATTGTATGGGTGTGTGTTACATTAGATTCACGAGTAGGAGTGAGAAAAACATCACGGGGTGGTGCGCATTGTATGGGTGTGTGTTACATTACATTCACGACTAGGAGTGAGAAAAACATCACGGGGTGGTGCGCATTGAATGGGTGTGTGTTACATTACATTCACTAGTAGGAGTGAGAAAAACATCACGGGGTGGTGCGCATTGTATGGGTGTGTGTTAGATTACATTCACTAGTAGGAGTGAGAAAAACATCACGGGGTGGTGCGCATTGTATGGGTGTGTGTTACATTAGATTCACTAGTAGCAGTGAGAAAAACATCACGGGGTGGTGCGCATCGTACGGGTGTGTGTTACATTAGATTCACTAGTAGCAGTGAGAAAAACATCACGGGGTGGTGCGCATTGTATGTGTGTGTGTTACATTAGATTCACTAGTAGGAGTGAGAAAAACATCACGGGGTGGTGCGCATTTTATGGGTGTGTGTTACATTAGATTCACTACTAGGAGTGAGAAAACATCAAGGGGTGGTGCGCATCGTATGGGTGTGTGTTACATTAGATTCACTAGTAGGAGTGAGAAAAACATCACGGGGTGGTGCGCATCGTATGGGTGTGTATTACATTAGATTCACTAGTAGGAGTGAGAAAAACATCACGGGGTGGTGCGCATCGTATGGGTGTGTGTTACATTAGATTCACTAGTAGCAGTGAGAAAAACATCACGGGGTGGTGCGCATCGTATGGGTGTGTGTTACATTACATTCACTAGTAGCAGTGAGAAAAACATCACGTGGTGGTGCGCATCGTATGGGTGTGTGTTGCATTACATTCACTAGTAGGAGTGAGAAAAATATCACGGGGTGGTGCGCATCGTATGGGTGTGTGTTACATTACATTCACTAGTAGGAGTGACAAAATCATCACGGGGTGGTGTGCATCGTATGGGTGTGTGTTACATTACATTCACTAGTAGGAGTGAGAAAAACATCACGGCGTGGTGCGCATTGTATGGGTGTGTGTTACATTACATTCACTAGTAGGAGTGAGAAAAACATCACGGGGTGGTGCGCATTGTAAGGGTGTGTGTTACATTAGATTCACTAGTAGCAGTGAGAAAAACATCACGGGGTGGTGCGCATTGTATGGGTGTGTGTTACATTAGATTCACTACTATGAGTGAGAAAAACATCACGGGGTGGTGCGCATTGTATGGGTGTGTGTTACATTACATTCACTAGTAGGAGTGAGAAAAACATCACGGGGTGGTGCGCATTGTATGGGTGTGTGTTACATTACATTCACTAGTAGGAGTGAGAAAAACATCACGGGGTGGTGCGCATTGAATGGGTGTGTGTTACATTACATACACTAGTAGGAGTGAGAAAAACATCACGGTGTGGTGCGCATTGTATGGGTGTGTGTTACATTACATTCACTAGTAGGAGTGAGAAAAACACCACGGGGTGGTGCGCATCTTATGGGTGTGTGTTACATTACATTCACTAGTAGGAGTGAGAAAAACACCACGGGGTGGTGCGCATCGTATGGGTGTGTGTTACATTACATTCACTAGTAGGAGTGAGAAAAACATCACGGGGTGGTGCGCATCGTATGGGTGTGTGTTACATTAGATTCACTAGTAGCAGTGAGAAAAACATCACGGGGTGGTGCGCATCGTATGGGTGTGTGTTACATTAGATTCACTAGTAGCAGTGAGAAAAACATCACGGGGTTGTGCGCATTGTATGGGTGTGTGTTACATTACATTCACTAGTAGGAGTGACAAAATCATCACGGGGTGGTGCGCATTGTATGGGTGTGCGTTACATTAGATTCACTAGTAGGAGTGAGAAAAACATCACGGGGTTGTGCGCATTGTATGGGTGTGCGTTACATTAGATTCACTAGTAGGAGTGAGAAAAACATCACGGGGTGGTGCGCATTGTATGGGTGTGTGTTACATTAGATTCACTAGTAGCAGTGAGAAAAACATCACGGGGTGGTGCGCATCGTATGGGTGTGTGTTACATTAGATTCACTAGTAGCAGTGAGAAAAACATCACGGGGTGGTGCGCATCGTATGGGTGTGTGTTACATTAGATTCACTAGTAGCAGTGAGAAAAACATCACGGGGTGGTGCGCATCGTATGGGTGTGTGTTACATTAGATTCACTAGTAGCAGTGAGAAAAACATCACGGGGTGGTGCGCATCGTATGGGTGTGTGTTACATTAGATTCACTAGTAGCAGTGAGAAAAACATCACGGGGTGGTGCGCATTGTATGTGCGTGTGTTACATTAGATTCACTAGTAGGAGTGAGAAAAACATCACGGGGTGGTGCGCATTTTATGGGTGTGTGTTACATTAGATTCACTAGTAGGAGTGAGAAAAACATCACGGGGTGGTGCGCATCGTATGGGTGTGTGTTACGTTAGATTCACTAGTAGCAGTGAGAAAAACATCACGTGGTGGTGCGCATCGTATGGGTGTGCGTTACGTTAGATTCACTAGTAGGAGTGAGAAAAACATCACGGTGTGGTGCGCATTGTACGGGTTTGCGTTACATTAGATTCACTAGTAGGAGTGAGAAAAACATCACGGGGTGGTGCGCATTGTATGGGTGTGTGTTACATTACATTCACTAGTAGGAGTGAGAAAAACATCATGTGGTGGTGCGCATTGTATGGGTGTGTGTTACATTACATTCACTAGTAGGAGTGAGAAAAACAGCACGGGGTGGTGCGCATTGTATGGGTGTGTGTTACATTACATTCACTAGTAGGAGTGAGAAAAACATCACGGGGTGGTGCGCATTGTAAGGGTGTGTGTTACATTAGATTCACTAGTCGCAGTGAGAAAAACATCACGGGGTGGTGCGCATTGTATGGGTGTGTGTTACATTAGATTCACTACTATGAGTGAGAAAAACATCACGGGGTGGTGCGCATTGTATGGGTGTGTGTTACATTACATTCACTAGTAGGAGTGAGAAAAACATCACGGGGTGGTGCGCATTGTATGGGTGTGTGTTACATTACATTCACTAGTAGGAGTGAGAAAAACATCACGGGGTGGTGCGCATTGAATGGGTGTGTGTTACATTACATACACTAGTAGGAGTGAGAAAAACATCACGGGGTGGTGCGCATTGTATGGGTGTGTGTTACATTACATTCACTAGTAGGAGTGAGAAAAACACCACGGGGTGGTGCGCATCTTATGGGTGTGTGTTACATTACATTCACTAGTAGGAGTGAGAAAAACATCACGGGGTGGTGCGCATCGTATGTGTGTGTGTTACATTACATTCACTAGTAGGAGTGAGAAAAACATCACGGGGTGGTGCGCATCGTATGGGTGTGTGTTACATTAGATTCACTAGTAGCAGTGAGAAAAACATCACGGGGTGGTGCGCATCGTATGGGTGTGTGTTACATTAGTTTCACTAGTAGGAGTGAGAAAAACATCACGGGGTGGTGCGCATTGTATGGGTGTGTGTTACATTAGATTCACTAGTAGCAGTGAGAAAAACATCACGGGGTGGTGCCCATCGTATGGGTGTGTGTTACATTAGATTCACTAGTAGCAGTGAGAAAAACATCACGGGGTGGTGCGCATCGTATGGGTGTGTGTTACATTAGATTCACTAGTAGCAGTGAGAAAAACATCACGGGGTGGTGCGCATTGTATGGGTGTGTGTTACATTAGATTCACGAGTAGGAGTGAGAAAAACTTCACGGGGTGGTGCGCATCGTATGGGTGTGTGTTACATTACATTCACGAGTAGGAGTGAGAAAAACTTCACGGGGTGGTGCGCATTGTATGTCTGTGTGTTACATTAGATTCACTACTAGGAGTGAGAAAAACATCACGGGGTGGTGCGCATTGTATGGGTGTGTGTTACATTAGATTCACGAGTAGGAGTGAGAAAAACATCACGGGGTGGTGCGCATTGTATGTGTGTGTGTTACATTAGATTCACTACTAGGAGTGAGAAAAACATCACGGGGTGGTGCGCATTGTATGGGTGTGTGTTACATTAGATTCACGAGTAGGAGTGAGAAAAACATCACGGGGTGGTGCGCATTGTATGGGTGTGTGTTACATTAGATTCACGAGTAGGAGTGAGAAAAACATCACGGGGTGGTGCGCATTGTATGGGTGTGTGTTACATTAGATTCACTAGTAGCAGTGAGAAAAACATCACGGGGTGGTGCGCATTGTATGGGTGTGTGTTACATTAGATTCACTAGTAGCAGTGAGAAAAACATCACGGGGTGTTGCGCATTGTATGGGTGTGTGTTACATTAGATTCACTACTCGGAGTGAGAAAAACATCACGGGGTGGTGCGCATTGTATGGGTGTGTGTTACATTAGATTCACGAGTAGGAGTGAGAAAAACATCACGGGGTGGTGCGCATTGTATGGGTGTGTGTTACATTACATTCACGACTAGGAGTGAGAAAAACATCACGGGGTGGTGCGCATTGAATGGGTGTGTGTTACATTACATTCACTAGTAGGAGTGAGAAAAACATCACGGGGTGGTGCGCATTGTATGGGTGTGTGTTAGATTACATTCACTAGTAGGAGTGAGAAAAACATCACGGGGTGGTGCGCATTGTATGGGTGTGTGTTACATTAGATTCACTAGTAGCAGTGAGAAAAACATCACGGGGTGGTGCGCATCGTACGGGTGTGTGTTACATTAGATTCACTAGTAGCAGTGAGAAAAACATCACGGGGTGGTGCGCATTGTATGTGTGTGTGTTACATTAGATTCACTAGTAGGAGTGAGAAAAACATCACGGGGTGGTGCGCATTTTATGGGTGTGTGTTACATTAGATTCACTACTAGGAGTGAGAAAACATCAAGGGGTGGTGCGCATCGTATGGGTGTGTGTTACATTAGATTCACTAGTAGGAGTGAGAAAAACATCACGGGGTGGTGCGCATCGTATGGGTGTGTATTACATTAGATTCACTAGTAGGAGTGAGAAAAACATCACGGGGTGGTGCGCATCGTATGGGTGTGTGTTACATTAGATTCACTAGTAGCAGTGAGAAAAACATCACGGGGTGGTGCGCATCGTATGGGTGTGTGTTACATTACATTCACTAGTAGCAGTGAGAAAAACATCACGTGGTGGTGCGCATCGTATGGGTGTGTGTTGCATTACATTCACTAGTAGGAGTGAGAAAAATATCACGGGGTGGTGCGCATCGTATGGGTGTGTGTTACATTACATTCACTAGTAGGAGTGACAAAATCATCACGGGGTGGTGTGCATCGTATGGGTGTGTGTTACATTACATTCACTAGTAGGAGTGAGAAAAACATCACGGCGTGGTGCGCATTGTATGGGTGTGTGTTACATTACATTCACTAGTAGGAGTGAGAAAAACATCACGGGGTGGTGCGCATTGTAAGGGTGTGTGTTACATTAGATTCACTAGTAGCAGTGAGAAAAACATCACGGGGTGGTGCGCATTGTATGGGTGTGTGTTACATTAGATTCACTACTATGAGTGAGAAAAACATCACGGGGTGGTGCGCATTGTATGGGTGTGTGTTACATTACATTCACTAGTAGGAGTGAGAAAAACATCACGGGGTGGTGCGCATTGTATGGGTGTGTGTTACATTACATTCACTAGTAGGAGTGAGAAAAACATCACGGGGTGGTGCGCATTGAATGGGTGTGTGTTACATTACATACACTAGTAGGAGTGAGAAAAACATCACGGTGTGGTGCGCATTGTATGGGTGTGTGTTACATTACATTCACTAGTAGGAGTGAGAAAAACACCACGGGGTGGTGCGCATCTTATGGGTGTGTGTTACATTACATTCACTAGTAGGAGTGAGAAAAACATCACGGGGTGGTGCGCATCGTATGGGTGTGTGTTACATTACATTCACTAGTAGGAGTGAGAAAAACATCACGGGGACCTCGGCCCGTACCCAGCAGCGCCTGGCCGTCGGTGAGCGGAGGAGGAGCTGCGCGGACCCGGAGCCGCCTGCAGAGGCCCCGTCCTTTGTCTGGAGGAGGAGGGGTCCCGGGTTCCTGGGGCACCTCGGCCCGTACCCAGCAGCGCCTGGCCGTCGGTGTGCGGAGGAGGAGCTGCGCGGACCCGGAGCCGCCTGCAGAGGCCCCGTCCTTTGTCTGGAGGAGGAGGGGTCCCGGGTTCCGGGGGCACCTCGGCCCGTACCCAGCAGCGCCTGGCCGTCGGTGAGCGGAGGAGGAGCTGCGCGGACCCGGAGCCGCCTGCAGAGGCCCCGTCCTTTGTCTGGAGGAGGAAGGGTCCCGGGTTCCGGGGGCACCTCGGCCCGTACCCAGCAGCGCCTGGCCGTCGGTGAGCGGAGGAGGAGCTGCGCGGACCCGGAGCCGCCTGCAGAGGCCCCGTCCTTTGTCTGGAGGAGGAGGGGTCCCGGGTTCCTGGGGCACCTCGGCCCGTACCCAGCAGCGCCTGGCCGTCGGTGTGCGGAGGAGGAGCTGCGCGGACCCGGAGCCGCCTGCAGAGGCCCCGTCCTTTGTCTGGAGGAGGAGGGGTCCCGGGTTCCTGGGGCACCTCGGCCTGTACCCAGCAGCGCCTGGCCGTCGGTGAGCGGAGGAGGAGCTGCGCGGACCCGGAGCCGCCTGCAGAGGCCCCGTCCTTTGTCTGGAGGAGGAGGGGTCCCGGGTTCCGGGGGCACCTCGGCCCGTACCCAGCAGCGCCTGGCCGTCGGTGAGCGGAGGAGGAGCTGCGCGGACCCGGAGCCGCCTGCAGAGGCCCCGTCCTTTGCCTGGAGGAGGAGGGGTCCCGGGTTCCTGGGGCACCTCGGCCCGTACCCAGCCGCGCCTGGCCGTCGGTGTGCGGAGGAGGAGCTGCGCGGACCCGGAGCCGCCTGCAGAGGCCCCTTCCTTTGTCTGGAGGAGGAGGGGTCCCGGGTTCCTGAGGCACCTCGGCCTGAGCCCAGCCGCGCATAGCCATCTGCGTGCAGAGGAGGAGCGGGGTAGATCCGGAGTGCCCGCAGGAGGCCCTTCCTTTGTCTGGAGGTTTGTGGATATCTCTGCCAGCAGGGAGGGATCACAGGCTCCTGAGGCACTGCGGTCTGTGGTGAGTACCCTAACCCGGCTGCGATCCAAGAGCTGTGGATCTACCAAGGGGCAGGTGGGTGCACAGTGTCCCTGAGGCCCAGCTTGTCTGGAACCGCGGAGTTCTGATCAAGCAGAGAAGGGCCATTGGTTCTGCAGGCCCAATGGCCTGGGGTAGAGGGGTGCCAGAGTCTCAGTAGCTGCAAACATAGAAGGGGATTTTCAACAGATCCTGAGGAGGCTTTCAAATAACACTTGAAACACAGAAATATAGGAAAATGACAAAACGAAAGACCAAATTACAACCTCAAACCTCCAGCCCAACTCAGGAAACCCTAGGAGAAGTGTATTTAGAAGAAAATATATCCCATCCTCCTCATATATTAGACACAATAGCTACTGAAGTTGACAAGCAACTCCAGGAAGCTTTAAAGAAATTCAAACTCGAAATAATTTCTCAGATAAAAGAAGAAATGATAAAAGAAATGAAAGAGATTCTAAATATATCTAAAGAAAACACAGATAAAAAATTGGAGGAATTAAACAAAAAGATAGAATCCCTAGACGAGCAATATAAGAAACAAACAGAATACATAATGCAGATGCACAGAGATATACAGGAAATAAAAAACTCCACTGAAAGTTGTAAAAACCGCCTTAATGAAAGTGAAGACAGAATTTCAGACCTTGAAGACAGGATTGCAGCAAGTGAACAGGAAAGGAAAGATCTTTTAAAAATAACAAGGAATCAGGAAATAACAATTCAACAACTGCAAGATGATGCAAAGAAGAATAACATAAGAATGATAGGGATTAATGAAAAAGAAGGAGACAACATAAAGGATATCAAGAGGATATTTAGAGAAGCAATAGCTGAAAACTTCCCAAGCATGAGATCAGAAACTGACATCAGGATCAGTGAAGCATATAGAACTCCAAATAGTCATAACCAAAATAAAACTACACCCAGACATATAATAATCACCATCCCAGAAATCCAACACAAGAATAGATTATTAAAAGCTGTCAGAGAGAAAAGACAGATCACTTATAAAGGAAAACCTATCAGAATCACAGCAGACTTCTCAGCACAAACAATAAAGTCAAGAAGAGCATGGAGTGAAGTATTCCAGATCCTAAAGCAAAATGATTTCCAACCTAGACTGATATATCCTGCAACACTATCATTTAAAATAGATGGTGAAATACGAAACTTCCATGACAAAGAACAGCTGAAGAACTTCATGAACACCAAACCAACCCTGCAAAAAATATTGAAAGACAGTTTAGATACACAAAGGAAAAAACCACTAAGCAAAGCAAATAATTAAACAGAACAGAAAGATAAAGATGCAACAACAGAGAGATAAGAATCCTACAATTAAACAACATTTAACAGTAATAACCATTAATGTAAATGGTCTCAATGCACCAATCAAAAGAAACAGACTAGCAGAATGGATCAAGAAACAAAATCCAACCATATGCTGTTTACAGGAAACCCATCTAACCCAGAAGGATACTCACAGACTGAAAGTCAAAGGATGGAAAACAATTCTTCATGCAGCAGGAATCCAAAAAAAGGCAGGAGTAGCCATTCTGTTTGCAGACAACGTGAACTTTAAACCAACAATGACCATAAAGGACAAAGAAGGTCACTACATACTCGTAAGGGGAAAACTCCAAGAGGAAGAGATAACTATCTTAAATATATACGCACCAAACTCCAGAGCGCCCAGTTATATAAAACAATTATTAACAGAAATGAAAACTCAAATTATCAGTAACACAATTGTAACGGGAGACCTTAATACGCCATTGACACCAAGGGACAGATCGACCAGACAGAAAATGAGTAAAGAAATAACAGAACTGAATCATACCTGTGAACAAATGGGTTTGATAGACATATACAGAATGTTCCACCCAACAACATCAGAATACACATTCTTCTCAGCAGTACATGGATCATTTTCTAAAATAGACCATATATTAGCTCATAAAACATATTTAAACAAGTGCAAAAGAGCTGAAATCATCCCTTGCATGTTATCGGATCACAGCGCTCTGAAATTAGAAATTAATGATAAAAGATACCGCAAAAATCCCACAAACACATGGAAACTGAATAACACACTCTTGAGTAATCAGTGGGTCACAGAAGAAATTAAAGAAGAAATCAAACAATACCTAAAAGAAAATGAAAATGCAGATACAACTTACCGGAATCTGTGGGATACAATGAAAGCCGTTCTGAGAGGAAAATTTATTGCACTGAGTTCCCACATCAGGAAAACAGAACGAATACAAATAAATAACTTGATGCTACACCTCAAACAGCTAGAAAAGGAAGAGCAAGTCAAGCCCAAAGCCAAAAGAAGAGAGGAAATTATAAAAATCAGAGCAGAAATCAATGCAATAGAGACTAAGAAAACAATCCAAAGGATCAACAAATCAAAGAGTTGGTTCTTTGAAAGAATAAATAAAATCGATAAGCCCCTAGCCAACCTTATTAAAAAAAGGGAAGAAAAAGCTCAAATTCATGCAATAAGAAATGAAAAAGGAGAAGTCACTACAGACCCAATAGAAATACAGAAGATCATCAACACCTATTTTGAAAACCTCTACTCTCAAAAGTTTGATAACACAGAAGAAATAGACAGTTTCTTAGAAGCATATGAAGTGCCAAAGCTAGATCAAGAGGATGTAAAACTGTTGAATAACCCAATCTCGGTTACTGAAATTGAAAATGTAATTAAGTCCTTACCCACCAAGAAGAGCCCAGGCCCAGATGGATTCACTGCAGAATTCTACAAGAAATACAAAGAAGACCTAATGCCGACACTCCTCAAACTATTCAATGAAATTGAAAGGGAAGCAATCCTGCCTAAGTCATTCCTGGAAGCAAATATCACTCTAGTACCAAAACCTGAGAAAGACCCAACTAAAAAAGAGAACTATAGACCGATCTCCCTAATGAACACAGATGCAAAAATCCTCAATAAAATATTGGCAAATAGGATCCAGCAAATCATCAAGAAGATTATACACCATGACCAAGTGGGATTCATCCCAGGAATGCAAGGATGGTTCAACATACGCAAATCAATAAATGTAATTCACCATATCAATAAAGCCAAAAATAAGAATCACATGATCATTTCTATAGATGCAGAAAAAGCCTTCGATAAGGTCCAACATTTATTCATGATAAAAACTCTACAGAAAATTGGAATAGATGGTCTTTACCTCAATATAATAAAGGCCATTTATGACAAACCAACAGCCAGCATCATACTAAATGGCCAAAAATTGAAAGCCTTTACTTTAAAATCAGGCACAAGACAAGGATGTCCTTTATCACCACTCCTATTTAATATAGTACTGGAAGTACTAGCCAGAGCAATTAGGCAAGAAAGAGAAATAAAAGGGGTAAAGATAGGAAAAGAAGAAGTTAAGTTGTCATTGTTTGCAGATGACATGATACTCTACATAGAAGACCCCCTAAGCTCCATTGAAAGACTCTTAGATACAATAAATAAATTCAGTAATGTGGCTGGATACAAAATCAATACTCAGAAATCAATAGCATTCCTATACACAAACAACAAAACCACAGAGAGGGAAATAAGGGAAACTGGTCTATTCACATTAGCAAGCAAAAAAATGAAATATTTAGGAATTACTCTTACAAAAGAAGTGAAAGACTTATACAGTGAAAACTATATTACACTGAAAAAGGAAATTGAAGATGATCTCAGAAAATGGAAAGACATCCCTTGCTCATGGATAGGAAGAACAAACATTGTGAAGATGGCCATTCTCCCAAAACTCTTATACAGATTCAATGCAATCCCAATAGAAATACCATCAACATACCTTATAGATCTAGAGAAATCACTCCTAAATTTCATCTGGAACCAGAAGAGACCTAGAATCGCAAAAGCAATTCTAAGCAGCAAAGACAAAGCAGGAGGCATCACAATCCCTGACTTGAAATTATACTACAAAGCAACAGTAGTAAAATCAACATGGTATTGGAATCAAAACAGAGCTGAAGATCAATGGAATAGATTAGAAGATACAACCACAACTACAAACACACTCAACCACCTTATCTTCGATAAAGGAGCCAAGCAGGTTCACTGGAAGAACGACAGTCTCTTTAATAAATGGTGCTGGAAAAACTGGCTCTCCATTTGCCGAAAACTAAAGCTAGACCCATGTCTATCACCATGTACTAAATTAAAATCTAAATGGGTCAAAGATCTGAATATTAAAACAGAAACGCTAAATCTATTGGAAGACAAATTGGGTAGAAACCTTGGAGGCATAGGAGTAGGTAGAGAATTCATGAATAGGACTCAAACTGCACGGGAAATACTTCCCAGAATCAATAACTGGGACCTCTTCTTATTAAAAAGTTTTTGCATGTCAAAAGAAATCTCCAGCATAGTGAAAAGAAAACCCACAAACTGGGAAAAGATTTTAGTGAACTCTCTCTCAGACAAGGGCCTCTTGTCTAAAACATATAAAGAATTAAAAAAACTCAGACCTTCAAAATTCAAAGATCCAATCCAAAAATGGGCATCTGAGATGAATACGCAATTCTCAGATGAAGAAATGCAAATGGCAAATAAATACATGAAAAAATGCTCATCATCATTGGCCATTAGAGAAATGCAAATTAAAACCACACTGAGATACCATCTCACTCCTGAAAGAATGGCCAGGATCAAGAAAACCAACAACAACAAATGCTGGAGAGGCTGTGGGGAAAAAGGAACTCTCCTGCACTGTTGGTGGGAGTGTAGACTGGTACAGCCTTTGTGGAGATCTGTCTGGAGGTTTCTCAAAAAGTTGGGATTGGAAATCCCATTTATTCCAGCTATTCCACTTCTAGGCATATTCCCAGAAGAACTGAAAGCATCATACCACAGGGATATATGTGCACCTATGTTTATAGCAGCACAATTTGTAATCGCCAGATCTTGGAAACAACCCAAGTGTCCATCAACTGAGGAATGGATAAAAAAGTTGTGGTATTTCTATACAATGGAGTATTATTCAGCTATAAAGAAGGATTGCATTGAGATATTTATCAATAAATGGGCGCAGCTTGAGACCATACTCATAAGTGAAATAAATCAATCTCGCATGTATGAATACCGAATAGTTTCCCTAATGTAAGTAATGATTCAAATATATAAAAATATGTGATAATCATGATTCCCCATTAGGTGGCCTTGAAGCCTTATAAAATTTTCACTTATTAATTAGAAAGGCTTTACTCTGGGCTTTTTGATATGGAAATATTTGAAGCTATAGTATATGAAGTTTTATCCAAATATTTTAAGGAAAAAGACAGACACTATGGTAACTACTATTCTTTAAAAAAAAGTTATTTAGCTATTTCTTATGTTTATTTTAATTAAGGGAAAAACTTAAAAAATTAGGATATATAGTAGTAACTCTTTTTGATCTCCTATTAACTTGTTTTGAAGTCCTGTAATACTCCCAAGATCTTGTTTTGACTGATTAGACTCTGTTCCATTCTGTGCGACAGTAGCAAGTTTGAAGGTATAGGCAACTAATTTGAAGGCAATAAGATTCACAAAGATGCCCATTCTGGTTTGACTATTGTCTCCTTTGGAAGTCCTGCAATGTTCACAATGCCTAAGTTTTATTGGTCTTGTTCTCCACTGTTTTGTCCGGCTTTATAATATCTAATGAGATGGACAATTCCTTTTAAGGAAACAAGAGACAATGTTGATAACCATTGTTGATGACCTTGTACTCTGTTCTACATCATGTGCTATGTCTATCCTTGGTTTGGACTTACAGCTTTGTTTTGCCATATTTGACTTTATTATCTCCCCCCCAAGAGAGTAATGAGAACTGAGGAGTAATAAAATCCAAAATGTGTAAATTTTGTTATAAAAAAGAGAGGGAGGGAAAAAAAAAAAGAGCTCTAACGGATATAACAACAAGTGTGTTTAGGGATGTTAAATAGCTGACTATATTAATGTTTTTGGATCATTGAACACAGCTGTTTGCAGTCTCTCCGTTTGAATGTCTACTTTGTATTCTTTGATACTGTGATTTGAGCAACTATTTCCAAGATGATATTATGTAATCTATTAACAGGTGATTTCTTACTATTATGTTTATTTTTTTTTTTTTTGTAGTTCTGTATTATGTGTAACCTTACACTGCTTTGTCTTGTTTTGTGTTTTTCTCTTTTTCCTCTTAAATAAAAAAAAAAAAAAAAAAAAAAAAAAAAAAAAAAACATCACGGGGTGGTGCGCATCGTATGGGTGTGTGTTACATTAGATTCACTAGTAGCAGTGAGAAAAACATCACGGGGTGGTGCGCATCGTATGGGTGTGTGTTACATTAGATTCACTAGTAGCAGTGAGAAAAACATCACGGGGTTGTGCGCATTGTATGGGTGTGTGTTACATTACATTCACTAGTAGGAGTGACAAAATCATCACGGGGTGGTGCGCATTGTATGGGTGTGCGTTACATTAGATTCACTAGTAGGAGTGAGAAAAACATCACGGGGTTGTGCGCATTGTATGGGTGTGCGTTACATTAGATTCACTAGTAGGAGTGAGAAAAACATCACGGGGTGGTGCGCATTGTATGGGTGTGTGTTACATTAGATTCACTAGTAGCAGTGAGAAAAACATCACGGGGTGGTGCGCATCGTATGGGTGTGTGTTACATTAGATTCACTAGTAGCAGTGAGAAAAACATCACGGGGTGGTGCGCATCGTATGGGTGTGTGTTACATTAGATTCACTAGTAGCAGTGAGAAAAACATCACGGGGTGGTGCGCATCGTACGGGTGTGTGTTACATTAGATTCACTAGTAGCAGTGAGAAAAACATCACGGGGTGGTGCGCATCGTATGGGTGTGTGTTACATTAGATTCACTAGTAGCAGTGAGAAAAACATCACGGGGTGGTGCGCATTGTATGTGCGTGTGTTACATTAGATTCACTAGTAGGAGTGAGAAAAACATCACGGGGTGGTGCGCATTTTATGGGTGTGTGTTACATTAGATTCACTAGTAGGAGTGAGAAAAACATCACGGGGTGGTGCGCATCGTATGGGTGTGTGTTACGTTAGATTCACTAGTAGCAGTGAGAAAAACATCACGTGGTGGTGCGCATCGTATGGGTGTGCGTTACGTTAGATTCACTAGTAGGAGTGAGAAAAACATCACGGGGTGGTGCGCATTGTACGGGTTTGCGTTACATTAGATTCACTAGTAGGAGTGAGAAAAACATCACGGGGTGGTGCGCATTGTATGGGTGTGTGTTACATTACATTCACTAGTAGGAGTGAGAAAAACATCATGTGGTGGTGCGCATTGTATGGGTGTGTGTTACATTACATTCACTAGTAGGAGTGAGAAAAACAGCACGGGGTGGTGCGCATTGTATGGGTGTGTGTTACATTACATTCACTAGTAGGAGTGAGAAAAACATCACGGGGTGGTGCGCATTGTAAGGGTGTGTGTTACATTAGATTCACTAGTAGCAGTGAGAAAAACATCACGGGGTGGTGCGCATTGTATGGGTGTGTGTTACATTAGATTCACTACTATGAGTGAGAAAAACATCACGGGGTGGTGCGCATTGTATGGGTGTGTGTTACATTACATTCACTAGTAGGAGTGAGAAAAACATCACGGGGTGGTGCGCATTGTATGGGTGTGTGTTACATTACATTCACTAGTAGGAGTGAGAAAAACATCACGGGGTGGTGCGCATTGAATGGGTGTGTGTTACATTACATACACTAGTAGGAGTGAGAAAAACATCACGGGGTGGTGCGCATTGTATGGGTGTGTGTTACATTACATTCACTAGTAGGAGTGAGAAAAACACCACGGGGTGGTGCGCATCTTATGGGTGTGTGTTACATTACATTCACTAGTAGGAGTGAGAAAAACATCACGGGGTGGTGCGCATCGTATGTGTGTGTGTTACATTACATTCACTAGTAGGAGTGAGAAAAACATCACGGGGTGGTGCGCATCGTATGGGTGTGTGTTACATTAGATTCACTAGTAGCAGTGAGAAAAACATCACGGGGTGGTGCGCATCGTATGGGTGTGTGTTACATTAGATTCACTAGTAGCAGTGAGAAAAACATCACGGGGTGGTGCGCATCGTATGGGTGTGTGTTACATTACATTCACTAGTAGGAGTGACAAAATCATCACGGGGTGGTGCGCATTGTATGGGTGTGCGTTACATTAGATTCACTAGTAGGAGTGAGAAAAACATCACGGGGTTGTGCGCATTGTATGGGTGTGCGTTACATTAGATTCACTAGTAGGAGTGAGAAAAACATCACGGGGTGGTGCGCATTGAATGGGTGTGTGTTACATTAGATTCACTAGTAGCAGTGAGAAAAACATCACGGGGTGGTGCGCATTGTATGGGTGTGTGTTACATTAGATTCACTAGTAGCAGTGAGAAAAACATCACGGGGTGGTGCGCATCGTATGGGTGTGTGTTACATTAGATTCACTAGTAGCAGTGAGAAAAACATCACGGGGTGGTGCGCATTGTATGGGTGTGTGTTACATTACATTCACTAGTAGGAGTGAGAAAAACATCACGGGGTGGTGCGCATTGAATGGGTGTGTGTTACATTACATACACTAGTAGGAGTGAGAAAAACATCACGGGGTGGTGCGCATTGTATGGGTGTGTGTTAATTACATTCACTAGTAGGAGTGAGAAAAACATCACGGGGTGGTGCGCATTGAATGGGTGTGTGTTACATTACATTCACTAGTAGGAGTGAGAAAAACATCACGGGGTGGTGCGCATCGTATGGGTGTGTGTTACATTACATTCACTAGTAGCATTGAGAAAAACATCACGGTGTGGTGCGCATCGTATGGGTGTGTGTTACATTACATTCACTAGTAGGAGTGAGAAAAACATCACGGGGTGGTGCGCATCGTATGGGTGTGTGTTACATTACATTCACTAGTAGGAGTGAGAAAAACATCACGGGGTGGTGCGCATTGTATGGGTGTGTGTTACATTACATTCACTAGTAGGAGTGAGAAAAACATCACGGGGTGGTGCGCATTGTATGGGTGTGTGTTACAATAGATTCACTAGTAGCAGTGAGAAAAACATCACGGGGTGGTGCGCATTGTATGGGTGTGTGTTACATTAGATTCACTAGTAGCAGTGAGAAAAACATCACGGGGTGGTGCGCATTGTATGTGTGTGTGTTACATTAGATTCACTACTAGGAGTGAGAAAAACATCACGGGGTGGTGCGCATTGTATGGGTGTGTGTTACATTAGATTCACGAGTAGGAGTGAGAAAAACATCACGGGGTGGTGCGCATTGTATGGGTGTGTGTTACATTACATTCACGAGTAGGAGTGAGAAAAACATCACGGGGTGGTGCGCATTGAATGGGTGTGTGTTACATTACATTCACTAGTAGGAGTGAGAAAAACATCACGGGGTGGTGCGCATTGTATAGGTGTGTGTTACATTACATTCACTAGTAGGAGTGAGAAAAACAGCACGGGGTGGTGCGCATTGTATGGGTGTGTGTTACATTACATTCACTAGTAGGAGTGAGAAAAACAGCACGGGGTGGTGCGCATTGTATGGGTGTGTGTTACATTACATTCACTAGTAGGAGTGAGAAAAACATCACGGGGTGGTGCGCATTGTATGGGTGTGTGTTACATTACATTCACTAGTAGGAGTGAGAAAATCATCACGGGGTGGTGCGCATTGTATGGGTGTGTGTTACATTACATTCACTAGTAGGAGTGAGAAAAACATCACGGGGTGGTGCGCATTGTATGGGTGTGTGTTACATTAGATTCACTAGTAGCAGCGAGAATAACATCACGGGGTGGTGCGCATTGTATGGGTGTGTGTTACATTAGATTCACTAGTAGCAGTGAGAAAAACATCACGGGGTGGTGCGCATTGTATGTCTGTGTGTTACATTAGATTCACTACTAGGAGTGAGAAAAACATCACGGGGTGGTGCGCATTGTATGGGTGTGTGTTACATTAGATTCACGAGTAGGAGTGAGAAAAACTTCACGGGGTGGTGCGCATTGTATGGGTGTGTGTTACATTACATTCACGAGTAGGAGTGAGAAAAACATCACGGGGTGGTGCGCATTGTATGGGTGTGTGTTACATTAGATTCACTAGTAGCAGTGAGAAAAACATCACGGGGTGGTGCGCATTGTATGGGTGTGTGTTACATTAGATTCACTAGTAGCAGTGAGAAAAACATCACGGGGTGGTGCGCATTGTATGTGTGTGTGTTACATTAGATTCACTACTAGGAGTGAGAAAAACATCACGGGGTGGTGCGCATTGTATGGGTGTGTGTTACATTAGATTCACGAGTAGGAGTGAGAAAAACATCACGGGGTGGTGCGCATTGTATGGGTGTGTGTTACATTAGATTCACTAGTAGCAGTGAGAAAAACATCACGGGGTGGTGCGCATTGTATGGGTGTGTGTTACATTAGATTCACTAGTAGCAGTGAGAAAAACATCACGGGGTGGTGCGCATTGTATGTGTGTGTGTTACATTAGATTCACTACTCGGAGTGAGAAAAACATCACGGGGTGGTGCGCATTGTATGGGTGTGTGTTACATTAGATTCACGAGTAGGAGTGAGAAAAACATCACGGGGTGGTGCGCATTGTATGGGTGTGTGTTACATTACATTCACGACTAGGAGTGAGAAAAACATCACGGGGTGGTGCGCATTGAATGGGTGTGTGTTACATTACATTCACTAGTAGGAGTGAGAAAAACATCACGGGGTGGTGCGCATTGTATGGGTGTGTGTTAGATTACATTCACTAGTAGGAGTGAGAAAAACAGCACGGGGTGGTGCGCATTGTATAGGTGTGTGTTACATTACATTCACTAGTAGGAGTGAGAAAAACAGCACGGGGTGGTGCGCATTGTATGTGTGTGTGTTACATTACATTCACTAGTAGGAGTGAGAAAAACATCACGGGGTGGTGCGCATTGTATGGGTGTGTGTTACATTACATTCACTAGTAGGAGTGAGAAAATCATCACGGGGTGGTGCGCGTTGTATGGGTGTGTGTTACATTACATTCACTAGTAGGAGTGAGAAAAACATCACGGGGTGGTGCGCGTTGTATGGGTGTGTGTTACATTAGATTCACTAGTAGGAGTGAGAAAAACATCACGGGGTGGTGCGCATTGTATGGGTGTGTGTTACATTAGATTCACTAGTAGCAGTGAGAAAAACATCACGGGGTGGTGCGCATCGTACGGGTGTGTGTTACATTAGATTCACTAGTAGCAGTGAGAAAAACATCACGGGGTGGTGCGCATTGTATGTGTGTGTGTTACATTAGATTCACTAGTAGGAGTGAGAAAAACATCACGGGGTGGTGCGCATTTTATGGGTGTGTGTTACATTAGATTCACTAGTAGGAGTGAGAAAAACATCACGGGGTGGTGCGCATCGTATGGGTGTGTATTACATTAGATTCACTAGTAGGAGTGAGAAAAACATCACGGGGTGGTGCGCATCGTATGGGTGTGTGTTACATTAGATTCACTAGTAGCAGTGAGAAAAACATCACGGGGTGGTGCGCATCGTATGGGTGTGTGTTACATTACATTCACTAGTAGCAGTGAGAAAAACATCACGTGGTGGTGCGCATCGTATGGGTGTGTGTTACATTACATTCACTAGTAGGAGTGAGAAAAATATCACGGGGTGGTGCGCATCGTATGGGTGTGTGTTACATTACATTCACTAGTAGGAGTGACAAAATCATCACGGGGTGGTGTGCATCGTATGGGTGTGTGTTACATTACATTCACTAGTAGGAGTGAGAAAAACATCACGGCGTGGTGCGCATTGTATGGGTGTGTGTTACATTACATTCACTAGTAGGAGTGAGAAAAACATCACGGGGTGGTGCGCATTGTAAGGGTGTGTGTTACATTAGATTCACTAGTAGCAGTGAGAAAAACATCACGGGGTGGTGCGCATTGTATGGGTGTGTGTTACATTAGATTCACTACTATGAGTGAGAAAAACATCACGGGGTGGTGCGCATTGTATGGGTGTGTGTTACATTACATTCACTAGTAGGAGTGAGAAAAACAGCACGGGGTGGTGCGCATTGTATGGGTGTGTGTTACATTACATTCACTAGTAGGAGTGAGAAAAACATCACGGGGTGGTGCGCATTGTATGGGTGTGTGTTACATTACATTCACTAGTAGGAGTGAGAAAATCATCACGGGGTGGTGCGCATTGTATGGGTGTGTGTTACATTACATTCACTAGTAGGAGTGAGAAAAACATCACGGGGTGGTGCGCATTGTATGGGTGTGTGTTACATTAGATTCACTAGTAGCAGCGAGAATAACATCACGGGGTGGTGCGCATTGTATGGGTGTGTGTTACATTAGATTCACTAGTAGCAGTGAGAAAAACATCACGGGGTGGTGCGCATTGTATGTCTGTGTGTTACATTAGATTCACTACTAGGAGTGAGAAAAACATCACGGGGTGGTGCGCATTGTATGGGTGTGTGTTACATTAGATTCACGAGTAGGAGTGAGAAAAACTTCACGGGGTGGTGCGCATTGTATGGGTGTGTGTTACATTACATTCACGAGTAGGAGTGAGAAAAACATCACGGGGTGGTGCGCATTGTATGGGTGTGTGTTACATTAGATTCACTAGTAGCAGTGAGAAAAACATCACGGGGTGGTGCGCATTGTATGGGTGTGTGTTACATTAGATTCACTAGTAGCAGTGAGAAAAACATCACGGGGTGGTGCGCATTGTATGTGTGTGTGTTACATTAGATTCACTACTAGGAGTGAGAAAAACATCACGGGGTGGTGCGCATTGTATGGGTGTGTGTTACATTAGATTCACGAGTAGGAGTGAGAAAAACATCACGGGGTGGTGCGCATTGTATGGGTGTGTGTTACATTAGATTCACTAGTAGCAGTGAGAAAAACATCACGGGGTGGTGCGCATTGTATGGGTGTGTGTTACATTAGATTCACTAGTAGCAGTGAGAAAAACATCACGGGGTGGTGCGCATTGTATGTGTGTGTGTTACATTAGATTCACTACTCGGAGTGAGAAAAACATCACGGGGTGGTGCGCATTGTATGGGTGTGTGTTACATTAGATTCACGAGTAGGAGTGAGAAAAACATCACGGGGTGGTGCGCATTGTATGGGTGTGTGTTACATTACATTCACGACTAGGAGTGAGAAAAACATCACGGGGTGGTGCGCATTGAATGGGTGTGTGTTACATTACATTCACTAGTAGGAGTGAGAAAAACATCACGGGGTGGTGCGCATTGTATGGGTGTGTGTTAGATTACATTCACTAGTAGGAGTGAGAAAAACAGCACGGGGTGGTGCGCATTGTATAGGTGTGTGTTACATTACATTCACTAGTAGGAGTGAGAAAAACAGCACGGGGTGGTGCGCATTGTATGTGTGTGTGTTACATTACATTCACTAGTAGGAGTGAGAAAAACATCACGGGGTGGTGCGCATTGTATGGGTGTGTGTTACATTACATTCACTAGTAGGAGTGAGAAAATCATCACGGGGTGGTGCGCGTTGTATGGGTGTGTGTTACATTACATTCACTAGTAGGAGTGAGAAAAACATCACGGGGTGGTGCGCGTTGTATGGGTGTGTGTTACATTAGATTCACTAGTAGGAGTGAGAAAAACATCACGGGGTGGTGCGCATTGTATGGGTGTGTGTTACATTAGATTCACTAGTAGCAGTGAGAAAAACATCACGGGGTGGTGCGCATCGTACGGGTGTGTGTTACATTAGATTCACTAGTAGCAGTGAGAAAAACATCACGGGGTGGTGCGCATTGTATGTGTGTGTGTTACATTAGATTCACTAGTAGGAGTGAGAAAAACATCACGGGGTGGTGCGCATTTTATGGGTGTGTGTTACATTAGATTCACTACTAGGAGTGAGAAAACATCAAGGGGTGGTGCGCATCGTATGGGTGTGTGTTACATTAGATTCACTAGTAGGAGTGAGAAAAACATCACGGGGTGGTGCGCATCGTATGGGTGTGTATTACATTAGATTCACTAGTAGGAGTGAGAAAAACATCACGGGGTGGTGCGCATCGTATGGGTGTGTGTTACATTAGATTCACTAGTAGCAGTGAGAAAAACATCACGGGGTGGTGCGCATTGTATGGGTGTGTGTTACATTACATTCACTAGTAGCAGTGAGAAAAACATCACGTGGTGGTGCGCATCGTATGGGTGTGTGTTACATTACATTCACTAGTAGGAGTGAGAAAAATATCACGGGGTGGTGCGCATCGTATGGGTGTGTGTTACATTACATTCACTAGTAGGAGTGACAAAATCATCACGGGGTGGTGTGCATCGTATGGGTGTGTGTTACATTACATTCACTAGTAGGAGTGAGAAAAACATCACGGCGTGGTGCGCATTGTATGGGTGTGTGTTACATTACATTCACTAGTAGGAGTGAGAAAAACATCACGGGGTGGTGCGCATTGTAAGGGTGTGTGTTACATTAGATTCACTAGTAGCAGTGAGAAAAACATCACGGGGTGGTGCGCATTGTATGGGTGTGTGTTACATTAGATTCACTACTATGAGTGAGAAAAACATCACGGGGTGGTGCGCATTGTATGGGTGTGTGTTACATTACATTCACTAGTAGGAGTGAGAAAAACATCACGGGGTGGTGCGCATTGTATGGGTGTGTGTTACATTACATTCACTAGTAGGAGTGAGAAAAACATCACGGGGTGGTGCGCATTGAATGGGTGTGTGTTACATTACATACACTAGTAGGAGTGAGAAAAACATCACGGGGTGGTGCGCATTGTATGGGTGTGTGTTACATTACATTCACTAGTAGGAGTGAGAAAAACACCACGGGGTGGTGCGCATCTTATGGGTGTGTGTTACATTACATTCACTAGTAGGAGTGAGAAAAACATCACGGGGTGGTGCGCATCGTATGGGTGTGTGTTACATTACATTCACTAGTAGGAATGAGAAAAACATCACGGGGTGGTGCGCATCGTATGGGTGTGTGTTACATTAGATTCACTAGTAGCAGTGAGAAAAACATCACGGGGTGGTGCGCATCGTATGGGTGTGTGTTACATTACATTCACTAGTAGCAGTGAGAAAAACATCACGGGGTGGTGCGCATTGTATGGGTGTGTGTTACATTACATTCACTAGTAGGAGTGACAAAATCATCACGGGGTGGTGCGCATTGTATGGGTGTGCGTTACATTAGATTCACTAGTAGGAGTGAGAAAAACATCACGGGGTTGTGCGCATTGTATGGGTGTGCGTTACATTAGATTCACTAGTAGGAGTGAGAAAAACATCAAGGGGTGGTGCGCATTGTATGGGTGTGTGTTACATTAGATTCACTAGTAGCAGTGAGAAAAACATCACGGGGTGGTGCCCATCGTATGGGTGTGTGTTACATTAGATTCACTAGTAGCAGTGAGAAAAACATCACGGGGTGGTGCGCATCGTATGGGTGTGTGTTACATTAGATTCACTAGTAGCAGTGAGAAAAACATCACGGGGTGGTGCGCATCGTATGGGTGTGTGTTACATTAGATTCACTAGTAGCAGTGAGAAAAACATCACCGGGTGGTGCGCATCGTATGGGTGTGTGTTACATTAGATTCACTAGTAGCAGTGAGAAAAACATCACGGGGTGGTGCGCATTGTATGTGCGTGTGTTACATTAGATTCACTAGTAGGAGTGAGAAAAACATCACGGGGTGGTGCGCATTTTATGGGTGTGTGTTACATTAGATTCACTAGTAGGAGTGAGAAAAACATCACGGGGTGGTGCGCATCGTATGGGTGTGTGTTACGTTAGATTCACTAGTAGCAGTGAGAAAAACATCACGTGGTGGTGCGCATCGTATGGGTGTGCGTTACGTTAGATTCACTAGTAGGAGTGAGAAAAACATCACGGGGTGGTGCGCATTGTACGGGTTTGCGTTACATTAGATTCACTAGTAGGAGTGAGAAAAACATCACGGGGTGGTGCGCATTGTATGGGTGTGTGTTACATTACATTCACTAGTAGGAGTGAGAAAAACATCATGTGGTGGTGCGCATTGTATGGGTGTGTGTTACATTACATTCACTAGTAGGAGTGAGAAAAACAGCACGGGGTGGTGCGCATTGTATGGGTGTGTGTTACATTACATTCACTAGTAGGAGTGAGAAAAACATCACGGGGTGGTGCGCATTGTAAGGGTGTGTGTTACATTAGATTCACTAGTAGCAGTGAGAAAAACATCACGGGGTGGTGCGCATTGTATGGGTGTGTGTTACATTAGATTCACTACTATGAGTGAGAAAAACATCACGGGGTGGTGCGCATTGTATGGGTGTGTGTTACATTACATTCACTAGTAGGAGTGAGAAAAACATCACGGGGTGGTGCGCATTGTATGGGTGTGTGTTACATTACATTCACTAGTAGGAGTGAGAAAAACATCACGGGGTGGTGCGCATTGAATGGGTGTGTGTTACATTACATACACTAGTAGGAGTGAGAAAAACATCACGGGGTGGTGCGCATTGTATGGGTGTGTGTTACATTACATTCACTAGTAGGAGTGAGAAAAACAGCACGGGGTGGTGCGCATCTTATGGGTGTGTGTTACATTACATTCACTAGTAGGAGTGAGAAAAACATCACGGGGTGGTGCGCATCGTATGGGTGTGTGTTACATTACATTCACTAGTAGGAGTGAGAAAAACATCACGGGGTGGTGCGCATCGTATGGGTGTGTGTTACATTAGATTCACTAGTAGCAGTGAGAAAAACATCACGGGGTGGTGCGCATCGTATGGGTGTGTGTTACATTAGATTCACTAGTAGCAGTGAGAAAAACATCACGGGGTGGTGCGCATTGTATGGGTGTGTGTTACATTACATTCACTAGTAGGAGTGACAAAATCATCACGGGGTGGTGCGCATTGTATGGGTGTGCGTTACATTAGATTCACTAGTAGGAGTGAGAAAAACATCACGGGGTTGTGCGCATTGTATGGGTGTGCGTTACATTAGATTCACTAGTAGGAGTGAGAAAAACATCACGGGGTGGTGCGCATTGTATGGGTGTGTGTTACATTAGATTCACTAGTAGCAGTGAGAAAAACATCACGGGGTGGTGCGCATTGTATGGGTGTGTGTTACATTAGATTCACTAGTAGCAGTGAGAAAAACATCACTGGGTGGTGCGCATCGTATGGGTGTGTGTTACATTAGATTCACTAGTAGCAGTGAGAAAAACATCACGGGGTGGTGCGCATCGTATGGGTGTGCGTTACATTAGATTCACTAGTAGCAGTGAGAAAAACATCACGGCGTGGTGCGCATCGTATGGGTGTGTGTTACATTAGATTCACTAGTAGCAGTGAGAAAAACATCACGGGGTGGTGCGCATTGTATGTGTGTGTGTTACATTAGATTCACTAGTAGGAGTGAGAAAAACATCACGGGGTGGTGCGCATTGTATGGGTGTGTGTTACATTACATTCACTAGTAGGAGTGAGAAAAACATCATGTGGTGGTGCGCATTGTATGGGTGTGTGTTACATTACATTCACTAGTAGGAGTGAGAAAAACAGAACGGGGTGGTGCGCATTGTATGGGTGTGTGTTACATTACATTCACTAGTAGGAGTGAGAAATACAGCACGGGGTGGTGCGCATTGTATGGGTGTGTGTTACATTACATTAACTAGTAGGAGTGAGAAAAACATCACAGGGTGGTGCGCATTGTATGGGTGTGTGTTACATTACATTCACTAGTAGGAGTGAGAAAATCATCACGGGGTGGTGCGCATTGTATGGGTGTGTGTCACATTAGATTCACTAGTAGCAGTGAGAAAAACATCACGGGGTGGTGCGCATTGTATGGGTGTGTGTCACATTACATTCACTAGTAGGAGTGAGAAAAACATCACGGGGTGGTGCGCATTGTATGGTTGTGTGTCACATTACATTCACTAGTAGGAGTTAGAAAATCATCACGTGGTGGTGCGCATTGTATGGGTGTGTGTCACATTAGATTCACTAGTAGCAGTGAGAAAAACATCACGGGGTGGTGCGCATTGTATGGGTGTGTGTCACATTAGATTCACTAGTAGCAGTGAGAAAAACATCACGGGGTGGTGCGCATTGTATGGGTGTGTGTCACATTAGATTCACTAGTAGCAGTGAGAAAAACATCACGGGGTGGTGCGCACTGTATGGGTTTGTGTTACATTACATTCACTAGTAGGAGTGAGAAAAACATCACGGGGTGGTGCGCACTGTATGGGTGTGTGTTACATTACATTCACTAGTAGGAGTGAGAAAAACATCACGAATGGTGCGCATTGTATGGGTGTGTGTTACATTATATTCACTAGTAGGAGTGAGAAAAACATCACGGGGCGGTGCGCATTGTATCGGTGTGTGTTACATTACATTCACTAGTAGGAGGGAGAAAAACATCACGGGGTGGTGCGCATTGTATGGGTGTGTGTTTCATTACATTCACTAGTAGGAGGGAGAAAAACATCACGGGGTGGTGCGCACTGTATGGGTGTGTGTTACATTACATTCACTAGTAGGAGTGAGAAAAACATCACGGGGTGGTGCGCACTGTATGGGTGTGTGTTACATTACATTCACTAGTAGGAGTGAGAAAAACATCACGGGGTGGTGCGCACTGTATGGGTGTGTGTTACATTACATTCACCAGTAGGAGTGAGAAAAACATCACGGGGTGGTGCGCATTGTATGGGTGTGTGTTACATTAGATTCACCAGTAGGAGTGAGAAAAACATCACGGGGTGGTGCGCATTGTATGGGTGTGTGTTACATTACATTCACTAGTAGGAGTGAGAAAAACATCACGGCGTGGTGCGCATTGTATGGGTGTGTGTTACATTACATTCACTAGTAGGAGTGAGAAAAACATCACGGGGTGGTGCGCATTGTAAGGGTGTGTGTTACATTAGATTCACTAGTAGCAGTGAGAAAAACATCACGGGGTGGTGCGCATTGTATGGGTGTGTGTTACATTAGATTCACTACTATGAGTGAGAAAAACATCACGGGGTGGTGCGCATTGTATGGGTGTGTGTTACATTACATTCACTAGTAGGAGTGAGAAAAACATCACGGGGTGGTGCGCATTGTATGGGTGTGTGTTACATTACATTCACTAGTAGGAGTGAGAAAAACATCACGGGGTGGTGCGCATTGAATGGGTGTGTGTTACATTACATACACGAGTAGGAGTGAGAAAAACATCACGGGGTGGTGCGCATTGTATGGGTGTGTGTTACATTACATTCACTAGTAGGAGTGAGAAAAACACCACGGGGTGGTGCGCATCTTATGGGTGTGTGTTACATTACATTCACTAGTAGGAGTGAGAAAAACATCACGGGGTGGTGCGCATCGTATGGGTGTGTGTTACATTACATTCACTAGTAGGAGTGAGAAAAACATCACGGGGTGGTGCGCATCGTATGGGTGTGTGTTACATTAGATTCACTAGTAGCAGTGAGAAAAACATCACGGGGTGGTGCGCATCGTATGGGTGTGTGTTACATTAGATTCACTAGTAGCAGTGAGAAAAACATCACGGGGTGGTGCGCATTGTATGGGTGTGTGTTACATTACATTCACTAGTAGGAGTGACAAAATCATCACGGGGTGGTGCGCATTGTATGGGTGTGCGTTACATTAGATTCACTAGTAGGAGTGAGAAAAACATCACGGGGTTGTGCGCATTGTATGGGTGTGCGTTACATTAGATTCACTAGTAGGAGTGAGAAAAACATCACGGGGTGGTGCGCATAGTATGGGTGTGTGTTACATTAGATTCACTAGTAGCAGTGAGAAAAACATCACGGGGTGGTGCGCATCGTATGGGTGTGTGTTACATTAGATTCACTAGTAGCAGTGAGAAAAACATCACGGGGTGGTGCGCATCGTATGGGTGTGTGTTACATTAGATTCACTAGTAGCAGTGAGAAAAACATCACGGGGTGGTGCGCATCGTATGGGTGTGTGTTACATTAGATTCACTAGTAGCAGTGAGAAAAACATCACGGGGTGGTGCGCATCGTATGGGTGTGTGTTACATTAGATTCACTAGTAGCAGTGAGAAAAACATCACGGGGTGGTGCGCATCGTATGTGTGTGTGTTACATTAGATTCACTAGTAGGAGTGAGAAAAACATCACGGGGTGGTGCGCATTTTATGGGTGTGTGTTACATTAGATTCACTAGTAGGAGTGAGAAAAACATCACGGGGTGGTGCGCATCGTATGGGTGTGTGTTACGTTAGATTCACTAGTAGCAGTGAGAAAAACATCACGGGGTGGTGCGCATCGTATGGGTGTGCGTTACGTTAGATTCACTAGTAGGAGTGAGAAAAACATCACGGGGTGGTGCGCATTGTACGGGTTTGCGTTACATTAGATTCACTAGTAGGAGTGAGAAAAACATCACGGGGTGGTGCGCATTGTACGGGTGTGTGTTACATTACATTCACTAGTAGGAGTGAGAAAAACATCATGTGGTGGTGCGCATTGTATGGGTGTGTGTTACATTACATTCACTAGTAGGAGTGAGAAAAACAGCACGGGGTGGTGCGCATTGTATGGGTGTGTGTTACATTACATTCACTAGTAGGAGTGAGAAAAACATCACGGGGTGGTGCGCATTGTAAGGGTGTGTGTTACATTAGATTCACTAGTAGCAGTGAGAAAAACATCACGGGGTGGTGCGCATTGTATGGGTGTGTGTTACATTAGATTCACTACTATGAGTGAGAAAAACATCACGGGGTGGTGCGCATTGTATGGGTGTGTGTTACATTACATTCACTAGTAGGAGTGAGAAAAACATCACGGGGTGGTGCGCATTGTATGGGTGTGTGTTACATTACATTCATTGGTAGGAGTGAGAAAAACATCACGGGGTGGTGCGCATTGAATGGGTGTGTGTTACATTACATTCACTAGTAGGAGTGAGAAAAACACCACGGGGTGGTGCGCATCGTATGGGTGTGTGTTACATTACATTCACTAGTAGGAGTGAGAAAAACATCACGGGGTGGTGCGCATCGTATGGGTGTGTGTTACATTAGATTCACTAGTAGCAGTGAGAAAAACATCACGGGGTGGTGCGCATCGTATGGGTGTGTGTTACATTAGATTCACTAGTAGCAGTGAGAAAAACATCACGGGGTGGTGCGCATTGTATGGGTGTGTGTTACATTACATTCACTAGTAGGAGTGACAAAATCATCACGGGGTGGTGCGCATTGTATGGGTGTGCGTTACATTAGATTCACTAGTAGGAGTGAGAAAAACATCACGGGGTTGTGCGCATTGTATGGGTGTGCGTTACATTAGATTCACTAGTAGGAGTGAGAAAAACATCACGGGGTGGTGCGCATTGTATGGGTGTGTGTTACATTAGATTCACTAGTAGCAGTGAGAAAAACATCACGGGGTGGTGCGCATCGTATGGGTGTGTGTTACATTAGATTCACTAGTAGCAGTGATAAAAACATCACGGGGTGGTGCGCATCGTATGGGTGTGTGTTACATTAGATTCACTAGTAGCAGTGAGAAAAACATCACGGGGTGGTGCGCATCGTATGGGTGTGTGTTACATTAGATTCACTAGTAGCAGTGAGAAAAACATCACGGGGTGGTGCGCATCGTATGGGTGTGTGTTACATTAGATTCACTAGTAGCAGTGAGAAAAACATCACGGGGTGGTGCGCATTGTATGTGTGTGTGTTACATTAGATTCACTAGTAGAAGTGAGAAAAACATCACGGGGTGGTGCGCATTGTATGGGTGTGTGTTACATTACATCCACTAGTAGGAGTGAGAAAAACATCATGTGGTGGTGCGCATTGTATGGGTGTGTGTTACATTACATTCACTAGTAGGAGTGAGAAAAACAGCACGGGGTGGTGCGCATTGTATGGGTGTGTGTTACATTACATTAACTGGTAGGAGTGAGAAAAACATCACGGGGTGGTGCGCATTGTATGGGTGTGTGTTACATTACATTCACTAGTAGGAGTGAGAAAATCATCACGGGGTGGTGCGCATTGTATGGGTGTGTGTCACATTAGATTCACTAGTAGCAGTGAGAAAAACATCACGGGGTGGTGCGCATTGTATGGGTGTGTGTCACATTACATTCACTAGTAGGAGTGAGAAAAACATCACGGGGTGGTGCGCATTGTATGGTTGTGTGTCACATTACATTCACTAGTAGGAGTTAGAAAATCATCACGTGGTGGTGCGCATTGTATGGGTGTGTGTCACATTAGATTCACTAGTAGCAGTGTGAAAAACATCACGGGGTGGTGCGCATTGTATGGGTGTGTGTCACATTAGATTCACTAGTAGCAGTGAGAAAAACATCACGGGGTGGTGCGCATTGTATGGGTGTGTGTCACATTAGATTCACTAGTAGCAGTGAGAAAAACATCACGGGGTGGTGCGCACTGTATGGGTTTGTGTTACATTACATTCACTAGTAGGAGTGAGAAAAACATCACGGGGTGGTGCGCATTGTATGGGTGTGTGTTACATTACATTCACTAGTAGGAGTGAGAAAAACATCACGAATGGTGCGCATTGTATGGGTGTGTGTTACATTATATTCACTAGTAGGAGTGAGAAAAACATCACGGGGCGGTGCGCATTGTATCGGTGTGTGTTACATTACATTCACTAGTAGGAGGGAGAAAAACATCACGGGGTGGTGCGCATTGTATGGGTGTGTGTTACATTACATTCACTAGTAGGAGGGAGAAAAACATCACGGGGCGGTGCGCATTGTATCGGTGTGTGTTACATTACATTCACTAGTAGGAGGGAGAAAAACATCACGGGGTGGTGCGCATTGTATGGGTGTGTGTTTCATTACATTCACTAGTAGGAGGGAGAAAAACATCACGGGGTGGTGCGCACTGTATGGGTGTGTGTTACATTACATTCACTAGTAGGAGTGAGAAAAACATAACGGGGTGGTGCGCACTGTATGGGTGTGTGTTACATTAGATTCACTAGTAGCAGTGAGAAAAACATCACGGGGTGGTGCGCATTGTATGTGTGTGTGTTACATTAGATTCACTAGTAGAAGTGAGAAAAACATCACGGGGTGGTGCGCATTGTATGGGTGTGTGTTACATTACATCCACTAGTAGGAGTGAGAAAAACATCATGTGGTGGTGCGCATTGTATGGGTGTGTGTTACATTACATTCACTAGTAGGAGTGAGAAAAACAGCACGGGGTGGTGCGCATTGTATGGGTGTGTGTTACATTACATTAACTGGTAGGAGTGAGAAAAACATCACGGGGTGGTGCGCATTGTATGGGTGTGTGTTACATTACATTCACTAGTAGGAGTGAGAAAATCATCACGGGGTGGTGCGCATTGTATGGGTGTGTGTCACATTAGATTCACTAGTAGCAGTGAGAAAAACATCACGGGGTGGTGCGCATTGTATGGGTGTGTGTCACATTACATTCACTAGTAGGAGTGAGAAAAACATCACGGGGTGGTGCGCATTGTATGGTTGTGTGTCACATTACATTCACTAGTAGGAGTTAGAAAATCATCACGTGGTGGTGCGCATTGTATGGGTGTGTGTCACATTAGATTCACTAGTAGCAGTGAGAAAAACATCACGGGGTGGTGCGCATTGTATGGGTGTGTGTCACATTAGATTCACTAGTAGCAGTGAGAAAAACATCACGGGGTGGTGCGCATTGTATGGGTGTGTGTCACATTAGATTCACTAGTAGCAGTGAGAAAAACATCACGGGGTGGTGCGCACTGTATGGGTTTGTGTTACATTACATTCACTAGTAGGAGTGAGAAAAACATCACGGGGTGGTGCGCACTGTATGGGTGTGTGTTACATTACATTCACTAGTAGGAGTGAGAAAAACATCACGAATGGTGCGCATTGTATGGGTGTGTGTTACATTATATTCACTAGTAGGAGTGAGAAAAACATCACGGGGCGGTGCGCATTGTATCGGTGTGTGTTACATTACATTCACTAGTAGGAGGGAGAAAAACATCACGGGGTGGTGCGCATTGTATGGGTGTGTGTTTCATTACATTCACTAGTAGGAGGGAGAAAAACATCACGGGGTGGTGCGCACTGTATGGGTGTGTGTTACATTACATTCACTAGTAGGAGTGAGAAAAACATAACGGGGTGGTGCGCACTGTATGGGTGTGTGTTACATTACATTCACTAGTAGCAGTGAGAAAAAGATCACGGGGTGGTGCGCCTTGTATGGGTGTGTGTTACATTAGATTCACTAGTAGCAGTGAGAAAAACATCACGGGGTGTTGCGCCTTGTATGGGTGTGTGTCACATTAGATTCACTAGTAGGAGTGAGAAAAACATCACGGGGTGGTGCGCCTTGTATGGGTGTGTGTCACATTACGTTCACTAGTAGGAGTGAGAAAAACATCACGGGGTGGTGCGCATTGTATGGGTGTGTGTCACATTACATTCACTAGTAGGAGTGAGAAAAACATCACGGGGTGGTGCGCATTGTATGGGTGTGTGTCACATTACATTCACTAGTAGGAGTGAGAAAAACATCACGGGGTGGTACGCATTGTATGGGTGTGTGTCACATTACATTCACTAGTAGGAGTGAGAAAAACATCACGGGGTGGTGCGCATTGTATGGGTGTGTGTCACATTAGATTCACTAGTAGGAGTGAGAAAATCATCACGGGGTGGTGCGCATTGTATGGGTGTGTGTCACATTAGATTCACTAGTAGGTGTGAGAAAAACATCACGGGGTGGTGCGCATTGTATGGGTGTGTGTCTCATTACATTCACTAGTAGGAGTGAGAAAAACATCACGGGGTGGTGCGCATTGTATGGGTGTGTGTCACATTAGATTCACTAGTAGGAGTGAGAAAATCATCACGGGTGGTGCGCATTGTATGGGTGTGTATCACATTAGATTCACTAGTAGGTGTGAGAAAAACATCACGGGGTGGTGCGCATTGTATGGGTGTGTGTCACATTAGACTCACTACTAGCAGTGAGAAAAACATCACGGGGTGGTGCGCATTGTATGGGTGTGTGTTACATTAGACTCACTAGTAGGAGTGAGAAAAACATCACGGGGTGGTGCGCATTGTATGGGTGTGTGTTACATTAGACTCACTAGTAGGAGTGAGAAAAACATCACGGGGTGGTGCGCATTGTATGGGTGTGTGTTATATTAGATTCACTAGTAGGAGTGAGAAAAACATCACGGGGTGGTGCGCATTGTATGGGTGTGTGTTACATTAGATTCACTAGTAGCAGTGAGAAAAAAATCACGGGGTGTTGCGCATTGTATGGGTGTGTGTTACATTCGATTCACTAGTAGCAGTGAGAAAAACATCACGGGGTGGTGCGCATTGTATGGGTGTGTGTTACATTAGATTCACTAGTAGCAGTGAGAAAAACATCACGGGGTGTTGCGCATTGTATGGGTGTGTGTTACATTAGATTCACTAGTAGCAGTGAGAAAAACATCACGGGGTGATGCGCATTGTATGGGTGTGTGTCACATTACATTCACTAGTAGGAGTGAGAAAAACATCACGGGGTGGTGCGCATTGTATGGGTGTGTGTTACATTAGATTCACTAGTAGCAGTGAGAAAAACATCACGGGGTGGTGCGCATTGCATGGGTGTGTGTTACATTACATTCACTAGTAGGAGTGAGAAAAACATAACGGGGTGGTGCGCATTGCATGGGTGTGTGTTACATTACATTCACTAGTAGGAGTGAGAAAAACATCACCGGGTGGTGCGCATTGCATGGGTGTGTGTTACATTAGATTCACTAGTAGGAGTGAGAAAAACATCACGGTATGGTGCGCATTGCATGGGTGTGTGTTACATTAGATTCACTAGTAGGAGTGAGAAAAACATCACGGGGTGGTGCGCATTGTATGGGTGTGTGTTACATTAGATTCACTAGTAGGAGGGAGAAAAACATCACGGGGTGGTGCGCACTGTATGGGTGTGTGTTACATTAGATTCACTAGTAGGAGGGAGAAAAACATCACGGGGTGGTGCGCACTGTATGGGTGTGTGTTACATTACATTCACTAGTAGGAGGGAGAAAAACATCACGGGGTGGTGCGCACTGTATGGGTGTGTGTTACATTACATTCACTAGTAGGAGTGAGAAAAACATCACAGGGGTGGTGCGCACTGTATGGGTGTGTGTTACATTACATTCACTAGTAGGAGTGAGAAAAACATCACGGGGTGGTGCGCACTGTATGGGTGTGTGTTACATTACATTCACTAGTAGGAGTGAGAAAAACATCACGGGGTGGTGCGCACTGTATGGGTGTGTGTTACATTACATTCACTAGTAGGAGTGAGAAAAACATCACGGGGTGGTGCGCACTGTATGGGTGTGTGTTACATTACATTCACTAGTAGGAGTGAGATAAACATCACGGGGTGGTGCGCACTGTATGGGTGTGTGTTACATTACATTCACTAGTAGGAGTGAGAAAAACATCACGGGGTGGTGCGCACTGTATGGGTGTGTGTTACATTAGATTCACTAGTAGGAGTGAGAAAAACATCACGGGGTGGTGCGCATTGTATGGGTGTGTGTTACATTAGATTCACTAGTAGGAGGGAGAAAAACATCACGGGGTGGTGCGCATTGTATGGGTGTGTGTTACATTAGATTCACTAGTAGGAGGGAGAAAAACATCACGGGGTGGTGCGCATTGTATGGGTGTGTGTAACATTAGATTCACTAGTAGGAGTGAGAAAAACATCACGGGGTGGTGCGCATTGTATGGGTGTGTGTTACATTAGATTCACTAGTAGGAGGGAGAAAAACATCACGGGGTGGTGCGCATTGTATGGGTGTGTGTTACATTAGATTCACTAGTAGGAGTGAGAAAAACATCACGGGGTGGTGCGCATTGTATGGGTGTGTGTTACATTAGATTCACTAGTAGGAGGGAGAAAAACATCACGGGGTGGTGCGCATTGTATGGGTGTGTGTAACATTAGATTCACTAGTAGGAATGAGAAAAACATCACGGGGTGGTGCGCATTGTATGGGTGTGTGTTACATTAGATTCACTAGTAGGAGGGAGAAAAACATCACGGGGTGGTGCGCACTGTATGGGTGTGTGTTACATTACATTCACTAGTAGGAGTGAGAAAAACATCACGGGGTGGTGCGCATTGTATGGGTGTGTGTTACATTGCATTCACTAGTAGGAGTGAGATAAACATCACGGGGTGGTGCGCATTGTATGGGTGTGTGTTACATTGCATTCACTAGTAGGAGTGAGAAAAACATCACGGGGTGGTGCGCATCGTATGGGTGTGTGTTACATTACATTCACTAGTAGGAGTGAGAAAAACATCACGGGGTGGTGCGCATCGTATGGGTGTGTGTTACATTACATTCACTAGTCGGAGTGAGAAAAACATCACGGGGTGGTGCGCATTGTATGGGTGTGTGTTACATTAGATTCACTAGTAGGAGTGAGAAAATCATCACGGGGTGGTGCGCATTGTATGGGAGTGTGTTACATTGGATTCACTAGTAGCAGTGAGAAAAACATCACGGGGTGGTGCGCATTGTATGGGAGTGTGTTACATTGGATTCACTAGTAGCAGTGAGAAAAACATCACGGGTGGTGCGCATTGTATGGGTGTGTGTTACATTGGATTCACTAGTAGCAGTGAGAAAAACATCACGGGGTGGTGCGCATTGTATGGGTGTGTGTTACATTGGATTCACTAGTAGCAGTGAGAAAAACATCACGGGGTGGTGCGCATTGTATGGGTGTGTGTCACATTACATTCACTAGTAGCAGTGAGAAAAACATCACGGGGTGGTGCGCATTGCATGGGTGTGTGTTACATTACATTCACTAGTAGGAGTGAGAAAAACATCACGGGGTGGTGCGAATTGCATGGGTGTGTGTTACATTATATTCACTAGTAGGAGTGAGAAAAACATCACGGGGTGTTGCGCATTGCATGGGTGTTTGTTACATTACATTCACTAGTAGCAGTGAGAAAAACATCACGGGGTGGTGCGCATTGTATGGGTGTGTGTTACATTAGATTCACTAGTAGCAGTGAGAAAAACATCACGGGGTGGTGCGCCTTGTATGGGTGTGTGTTACATTAGATTCACTAGTAGCAGTGAGAAAAACATCACGGGGTGGTGCGCCATGTATGGGTGTGTGTTACATTAGATTCACTAGTAGCAGTGAGAAAAACATCACGGGGTGGTGCGCATTGCATGGGTGTTTGTTACATTACATTCACTAGTAGCAGTGAGAAAAACATCACGGGGTGGTGCGCATTGTATGGGTGTGTGTTACATTAGATTCACTAGTAGCAGTGAGAAAAACATCACGGGGTGGTGCGCCTTGTATGGGTGTGTGTTACATTAGATTCACTAGTAGCAGTGAGAAAAACATCACGGGGTGGTGCGCATTGTATGGGTGTGTGTTACATTAGATTCACTAGTAGCAGTGAGAAAAACATCACTGGATGGTGCGCCTTGTATGGGTGTGTGTCACATTACATTCACTAGTAGGAGTGAGAAAAACATCACGGGGTGGTGCGCATTGTATGGTTGTGTGTCACATTACATTCACTAGTAGGAGTTAGAAAATCATCACGTGGTGGTGCGCATTGTATGGGTGTGTGTCACATTAGATTCACTAGTAGCAGTGAGAAAAACATCACGGGGTGGTGCGCATTGTATGGGTGTGTGTCACATTAGATTCACTAGTAGCAGTGAGAAAAACATCACGGGGTGGTGCGCATTGTATGGGTGTGTGTCACATTAGATTCACTAGTAGCAGTGAGATAAACATCACGGGGTGGTGCGCACTGTATGGGTTTGTGTCACATTAGATTCACTAGTAGGAGTGAGAAAAACATCACGGGGTGGTGCGCACTGTATGGGTGTGTGTTACATTACATTCACTAGTAGGAGTGAGAAAAACATCACGAATGGTGCGCACTGTATGGGTGTGTGTTACATTACATTCAGTAGTCGGAGTGAGAAAATCATCACGGGGTGGTGCGCATTGTATGGGAGTGTGTTACATTAGATTCACTAGTAGCAGTGAGAAAAACATCACGGGGTGGTGCGCATTGTATGGGAGTGTGTTACATTGGATTCACTAGTAGCAGTGAGAAAAACATCACGGGGTGGTGCGCATTGTATGGGTGTGTGTTACATTGGATTCACTAGTAGCAGTGAGAAAAACATCACGGGGTGGTGCGCATTGTATGGGTGTGTGTTACATTGGATTCACTAGTAGCAGTGAGAAAAACATCACGGGGTGGTGCGCATTGTATGGGTGTGTGTTACATTACATTCACTAGTAGCAGTGAGAAAAACATCACGGGGTGGTGCGCATTGCATGGGTGTGTGTTACATTACATTCACTAGTAGGAGTGAGAAAAACATCACGGGGTGGTGCGAATTGCATGGGTGTGTGTTACATTATATTCACTAGTAGGAGTGAGAAAAACATCACGGGGTGGTGCGCATTGCATGGGTGTTTGTTACATTACATTCACTAGTAGCAGTGAGAAAAACATCACGGGGTGGTGCGCATTGTATGGGTGTGTGTTACATTAGATTCACTAGTAGCAGTGAGAAAAACATCACAGGGTGGTGCGCCTTGTATGGGTGTGTGTTACATTAGATTCACTAGTAGCAGTGAGAAAAACATCACGGGGTGGTGCGCCTTGTATGGGTGTGTGTTACATTAGATTTACTAGTAGCAGTGAGAAAAACATCACGGGGTGGTGCGCATTGCATGGGTGTTTGTTACATTACATTCACTAGTAGCAGTGAGAAAAACATCACGGGGTGGTGCGCATTGTATGGGTGTGTGTTACATTAGATTCACTAGTAGCAGTGAGAAAAACATCACGGGGTGGTGCGCCTTGTATGGGTGTGTGTTACATTAGATTCACTAGTAGCAGTGAGAAAAACATCACGGGTTGGTGCGCATTGTATGGGTGGGTGTTACATTAGATTCACTAGTAGCAGTGAGAAAAACATCACGGGGTGGTGCGCCTTGTATGGGTGTGTGTCACATTACATTCACTAGTAGGAGTGAGAAAAACATCACGGGGTGGTGCGCATTGTATGGTTGTGTGTCACATTACATTCACTAGTAGGAGTTAGAAAATCATCACGTGGTGGTGCGCATTGTATGGGTGTGTGTCACATTAGATTCACTAGTAGCAGTGAGAAAAACATCACGGGGTGGTGCGCATTGTATGGGTGTGTGTCACATTAGATTCACTAGTAGCAGTGAGAAAAACATCACGGGGTGGTGCGCATTGTATGGGTGTGTGTCACATTAGATTCACTAGTAGCAGTGAGATAAACATCACGGGGTGGTGCGCACTGTATGGGTTTGTGTCACATTAGATTCACTAGTAGGAGTGAGAAAAACATCACGGGGTGGTGCGCACTGTATGGGTGTGTGTTACATTACATTCACTAGTAGGAGTGAGAAAAACATCACGAATGGTGCGCACTGTATGGGTGTGTGTTACATTACATTCACTAGTAGGAGTGAGAAAAACATCACGGGGCGGTGCGCATTGTATCGGTGTGTGTTACATTACATTCACTAGTAGGAGGGAGAAAAACATCACGGGGCGGTGCGCATTGTATGGGTGTGTGTTACATTACATTCACTAGTAGGAGGGAGAAAAACATCACGGGGTGGTGCGCACTGTATGGGTGTGTGTTACATTACATTCACTAGTAGGAGTGAGAAAAACATAACGGGGTGGTGCGCACTGTATGGGTGTGTGTTACATTACATTCACTAGTAGGAGTGAGAAAAACATCACGGGGTGGTGCGCACTGTATGGGTGTGTGTTACATTACATTCACTAGTAGGAGTGAGATAAGCATCACGGGGTGGTGCGCACTGTATGGGTGTGTGTTACATTACATTCACTAGTAGGAGTGAGATAAGCATCACGGGGTGGTGCGCATTGTATGGGTGTGTGTTACATTACATTCACTAGTAGGAGTGAGAAAAACATCACGGGGTGGTGCGCATTGTATGGGTGTGTGTTACATTACATTCACTAGTAGGAGTGAGAAAAACATCACGGGGTGGTGCGCACTGTATGGGTGTGTGTTACATTACATTCACCAGTAGGAGTGAGAAAAACATCACGGGGTGGTGCGCCTTGTATGGGTGTGTGTTACATTACATTCACCAGTAGGAGTGAGAAAAACATCACGGGGTGGTGCGCCTTGTATGGGTGTGTGTTACATTACATTCACCAGTAGGAGTGAGAAAAACATCACGGGGTGGTGCGCCTTCTATGGGTGTGTGTTACATTAGATTCACCAGTAGGAGTGAGAAAAACATCACGGGGTGGTGCGCATTGTATGGCTGTGTGTTACATTGGATTCACCAGTAGGAGTGAGAAAAACATCACGGGGTGGTGCGCCTTGTATGGGTGTGTGTTACATTAGATTCACCATAGCAGTGAGAAAAACATCACGGGGTGGTGCGCATTGTATGGGTGTGTGTTACATTACATTCACTAGTAGCAGTGAGAAAAACATCACGGGGTGGTGCGCATTGTATGGGTGTGTGTTACATTACATTCACTAGTAGCAGTGAGAAAAACATCACGGGGTGGTGCGCATTGTATGGGTGTGTGTTACATTAGATTCACTAGTAGCAGTGAGAAAAACATCACGGGGTGGTGCGCATTGCATGGGTGTGTGTTACATTACATTCACTAGTAGGAGTGAGAAAAACATAACGGGGTGGTGCGCATTGCATGGGTGTGTGTTACATTACATTCACTAGTAGGAGTGAGAAAAACATCACCGGGTGGTGCGCATTGCATGGGTGTGTGTTACATTAGATTCACTAGTAGGAGTGATAAAAACATCACGGTGTGGTGCGCATTGTATGGGTGTGTGTTACATTAGATTCACTAGTAGGAGGGAGAAAAACATCACGGGGTGGTGCGCATTGTATGGGTGTGTGTTACATTAGATTCACTAGTAGGAGTGAGAAAAACATCAGGGGCTGGTGCGCACTGTATGGGTGTGTGTTACATTAGATTCACTAGTTGGAGTGAGAAAAACATCACGGGGTGGTGCGCACTGTATGGGTGTGTGTTACATTAGATTCACTAGTAGGAGGGAGAAAAACATCACGGGGTGGTGCGCACTGTATGGGTGTGTGTTACATTACATTCACTAGTAGGAGGGAGAAAAACATCACGGGGTGGTGCGCACTGTATGGGTGTGTGTTACATTACATTCACTAGTAGGAGTGAGAAAAACATCACGGGGTGGTGCGCACTGTATGGGTGTGTGTTACATTACATTCACTAGTAGGAGTGAGAAAAACATCACGGGGTGGTGCGCACTGTATGGGTGTGTGTTACATTACATTCACTAGTAGGAGTGAGAAAAACATCACGGGGTGGTGCGCACTGTATGGGTGTGTGTTACATTACATTCACTAGTAGGAGTGAGAAAAACATCACGGGGTGGTGCGCACTGTATGGGTGTGTGTTACATTACATTCACTAGTAGGAGTGAGATAAACATCACGGGGTGGTGCGCACTGTATGGGTGTGTGTTACATTACATTCACTAGTAGGAGTGAGAAAAACATCACGGGGTGGTGCGCACTGTATGGGTGTGTGTTACATTAGATTCACTAGTAGGAGTGAGAAAAACATCACGGGGTGGTGCGCATTGTATGGGTGTGTGTTACATTAGATTCACTAGTAGGAGTGAGAAAAACATCACGGGGTGGTGCGCATTGTATGGGTGTGTGTTACATTAGATTCACTAGTAGGAGGGAGAAAAACATCACGGGGTGGTGCGCATTGTATGGGTGTGTGTAACATTAGATTCACTAGTAGGAGTGAGAAAAACATCACGGGGTGGTGCGCATTGTATGGGTGTGTGTTACATTAGATTCACTAGTAGGAGGGAGAAAAACATCACGGGGTGGTGCGCATTGTATGCGTGTGTGTTACATTAGATTCACTAGTAGGAGTGAGAAAAACATCACGGGGTGGTGCGCATTGTATGGGTGTGTGTTACATTAGATTCACTAGTAGGAGGGAGAAAAACATCACGGGGTGGTGCGCATTGTATGGGTGTGTGTAACATTAGATTCACTAGTAGGAGTGAGAAAAACATCACGGGGTGGTGCGCATTGTATGGGTGTGTGTTACATTAGATTCACTAGTAGGAGGGAGAAAAACATCACGGGGTGGTGCGCACTGTATGGGTGTGTGTTACATTACATTCACTAGTAGGAGTGAGAAAAACATCACGGGGTGGTGCGCATTGTATGGGTGTGTGTTACATTGCATTCACTAGTAGGAGTGAGATAAACATCACGGGGTGGTGCGCATTGTATGGGTGTGTGTTACATTGCATTCACTAGTAGGAGTGAGAAAAACATCACGGGGTGGTGCGCATTGTATGGGTGTGTGTTACATTACATTCACTAGTAGGAGTGAGAAAAACATCACGGGGTGGTGCGCATCGTATGGGTGTGTGTTACATTACATTCAGTAGTAGGAGTGACAAAAACATCACGGGGTGGTGCGCATTGTATGGGTGTGTGTTACATTACATTCACTAGTCGGAGTGAGAAAAACATCACGGGGTGGTGCGCATTGTATGGGTGTGTGTTACATTAGATTCACTAGTAGGAGTGAGAAAATCATCACGGGGTGGTGCGCATTGTATGGGAGTGTGTTACATTAGATTCACTAGTAGCAGTGAGAAAAACATCACGGGGTGGTGCGCATTGTATGGGTGTGTGTTACATTGGATTCACTAGTAGCAGTGAGAAAAACATCACGGGGTGGTGCGCATTGTATGGGTGTGTGTTACATTGGATTCACTAGTAGCAGTGAGAAAAACATCACGGGGTGGTGCGCATTGTATGGGTGTGTGTTACATTGGATTCACTAGTAGCAGTGAGAAAAACATCACGGGGTGGTGCGCACTGTATGGGTGTGTGTTACATTACATTCACTAGTAGGAGTGAGAAAAACATCACGGGGTGGTGCGCACTGTATGGGTGTGTGTTACATTAGATTCACTAGTAGGAGTGAGAAAAACATCACGGGGTGGTGCGCATTGTATGGGTGTGTGTTACATTAGATTCACTAGTAGGAGTGAGAAAAACATCACGGGGTGGTGCGCATTGTATGGGTGTGTGTTACATTAGATTCACTAGTAGGAGGGAGAAAAACATCACGGGGTGGTGCGCATTGTATGGGTGTGTGTAACATTAGATTCACTAGTAGGAGTGAGAAAATCATCACGGGGTGGTGCGCATTGTATGGGTGTGTGTTACATTAGATTCACTAGTAGGAGGGAGAAAAACATCACGGGGTGGTGCGCATTGTATGCGTGTGTGTTACATTAGATTCACTAGTAGGAGGGAGAAAAACATCACGGGGTGGTGCGCATTGTATGGGTGTGTGTAACATTAGATTCACTAGTAGGAGTGAGAAAAACATCACGGGGTGGTGCGCATTGTATGGGTGTGTGTTACATTAGATTCACTAGTAGGAGGGAGAAAAACATCACGGGGTGGTGCGCACTGTATGGGTGTGTGTTACGTTACATTCACTAGTAGGAGTGAGAAAAACATCACGGGGTGGTGCGCATTGTATGGGTGTGTGTTACATTGCATTCACTAGTAGGAGTGAGATAAACATCACGGGGTGGTGCGCACTGTATGGGTGTGTGTTACATTAGATTCACTAGTAGGAGTGAGAAAAACATCACGGGGTGGTGCGCATTGTATGGGTGTGTGTTACATTAGATTCACTAGTAGGAGTGAGAAAAACATCACGGGGTGGTGCGCATTGTATGGGTGTGTGTTACATTAGATTCACTAGTAGGAGGGAGAAAAACATCACGGGGTGGTGCGCATTGTATGGGTGTGTGTAACATTAGATTCACTAGTAGGAGTGAGAAAATCATCACGGGGTGGTGCGCATTGTATGGGTGTGTGTTACATTAGATTCACTAGTAGGAGGGAGAAAAACATCACGGGGTGGTGCGCATTGTATGCGTGTGTGTTACATTAGATTCACTAGTAGGAGTGAGAAAAACATCACGGGGTGGTGCGCATTGTATGGGTGTGTGTTACATTAGATTCAATAGTAGGAGGGAGAAAAACATCACGGGGTGGTGCGCATTGTATGGGTGTGTGTAACATTAGATTCACTAGTAGGAGTGAGAAAAACATCACGGGGTGGTGCGCATTGTATGGGTGTGTGTTACATTAGATTCACTAGTAGGAGGGAGAAAAACATCACGGGGTGGTGCGCACTGTATGGGTGTGTGTTACATTACATTCACTAGTAGGAGTGAGAAAAACATCACGGGGTGGTGCGCATTGTATGGGTGTGTGTTACATTGCATTCACTAGTAGGAGTGAGATAAACATCACGGGGTGGTGCGCATTGTATGGGTGTGTGTTACATTGCATTCACTAGTAGGAGTGAGAAAAACATCACGGGGTGGTGCGCATTGTATGGGTGTGTGTTACATTACATTCACTAGTAGGAGTGAGAAAAACATCACGGGGTGGTGCGCATCGTATGGGTGTGTGTTACATTACATTCAGTAGTAGGAGTGACAAAAACATCACGGGGTGGTGCGCATTGTATGGGTGTGTGTTACATTACATTCACTAGTCGGAGTGAGAAAAACATCACGGGGTGGTGCGCATTGTATGGGTGTGTGTTACATTAGATTCACTAGTAGGAGTGAGAAAATCATCACGGGGTGGTGCGCATTGTATGGGAGTGTGTTACATTAGATTCACTAGTAGCAGTGAGAAAAACATCACGGGGTGGTGCGCATTGTATGGGTGTGTGTTACATTGGATTCACTAGTAGCAGTGAGAAAAACATCACGGGGTGGTGCGCATTGTATGGGTGTGTGTTACATTGGATTCACTAGTAGCAGTGAGAAAAACATCACGGGGTGGTGCGCATTGTATGGGTGTGTGTTACATTGGATTCACTAGTAGCAGTGAGAAAAACATCACGGGGTGGTGCGCATTGTATGGGTGTGTGTTACATTACATTCACTAGTAGCAGTGAGAAAAACATCACGGGGTGGTGCGCATTGCATGGGTGTGTGTTACATTGCATTCACTAGTAGGAGTGAGAAAAACATCACGGGGTGGTGCGAATTGCATGGGTGTGTGTTACATTATATTCACTAGTAGGAGTGAGAAAAACATCACGGGGTGGTGCGCATTGCATGGGTGTTTGTTACATTACATTCACTAGTAGCAGTGAGAAAAACATCACGGGGTGGTGCGCATTGTATGGGTGTGTGTTACATTAGATTCACTAGTAGCAGTGAGAAAAACATCACGGGGTGGTGCGCCTTGTATGGGTGTGTGTTACATTAGATTCACTAGTAGCAGTGAGAAAAACATCACGGGGTGGTGCGCCTTGTATGGGTGTGTGTTACATTAGATTCACTAGTAGCAGTGAGAAAAACATCACGGGGTGGTGCGCCTTGTATGGGTGTGTGTTACATTAGATTCACTAGTAGCAGTGAGAAAAACATCACGGGGTGTTGCGCCTTGTATGGGTGTGTGTCACATTAGATTCACTAGTAGGAGTGAGAAAAACATCACGGGGTGGTGCGCCTTGTATGGGTGTGTGTCACATTACGTTCACTAGTAGGAGTGAGAAAAACATCACGGGGTGGTGCGCATTGTATGGGTGTGTGTCACATTACATTCACTAGTAGGAGTGAGAAAAACATCACGGGGTGGTGCGCATTGTATGGGTGTGTGTCACATTACATTCACTAGTAGGAGTGAGAAAAACATCACGGGGTGGTACGCACTGTATGGGTGTGTGTCACATTACATTCACTAGTAGGAGTGAGAAAAACATCACGGGGTGGTGCGCACTGTATGGGTGTGTGTTACATTAGATTCACTAGTAGGAGGGAGAAAAACATCACGGGGTGGTGCGCACTGTATGGGTGTGTGTTACATTAGATACACTAGTAGGAGGGAGAAAAACATCACGGGGTGGTGCGCACTGTATGGGTGTGTGTTACATTACATTCACTAGTAGGAGTGAGAAAAACATCACGGGGTGGTGCGCACTGTATGGGTGTGTGTTACATTACATTCACTAGTAGGAGTGAGAAAAACATCACGGGGTGGTGCGCACTGTATGGGTGTGTGTTACATTACATTCACTAGTAGGAGTGAGAAAAACATCACGGGGTGGTGCGCACTGTATGGGTGTGTGTTACATTACATTCACTAGTAGGAGTGAGAAAAACATCACGGGGTGGTGCGCACTGTATGGGTGTGTGTTACATTAGATTCACTAGTAGGAGTGAGAAAAACATCACGGGGTGGTGCGCATTGTATGGGTGTGTGTTACATTAGATTCACTAGTAGGAGTGAGAAAAACATCACGGGGTGGTGCGCATTGTATGGGTGTGTGTTACATTAGATTCACTAGTAGGAGGGAGAAAAACATCACGGGGTGGTGCGCATTGTATGGGTGTGTGTAACATTAGATTCACGAGTAGGAGTGAGAAAAACATCACGGGGTGGTGCGCATTGTATGGGTGTGTGTTACATTAGATTCACTAGTAGGAGGGAGAAAAACATCACGGGGTGGTGCGCATTGTATGGGTGTGTGTTACATTAGATTCACTAGTAGGAGTGAGAAAAACATCACGGGGTGGTGCGCATTGTATGGGTGTGTGTTACATTAGATTCACTAGTAGGAGGGAGAAAAACATCACGGGGTGGTGCGCATTGTATGGGTGTGTGTAACATTAGATTCACTAGTAGGAGTGAGAAAAACATCACGGGGTGGTGCGCATTGTATGGGTGTGTGTTACATTAGATTCACTAGTAGGAGGGAGAAAAACATCACGGGGTGGTGCGCACTGTATGGGTGTGTGTTACATTACATTCACTAGTAGGAGTGAGAAAAACATCACGGGGTGGTGCGCATTGTATGGGTGTGTGTTACATTACATTCACTAGTAGGAGTGAGATAAACATCACGGGGTGGTGCGCATTGTATGGGTGTGTGTTACATTGCATTCACTAGTAGGAGTGAGAAAAACATCACGGGGTGGTGCGCATTGTATGGGTGTGTGTTACATTACATTCACTAGTAGGAGTGAGAAAAACATCACGGGGTGGTGCGCATCGTATGGGTGTGTGTTACATTACATTCAGTAGTAGGAGTGACAAAAACATCACGGGGTGGTGCGCATTGTATGGGTGTGTGTTACATTACATTCACTAGTCGGAGTGAGAAAAACATCACGGGGTGGTGCGCATTGTATGGGTGTGTGTTACATTAGATTCACTAGTAGGAGTGAGAAAATCATCACGGGGTGGTGCGCATTGTATGGGAGTGTGTTACATTAGATTCACTAGTAGCAGTGAGAAAAACATCACGGGGTGGTGCGCATTGTATGGGTGTGTGTTACATTGGATTCACTAGTAGCAGTGAGAAAAACATCACGGGGTGGTGCGCATTGTATGGGTGTGTGTTACATTGGATTCACTAGTAGCAGTGAGAAAAACATCACGGGGTGGTGCGCATTGTATGGGTGTGTGTTACATTGGATTCACTAGTAGAAGTGAGAAAAACATCACGGGGTGGTGCGCATTGTATGGGTGTGTGTTACATTACATTCACTAGTAGCAGTGAGAAAAACATCACGGGGTGGTGCGCATTGCATGGGTGTGTGTTACATTACATTCACTAGTAGGAGTGAGAAAAACATCACGGGGTGGTGCGAATTGCATGGGTGTGTGTTACATTATATTCACTAGTAGGAGTGAGAAAAACATCACGGGGTGGTGCGCATTGCATGGGTGTTTGTTACATTACATTCACTAGTAGCAGTGAGAAAAACATCACGGGGTGGTGCGCATTGTATGGGTGTGTGTTACATTAGATTCACTAGTAGCAGTGAGAAAAACATCACGGGGTGGTGCGCCTTGTATGGGTGTGTGTTACATTAGATTCACTAGTAGCAGTGAGAAAAACATCACGGGGTGGTGCGCCTTGTATGGGTGTGTGTTACATTGGATTCACTAGTAGCAGTGAGAAAAACATCACGGGGTGGTGCGCCTTGTATGGGTGTGTGTTACATTAGATTCACTAGTAGCAGTGAGAAAAACATCACGGGGTGTTGCGCCTTGTATGGGTGTGTGTCACATTAGATTCACTAGTAGGAGTGAGAAAAACATCACGGGGTGGTGCGCCTTGTATGGGTGTGTGTCACATTACGTTCACTAGTAGGAGTGAGAAAAACATCACGGGGTGGTGCGCATTGTATGGGTGTGTGTCACATTACATTCACTAGTAGGAGTGAGAAAAACATCACGGGGTGGTGCGCATTGTATGGGTGTGTGTCACATTACATTCACTAGTAGGAGTGAGAAAAACATCACGGGGTGGTACGCATTGTATGGGTGTGTGTCACATTACATTCACTAGTAGGAGTGAGAAAAACATCACGGGGTGGTGCGCATTGTATGGGTGTGTGTCACATTAGATTCACTAGTAGGAGTGAGAAAATCATCACGGGGTGGTGCGCATTGTATGGGTGTGTGTCACATTAGATTCACTAGTAGGAGTGAGAAAATCATCACGGGGTGGTGCGCATTGTATGGGTGTGTGTCACATTAGATTCACTAGTAGGTGTGAGAAAAACATCACGGGGTGGTGCGCATTGTATGGGTGTGTGTCACATTACATTCACTAGTAGGAGTGAGAAAAACATCACGGGGTGGTGCGCACTGTATGGGTGTGTGTCACATTAGATTCACTAGTAGGAGTGAGAAAATCATCACGGGGTGGTGCGCATTGTATGGGTGTGTGTCACGTTAGATTCACTAGTAGGTGTGAGAAAAACATCACGGGGTGGTGCGCATTGTATGGGTGTGTGTTACATTGCATTCACTAGTAGGAGTGAGAAAAACATCACGGGGTGGTGCGCATTGTATGGGTGTGTGTTACATTACATTCACTAGTAGGAGTGAGAAAAACATCACGGGGTGGTGCGCATTGTATGGGTGTGTGTTACATTACATTCACTAGTAGGAGTGAGATAAACATCACGGGGTGGTGCGCATTGTATGGGTGTGTGTTACATTGCATTCACTAGTAGGAGTGAGAAAAACATCACGGGGTGGTGCGCATTGTATGGGTGTGTGTTACATTACATTCACTAGTAGGAGTGAGAAAAACATCACGGGGTGGTGCGCATCGTATGGGTGTGTGTTACATTACATTCAGTAGTAGGAGTGACAAAAACATCACGGGGTGGTGCGCATTGTATGGGTGTGTGTTACATTACATTCACTAGTCGGAGTGAGAAAAACATCACGGGGTGGTGCGCATTGTATGGGAGTGTGTTACATTAGATTCACTAGTAGGAGTGAGAAAATCATCACGGGGTGGTGCGCATTGTATGGGAGTGTGTTACATTAGATTCACTAGTAGCAGTGAGAAAAACATCACGGGGTGGTGCGCATTGTATGGGTGTGTGTTACATTGGATTCACTAGTAGCAGTGAGAAAAACATCACGGGGTGGTGCGCATTGTATGGGTGTGTGTTACATTGGATTCACTAGTAGCAGTGAGAAAAACATCACGGGGTGGTGCGCATTGTATGGGTGTGTGTTACATTGGATTCACTAGTAGAAGTGAGAAAAACATCACGGGGTGGTGCGCATTGTATGGGTGTGTGTTACATTACATTCACTAGTAGCAGTGAGAAAAACATCACGGGGTGGTGCGCATTGCATGGGTGTGTGTTACATTACATTCACTAGTAGGAGTGAGAAAAACATCACGGTGTGGTGCGAATTGCATGGGTGTGTGTTACATTATATTCACTAGTAGGAGTGAGAAAAACATCACGGGGTGGTGCGCATTGCATGGGTGTTTGTTACATTACATTCACTAGTAGCAGTGAGAAAAACATCACGGGGTGGTGCGCATTGTATGGGTGTGTGTTACATTAGATTCACTAGTAGCAGTGAGAAAAACATCACGGGGTGGTGCGCCTTGTATGGGTGTGTGTTACATTAGATTCACTAGTAGCAGTGAGAAAAACATCACGGGGTGGTGCGCCTTGTATGGGTGTGTGTTACATTGGATTCACTAGTAGCAGTGAGAAAAACATCACGGGGTGGTGCGCCTTGTATGGGTGTGTGTTACATTAGATTCACTAGTAGCAGTGAGAAAAACATCACGGGGTGTTGCGCCTTGTATGGGTGTGTGTCACATTAGATTCACTAGTAGGAGTGAGAAAAACATCACGGGGTGGTGCGCCTTGTATGGGTGTGTGTCACATTACGTTCACTAGTAGGAGTGAGAAAAACATCACGGGGTGGTGCGCATTGTATGGGTGTGTGTCACATTACATTCACTAGTAGGAGTGAGAAAAACATCACGGGGTGGTGCGCATTGTATGGGTGTGTGTCACATTACATTCACTAGTAGGAGTGAGAAAAACATCACGGGGTGGTACGCATTGTATGGGTGTGTGTCACATTACATTCACTAGTAGGAGTGAGAAAAACATCACGGGGTGGTGCGCATTGTATGGGTGTGTGTCACATTAGATTCACTAGTAGGAGTGAGAAAATCATCACGGGGTGGTGCGCATTGTATGGGTGTGTGTCACATTAGATTCACTAGTAGGAGTGAGAAAATCATCACGGGGTGGTGCGCATTGTATGGGTGTGTGTCACATTAGATTCACTAGTAGGTGTGAGAAAAACATCACGGGGTGGTGCGCATTGTATGGGTGTGTGTCACATTACATTCACTAGTAGGAGTGAGAAAAACATCACGGGGTGGTGCGCACTGTATGGGTGTGTGTCACATTAGATTCACTAGTAGGAGTGAGAAAATCATCACGGGGTGGTGCGCATTGTATGGGTGTGTGTCACGTTAGATTCACTAGTAGGTGTGAGAAAAACATCACGGGGTGGTGCGCATTGTATGGGTGTGTGTTACATTGCATTCACTAGTAGGAGTGAGAAAAACATCACGGGGTGGTGCGCATTGTATGGGTGTGTGTTACATTACATTCACTAGTAGGAGTGAGAAAAACATCACGGGGTGGTGCGCATCGTATGGGTGTGTGTTACATTACATTCAGTAGTAGGAGTGACAAAAACATCACGGGGTGGTGCGCATTGTATGGGTGTGTGTTACATTACATTCACTAGTCGGAGTGAGAAAAACATCACGGGGTGGTGCGCATTGTATGGGTGTGTGTTACATTAGATTCACTAGTAGGAGTGAGAAAATCATCACGGGGTGGTGCGCATTGTATGGGAGTGTGTTACATTAGATTCACTAGTAGCAGTGAGAAAAACATCACGGGGTGGTGCGCATTGTATGGGTGTGTGTTACATTGGTTTCACTAGTAGCAGTGAGAAAAACATCACGGGGTGGTGCGCATTGTATGGGTGTGTGTTACATTGGATTCACTAGTAGCAGTGAGAAAAACATCACGGGGTGGTGCGCATTGTATGGGTGTGTGTTACATTGGATTCACTAGTAGCAGTGAGAAAAACATCACGGAGTGGTGCGCATTGTATGGGTGTGTGTTACATTACATTCACTAGTAGCAGTGAGAAAAACATCACGGGGTGGTGCGCATTGCATGGGTGTGTGTTACATTACATTCACTAGTAGGAGTGAGAAAAACATCACGGGGTGGTGCGAATTGCATGGGTGTGTGTTACATTATATTCACTAGTAGGAGTGAGAAAAACATCACGGGGTGGTGCGCATTGCATGGGTGTTTGTTACATTACATTCACTAGTAGCAGTGAGAAAAACATCACGGGGTGGTGCGCATTGTATGGGTGTGTGTTACATTAGATTCACTAGTAGCAGTGAGAAAAACATCACGGGGTGGTGCGCCTTGTAAGGGTGTGTGTTACATTAGATTCACTAGTAGCAGTGAGAAAAACATCACGGGGTGGTGCGCCTTGTATGGGTGTGTGTTACATTAGATTCACTAGTAGCAGTGAGAAAAACATCACGGGGTGGTGCGCCTTGTATGGGTGTGTGTTACATTAGATTCACTAGTAGCAGTGAGAAAAACATCACGGGGTGTTGCGCCTTGTATGGGTGTGTGTCACATTAGATTCACTAGTAGGAGTGAGACAAACATCACGGGGTGGTGCGCCTTGTATGGGTGTGTGTCACATTACGTTCACTAGTAGGAGTGAGAAAAACATCACGGGGTGGTGCGCATTGTATGGGTGTGTGTCACATTACATTCACTAGTAGGAGTGAGAAAAACATCACGGGGTGGTGCGCATTGTATGGGTGTGTGTCACATTACATTCACTAGTAGGAGTGAGAAAAACATCACGGGGTGGTACGCATTGTATGGGTGTGTGTCACATTACATTCACTAGTAGGAGTGAGAAAAACATCACGGGGTGGTGCGCATTGTATGGGTGTGTGTCACATTAGATTCACTAGTAGGAGTGAGAAAATCATCACGGGGTGGTGCGCATTGTATGGGTGTGTGTCACATTAGATTCACTAGTAGGTGTGAGAAAAACATCACGGGGTGGTGCGCATTGTATGGGTGTGTGTCACATTACATTCACTAGTAGGAGTGAGAAAAACATCACGGGGTGGTGCGCACTGTATGGGTGTGTGTCACATTAGATTCACTAGTAGGAGTGAGAAAATCATCACGGGGTGGTGCGCATTGTATGGGTGTGTGTCACATTAGATTCACTAGTAGGTGTGAGAAAAACATCACGGGGTGGTGCGCATTGTATGGGTGTGTGTCACATTAGACTCACTACTAGCAGTGAGAAAAACATCACGGGGTTGTGCGCATTGTATGGGTGTGTGTTACATTAGACTCACTAGTAGGAGTGAGAAAAACATCACGGGGTGGTGCGCATTGTATGGGTGTGTGTTACATTAGACTCACTAGTAGGAGTGAGAAAAACATCACGGGGTGGTGCGCATTGTATGGGTGTGTGTTATATTAGATTCACTAGTAGGAGTGAGAAAAACATCACGGGGTGGTGCGCATTGTATGGGTGTGTGTTACATTAGATTCACTAGTAGCAGTGAGAAAAAAATCACGGGGTGTTGCGCATTGTATGGGTGTGTGTTATATTCGATTCACTAGTAGCAGTGAGAAAAACATCACGGGGTGGTGCGCATTGTATGGGTGTGTGTTACATTAGATTCACTAGTAGCAGTGAGAAAAACATCACGGGGTGTTGCGCATTGTATGGGTGTGTGTTACATTAGATTCACTAGTAGCAGTGAGAAAAACATCACGGGGTGGTGCGCATTGTATGGGTGTGTGTCACATTACATTCACTAGTAGGAGTGAGAAAAACATCACGTGGTGGTGCGCATTGTATGGTTGTGTGTCACATTAAATTCACTAGTAGGAGTTAGAAAATCATCACGTGGTGGTGCGCATTGTATGGGTGTGTGTCACATTAGATTCACTAGTAGCAGTGAGAAAAACATCACGGGGTGGTGCGCATTGTATGGGTGTGTGTCAAATTAGATTCACTAGTAGCAGTGAGAAAAACATCACGGGGTGGTGCGCATTGTATGGGTGTGTGTCAAATTAGATTCACTAGTAGCAGTGAGATAAACATCACGGAGTGGTGCGCACTGTATGGGTGTGTGTTACATTAGATTCACTAGTAGGAGTGAGAAAAACATCACGGGGTGGTGCGCATTGTATGGGTGTGTGTTACATTAGATTCACTAGTAGGAGGGAGAAAAACATCACGGGGTGGTGCGCACTGTATGGGTGTGTGTTACATTAGATTCACTAGTAGGAGGGAGAAAAACATCACGGGGTGGTGCGCACTGTATGGGTGTGTGTTACATTACATTCACTAGTAGGAGTGAGAAAAACATCACGGGGTGGTGCGCACTGTATGGGTGTGTGTTACATTACATTCACTAGTAGGAGTGAGAAAAACATCACGGGGTGGTGCGCACTGTATGGGTGTGTGTTACATTACATTCACTAGTAGGAGTGAGAAAAACATCACGGGGTGGTGCGCACTGTATGGGTGTGTGTTACATTACATTCACTAGTAGGAGTGAGAAAAACATCACGGGGTGGTGCGCACTGTATGGGTGTGTGTTACATTACATTCACTAGTAGGAGTGAGATAAACATCACGGGGTGGTGCCCACTGTATGGGTGTGTGTTACATTAGACTCACTAGTAGGAGTGAGAAAAACATCACGGGGTGGTGCGCATTGTATGGGTGTGTGTTATATTAGATTCACTAGTAGGAGTGAGAAAAACATCACGGGGTGGTGCGCATTGTATGGGTGTGTGTTACATTAGATTCACTAGTAGCAGTGAGAAAAAAATCACGGGGTGTTGCGCATTGTATGGGTGTGTGTTATATTCGATTCACTAGTAGCAGTGAGAAAAACATCACGGGGTGGTGCGCATTGTATGGGTGTGTGTTACATTAGATTCACTAGTAGCAGTGAGAAAAACATCACGGGGTGTTGCGCATTGTATGGGTGTGTGTTACATTAGATTCACTAGTAGCAGTGAGAAAAACATCACGGGGTGGTGCGCATTGTATGGGTGTGTGTCACATTACATTCACTAGTAGGAGTGAGAAAAACATCACGGGGTGGTGCGCATTGTATGGTTGTGTGTCACATTAAATTCACTAGTAGGAGTTAGAAAATCATCACGTGGTGGTGCGCATTGTATGGGTGTGTGTCACATTAGATTCACTAGTAGCAGTGAGAAAAACATCACAGGGTGGTGCGCATTGTATGGGTGTGTGTCAAATTAGATTCACTAGTAGCAGTGAGAAAAACATCACGGGGTGGTGCGCATTGTATGGGTGTGTGTCAAATTAGATTCACTAGTAGCAGTGAGATAAACATCACGGAGTGGTGCGCACTGTATGGGTGTGTGTTACATTAGATTCACTAGTAGGAGTGAGAAAAACATCACGGGGTGGTGCGCATTGTATGGGTGTGTGTTACATTAGATTCACTAGTAGGAGGGAGAAAAACATCACGGGGTGGTGCGCACTGTATGGGTGTGTGTTACATTAGATTCACTAGTAGGAGGGAGAAAAACATCACGGGGTGGTGCGCACTGTATGGGTGTGTGTTACATTACATTCACTAGTAGGAGTGAGAAAAACATCACGGGGTGGTGCGCACTGTATGGGTGTGTGTTACATTACATTCACTAGTAGGAGTGAGAAAAACATCACGGGGTGGTGCGCACTGTATGGGTGTGTGTTACATTACATTCACTAGTAGGAGTGAGAAAAACATCACGGGGTGGTGCGCACTGTATGGGTGTGTGTTACATTACATTCACTAGTAGGAGTGAGAAAAACATCACGGGGTGGTGCGCACTGTATGGGTGTGTGTTACATTACATTCACTAGTAGGAGTGAGATAAACATCACGGGGTGGTGCCCACTGTATGGGTGTGTGTTACATTACATTCACTAGTAGGAGTGAGAAAAACATAACGGGGTGGTGCGCACTGTATGGGTGTGTGTTACATTAGATTCACTAGTAGGAGTGAGAAAAACATCACGGGGTGGTGCGCATTGTATGGGTGTGTGTTACATTAGATTCACTAGTAGGAGTGAGAAAAACATCACGGGGTGGTGCGCATTGTATGGGTGTGTGTTACATTAGATTCACTAGTAGGAGGGAGAAAAACATCACGGGGTGGTGCGCATTGTATGGGTGTGTGTAACATTAGATTCACTAGTAGGAGTGAGAAAAACATCACGGGGTGGTGCGCATTGTATGGGTGTGTGTTACATTAGATTCACTAGTAGGAGGGAGAAAAACATCACGGGGTGGTGCGCATTGTATGGGTGTGTGTTACATTAGATTCACTAGTAGGAGTGAGAAAAACATCACGGGGTGGTGCGCATTGTATGGGTGTGTGTTACATTAGATTCACTAGTAGGAGGGAGAAAAACATCATGGGGTGGTGCGCATTGTATGGGTGTGTGTAACATTAGATTCACTAGTAGGAGTGAGAAAAACATCACGGGGTGGTGCGCATTGTATGGGTGTGTGTTACATTAGATTCACTAGTAGGAGGGAGAAAAACATCACGGGGTGGTGCGCACTGTATGGGTGTGTGTTACATTACATTCACTAGTAGGAGTGAGAAAAACATCACGGGGTGGTGCGCATTGTATGGGTGTGTGTTACATTACATTCACTAGTAGGAGTGAGATAAACATCACGGGGTGGTGCGCATTGTATGGGTGTGTGTTACATTGCATTCACTAGTAGGAGTGAGAAAAACATCACGGGGTGGTGCGCATTGTATGGGTGTGTGTTACATTACATTCACTAGTAGGAGTGAGAAAAACATCACGGGGTGGTGCGCATCGTATGGGTGTGTGTTACATTACATTCAGTAGTAGGAGTGACAAAAACATCACGGGGTGGTGCGCATTGTATGGGTGTGTGTTACATTACATTCACTAGTCGGAGTGAGAAAAACATCACGGGGTGGTGCGCATTGTATGGGTGTGTGTTACATTAGATTCACTAGTAGGAGTGAGAAAATCATCACGGGGTGGTGCGCATTGTATGGGAGTGTGTTACATTAGATTCACTAGTAGCAGTGAGAAAAACATCACGGGGTGGTGCGCATTGTATGGGTGTGTGTTACATTGGATTCACTAGTAGCAGTGAGAAAAACATCACGGGGTGGTGCGCATTGTATGGGTGTGTGTTACATTGGATTCACTAGTAGCAGTGAGAAAAACATCACGGGGTGGTGCGCATTGTATGGGTGTGTGTTACATTGGATTCACTAGTAGCAGTGAGAAAAACATCACGGGGTGGTGCGCATTGTATGGGTGTGTGTTACATTACATTCACTAGTAGCAGTGAGAAAAACATCACGGGGTGGTGCGCATTGCATGGGTGTGTGTTACATTACATTCACTAGTAGGAGTGAGAAAAACATCACGGGGTGGTGCGAATTGCATGGGTGTGTGTTACATTATATTCACTAGTAGGAGTGAGAAAAACATCACGGGGTGGTGCGCATTGCATGGGTGTTTGTTACATTACATTCACTAGTAGCAGTGAGAAAAACATCACGGGGTGGTGCGCATTGTATGGGTGTGTGTTACATTAGATTCACTAGTAGCAGTGAGAAAAACATCACGGGGTGGTGCGCCTTGTATGGGTGTGTGTTACATTACATTCACTAGTAGCAGTGAGAAAAACATCACGGGGTGGTGCGCCTTGTATGGGTGTGTGTTACATTAGATTCACTAGTAGCAGTGAGAAAAACATCACGGGGTGGTGCGCCTTGTATGGGTGTGTGTTACATTAGATTCACTAGTAGCAGTGAGAAAAACATCACGGGCTGTTGCGCCTTGTATGGGTGTGTGTCACATTAGATTCACTAGTAGGAGTGAGAAAAACATCACGGGGTGGTGCGCCTTGTATGGGTGTGTGTCACATTACGTTCACTAGTAGGAGTGAGAAAAACATCACGGGGTGGTGCGCATTGTATGGGTGTGTGTCACATTACATTCACTAGTAGGAGTGAGAAAAACATCACGGGGTGGTGCGCATTGTATGGGTGTGTGTCACATTACATTCACTAGTAGGAGTGAGAAAAACATCACGGGGTGGTACGCATTGTATGGGTGTGTGTCACATTACATTCACTAGTAGGAGTGAGAAAAACATCACGGGGTGGTGCGCATTGTATGGGTGTGTGTCACATTAGATTCACTAGTAGGAGTGAGAAAATCATCACGGGGTGGTGCGCATTGTATGGGTGTGTGTCACATTAGATTCACTAGTAGGTGTGAGAAAAACATCACGGGGTGGTGCGCATTGTATGGGTGTGTGTCACATTACATTCACTAGTAGGAGTGAGAAAAACATCACGGGGTGGTGCGCATTGTATGGGTGTGTGTCACATTAGATTCACTAGTAGGTGTGAGAAAAACATCACGGGGTGGTGCGCATTGTATGGGTGTGTGTCACATTAGACTCACTACTAGCAGTGAGAAAAACATCACGGGGTGGTGCGCATTGTATGGGTGTGTGTTACATTAGACTCACTAGTAGGAGTGAGAAAAACATCACGGGGTGGTGCGCATTGTATGGGTGTGTGTTCCATTAGACTCACTAGTAGGAGTGAGAAAAACATCACGGGGTGGTGCGCATTGTATGGGTGTGTGTTATATTAGATTCACTAGTAGGAGTGAGAAAAACATCACGGGGTGGTGCGCATTGTATGGGTGTGTGTTACGTTAGATTCACTAGTAGCAGTGAGAAAAAAATCACGGGGTGTTGCGCATTGTATGGGTGTGTGTTATATTCGATTCACTAGTAGCAGTGAGAAAAACATCACGGGGTGGTGCGCATTGTATGGGTGTGTGTTACATTAGATTCACTAGTAGCAGTGAGAAAAACATCACGGGGTGTTGCGCATTGTATGGGTGTGTGTTACATTAGATTCACTAGTAGCAGTGAGAAAAATATCACGGGGTGGTGCGCATTGTATGGGTGTGTGTCACATTACATTCACTAGTAGGAGTGAGAAAAACATCACGGGGTGGTGCGCATTGTATGGTTGTGTGTCACATTAAATTCACTAGTAGGAGTTAGAAAATCATCACGTGGTGGTGCGCATTGTATGGGTGTGTGTCACATTAGATTCACTAGTAGCAGTGAGAAAAACATCACGGGGTGGTGCGCATTGTATGGGTGTGTGTCACATTAGATTCACTAGTAGCAGTGAGAAAAACATCACGGGGTGGTGCGCATTGTATGGGTGTGTGTCAAATTAGATTCACTAGTAGCAGTGAGATAAACATCACGGGGTGGTGCGCACTGTATGGGTGTGTGTTACATTAGATTCACTAGTAGGAGTGAGAAAAACATCACGGGGTGGTGCGCATTGTATGGGTGTGTGTTACATTAGATTCACTAGTAGGAGGGAGAAAAACATCACGGGGTGGTGCGCATTGTATGGGTGTGTGTATCCTTAGATTCACTAGTAGGAGTGAGAAAAACATCACGGGGTGGTGCGCATTGTATGGGTGTGTGTTACATTAGATTCACTAGTAGGAGGGAAAAAAACATCACGGGGTGGTGCGCACTGTATGGGTGTGTGTTACATTACATTCACTAGTAGGAGTGAGAAAAACATCACGGGGTGGTGCGCATTTTATGGGTGTGTGTTACATTACATTCACTAGTAGGAGTGAGATAAACATCACGGGGTGGTGCCCATTGTATGGGTGTGTGTTACATTGCATTCACTAGTAGGAGTGAGAAAAACATCACGGGGTGGTGCGCATTGTATGGGTGTGTGTTACATTACATTCACTAGTAGGAGTGAGAAAAACATCACGGGGTGGTGTGCATCGTATGGGTGTGTGTTACATTACATTCAGTAGTAGGAGTGAGAAAAACATCACGGGGTGGTGCGCATTGTATGGGTGTGTGTTACATTACATTCACTAATCGGAGTGAGAAAAACATCACGGGGTGGTGCGCATTGTATGGGTGTGTGTTACATTAGATTCACTAGTAGGAGTGAGAAAATCATCACGGGGTGGTGCGCATTGTATGGGTGTGTGTTACATTAGATTCACTAGTAGCAGTGAGAAAAACATCACGGGGTGGTGCGCATTGTATGGGTGTGTGTTACATTAGATTCACTAGTAGCAGTGAGAAAAACATCACGGGGTGGTGCGCATTGTATGGGTGTGTGTTACATTGGATTCACTAGTAGCAGTGAGAAAAACATCACGGTGTGGTGCGCATTGTATGGGTGTGTGTTACATTGGATTCACTAGTAGCAGTGAGAAAAACATCACGGGGTGGTGCGCATTGTATGGGTGTGTGTTACATTACATTCACTAGTAGCAGTGAGAAAAACATCACGGGGTGGTGCGCATTGCATGGGTGTGTGTTACATTACATTCACTAGTAGGAGTGAGAAAAACATCACGGGGTGGTGCGAATTGCATGGGTGTGTGTTACATTATATTCACTAGTAGGAGTGAGAAAAACATCACGGGGTGGTGCGCATTGCATGGGTGTTTGTTACATTACATTCACTAGTAGCAGTGAGAAAAACATCACGGGGTGGTGCGCATTGTATGGGTGTGTGTTACATTAGATTCACTAGTAGCAGTGAGAAAAACATCACGGGGTGGTGCGCCTTGTATGGGTGTGTGTTACATTAGATTCACTAGTAGCAGTGAGAAAAACATCACGGGGTGGTGCGCCTTGTATGGGTGTGTGTTACATTAGATTCACTAGTAGCAGTGAGAAAAACATCACGGGGTGGTGCGCTTTGTATGGGTGTGTGTTACATTAGATTCACTAGTAGCAGTGAGAAAAACATCACGGGGTGTTGCGCCTTGTATGGGTGTGTGTTACATTCGATTCACTAGTAGCAGTGAGAAAAACATCACGGGGTGTTGCGCCTTGTATGGGTGTGTGTCACATTACATTCACTAGTAGGAGTGAGAAAAACATCACGGGGTGGTGCGCATTGTATGGGTGTGTGTTACATTAGATTCACTAGTAGGAGTGAGAAAAACATCACGGGGTGGTGCGCATTGTATGGGTGTGTGTTACATTAGATTCACTAGTAGGAGGGAGAAAAACATCACGGGGTGGTGCGCATTGTATGGGTGTGTGTAACCTTAGATTCACTAGTAGGAGTGAGAAAAACATCACGGGGTGGTGCGCATTGTATGGGTGTGTGTTACATTAGATTCACTAGTAGGAGGGAAAAAAACATCACGGGGTGGTGCGCACTGTATGGGTGTGTGTTACATTAGATTCACTAGTAGGAGTGAGAAAAACATCACGGGGTGGTGCGCACTGTATGGGTGTGTGTTACATTAGATTCACTAGTAGGAGGGAGAAAAACATCACGGGGTGGTGCGCACTGTATGGGTGTGTGTTACATTACATTCACTAGTAGGAGGGAGAAAAACATCACGGGGTGGTGCGCACTGTATGGGTGTGTGTTACATTACATTCACTAGTAGGAGTGAGAAAAACATCACGGGGTGGTGCGCACTGTATGGGTGTGTGTTACATTACATTCACTAGTAGGAGTGAGAAAAACATCACGGGGTGGTGCGCACTGTATGGGTGTGTGTTACATTACATTCACTAGTAGGAGTGAGAAAAACATCACGGGGTGGTGCGCACTGTATGGGTGTGTGTTACATTACATTCACTAGTAGGAGTGAGATAAAGATCACGGGGTGGTGCGCACTGTATGGGTGTGTGTTACATTACATTCACTAGTAGGAGTGAGAAAAACATCACGGGGTGGTGCGCACTGTATGGGTGTGTGTTACATTAGATTCACTAGTAGGAGTGAGAAAAACATCACGGGGTGGTGCGCACTGTATGGGTGTGTGTTACATTAGATTCACTAGTAGGAGTGAGAAAAACATCACGGGGTGGTGCGCATTGTATGGGTGTGTGTTACATTAGATTCACTAGTAGGAGGGAGAAAAACATCACGGGGTGGTGCGCATTGTATGGGTGTGTGTAACATTAGATTCACTAGTAGGAGTGAGAAAAACATCACGGGGTGGTGCGCATTGTATGGGTGTGTGTTACATTAGATTCACTAGTAGGAGGGAGAAAAACATCACGGGGTGGTGCGCATTGTATGCGTGTGTGTTACATTAGATTCACTAGTAGGAGTGAGAAAAACATCACGGGGTGGTGCGCATTGTATGGGTGTGTGTTACATTAGATTCACTAGTAGGAGGGAGAAAAACATCACGGGGTGGTGCGCATTGTATGGGTGTGTGTAACATTAGATTCACTAGTAGGAGTGAGAAAAACATCACGGGGTGGTGCGCATTGTATGGGTGTGTGTTACATTAGATTCACTAGTAGGAGGGAGAAAAACATCACGGGGTGGTGCGCACTGTATGGGTGTGTGTTACATTACATTCACTAGTAGGAGTGAGAAAAACATCACGGGGTGGTGCGCACTGTATGGGTGTGTGTTACATTGCATTCACTAGTAGGAGTGAGATAAACATCACGGGGTGGTGCGCATTGTATGGGTGTGTGTTACATTGCATTCACTAGTAGGAGTGAGAAAAACATCACGGGGTGGTGCGCATTGTATGGGTGTGTGTTACATTACATTCACTAGTAGGAGTGAGAAAAACATCACGGGGTGGTGCGCATCGTATGGGTGTGTGTTACATTACATTCAGTAGTAGGAGTGACAAAAACATCACGGGGTGGTGCGCATTGTATGGGTGTGTGTTACATTACATTCACTAGTCGGAGTGAGAAAAACATCACGGGGTGGTGCGCATTGTATGGGTGTGTGTTACATTAGATTCACTAGTAGGAGTGAGAAAATCATCACGGGGTGGTGCGCATTGTATGGGAGTGTGTTACATTAGATTCACTAGTAGCAGTGAGAAAAACATCACGGGATGGTGCGCATTGTATGGGTGTGTGTTACATTGGATTCACTAGTAGCAGTGAGAAAAACATCACGGGGTGGTGCGCATTGTATGGGTGTGTGTTACATTGGATTCACTAGTAGCAGTGAGAAAAACATCACGGGGTGGTGCGCATTGTATGGGTGTGTGTTACATTGGATTCACTAGTAGCAGTGAGAAAAACATCACGGGGTGGTGCGCACTGTATGGGTGTGTGTTACATTACATTCACTAGTAGGAGTGAGAAAAACATCACGGGGTGGTGCGCACTGTATGGGTGTGTGTTACATTAGATTCACTAGTAGGAGTGAGAAAAACATCACGGGGTGGTGCGCATTGTATGGGTGTGTGTTACATTAGATTCACTAGTAGGAGTGAGAAAAACATCACGGGGTGGTGCGCATTGTATGGGTGTGTGTTACATTAGATTCACTAGTAGGAGGGAGAAAAACATCACGGGGTGGTGCGCATTGTATGGGTGTGTGTAACATTAGATTCACTAGTAGGAGTGAGAAAATCATCACGGGGTGGTGCGCATTGTATGGGTGTGTGTTACATTAGATTCACTAGTAGGAGGGAGAAAAACATCACGGGGTGGTGCGCATTGTATGCGTGTGTGTTACATTAGATTCACTAGTAGGAGTGAGAAAAACATCACGGGGTGGTGTGCATTGTATGGGTGTGTGTTACATTAGATTCACTAGTAGGAGGGAGAAAAACATCACGGGGTGGTGCGCATTGTATGGGTGTGTGTAACATTAGATTCACTAGTAGGAGTGAGAAAAACATCACGGGGTGGTGCGCATTGTATGGGTGTGTGTTACATTAGATTCACTAGTAGGAGGGAGAAAAACATCACGGGGTGGTGCGCACTGTATGGGTGTGTGTTACATTACATTCACTAGTAGGAGTGAGAAAAACATCACGGGGTGGTGCGCATTGTATGGGTGTGTGTTACATTGCATTCACTAGTAGGAGTGAGATAAACATCACGGGGTGGTGCGCATTGTATGGGTGTGTGTTACATTGCATTCACTAGTAGGAGTGAGAAAAACATCACGGGGTGGTGCGCATTGTATGGGTGTGTGTTACATTACATTCACTAGTAGGAGTGAGAAAAACATCACGGGGTGGTGCGCATCGTATGGGTGTGTGTTACATTACATTCAGTAGTCGGAGTGAGAAAAACATCACGGGGTGGTGCGCATTGTATGGGTGTGTGTTACATTAGATTCACTAGTAGGAGTGAGAAAATCATCACGGGGTGGTGCGCATTGTATGGGAGTGTGTTACATTAGATTCACTAGTAGCAGTGAGAAAAACATCACGGGGTGGTGCGCATTGTATGGGTGTGTGTTACATTGGATTCACTAGTAGCAGTGAGAAAAACATCACGGGGTGGTGCGCATTGTATGGGTGTGTGTTACATTGGATTCACTAGTAGCAGTGAGAAAAACATCACGGGGTGGTGCGCATTGTATGGGTGTGTGTTACATTGGATTCACTAGTAGCAGTGAGAAAAACATCACGGGGTGGTGCGCATTGTATGGGTGTGTGTTACATTACATTCACTAGTAGCAGTGAGAAAAACATCACGGGGTGGTGCGCATTGCATGGGTGTGTGTTACATTACATTCACTAGTAGGAGTGAGAAAAACATCACGGTGTGGTGCGAATTGCATGGGTGTGTGTTACATTATATTCACTAGTAGGAGTGAGAAAAACATCACGGGGTGGTGCGCATTGCATGGGTGTTTGTTACATTACATTCACTAGTAGCAGTGAGAAAAACATCACGGGGTGGTGCGCATTGTATGGGTGTGTGTTACATTAGATTCACTAGTAGCAGTGAGAAAAACATCACGGGGTGGTGCGCCTTGTATGGGTGTGTGTTACATTAGATTCACTAGTAGCAGTGAGAAAAACATCACGGGGTGGTGCGCCTTGTATGGGTGTGTGTTACATTAGATTCACTAGTAGCAGTGAGAAAAACATCACGGGGTGGTGCGCCTTGTATGGGTGTGTGTTACATTAGATTCACTAGTAGCAGTGAGAAAAACATCACGGGGTGTTGCGCCTTGTATGGGTGTGTGTCACATTAGATTCACTAGTAGGAGTGAGAAAAACATCACGGGGTGGTGCGCCTTGTATGGGTGTGTGTCACATTACGTTCACTAGTAGGAGTGAGAAAAACATCACGGGGTGGTGCGCATTGTATGGGTGTGTGTCACATTACATTCACTAGTAGGAGTGAGAAAAACATCACGGGGTGGTGCGCATTGTATGGGTGTGTGTCACATTACATTCACTAGTAGGAGTGAGAAAAACATCACGGGGTGGTACGCACTGTATGGGTGTGTGTCACATTACATTCACTAGTAGGAGTGAGAAAAACATCACGGGGTGGTGCGCACTGTATGGGTGTGTGTTACATTAGATTCACTAGTAGGAGGGAGAAAAACATCACGGGGTGGTGCGCACTGTATGGGTGTGTGTTACATTAGATTCACTAGTAGGAGGGAGAAAAACATCACGGGGTGGTGCGCACTGTATGGGTGTGTGTTACATTACATTCACTAGTAGGAGTGAGAAAAACATCACGGGGTGGTGCGCACTGTATGGGTGTGTGTTACATTACATTCACTAGTAGGAGTGAGAAAAACATCACGGGGTGGTGCGCACTGTATGGGTGTGTGTTACATTACATTCACTAGTAGGAGTGAGAAAAACATCACGGGGTGGTGCGCACTGTATGGGTGTGTGTTACATTACATTCACTAGTAGGAGTGAGAAAAACATCACGGGGTGGTGCGCACTGTATGGGTGTGTGTTACATTAGATTCACTAGTAGGAGTGAGAAAAACATCACGGGGTGGTGCGCATTGTATGGGTGTGTGTTACATTAGATTCACTAGTAGGAGTGAGAAAAACATCACGGGGTGGTGCGCATTGTACGGGTGTGTGTTACATTAGATTCACTAGTAGGAGGGAGAAAAACATCACGGGGTGGTGCGCATTGTATGGGTGTGTGTAACATTAGATTCACGAGTAGGAGTGAGAAAAACATCACGGGGTGGTGCGCATTGTATGGGTGTGTGTTACATTAGATTCACTAGTAGGAGGGAGAAAAACATCACGGGGTGGTGCGCATTGTATGGGTGTGTGTTACATTAGATTCACTAGTAGGAGTGAGAAAAACATCACGGGGTGGTGCGCATTGTATGGGTGTGTGTTACATTAGATTCACTAGTAGGAGGGAGAAAAACATCACGGGGTGGTGCGCATTGTATGGGTGTGTGTAACATTAGATTCACTAGTAGGAGTGAGAAAAACATCACGGGGTGGTGCGCATTGTATGGGTGTGTGTTACATTAGATTCACTAGTAGGAGGGAGAAAAACATCACGGGGTGGTGCGCACTGTATGGGTGTGTGTTACATTACATTCACTAGTAGGAGTGAGAAAAACATCACGGGGTGGTGCGCATTGTATGGGTGTGTGTTACATTACATTCACTAGTAGGAGTGAGAAAAACATCACGGGGTGGTGCGCATTGTATGGGTGTGTGTTACATTACATTCACTAGTAGGAGTGAGAAAAACATCACGGGGTGGTGCGCATCGTATGGGTGTGTGTTACATTACATTCAGTAGTAGGAGTGACAAAAACATCACGGGGTGGTGCGCATTGTATGGGTGTGTGTTACATTACATTCACTAGTCGGAGTGAGAAAAACATCACGGGGTGGTGCGCATTGTATGGGTGTGTGTTACATTAGATTCACTAGTAGGAGTGAGAAAATCATCACGGGGTGGTGCGCATTGTATGGGAGTGTGTTACATTAGATTCACTAGTAGCAGTGAGAAAAACATCACGGGGTGGTGCGCATTGTATGGGTGTGTGTTACATTGGATTCACTAGTAGCAGTGAGAAAAACATCACGGGGTGGTGCGCATTGTATGGGTGTGTGTTACATTGGATTCACTAGTAGCAGTGAGAAAAACATCACGGGGTGGTGCGCATTGTATGGGTGTGTGTTACATTGGATTCACTAGTAGCAGTGAGAAAAACATCACGGGGTGGTGCGCATTGTATGGGTGTGTGTTACATTACATTCACTAGTAGCAGTGAGAAAAACATCACGGGGTGGTGCGCATTGCATGGGTGTGTGTTACATTACATTCACTAGTAGGAGTGAGAAAAACATCACGGGGTGGTGCGAATTGCATGGGTGTGTGTTACATTATATTCACTAGTAGGAGTGAGAAAAACATCACGGGGTGGTGCGCATTGCATGGGTGTTTGTTACATTACATTCACTAGTAGCAGTGAGAAAAACATCACGGGGTGGTGCGCATTGTATGGGTGTGTGTTACATTAGATTCACTAGTAGCAGTGAGAAAAACATCACGGGGTGGTGCGCCTTGTATGGGTGTGTGTTACATTAGATTCACTAGTAGCAGTGAGAAAAACATCACGGGGTGGTGCGCCTTGTATGGGTGTGTGTTACATTAGATTCACTAGTAGCAGTGAGAAAAACATCACGGGGTGGTGCGCCTTGTATGGGTGTGTGTTACATTAGATTCACTAGTAGCAGTGAGAAAAACATCACGGGGTGTTGCGCCTTGTATGGGTGTGTGTCACATTAGATTCACTAGTAGGAGTGAGAAAAACATCACGGGGTGGTGCGCCTTGTATGGGTGTGTGTCACATTACGTTCACTAGTAGGAGTGAGAAAAACATCACGGGGTGGTGCGCATTGTATGGGTGTGTGTCACATTACATTCACTAGTAGGAGTGAGAAAAACATCACGGGGTGGTGCGCATTGTATGGGTGTGTGTCACATTACATTCACTAGTAGGAGTGAGAAAAACATCACGGGGTGGTACGCATTGTATGGGTGTGTGTCACATTACATTCACTAGTAGGAGTGAGAAAAACATCACGGGGTGGTGCGCATTGTATGGGTGTGTGTCACATTAGATTCACTAGTAGGAGTGAGAAAATCATCACGGGGTGGTGCGCATTGTATGGGTGTGTGTCACATTAGATTCACTAGTAGGTGTGAGAAAAACATCACGGGGTGGTGCGCATTGTATGGGTGTGTGTCACATTACATTCACTAGTAGGAGTGAGAAAAACATCACGGGGTGGTGCGCACTGTATGGGTGTGTGTCACATTAGATTCACTAGTAGGAGTGAGAAAATCATCACGGGGTGGTGCGCATTGTATGGGTGTGTGTCACATTAGATTCACTAGTAGGTGTGAGAAAAACATCACGGGGTGGTGCGCATTGTATGGGTGTGTGTCACATTAGACTCACTACTAGCAGTGAGAAAAACATCACGGGGTTGTGCGCATTGTATGGGTGTGTGTTACATTAGACTCACTAGTAGGAGTGAGAAAAACATCACGGGGTGGTGCGCATTGTATGGGTGTGTGTTACATTAGACTCACTAGTAGGAGTGAGAAAAACATCACGGGGTGGTGCGCATTGTATGGGTGTGTGTTATATTAGATTCACTAGTAGGAGTGAGAAAAACATCACGGGGTGGTGCGCATTGTATGGGTGTGTGTTACATTAGATTCACTAGTAGCAGTGAGAAAAAAATCACGGGGTGTTGCGGATTGTATGGGTGTGTGTTATATTCGATTCACTAGTAGCAGTGAGAAAAACATCACGGGGTGGTGCGCATTGTATGGGTGTGTGTTACATTAGATTCACTAGTAGCAGTGAGAAAAACATCACGGGGTGTTGCGCATTGTATGGGTGTGTGTTACATTAGATTCACTAGTAGCAGTGAGAAAAACATCACGGGGTGGTGCGCATTGTATGGGTGTGTGTCACATTACATTCACTAGTAGGAGTGAGAAAAACATCACGGGGTGGTGCGCATTGTATGGTTGTGTGTCACATTAAATTCACTAGTAGGAGTTAGAAAATCATCACGTGGTGGTGCGCATTGTATGGGTGTGTGTCACATTAGATTCACTAGTAGCAGTGAGAAAAACATCACGGGGTGGTGCGCATTGTATGGGTGTGTGTCAAATTAGATTCACTAGTAGCAGTGAGAATAACATCACGGGGTGGTGCGCATTGTATGGGTGTGTGTCAAATTAGATTCACTAGTAGCAGTGAGATAAACATCACGGAGTGGTGCGCACTGTATGGGTGTGTGTTACATTAGATTCACTAGTAGGAGTGAGAAAAACATCACGGGGTGGTGCGCATTGTATGGGTGTGTGTTACATTAGATTCACTAGTAGGAGGGAGAAAAACATCACGGGGTGGTGCGCACTGTATGGGTGTGTGTTACATTAGATTCACTAGTAGGAGGGAGAAAAACATCACGGGGTGGTGCGCACTGTATGGGTGTGTGTTACATTACATTCACTAGTAGGAGTGAGAAAAACATCACGGGGTGGTGCGCACTGTATGGGTGTGTGTTACATTACATTCACTAGTAGGAGTGAGAAAAACATCACGGGGTGGTGCGCACTGTATGGGTGTGTGTTACATTACATTCACTAGTAGGAGTGAGAAAAACATCACGGGGTGGTGCGCACTGTATGGGTGTGTGTTACATTACATTCACTAGTAGGAGTGAGAAAAACATCACGGGGTGGTGCGCACTGTATGGGTGTGTGTTACATTACATTCACTAGTAGGAGTGAGATAAACATCACGGGGTGGTGCCCACTGTATGGGTGTGTGTTACATTACATTCACTAGTAGGAGTGAGAAAAACATCACGGGGTGGTGCGCACTGTATGGGTGTGTGTTACATTAGATTCACTAGTAGGAGTGAGAAAAACATCACGTGGTGGTGCGCATTGTATGGGTGTGTGTTACATTAGATTCACTAGTAGGAGTGAGAAAAACATCACGGGGTGGTGCGCATTGTATGGGTGTGTGTTACATTAGATTCACTAGTAGGAGGGAGAAAAACATCACGGGGTGGTGCGCATTGTATGGGTGTGTGTAACATTAGATTCACTAGTAGGAGTGAGAAAAACATCACGGGGTGGTGCGCATTGTATGGGTGTGTGTTACATTAGATTCACTAGTAGGAGGGAGAAAAACATCACGGGGTGGTGCGCATTGTATGGGTGTGTGTTACATTAGATTCACTAGTAGGAGTGAGAAAAACATCACGGGGTGGTGCGCATTGTATGGGTGTGTGTTACATTAGATTCACTAGTAGGAGGGAGAAAAACATCACGGGGTGGTGCGCATTGTATGGGTGTGTGTAACATTAGATTCACTAGTAGGATTGAGAAAAACATCACGGGGTGGTGCGCATTGTATGGGTGTGTGTTACATTAGATTCACTAGTAGGAGGGAGAAAAACATCACGGGGTGGTGCGCACTGTATGGGTGTGTGTTACATTACATTCACTAGTAGGAGTGAGAAAAACATCACGGGGTGGTGCGCATTGTATGGGTGTGTGTTACATTACATTCACTAGTAGGAGTGAGATAAACATCACGGGGTGGTGCGCATTGTATGGGTGTGTGTTACATTGCATTCACTAGTAGGAGTGAGAAAAACATCACGGGGTGGTGCGCATTGTATGGGTGTGTGTTACATTACATTCACTAGTAGGAGTGAGAAAAACATCACGGGGTGGTGCGCATCGTATGGGTGTGTGTTACATTACATTCAGTAGTAGGAGTGACAAAAACATCACGGGGTGGTGCGCATTGTATGGGTGTGTGTTACATTACATTCACTAGTCGGAGTGAGAAAAACATCACGGGGTGGTGCGCATTGTATGGGTGTGTGTTACATTAGATTCACTAGTAGGAGTGAGAAAATCATCACGGGGTGGTGCGCATTGTATGGGAGTGTGTTACATTAGATTCACTAGTAGCAGTGAGAAAAACATCACGGGGTGGTGCGCATTGTATGGGTGTGTGTTACATTGGATTCACTAGTAGCAGTGAGAAAAACATCACGGGGTGGTGCGCATTGTATGGGTGTGTGTTACATTGGATTCACTAGTAGCAGTGAGAAAAACATCACGGGGTGGTGCGCATTGTATGGGTGTGTGTTACATTGGATTCACTAGTAGCAGTGAGAAAAACATCACGGGGTGGTGCGCATTGTATGGGTGTGTGTTACATTACATTCACTAGTAGCAGTGAGAAAAACATCACGGGGTGGTGCGCATTGCATGGGTGTGTGTTACATTACATTCACTAGTAGGAGTGAGAAAAACATCACGGGGTGGTGCGAATTGCATGGGTGTGTGTTACATTATATTCACTAGTAGGAGTGAGAAAAACATCACGGGGTGGTGCGCATTGCATGGGTGTTTGTTACATTACATTCACTAGTAGCAGTGAGAAAAACATCACGGGGTGGTGCGCATTGTATGGGTGTGTGTTACATTAGATTCACTAGTAGCAGTGAGAAAAACATCACGGGGTGGTGCGCCTTGTATGGGTGTGTGTTACATTACATTCACTAGTAGCAGTGAGAAAAACATCACGGGGTGGTGCGCCTTGTATGGGTGTGTGTTACATTAGATTCACTAGTAGCAGTGAGAAAAACATCACGGGGTGGTGCGCCTTGTATGGGTGTGTGTTACATTAGATTCACTAGTAGCAGTGAGAAAAACATCACGGGGTGTTGCGCCTTGTATGGGTGTGTGTCACATTAGATTCACTAGTAGGAGTGAGAAAAACTTCACGGGGTGGTGCGCCTTGTATGGGTGTGTGTCACATTACGTTCACTAGTAGCAGTGAGAAAAACATCACGGGGTGGTGCGCATTGTATGGGTGTGTGTCACATTACATTCACTAGTAGGAGTGAGAAAAACATCACGGGGTGGTGCGCATTGTATGGGTGTGTGTCACATTACATTCACTAGTAGGAGTGAGAAAAACATCACGGGGTGGTACGCATTGTATGGGTGTGTGTCACATTACATTCACTAGTAGGAGTGAGAAAAACATCACGGGGTGGTGCGCATTGTATGGGTGTGTGTCACATTAGATTCACTAGTAGGAGTGAGAAAATCATCACGGGGTGGTGCGCATTGTATGGGTGTGTGTCACATTAGATTCACTAGTAGGTGTGAGAAAAACATCACGGGGTGGTGCGCATTGTATGGGTGTGTGTCACATTACATTCACTAGTAGGAGTGAGAAAAACATCACGGGGTGGTGCGCATTGTATGGGTGTGTGTCACATTAGATTCACTAGTAGGTGTGAGAAAAACATCACGGGGTGGTGCGCATTGTATGGGTGTGTGTCACATTAGACTCACTACTAGCAGTGAGAAAAACATCACGGGGTGGTGCGCATTGTATGGGTGTGTGTTACATTAGACTCACTAGTAGGAGTGAGAAAAACATCACGGGGTGGTGCGCATTGTATGGGTGTGTGTTACATTAGACTCACTAGTAGGAGTGAGAAAAACATCACGGGGTGGTGCGCATTGTATGGGTGTGTGTTATATTAGATTCACTAGTAGGAGTGAGAAAAACATCACGGGGTGGTGCGCATTGTATGGGTGTGTGTTACATTAGATTCACTAGTAGCAGTGAGAAAAAAATCACGGGGTGTTGCGCATTGTATGGGTGTGTGTTATATTCGATTCACTAGTAGCAGTGAGAAAAACATCACGGGGTGGTGCGCATTGTATGGGTGTGTGTTACATTAGATTCACTAGTAGCAGTGAGAAAAACATCACGGGGTGTTGCGCATTGTATGGGTGTGTGTTACATTAGATTCACTAGTAGCAGTGAGAAAAATATCACGGGGTGGTGCGCATTGTATGGGTGTGTGTCACATTACATTCACTAGTAGGAGTGAGAAAAACATCACGGGGTGGTGCGCATTGTATGGTTGTGTGTCACATTAAATTCACTAGTAGGAGTTAGAAAATCATCACGTGGTGGTGCGCATTGTATGGGTGTGTGTCACATTAGATTCACTAGTAGCAGTGAGAAAAACATCACGGGGTGGTGCGCATTGTATGGGTGTGTGTCACATTAGATTCACTAGTAGCAGTGAGAAAAACATCACGGGGTGGTGCGCATTGTATGGGTGTGTGTCAAATTAGATTCACTAGTAGCAGTGAGATAAACATCACGGGGTGGTGCGCACTGTATGGGTGTGTGTTACATTAGATTCACTAGTAGGAGTGAGAAAAACATCACGGGGTGGTGCGCATTGTATGGGTGTGTGTTACATTAGATTCACTAGTAGGAGGGAGAAAAACATCACGGGGTGGTGCGCATTGTATGGGTGTGTGTAACCTTAGATTCACTAGTAGGAGTGAGAAAAACATCACGGGGTGGTGCGCATTGTATGGGTGTGTGTTACATTAGATTCACTAGTAGGAGGGAAAAAAACATCACGGGGTGGTGCGCACTGTATGGGTGTGTGTTACATTACATTCACTAGTAGGAGTGAGAAAAACATCACGGGGTGGTGCGCATTTTATGGGTGTGTGTTACATTACATTCACTAGTAGGAGTGAGATAAACATCACGGGGTGGTGCCCATTGTATGGGTGTGTGTTATATTGCATTCACTAGTAGGAGTGAGAAAAACATCACGGGGTGGTGCGCATTGTATGGGTGTGTATTACATTACATTCACTAGTAGGAGTGAGAAAAACATCACGGGGTGGTGCGCATCGTATGGGTGTGTGTTACATTACATTCAGTAGTAGGAGTGAGAAAAACATCACGGGGTGGTGCGCATTGTATGGGTGTGTGTTACATTACATTCACTAATCGGAGTGAGAAAAACATCACGGGGTGGTGCGCATTGTATGGGTGTGTGTTACATTAGATTCACTAGTAGGAGTGAGAAAATCATCACGGGGTGGTGCGCATTGTATGGGTGTGTGTTACATTAGATTCACTAGTAGCAGTGAGAAAAACATCACGGGGTGGTGCGCATTGTATGGGTGTGTGTTACATTGGATTCACTAGTAGCAGTGAGAAAAACATCACGGGGTGGTGCGCATTGTATGGGTGTGTGTTACATTGGATTCACTAGTAGCAGTGAGAAAAACATCACGGTGTGGTGCGCATTGTATGGGTGTGTGTTACATTGGATTCACTAGTAGCAGTGAGAAAAACATCACGGGGTGGTGCGCATTGTATGGGTGTGTGTTACATTACATTCACTAGTAGCAGTGAGAAAAACATCACGGGGTGGTGCGCATTGCATGGGTGTGTGTTACATTACATTCACTAGTAGGAGTGAGAAAAACATCACGGGGTGGTGCGAATTGCATGGGTGTGTGTTACATTATATTCACTAGTAGGAGTGAGAAAAACATCACGGGGTGGTGCGCATTGCATGGGTGTTTGTTACATTACATTCACTAGTAGCAGTGAGAAAAACATCACGGGGTGGTGCGCATTGTATGGGTGTGTGTTACATTAGATTCACTAGTAGCAGTGAGAAAAACATCACGGGGTGGTGCGCATCGTATGGGTGTGTGTTACATTAGATTCACTAGTAGCAGTGAGAAAAACATCACGGGGTGGTGCGCCTTGTATGGGTGTGTGTTACATTAGATTCACTAGTAGCAGTGAGAAAAACATCACGGGGTGGTGCGCCTTGTATGGGTGTGTGTTACATTAGATTCACTAGTAGCAGTGAGAAAAACATCACGGGGTGTTGCGCCTTGTATGGGTGTGTGTTACATTCGATTCACTAGTAGCAGTGAGAAAAACATCACGGGGTGTTGCGCCTTGTATGGGTGTGTGTCACATTACATTCACTAGTAGGAGTGAGAAAAACATCACGGGGTGGTACGCATTGTATGGGTGTGTGTCACATTACATTCACTAGTAGGAGTGAGAAAAACATCACGGGGTGGTGCGCATTGTATGGGTGTGTGTCACATTAGATTCACTAGTAGGAGTGAGAAAATCATCACGGAGTGGTGCGCATTGTATGGGTGTGTGTCACATTAGATTCACTAGTAGGTGTGAGAAAAACATCACGGGGTGGTGCGCATTGTATGGGTGTGTGTCACATTACATTCACTAGTAGGAGTGAGAAAAACATCACGGGGTGGTGCGCATTGTATGGGTGTGTGTCACATTAGATTCACTAGTAGGAGTGAGAAAATCATCTCGGGGTGGTGCGCATTGTATGGGTGTGTGTCACATTAGATTCACTAGTAGGTGTGAGAAAAACATCACGGGGTGGTGCGCATTGTATGGGTGTGTGTCACATTAGACTCACTACTAGCAGTGAGACAAACATCACGGGGTGGTGCGCATTGTATGGGTGTGTGTTACATTAGACTCACTAGTAGGAGTGAGAAAAACATCACGGGGTGGTGCGCATTGTATGGGTGTGTGTTACATTACATTCACTAGTAGCAGTGAGAAAAACATCACGGGGTGGTGCGCATTGCATGGGTGTGTGTTACATTACATTCACTAGTAGGAGTGAGAAAAACATCACGGGGTGGTGCGAATTGCATGGGTGTGTGTTACATTATATTCACTAGTAGGAGTGAGAAAAACATCACGGGGTGGTGCGCATTGCATGGGTGTTTGTTACATTACATTCACTAGTAGCAGTGAGAAAAACATCACGGGGTGGTGCGCATTGTATGGGTGTGTGTTACATTAGATTCACTAGTAGCAGTGAGAAAAACATCACGGGGTGGTGCGCCTTGTATGGGTGTGTGTTACATTAGATTCACTAGTAGCAGTGAGAAAAACATCACGGGGTGGTGCGCCTTGTATGGGTGTGTGTTACATTAGATTCACTAGTAGCAGTGAGAAAAACATCACGGGGTGGTGCGCCTTGTATGGGTGTGTGTTACATTAGATTCACTAGTAGCAGTGAGAAAAACATCACGGGGTGTTGCGCCTTGTATGGGTGTGTGTTACATTCGATTCACTAGTAGCAGTGAGAAAAACATCACGGGGTGTTGCGCCTTGTATGGGTGTGTGTCACATTACATTCACTAGTAGGAGTGAGAAAAACATCACGGGGTGGTACGCATTGTATGGGTGTGTGTCACATTACATTCACTAGAAGGAGTGAGAAAAACATCACGGGGTGGTGCGCATTGTATGGGTGTGTGTCACATTAGATTCACTAGTAGGAGTGAGAAAATCATCACGGGGTGGTGCGCATTGTATGGGTGTGTGTCACATTAGATTCACTAGTAGGTGTGAGAAAAACATCACGGGGTGGTGCGCATTGTATGGGTGTGTGTCACATTACATTCACTAGTAGGAGTGAGAAAAACATCACGGGGTGGTGCGCATTGTATGGGTGTGTGTCACATTAGATTCACTAGTAGGAGTGAGAAAATCATCTCGGGGTGGTGCGCATTGTATGGGTGTGTGTCACATTAGATTCACTAGTAGGTGTGAGAAAAACATCACGGGGTGGTGCGCATTGTATGAGTGTGTGTCACATTAGACTCACTACTAGCAGTGAGAAAAACATCACGGGGTGGTGCGCATTGTATGGGTGTGTGTTACATTAGACTCACTAGTAGGAGTGAGAAAAACATCACGGGGTGGTGCGCATTGTATGGGTGTGTGTTACATTAGACTCCCGAGTAGGAGTGAGAAAAACATCACGGGGTGGTGCGCATTGTATGGGTGTGTGTTATATTAGATTCACTAGTAGGAGTGAGAAAAACATCACGGGGTGGTGCGCATTGTATGGGTGTGTGTTACATTAGATTCACTAGTAGCAGTGAGAAAAAAATCACGGGGTGTTGCGCATTGTATGGGTGTGTGTTACATTCGATTCACTAGTAGCAGTGAGAAAAACATCACGGGGTGGTGCGCATTGTATGGGTGTGTGTTACATTAGATTCACTAGTAGCAGTGAGAAAAACATCACGGGGTGGTGCGCATTGTATGGGTGTGTGTTACATTAGATTCACTAGTAGCAGTGAGAAAAACATCACGGGGTGGTGCGCATTGTATGGGTGTGTGTCACATTACATTCACTAGTAGGAGTGAGAAAAACATCACGGGGTGGTGCGCATTGTATGGTTGTGTGTCACATTACATTCACTAGTAGGAGTTAGAAAATCATCACGTGGTGGTGCGCATTGTATGGGTGCGTGTCACATTAGATTCACAAGTAGCAGTGAGAAAAACATCACGGGGTGGTGCGCATTGTATGGGTGTGTGTCACATTAGATTCACTAGTAGCAGTGAGAAAAACATCACGGGGTGGTGCGCATTGTATGGGTGTGTGTCACATTAGATTCACTAGTAGCAGTGAGAAAAACATCACGGGGTGGTGCGCATTGTATGGGTGTGTGTTACATTACATTCACTACTAGCAGTGAGAAAAACATCACGGGGTGGTGCGCATTGTATGGGTGTGTGTCACATTAGATTCACTAGTAGCAGTGAGAAAAACATCACGGGGTGGTGCGCATTGTATGGGTGTGTGTCACATTAGATTCACTAGTAGCAGTGAGATAAACATCACGGGGTGGTGCGCACTGTATGGGTTTGTGTTACATTACATTCACTAGTAGCAGTGAGAAAAACATCACGGGGTGGTGCGCATTGCATGGGTGTGTGTTACATTACATTCACTAGTAGGAGTGAGAAAAACATCACGGGGTGGTGCGAATTGCATGGGTGTGTGTTACATTACATTCACTAGTAGGAGTGAGAAAAACATCACGGGGAGGTGCGCATTGCATGGGTGTTTGTTACATTACATTCACTAGTAGCAGTGAGAAAAACATCACGGGGTGGTGCGCATTGTATGGGTGTGTGTTACATTAGATTCACTAGTAGCAGTGAGAAAAACATCACGGGGTGGTGCGCCTTGTATGGGTGTGTGTTACATTAGATTCACTAGTAGCAGTGAGAAAAACATCACGGGGTGGTGCGCCTTGTATGGGTGTGTGTTACATTAGATTCACTAGTAGCAGTGAGAAAAACATCACGGGGTGGTGCGCCTTGTATGGGTGTGTGTCACATTAGATTCACTAGTAGGAGTGAGAAAAACATCACGGGGTGGTGCGCCTTGTATGGGTGTGTGTCACATTACGTTCACTAGTAGGAGTGAGAAAAACATCACGGGGTGGTGCGCATTGTATGGGTGTGTGTCACATTACATTCACTAGTAGGAGTGAGAAAAACATCACGGGGTGGTGCGCATTGTATGGGTGTGTGTCACATTACATTCACTAGTAGGACTGAGAAAAACATCACGGGGTGGTACGCATTGTATGGGTGTGTGTCACATTACATTCACTAGTAGGAGTGAGAAAAACATCACGGGGTGGTGCGCATTGTATGGGTGTGTGTCACATTAGATTCACTAGTAGGAGTGAGAAAATCATCACGGGGTGGTGCGCATTGTATGGGTGTGTGTCACATTAGATTCACTAGTAGGTGTGAGAAAAACATCACGGGGTGGTGCGCATTGTATGGGTGTGTGTCACATTACATTCAATAGTAGGAGTGAGAAAAACATCACGGGGTGGTGCGCATTGTATGGGTGTTTGTCACATTAGATTCACTAGTAGGAGTGAGAAAATCATCTCGGGGTGGTGCGCATTGTATGGGTGTGTGTCACATTAGATTCACTAGTAGGTGTGAGAAAAACATCACGGGGTAGTGCGCATTGTATGGGTGTGTGTCACATTAGACTCACTACTAGCAGTGAGAAAAACATCACGGGGTGGTGCGCATTGTATGGGTGTGTGTCACATTAGACTCACTAGTAGGAGTGAGAAAAACATCACGGGGTGGTGCGCATTGTATGGGAGTGTGTTACATTAGACTCACTAGTAGGAGTGAGAAAAACATCACGGGGTGGTGCGCATTGTATGGGTGTGTGTTACATTAGACTCACTAGTAGGAGTGAGAAAAACATCACGGGGTGGTGCGCATTGTATGGGTGTGTGTTACATTACATTCACTAGTAGCAGTGAGAAAAACATCACGGGGTGGTGCGCATTGCATGGGTGTGTGTTACATTACATTCACTAGTAGGAGTGAGAAAAACATCACGGGGTGGTGCGAATTGCATGGGTGTGTGTTACATTATATTCACTAGTAGGAGTGAGAAAAACATCACGGGGTGGTGCGCATTGCATGGGTGTTTGTTACATTACATTCACTAGTAGCAGTGAGAAAAACATCACGGGGTGGTGCGCATTGTATGGGTGTGTGTTACATTAGATTCACTAGTAGCAGTGAGAAAAACATCACGGGGTGGTGCGCCTTGTATGGGTGTGTGTTACATTAGATTCACTAGTAGCAGTGAGAAAAACATCACGGGGTGGTGCGCCTTGTATGGGTGTGTGTTACATTAGATTCACTAGTAGCAGTGAGAAAAACATCACGGGGTGGTGCGCCTTGTATGGGTGTGTGTTACATTAGATTCACTAGTAGCAGTGAGAAAAACATCACGGGGTGTTGCGCCTTGTATGGGTGTGTGTTACATTCGATTCACTAGTAGCAGTGAGAAAAACATCACGGGGTGTTGCGCCTTGTATGGGTGTGTGTCACATTACATTCACTAGTAGGAGTGAGAAAAACATCACGGGGTGGTACGCATTGTATGGGTGTGTGTCACATTACATTCACTAGTAGGAGTGAGAAAAACATCACGGGGTGGTGCGCATTGTATGGGTGTGTGTCACATTAGATTCACTAGTAGGAGTGAGAAAATCATCACGGGGTGGTGCGCATTGTATGGGTGTGTGTCACATTAGATTCACTAGTAGGTGTGAGAAAAACATCACGGGGTGGTGCGCATTGTATGGGTGTGTGTCACATTACATTCACTAGTAGGAGTGAGAAAAACATCACGGGGTGGTGCGCATTGTATGGGTGTGTGTCACATTAGATTCACTAGTAGGAGTGAGAAAAACATCACGGGGTGGTGCGCATTGCATGGGTGTTTGTTACATTACATTCACTAGTAGCAGTGAGAAAAACATCACGGGGTGGTGCGCATTGTATGGGTGTGTGTTACATTAGATTCACTAGTAGCAGTGAGAAAAACATCACGGGGTGGTGCGCCTTGTATGGGTGTGTGTTACATTAGATTCACTAGTAGCAGTGAGAAAAACATCACGGGGTGGTGCGCCTTGTATGGGTGTGTGTTACATTAGATTCACTAGTAGCAGTGAGAAAAACATCACGGGGTGGTGCGCCTTGTATGGGTGTGTGTCACATTAGATTCACTAGTAGGAGTGAGAAAAACATCACGGGGTGGTGCGCCTTGTATGGGTGTGTGTCACATTACGTTCACTAGTAGGAGTGAGAAAAACATCACGGGGTGGTGCGCACTGTATGGGTGTGTGTTACATTACATTCACTAGTAGGAGTGAAAAAAACATCACGGGGTGGTGCGCACTGTATGGGTGTGTGTTACATTACATTCACTAGTAGGAGTGAGAAAAACATCACGGGGTGGTGCGCACTGTATGGGTGTGTGTTACATTAGATTCACTAGTAGGAGTGAGAAAAACATCACGGGGTGGTGCGCACTGTATGGGTGTGTGTTACATTACATTCACTAGTAGGAGTGAGAAAAACATCACGGGGTGGTGCGCACTGTATGGGTGTGTGTTACATTACATTCACTAGTAGGAGTGAGATAAGCATCACGGGGTGGTGCGCACTGTATGGGTGTGTGTTACATTACATTCACTAGTAGGAGTGAGAAAAACATCACGGGGTGGTGCGCATTGTATGGGTGTGTGTTACATTACATTCACTAGTAGGAGTAAGTAAAACATCACGGGGTGGTGCGCACTGTATGGGTGTGTGTTACATTACATTCACCAGTAGGAGTGAGAAAAACATCACGGGGTGGTGCGCACTGTATGGGTGTGTGTTACATTACATTCACCAGTAGGAGTGAGAAAAACATCACGGGGTGGTGCGCCTTGTATGGGTGTGTGTTACATTACATTCACCAGTAGGAGTGAGAAAAACATCACGGGGTGGTGCGCCTTGTATGGGTGTGTGTTACATTACATTCACCAGTAGGAGTGAGAAAAACATCACGGGGTGGTGTGCCTTGTATGGGTGTGTGTTATATTAGATTCACCAGTAGGAGTGAGAAAAACATCACGGGGTGGTGCGCATTGTATGGCTGTGTGTTACATTGGATTCACCAGTAGGAGTGAGAAAAACATCACGGGGTGGTGCGCCTTGTATGGGTGTGTGTTACATTACATTCACCAGTAGGAGTGAGAAAAACATCACGGGGTGGTGCGCCTTGTATGGGTGTGTGTTACATTAGATTCATTTATAGGAGTGAGAAAAACATCACGGGGTGGTGCGCCTTGTATGGGTGTGTGTTACATTAGATTCACCAGTAGGAGTGAGAAAAACATCACGGGGTGGTGCGCATTGTATGGGTGTGTGTTACATTAGATTCACTAGTAGCAGTGAGAAAAACATCACGGGGTGGTGCGCCTTGTATGGGTGTGTGTTACATTAGATTCACTAGTAGCAGTGAGAAAAACATCACGGGGTGGTGCGCCTTGTATGGGTGTGTGTTACATTAGATTCACTAGTAGCAGTGAGAAAAACATCACGGGGTGGTGCGCCTTGTATGGGTGTGTGTTACATTAGATTCACTAGTAGCAGTGAGAAAAACATCACGGGGTGTTGCGCCTTGTATGGGTGTGTGTTACATTCGATTCACTAGTAGCAGTGAGAAAAACATCACGGGGTGTTGCGCCTTGTATGGGTGTGTGTCACATTACATTCACTAGTAGGAGTGAGAAAAACATCACGGGGTGGTACGCATTGTATGGGTGTGTGTCACATTACATTCACTAGTAGGAGTGAGAAAAACATCACGGGGTGGTGCGCATTGTATGGGTGTGTGTCACATTAGATTCACTAGTAGGAGTGAGAAAATCATCACGGGGTGGTGCGCATTGTATGGGTGTGTGTCACATTAGATTCACTAGTAGGTGTGAGAAAAACATCACGGGGTGGTGCGCATTGTATGGGTGTGTGTCACATTACATTCACTAGTAGGAGTGAGAAAAACATCACGGGGTGGTGCGCATTGTATGGGTGTGTGTCACATTAGATTCACTAGTAGGAGTGAGAAAATCATCTCGGGGTGGTGCGCATTGTATGGGTGTGTGTCACATTAGATTCACTAGTAGGTGTGAGAAAAACATCACGGGGTGGTGCGCATTGTATGGGTGTGTGTCACATTAGACTCACTACTAGCAGTGAGAAAAACATCACGGGGTGGTGCGCATTGTATGGGTGTGTGTTACATTAGACTCACTAGTAGGAGTGAGAAAAACATCACGGGGTGGTGCGCATTGTATGGGTGTGTGTTACATTAGACTCACGAGTAGGAGTGAGAAAAACATCACGGGGTGGTGCGCATTGTATGGGTGTGTGTTATATTAGATTCACTAGTAGGAGTGAGAAAAACATCACGGGGTGGTGCGCATTGTATGGGTGTGTGTTACATTAGATTCACTAGTAGCAGTGAGAAAAAAATCACGGGGTGTTGCGCATTGTATGGGTGTGTGTTACATTCGATTCACTAGTAGCAGTGAGAAAAACATCACGGGGTGGTGCGCATTGTATGGGTGTGTGTTACATTAGATTCACTAGTAGCAGTGAGAAAAACATCACGGGGTGGTGCGCATTGTATGGGTGTGTGTTACATTAGATTCACTAGTAGCAGTGAGAAAAACATCACGGGGTGGTGCGCATTGTATGGGTGTGTGTCACATTACATTCACTAGTAGGAGTGAGAAAAACATCACGGGTTGGTGCGCATTGTATGGTTGTGTGTCACATTACATTCACTAGTAGGAGTTAGAAAATCATCACGTGGTGGTGCGCATTGTATGGGTGCGTGTCACATTAGATTCACTAGTAGCAGTGAGAAAAACATCACGGGGTGGTGCGCATTGTATGGGTGTGTGTCACATTAGATTCACTAGTAGCAGTGAGAAAAACATCACGGGGTGGTGCGCATTGTATGGGTGTGTGTCACATTAGATTCACTAGTAGCAGTGAGAAAAACATCACGGGGTGGTGCGCATTGTATGGGTGTGTGTTACATTACATTCACTACTAGCAGTGAGAAAAACATCACGGGGTGGTGCGCATTGTATGGGTGTGTGTCACATTAGATTCACTAGTAGCAGTGAGAAAAACATCACGGGGTGGTGCGCATTGTATGGGTGTGTGTCACATTAGATTCACTAGTAGCAGTGAGATAAACATCACGGGGTGGTGCGCACTGTATGGGTTTGTGTTACATTACATTCACTAGTAGCAGTGAGAAAAACATCACGGGGTGGTGCGCATTGCATGGGTGTGTGTTACATTACATTCACTAGTAGGAGTGAGAAAAACATCACGGGGTGGTGCGAATTGCATGGGTGTGTGTTACATTATATTCACTAGTAGGAGTGAGAAAAACATCACGGGGTGGTGCGCATTGCATGGGTGTTTGTTACATTACATTCACTAGTAGCAGTGAGAAAAACATCACGGGGTGGTGCGCATTGTATGGGTGTGTGTTACATTAGATTCACTAGTAGCAGTGAGAAAAACATCACGGGGTGGTGCGCCTTGTATGGGTGTGTGTTACATTAGATTCACTAGTAGCAGTGAGAAAAACATCACGGGGTGGTGCGCCTTGTATGGGTGTGTGTTACATTAGATTCACTAGTAGCAGTGAGAAAAACATCACGGGGTGGTGCGCCTTGTATGGGTGTGTGTCACATTAGATTCACTAGTAGGAGTGAGAAAAACATCACGGGGTGGTGCGCCTTGTATGGGTGTGTGTCACATTACGTTCACTAGTAGGAGTGAGAAAAACATCACGGGGTGGTGCGCATTGTATGGGTGTGTGTCACATTACGTTCACTAGTAGGAGTGAGAAAAACATCACGGGGTGGTGCGCATTGTATGGGTGTGTGTCACATTACATTCACTAGTAGGACTGAGAAAAACATCACGGGGTGGTACGCATTGTATGGGTGTGTGTCACATTACATTCACTAGTAGGAGTGAGAAAAACATCACGGGGTGGTGCGCATTGTATGGGTGTGTGTCACATTAGATTCACTAGTAGGAGTGAGAAAATCATCACGGGGTGGTGCGCATTGTATGGGTGTGTGTCACATTAGATTCACTAGTAGGTGTGAGAAAAACATCACGGTGTGGTGCGCATTGTATGGGTGTGTGTCACATTACATTCACTAGTAGGAGTGAGAGAAACATCACGGGGTGGTGCGCATTGTATGGGTGTGTGTCACATTAGATTCACTAGTAGGAGTGAGAAAATCATCTCGGGGTGGTGCGCATTGTATGGGTGTGTGTCACATTAGATTCACTAGTAGGTGTGAGAAAAACATCACGGGGTGGTGCGCATTGTATGGGTGTGTGTCACATTAGACTCACTACTAGCAGTGAGAAAAACATCACGGGGTGGTGCGCATTGTATGGGTGTGTGTCACATTAGACTCACTAGTAGGAGTGAGAAAAACATCACGGGGTGGTGCGCATTGTATGGGTGTGTGTTACATTAGACTCACTAGTAGGAGTGAGAAAAACATCACGGGGTGGTGCGCATTGTATGGGTGTGTGTTACATTAGACTCACTAGTAGGAGTGAGAAAAACATCACGGGGTGGTGCGCATTGTATGGGTGTGTGTTACATTAGATTCACTAGTAGCAGTGAGAAAAAAATCACGGGGTGTTGCGCATTGTATGGGTGTGTGTTACATTCGATTCACTAGTAGCAGTGAGAAAAACATCACGGGGTGGTGCGCATTGTATGGGTGTGTGTTACATTAGATTCACTAGTAGCAGTGAGAAAAACATCACGGGGTGTTGCGCATTGTATGGGTGTGTGTTACATTAGATTCACTAGTAGCAGTGAGAAAAACATCACGGGGTGGTGCGCATTGTATGGGTGTGTGTCACATTACATTCACTAGTAGGAGTGAGAAAAACATCACGGGGTGGTGCGCATTGTATGGTTGTGTGTCACATTACATTCACTAGTAGGAGTTCGAAAATCATCACGTGGTGGTGCGCATTGTATGGGTGTGTGTCACATTAGATTCACTAGTAGCAGTGAGAAAAACATCACGGGGTGGTGCGCATTGTATGGGTGTGTGTCACATTAGATTCACTAGTAGCAGTGAGAAAAACATCACGGGGTGGTGCGCATTGTATGGGTGTGTGTCACATTAGATTCACTAGTAGCAGTGAGATAAACATCACGGGGTGGTGCGCACTGTATGGGTTTGTGTTACATTACATTCACTAGTAGGAGTGAGAAAAACATCACGGGGTGGTGCGCACTGTATGGGTGTGTGTTACATTACATTCACTAGTAGGAGTGAGAAAAACATCACGAATGGTGCGCATTGTATGGGTGTGTGTTATATTATATTCACTAGTAGGAGTGAGAAAAACATCACGGGGCGGTGCGCATTGTATCGGTGTGTGTTACATTACATTCACTAGTAGGAGGGAGAAAAACATCACGGGGTGGTGCGCATTGTATGGGTGTGTGTTACATTACATTCTCTAGTAGGAGGGAGAAAAACATCACGGGGTGGTGCACACTGTATGGGTGTGTGTTACATTACATTCACTAGTAGGAGTGAGAAAAACATAACGGGGTGGTGCGCACTGTATGGGTGTGTGTTACATTACATTCACTAGTAGGAGTGAAAAAAACATCACGGGGTGGTGCGCACTGTATGGGTGTGTGTTACATTACATTCACTAGTAGGAGTGAGAAAAACATCACGGGGTGGTGCGCACTGTATGGGTGTGTGTTACATTAGATTCACTAGTAGGAGTGAGAAAAACATCACGGGGTGGTGCGCACTGTATGGGTGTGTGTTACATTACATTCACTAGTAGGAGTGAGAAAAACATCACGGGGTGGTGCGCACTGTATGGGTGTGTGTTACATTACATTCACTAGTAGGAGTGAGATAAGCATCACGGGGTGGTGCGCACTGTATGGGTGTGTGTTACATTACATTCACTAGTAGGAGTGAGAAAAACATCACGGGGTGGTGCGCATTGTATGGGTGTGTGTTACATTACATTCACTAGTAGGAGTAAGAAAAACATCACGGGGTGGTGCGCACTGTATGGGTGTGTGTTACATTACATTCACCAGTAGGAGTGAGAAAAACATCACGGGGTGGTGCGCACTGTATGGGTGTGTGTTACATTACATTCACCAGTAGGAGTGAGAAAAACATCACGGGGTGGTGCGCCTTGTATGGGTGTGTGTTACATTACATTCACCAGTAGGAGTGAGAAAAACATCACGGGGTGGTGCGCCTTGTATGGGTGTGTGTTACATTACATTCACCAGTAGGAGTGAGAAAAACATCACGGGGTGGTGTGCCTTGTATGGGTCTGTGTTACATTAGATTCACCAGTAGGAGTGAGAAAAACATCACGGGGTGGTGCGCATTGTATGGCTGTGTGTTACATTGGATTCACCAGTAGGAGTGAGAAAAACATCACGGGGTGGTGCGCCTTGTATGGGTGTGTGTTACATTACATTCACCAGTAGGAGTGAGAAAAACATCACGGGGTGGTGCGCCTTGTATGGGTGTGTGTTACATTAGATTCATTTATAGGAGTGAGAAAAACATCACGGGGTGGTGCGCCTTGTATGGGTGTGTGTTACATTAGATTCATCAGTAGGAGTGAGAAAAACATCACGGGGTGGTGCGCATTGTATGGGTGTGTGTTAAATTAGATTCACCAGTAGGAGTGAGAAAAACATCACGGGGTGGTGCGCATTCTATGGGTGTGTGTTACATTCCATTCACCAGTAGGAGTGAGAAAAACATCACGGGGTGGTGCGCATTGTATGGGTGTGTGTTACATTAGATTCACCAGTAGGAGTGAGAAAAACATCACGGGGTGGTGCGCATTGTATGGGTGTGTGTTACATTAGATTCACCAGTAGGAGTGAGAAAAACATCACGGGGTGGTGCGCATTGTATGGGTGTGTGTTACATTAGATTCACCAGTAGGAGGGAGAAAAACATCACGGGGTGGTGCGCATTGTATGGGTGTGTGTTACATTAGATTCACCAGTAGAAGGGAGAAAAACATCACGGGGTGGTGCGCACTGTATGGGTGTGTGTTACATTACATTCACTAGTAGGAGGGAGAAAAACATCACGGGGTGGTGCGCACTGTATGGGTGTGTGTTACATTACATTCACTAGTAGGAGTGAGAAAAACATAACGGGGTGGTGCGCACTGTATGGGTGTGTGTAACATTACATTCACTAGTAGGAGTGAGAAAAACATCACGGGGTGGTGCGCACTGTATGGGTGTGTGTTACATTACATTCACTAGTAGGAGTGAGAAAAACATCACGGGGTGGTGCGCACTGTATGGGTGTGTTTTACATTACATTCACTAGTAGGAGTGAGAAAAACATCACGGGGTGGTGCGCACTGTATGGGTGTGTGTTACATTAGATTCACTAGTAGCAGTGAGAAAAACATCACGGGGTGTTGCCCATTGTATGGGTGTGTGTTACATGAGATTCACTAGTAGCAGTGAAAAAAACATCACGGGGTGGTGCGCATTGTATGGGTGTGTGTCACATTACATTCACTAGTAGGAATGAGAAAAACATCACGGGGTGGTGCGCATTGTATGGTTGTGTGTCACATTACATTCACTAGTAGGAGTTAGAAAATAATCACGGGGTGGTGCGCATTGTATGGGTGTGTGTCACATTAGATTCACTAGTAGCAGTGAGAAAAACATCACGGGGTGGTGCGCATTGTATGGGTGTGTGTCACATTAGATTCACTAGTAGCAGTGAGAAAAACATCAAGGGGTGGTGCGCATTGTATGGGTGTGTGTCACATTAGATTCACTAGTAGCAGTGAGAAAAACATCACGGGGTGGTGCGCCTTGTATGGGTGTGTGTCACATTAGATTCACTAGTAGCAGTGAGAAAAACATCACGGGGTGGTGCGCATTGTATGGGTGTGTGTCACATTAGATTCACTAGTAGCAGTGAGATAAACATCACGGGGTGGTGCGCACTGTATGGGTTTGTGTTACATTACATTCACTAGTAGGAGTGAGAAAAACATCACGGGGTGGTGCGCACTGTATGGGTGTGTGTTACATTACATTCACTAGTAGGAGTGAGAAAAACATCACGAATGGTGCGCATTGTATGGGTGTGTGTTATATTATATTCACTAGTAGGAGTGAGAAAAACATCACGGGGCGGTGCGCATTGTATCGGTGTGTGTTACATTACATTCACTAGTAGGAGGGAGAAAAACATCACGGGGTGGTGCGCATTGTATGGGTGTGTGTTACATTACATTCTCTAGTAGGAGGGAGAAAAACATCACGGGGTGGTGCGCACTGTATGGGTGTGTGTTACATTACATTCACTAGTAGGAGTGAGAAAAACATAACGGGGTGGTGCGCACTGTATGGGTGTGTGTTACATTACATTCACTAGTAGGAGTGAAAAAAACATCACGGGGTGGTGCGCACTGTATGGGTGTGTGTTACATTACATTCACTAGTAGGAGTGAGAAAAACATCACGGGGTGGTGCGCACTGTATGGGTGTGTGTTACATTAGATTCACTAGTAGGAGTGAGAAAAACATCACGGGGTGGTGCGCACTGTATGGGTGTGTGTTACATTACATTCACTAGTAGGAGTGAGAAAAACATCACGGGGTGGTGCGCACTGTATGGGTGTGTGTTACATTACATTCACTAGTAGGAGTGAGATAAGCATCACGGGGTGGTGCGCACTGTATGGGTGTGTGTTACATTACATTCACTAGTAGGAGTGAGAAAAACATCACGGGGTGGTGCGCATTGTATGGGTGTGTGTTACATTACATTCACCAGTAGGAGTAAGAAAAACATCACGGGGTGGTGCGCACTGTATGGGTGTGTGTTACATTACATTCACCAGTAGGAGTGAGAAAAACATCACGGGGTGGTGCGCACTGTATGGGTGTGTGTTACATTACATTCACCAGTAGGAGTGAGAAAAACATCACGGGGTGGTGCGCCTTGTATGGGTGTGTGTTACATTACATTCACCAGTAGGAGTGAGAAAAACATCACGGGGTGGTGCGCCTTGTATGGGTGGGTGTTACATTACATTCACCAGTAGGAGTGAGAAAAACATCACGGGGTGGTGTGCCTTGTATGGGTCTGTGTTACATTAGATTCACCAGTAGGAGTGAGAAAAACATCACGGGGTGGTGCGCATTGTATGGCTGTGTGTTACATTGGATTCACCAGTAGGAGTGAGAAAAACATCACGGGGTGGTGCGCCTTGTATGGGTGTGTGTTACATTACATTCACCAGTAGGAGTGAGAAAAACATCACGGGGTGGTGCGCCTTGTATGGGTGTGTGTTACATTAGATTCATTTATAGGAGTGAGAAAAACATCACGGGGTGGTGCGCCTTGTATGGGTGTGTGTTACATTAGATTCACCAGTAGGAGTGAGAAAAACATCACGGGGTGGTGCGCATTGTATGGGTGTGTGTTAAATTAGATTCACCAGTAGGAGTGAGAAAAACATCACGGGGTGGTGCACATTCTATGGGTGTGTGTTACATTCCATTCACCAGTAGGAGTGAGAAAAACATCACGGGGTGGTGCGCATTGTATGGGTGTGTGTTACATTAGATTCACCAGTAGGAGTGAGAAAAACATCACGGTGTGGTGCGCATTGTATGGGTGTGTGTTACATTAGATTCACCAGTAGGAGTGAGAAAAACATCACGGGGTGGTGCGCATTGTATGGGTGTGTGTTACATTAGATTCACCAGTAGGAGGGAGAAAAACATCACGGGGTGGTGCGCATTGTATGGGTGTGTGTTACATTAGATTCACCAGTAGAAGGGAGAAAAACATCACGGGGTGGTGCGCACTGTATGGGTGTGTGTTACATTACATTCACTAGTAGGAGGGAGAAAAACATCACGGGGTGGTGCGCACTGTATGGGTGTGTGTTACATTACATTCACTAGTAGGAGTGAGAAAAACATAACGGGGTGGTGCGCACTGTATGGGTGTGTGTAACATTACATTCACTAGTAGGAGTGAGAAAAACATCACGGGGTGGTGCGCACTGTATGGGTGTGTGTTACATTACATTCACTAGTAGGAGTGAGAAAAACATCACGGGGTGGTGCGCACTATATGGGTGTGTTTTACATTACATTCACTAGTAGGAGTGAGAAAAACATCACGGGGTGGTGCGCACTGTATGGGTGTGTGTTACATTAGATTCACTAGCAGCAGTGAGAAAAACATCACGGGGTGTTGCCCATTGTATGGGTGTGTGTTACATTAGATTCACTAGTAGCAGTGAAAAAAACATCACGGGGTGGTGCGCATTGTATGGGTGTGTGTCACATTACATTCACTAGTAGGAATGAGAAAAACATCACGGGGTGGTGCGCATTGTATGGTTGTGTGTCACATTACATTCACTAGTAGGAGTTAGAAAATAATCACGGGGTGGTGCGCATTGTATGGGTGTGTGTCACATTAGATTCACTAGTAGCAGTGAGAAAAACATCACGGGGTGGTGCGCATTGTATGGGTGTGTGTCACATTAGATTCACTAGTAGCAGTGAGAAAAACATCAAGGGGTGGTGCGCATTGTATGGGTGTGTGTCACATTAGATTCACTAGTAGCAGTGAGAAAAACATCACGGGGTGGTGCGCACTGTATGGGTGTGTGTTACATTACATTCACCAGTAGGAGGGAGAAAAACATCACGGGGTGGTGCGCACTGTATGGGTGCGTGTTACATTACATTCACTAGTAGGAGTGAGAAAAACATAACGGGGTGGTGCGCACTGTATGGGTGCGTGTTACATTACATTCACTAGTAGGAGTGAGAAAAACATCACGGGGTGGTGCGCACTGTATGGGTGTGTGTTACATTACATTCACTAGTAGGAGTGAGAAAAACATCACGGGGTGGTGCGCATTGTATGGGTGTGTGTTACATTAGATTCACTAGTAGGAGTGAGAAAAACATCACGGGGTGGTGCGCATTGTATGGGTGTGTGTTACATTAGATTCACTAGTAGGAGGGAGAAAAACATCACGGGGTGGTGCGCATTGTATGGGTGTGTGTAACATTAGATTCACTAGTAGGAGTGAGAAAAACATCACGGGGTGGTGCGCATTGTATGGGTGTGTGTTACATTAGATTCACTAGTAGGAGGGAGAAAAACATCACGTGGTGGTGCGCACTGTATGGGTGTGTGTTACATTACATTCACTAGTAGGAGTGAGAAAAACATCACGGGGTGGTGCGCATTGTATGGATGTGTGTTACATTACATTCACTAGTAGGAGTGAGATAAACATCACGGGGTGGTGCGCATTGTATGGGTGTGTGTTACATTGCATTCACTAGTAGGAGTGAGAAAAACATCACGGGGTGGTGCGCATTGTATGGGTGTGTGTTACATTACATTCACTAGTAGGAGTGAGAAAAACATCACGGGGTGGTGCGCATCGTATGGGTGTGTGTTACATTACATTCAGTAGTAGGAGTGACAAAAACATCACGGGGTGGTGCGCATTGTATGGGTGTGTGTTACATTACATTCACTAGTCGGAGTGAGAAAAACATCACGGGGTGGTGCGCATTGTATGGGTGTGTGTTACATTAGATTCACTAGTAGGAGTGAGAAAATCATCACGGGGTGGTGCGCATTGTATGGGAGTGTGTTACATTAGATTCACTAGTAGCAGTGAGAAAAACATCACGGGGTGGTGCGCATTGTATGGGTGTGTGTTACATTGGATTCACTAGTAGCAGTGAGAAAAACATCACGGGGTGGTGCGCATTGTATGGGTGTGTGTTACATTGGATTCACTAGTAGCAGTGAGAAAAACATCACGGGGTGGTGCGCATTGTATGGGTGTGTGTTACATTGGATTCACTAGTAGCAGTGAGAAAAACATCACGGGGTGGTGCGCATTGCATGGGTGTCTGTTACATTACATTCACTAGTAGCAGTGAGAAAAACATCACGGGGTGGTGCGCATTGCATGGGTGTGTGTTACATTACATTCACTAGTAGGAGTGAGAAAAACATCACGGGGTGGTGCGAATTGCATGGGTGTGTGTTACATTACATTCACTAGTAGGAGTGAGAAAAACATCACGGGGTGGTGCGCATTGCATGGGTGTTTGTTACATTACATTCACTAGTAGCAGTGAGAAAAACATCACGGGGTGGTGCGCATTGTATGGGTGTGTGTTACATTAGATTCACTAGTAGCAGTGAGAAAAACATCACGGGGTGGTGCGCCTTGTATGGGTGTGTGTTACATTAGATTCACTAGTAGCAGTGAGAAAAACATCACGGGGTGGTGCGCCTTGTATGGGTGTGTGTTACATTAGATTCACTAGTAGCAGTGAGAAAAACATCACGGGGTGTTGCGCCTTGTATGGGTGTGTGTCACATTAGATTCACTAGTAGGAGTGAGAAAAACATCACGGGGTGGTGCGCCTTGTATGGGTGTGTGTCACATTACGTTCACTAGTAGGAGTGAGAAAAACATCACGGGGTGGTGCGCATTGTATGGGTGTGTGTCACATTACGTTCACTAGTAGGAGTGAGAAAAACATCACGGGGTGGTGCGCATTGTATGGGTGTGTGTCCCATTACATTCACTAGTAGGAGTGAGAAAAACATCACGGGGTGGTACGCATTGTATGGGTGTGTGTCACATTACATTCACTAGTAGGAGTGAGAAAAACATCACGGGGTGGTGCGCATTGTATGGGTGTGTGTCACATTAGATTCACTAGTAGGAGTGAGAAAATCATCACGGGGTGGTGCGCATTGTATGGGTGTGTGTCACATTAGATTCACTAGTAGGTGTGAGAAAAACATCACGGGGTGGTGCGCATTGTATGGGTGTGTGTCACATTACATTCACTATTAGGAGTGAGAAAAACATCACGGGGTGGTGCGCACTGTATGGGTGTGTGTCACATTAGATTCACTAGTAGGAGTGAGAAAATCATCACGGGGTGGTGCGCATTGTATGGGTGTGTGTCACATTAGATTCACTAGTAGGTGTGAGAAAAACATCACGGGGTGGTGCGCATTGTATGGGTGTGTGTCACATTAGACTCACTACTAGCAGTGAGAAAAACATCACGGGGTGGTGCGCATTGTATGGGTGTGTGTTACATTAGACTCACTAGTAGGAGTGAGAAAAACATCACGGGGTGGTGCGCATTGTATGGGTGTGTGTTACATTAGACTCACTAGTAGGAGTGAGAAAAACATCACGGGGTGGTGCGCATTGTATGGGTGTGTGTTATATTAGATTCACTAGTAGGAGTGAGAAAAACATCACGGGGTGGTGCGCATTGTATGGGTGTGTGTTACATTAGATTCACTAGTAGCAGTGAGAAAAAAATCACGGGGTGTTGCGCATTGTATGGGTGTGTGATATATTCGATTCACTAGTAGCAGTGAGAAAAACATCACGGGGTGGTGCGCATTGTATGGGTGTGTGTTACATTAGATTCACTAGTAGCAGTGAGAAAAACATCACGGGGTGTTGCGCATTGTATGGGTGTGTGTTACATTAGATTCACTAGTAGCAGTGAGAAAAACATCACGGGGTGGTGCGCATTGTATGGGTGTGTGTCACATTACATTCACTAGTAGGAGTGAGAAAAACATCACGGGGTGGTGCGCATTGTATGGTTGTGTGTCACATTAAATTCACTAGTAGGAGTTAGAAAATCATCACGTGGTGGTGCGCATTGTATGGGTGTGTGTCACATTAGATTCACTAGTAGCAGTGAGAAAAACATCACGGGGTGGTGCGCATTGTATGGGTGTGTGTCACATTAGATTCACTAGTAGCAGTGAGAAAAACATCACGGGGTGGTGCGCATTGTATGGGTGTGTGTCAAATTAGATTCACTAGTAGCAGTGAGATAAACATCACGGGGTGTTGCGCACTGTATGGGTGTGTGTTACATTAGATTCACTAGTAGGAGTGAGAAAAACATCACGGGGTGGTGCGCATTGTATGGGTGTGTGTTACATTAGATTCACTAGTAGGAGGGAGAAAAACATCACGGGGTGGTGCGCATTGTATGGGTGTGTGTAACATTAGATTCATTGTAGGAGTGAGAAAAACATCACGGGGTGGTGCGCATTGTATGGGTGTGTGTTACATTAGATTCACTAGTAGGAGGGAAAAAAACATCACGGGGTGGTGCGCACTGTATGGGTGTGTGTTACATTACATTCACTAGTAGGAGTGAGAAAAACATCACGGGGTGGTGCGCATTGTATGGGTGTGTGTTACATTACATTCACTAGTAGGAGTGAGATAAACATCACGGGGTGGTGCGCATTGTATGGGTGTGTGTTACATTGCATTCACTAGTAGGAGTGAGAAAAACATCACGGGGTGGTGCGCATTGTATGGGTGTGTGTTACATTACATTCACTAGTAGGAGTGAGAAAAACATCACGGGGTGGTGCGCATCGTATGGGTGTGTGTTACATTACATTCAGTAGTAGGAGTGAGAAAAACATCACGGGGTGGTGCGCATTGTATGGGTGTGTGTTACATTACATTCACTAATCGGAGTGAGAAAAACATCACGGGGTGGTGCGCATTGTATGGGTGTGTGTTACATTAGATTCACTAGTAGGAGTGAGAAAATCATCACGGGGTGGTGCGCATTGTATGGGTGTGTGTTACATTAGATTCACTAGTAGCAGTGAGAAAAACATCACGGGGTGGTGCGCATTGTATGGGTGTGTGTTACATTGGATTCACTAGTAGCAGTGAGAAAAACATCACGGGGTGGTGCGCATTGTATGGGTGTGTGTTACATTGGATTCACTAGTAGCAGTGAGAAAAACATCACGGGGTGGTGCGCATTGCATGGGTGTGTGTTACATTACATTCACTAGTAGGAGTGAGAAAAACATCACGGGGTGGTGCGAATTGCATGGGTGTGTGTTACATTATATTCACTAGTAGGAGTGAGAAAAACATCACGGGGTGGTGCGCATTGCATGGGTGTTTGTTACATTACATTCACTAGTAGCATTGAGAAAAACATCACGGGGTGGTGCGCATTGTATGGGTGTGTGTTACATTAGATTCACTAGTAGCAGTGAGAAAAACATCACGGGGTGGTGCGCCTTGTATGGGTGTGTGTTACATTAGATTCACTAGTAGCAGTGAGAAAAACATCACGGGGTGGTGCGCCTTGTATGGGTGTGTGTTACATTAGATTCACTAGTAGCAGTGACAAAAACATCACGGGGTGGTGCGCCTTGTATGGGTGTGTGTCACATTACATTCACTAGTAGGAGTGAGAAAAACATCACGGGGTGGTACGCATTGTATGGGTGTGTGTCACATTACATTCACTAGTAGGAGTGAGAAAAACATCACGGGGTGGTGCGCATTGTATGGGTGTGTGTCACATTAGATTCACTAGTAGGAGTGAGAAAATCATCACGGGGTGGTGCGCATTGTATGGGTGTGTGTCACATTAGATTCACTAGTAGGAGTGAGAAAAACATCACGGGGTGGTACGCATTGTATGGGTGTGTGTCACATTACATTCACTAGTAGGAGTGAGAAAAACATCACGGGGTGGTGCGCATTGTATGGGTGTGTGTCACATTAGATTCACTAGTAGGAGTGAGAAAATCATCACGGGGTGGTGCGCATTGTATGGGTGTGTGTCACATTAGATTCACTAGTAGGTGTGAGAAAAACATCACGGGGTGGTGCGCATTGTATGGGTGTGTGTCACATTACATTCACTAGTAGGAGTGAGAAAAACATCACGGGGTGGTGCGCATTGTATGGGTGTGTGTCACATTAGATTCACTAGTAGGAGTGAGAAAATCATCTCGGGGTGGTGCGCATTGTATGGGTGTGTGTCACATTAGATTCACTAGTAGGTGTGAGAAAAACATCACGGGGTGGTGCGCATTGTATGGGTGTGTGTCACATTAGACTCACTACTAGCAGTGAGAAAAACATCACGGGGTGGTGCGCATTGTATGGGTGTGTGTTACATTAGACTCACGAGTAGGAGTGAGAAAAACATCACGGGGTGGTGCGCATTGTATGGGTGTGTGTTATATTAGATTCACTAGTAGGAGTGAGAAAAACATCACGGGGTGGTGCGCATTGTATGGGTGTGTGTTACATTAGATTCACTAGTAGCAGTGAGAAAAAAATCACGGGGTGTTGCGCATTGTATGGGTGTGTGTTACATTCGATTCACTAGTAGCAGTGAGAAAAACATCACGGGGTGGTGCGCATTGTATGGGTGTGTGTTACATTAGATTCACTAGTAGCAGTGAGAAAAACATCACGGGGTGGTGCGCATTGTATGGGTGTGTGTTACATTAGATTCACTAGTAGCAGTGAGAAAAACATCACGGGGTGGTGCGCATTGTATGGGTGTGTGTCACATTACATTCACTAGTAGGAGTGAGAAAAACATCACGGGGTGGTGCGCATTGTATGGTTGTGTGTCACATTACATTCACTAGTAGGAGTTAGAAAATCATCACGTGGTGGTGCGCATTGTATGGGTGCGTGTCACATTAGATTCACTAGTAGCAGTGAGAAAAACATCACGGGGTGGTGCGCATTGTATGGGTGCGTGTCACATTAGATTCACTAGTAGCAGTGAGAAAAACATCACGGGGTGGTGCGCATTGTATGGGTGTGTGTCACATTAGATTCACTAGTAGCAGTGAGAAAAACATCACGGGGTGGTGCGCATTGTATGGGTGTGTGTTACATTACATTCACTAGTAGCAGTGAGAAAAACATCACGGGGTGGTGCGCATTGTATGGGTGTGTGTCACATTAGATTCACTAGTAGCAGTGAGAAAAACATCACGGGGTGGTGCGCATTGTATGGGTGTGTGTCACATTAGATTCACTAGTAGCAGTGAGATAAACATCACGGGGTGGTGCGCACTGTATGGGTTTGTGTTACATTACATTCACTAGTAGCAGTGAGAAAAACATCACGGGGTGGTGCGCATTGCATGGGTGTGTGTTACATTACATTCACTAGTAGGAGTGAGAAAAACATCACGGGGTGGTGCGAATTGCATGGGTGTGTGTTACATTATATTCACTAGTAGGAGTGAGAAAAACATCACGGGGTGGTGCGCATTGCATGGGTGTTTGTTACATTACATTCACTAGTAGCAGTGAGAAAAACATCACGGGGTGGTGCGCATTGTATGGGTGTGTGTTACATTAGATTCACTAGTAGCAGTGAGAAACACATCACGGGGTGGTGCGCCTTGTATGGGTGTGTGTTACATTAGATTCACTAGTAGCAGTGAGAAAAACATCACGGGGTGGTGCGCCTTGTATGGGTGTGTGTCACATTAGATTCACTAGTAGGAGTGAGAAAAACATCACGGGGTGGTGCGGCTTGTATGGGTGTGTGTCACATTACGTTCACTAGTAGGAGTGAGAAAAACATCACGGGGTGGTGCGCATTGTATGGTGTGTGTCACATTACGTTCACTAGTAGGACTGAGAAAAACATCACGGGGTGGTACGCATTGTATGGGTGTGTGTCACATTACCTTCACTAGTAGGAGTGAGAAAAACATCACGGGGTGGTGCGCATTGTATGGGTGTGTGTCACATTAGATTCACTAGTAGGAGTGAGAAAATCATCACGGGGTGGTGCGCATTGTATGGGTGTGTGTCACATTAGATTCACTAGTAGGAGTGAGAAAAACATCACGGGGTGGTGCGCATTGTATGGGTGTGTTTCACATTACATTCACTAGTAGGAGTGAGAAAAACATCACGGGGTGGTGCGCATTGTATGGTTGTGTGTCACATTACATTCACTAGTAGGAGTTAGAAAATCATCACGTGGTGGTGCGCATTGTATGGGTGCGTGTCACATTAGATTCACTAGTAGCAGTGAGAAAAACATCACGGGGTGGTGCGCATTGTATGGGTGTGTGTCACATTAGATTCACTAGTAGCAGTGAGAAAAACATCACGGGGTGGTGCGCATTGTATGGGTGTGTGTCACATTAGATTCACTAGTAGCAGTGAGAAAAACATCACGGGGTGGTGCGCATTGTATGGGTGTGTGTTACATTACATTCACTAGTAGCAGTGAGAAAAACATCACGGGGTGGTGCGCATTGTATGGGTGTGTGTCACATTAGATTCACTAGTAGCAGTGAGAAAAACATCACGGGGTGGTGCGCATTGTATGGGTGTGTGTCACATTAGATTCACTAGTAGCAGTGAGATAAACATCACGGGGTGGTGCGCACTGTATGGGTTTGTGTTACATTACATTCACTAGTAGCAGTGAGAAAAACATCACGGGGTGGTGCGCATTGCATGGGTGTGTGTTACATTACATTCACTAGTAGGAGTGAGAAAAACATCACGGGGTGGTGCGAATTGCATGGGTGTGTGTTACATTATATTCACTAGTAGGAGTGAGAAAAACATCACGGGGTGGTGCGCATTGCATGGGTGTTTGTTACATTACATTCACTAGTAGCAGTGAGAAAAACATCACGGGGTGGTGCGCATTGTATGGGTGTGTGTTACATTAGATTCACTAGTAGCAGTGAGAAACACATCACGGGGTGGTGCGCCTTGTATGGGTGTGTGTTACATTAGATTCACTAGTAGCAGTGAGAAAAACATCACGGGGTGGTGCGCCTTGTATGGGTGTGTGTTACATTAGATTCACTAGTAGCAGTGAGAAAAACATCACGGGGTGGTGCGCCTTGTATGGGTGTGTGTCACATTAGATTCACTAGTAGGAGTGAGAAAAACATCACGGGGTGGTGCGCCTTGTATGGGTGTGTGTCACATTACGTTCACTAGTAGGAGTGAGAAAAACATCACGGGGTGGTGCGCATTGTATGGGTGTGTGTCACATTACGTTCACTAGTAGGACTGAGAAAAACATCACGGGGTGGTACGCATTGTATGGGTGTGTGTCACATTACATTCACTAGTAGGAGTGAGAAAAACATCACGGGGTGGTGCGCATTGTATGGGTGTGTGTCACATTAGATTCACTAATAGGAGTGAGAAAATCATCACGGGGTGGTGCGCATTGTATGGGTGTGTGTCACATTACGTTCACTAGTAGGAGTGAGAAAAACATCACGGGGTGGTGCGCATTGTATGGGTGTGTGTCACATTACATTCACTAATAGGACTGAGAAAAACATCACGGGGTGGTACGCATTGTATGGGTGTGTGTCACATTACATTCACTAGTAGGAGTGAGAAAAACATCACGGGGTGGTGCGCATTGTATGGGTGTGTGTCACATTAGATTCACTAGTAGGAGTGAGAAAATCATCACGGGGTGGTGCGCATTGTATGGGTGTGTGTCACATTAGATTCACTAGTAGGTGTGAGAAAAACATCACGGGGTGGTGCGCATTGTATGGGTGTGTGTCACATTACATTCACTAGTAGGAGTGAGAAAAACATCACGGGGTGGTGCGCATTGTATTGGTGTGTGTCACATTAGATTCACTAGTAGGAGTGAGAAAATCATCTCGGGGTGGTGCGCATTGTATGGGTGTGTGTCACATTAGATTCACTAGTAGGTGTGAGAAAAACATCACGGGGTGGTGCGCATTGTATGGGTGTGTGTCACATTAGACTCACTACTAGCAGTGAGAAAAACATCACGGGGTGGTGCGCATTGTATGGGTGTGTGTTACATTAGACTCACTAGTAGGAGTGAGAAAAACATCACGGGGTGGTGCGCATTGTATGGGTGTGTGTTACATTAGACTCACGAGTAGGAGTGAGAAAAACATCACGGGGTGGTGCGCATTGTATGGGTGTGTGTTATATTAGATTCACTAGTAGGAGTGAGAAAAACATCACGGGGTGGTGCGCATTGTATGGGTGTGTGTTACATTAGATTCACTAGTAGCAGTGAGAAAAAAATCACGGGGTGTTGCGCATTGTATGGGTGTGTGTTACATTCGATTCACTAGTAGCAGTGAGAAAAACATCACGGGGTGGTGCGCATTGTATGGGTGTGTGTTACATTAGATTCACTAGTAGCAGTGAGAAAAACATCACGGGGTGGTGCGCATTGTATGGGTGTGTGTTACATTAGATTCACTAGTAGCAGTGAGAAAAACATCACGGGGTGGTGCGCATTGTATGGGTGTGTGTCACATTACATTCACTAGTAGGAGTGAGAAAAACATCACGGGGTGGTGCGCATTGTATGGTTGTGTGTCACATTACATTCACTAGTAGGAGTTAGAAAATCATCACGTGGTGGTGCGCATTGTATGGGTGCGTGTCACATTAGATTCACTAGTAGCAGTGAGAAAAACATCACGGGGTGGTGCGCATTGTATGGGTGTGTGTCACATTAGATTCACTAGTAGCAGTGAGAAAAACATCACGGGGTGGTGCGCATTGTATGGGTGTGTGTCACATTAGATTCACTAGTAGCAGTGAGAAAAACATCACGGGGTGGTGCGCATTGTATGGGTGTGTGTTACATTACATTCACTAGTAGCAGTGAGAAAAACATCACGGGGTGGTGCGCATTGTATGGGTGTGTGTCACATTAGATTCACTAGTAGCAGTGAGAAAAACATCACGGGGTGGTGCGCATTGTATGGGTGTGTGTCACATTAGATTCACTAGTAGCAGTGAGATAAACATCACGGGGTGGTGCGCACTGTATGGGTTTGTGTTACATTACATTCACTAGTAGCAGTGAGAAAAACATCACGGGGTGGTGCGCATTGCATGGGTGTGTGTTACATTACATTCACTAGTAGGAGTGAGAAAAACATCACGGGGTGGTGCGAATTGCATGGGTGTGTGTTACATTATATTCACTAGTAGGAGTGAGAAAAACATCACGGGGTGGTGCGCATTGCATGGGTGTTTGTTACATTACATTCACTAGTAGCAGTGAGAAAAACATCACGGGGTGGTGCGCATTGTATGGGTGTGTGTTACATTAGATTCACTAGTAGCAGTGAGAAACACATCACGGGGTGGTGCGCCTTGTATGGGTGTGTGTTACATTAGATTCACTAGTAGCAGTGAGAAAAACATCACGGGGTGGTGCGCCTTGTATGGGTGTGTGTCACATTAGATTCACTAGTAGGAGTGAGAAAAACATCACGGGGTGGTGCGCCTTGTATGGGTGTGTGTCACATTACGTTCACTAGTAGGAGTGAGAAAAACATCACGGGGTGGTGCGCATTGTATGGGTGTGTGTCACATTACGTTCACTAGTAGGACTGAGAAAAACATCACGGGGTGGTACGCATTGTATGGGTGTGTGTCACATTACATTCACTAGTAGGAGTGAGAAAAACATCACGGGGTGGTGCGCATTGTATGGGTGTGTGTCACATTAGATTCACTAGTAGGAGTGAGAAAATCATCACGGGGTGGTGCGCATTGTATGGGTGTGTGTCACATTAGATTCACTAGTAGGAGTGAGAAAAACATCACGGGGTGGTGCGCATTGTATGGGTGTGTGTCACATTACATTCACTAGTAGGAGTGAGAAAAACATCACGGGGTGGTGCGCATTGTATGGTTGTGTGTCACATTACATTCACTAGTAGGAGTTAGAAAATCATCACGTGGTGGTGCGCATTGTATGGGTGCGTGTCACATTAGATTCACTAGTAGCAGTGAGAAAAACATCACGGGGTGGTGCGCATTGTATGGGTGTGTGTCACATTAGATTCACTAGTAGCAGTGAGAAAAACATCACGGGGTGGTGCGCATTGTATGGGTGTGTGTCACATTAGATTCACTAGTAGCAGTGAGAAAAACATCACGGGGTGGTGCGCATTGTATGGGTGTGTGTTACATTACATTCACTAGTAGCAGTGAGAAAAACATCACGGGGTGGTGCGCATTGTATGGGTGTGTGTCACATTAGATTCACTAGTAGCAGTGAGAAAAACATCACGGGGTGGTGCGCATTGTATGGGTGTGTGTCACATTAGATTCACTAGTAGCAGTGAGATAAACATCACGGGGTGGTGCGCACTGTATGGGTTTGTGTTACATTACATTCACTAGTAGCAGTGAGAAAAACATCACGGGGTGGTGCGCATTGCATGGGTGTGTGTTACATTACATTCACTAGTAGGAGTGAGAAAAACATCACGGGGTGGTGCGAATTGCATGGGTGTGTGTTACATTATATTCACTAGTAGGAGTGAGAAAAACATCACGGGGTGGTGCGCATTGCATGGGTGTTTGTTACATTACATTCACTAGTAGCAGTGAGAAAAACATCACGGGGTGGTGCGCATTGTATGGGTGTGTGTTACATTAGATTCACTAGTAGCAGTGAGAAACACATCACGGGGTGGTGCGCCTTGTATGGGTGTGTGTTACATTAGATTCACTAGTAGCAGTGAGAAAAACATCACGGGGTGGTGCGCCTTGTATGGGTGTGTGTTACATTAGATTCACTAGTAGCAGTGAGAAAAACATCACGGGGTGGTGCGCCTTGTATGGGTGTGTGTCACATTAGATTCACTAGTAGGAGTGAGAAAAACATCACGGGGTGGTGCGCCTTGTATGGGTGTGTGTCACATTACGTTCACTAGTAGGAGTGAGAAAAACATCACGGGGTGGTGCGCATTGTATGGGTGTGTGTCACATTACGTTCACTAGTAGGACTGAGAAAAACATCACGGGGTGGTACGCATTGTATGGGTGTGTGTCACATTACATTCACTAGTAGGAGTGAGAAAAACATCACGGGGTGGTGCGCATTGTATGGGTGTGTGTCACATTAGATTCACTAGTAGGAGTGAGAAAATCATCACGGGGTGGTGCGCATTGTATGGGTGTGTGTCACATTACGTTCACTAGTAGGAGTGAGAAAAACATCACGGGGTGGTGCGCATTGTATGGGTGTGTGTCACATTACATTCACTAGTAGGACTGAGAAAAACATCACGGGGTGGTACGCATTGTATGGGTGTGTGTCACATTACATTCACTAGTAGGAGTGAGAAAAACATCACGGGGTGGTGCGCATTGTATGGGTGTGTGTCACATTAGATTCACTAGTAGGAGTGAGAAAATCATCACGGGGTGGTGCGCATTGTATGGGTGTGTGTCACATTAGATTCACTAGTAGGTGTGAGAAAAACATCACGGGGTGGTGCGCATTGTATGGGTGTGTGTCACATTACATTCACTAGTAGGAGTGAGAAAAACATCACGGGGTGGTGCGCATTGTATTGGTGTGTGTCACATTAGATTCACTAGTAGGAGTGAGAAAATCATCTCGGGGTGGTGGGCATTGTATGGGTGTGTGTCACATTAGATTCACTAGTAGGTGTGAGAAAAACATCACGGGGTGGTGCGCATTGTATGGGTGTGTGTCACATTAGACTCACTACTAGCAGTGAGAAAAACATCACGGGGTGGTGCGCATTGTATGGGTGTGTGTTACATTAGACTCACTAGTAGGAGTGAGAAAAACATCACGGGGTGGTGCGCATTGTATGGGTGTGTGTTACATTAGACTCACGAGTAGGAGTGAGAAAAACATCACGGGGTGGTGCGCATTGTATGGGTGTGTGTTATATTAGATTCACTAGTAGGAGTGAGAAAAACATCACGGGGTGGTGCGCATTGTATGGGTGTGTGTTACATTAGATTCACTAGTAGCAGTGAGAAAAAAATCACGGGGTGTTGCGCATTGTATGGGTGTGTGTTACATTCGATTCACTAGTAGCAGTGAGAAAAACATCACGGGGTGGTGCGCATTGTATGGGTGTGTGTTACATTAGATTCACTAGTAGCAGTGAGAAAAACATCACGGGGTGGTGCGCATTGTATGGGTGTGTGTTACATTAGATTCACTAGTAGCAGTGACAAAAACATCACGGGGTGGTGCGCATTGTATGGGTGTGTGTCACATTACATTCACTAGTAGGAGTGAGAAAAACATCACGGGGTGGTGCGCATGGTATGGTTGTGTGTCACATTACATTCACTAGTAGGAGTTAGAAAATCATCACGTGGTGGTGCGCATTGTATGGGTGCGTGTCACATTAGATTCACTAGTAGCAGTGAGAAAAACATCACGGGGTGGTGCGCATTGTATGGGTGTGTGTCACATTAGATTCACTAGTAGCAGTGAGAAAAACATCACGGGGTGGTGCGCATTGTATGGGTGTGTGTCACATTAGATTCACTAGTAGCAGTGAGAAAAACATCACGGGGTGGTGCGCATTGTATGGGTGTGTGTTACATTACATTCACTAGTAGCAGTGAGAAAAACATCACGGGGTGGTGCGCATTGTATGGGTGTGTGTCACATTAGATTCACTAGTAGCAGTGAGAAAAACATCACGGGGTGGTGCGCATTGTATGGGTGTGTGTCACATTAGATTCACTAGTAGCAGTGAGATAAACATCACGGGGTGGTGCGCACTGTATGGGTTTGTGTTACATTACATTCACTAGTAGCAGTGAGAAAAACATCACGGGGTGGTGCGCATTGCATGGGTGTGTGTTACATTACATTCACTAGTAGGAGTGAGAAAAACATCACGGGGTGGTGCGAATTGCATGGGTGTGTGTTACATTATATTCACTAGTAGGAGTGAGAAAAACATCACGGGGTGGTGCGCATTGCATGGGTGTTTGTTACATTACATTCACTAGTAGCAGTGAGAAAAACATCACGGGGTGGTGCGCATTGTATGGGTGTGTGTTACATTAGATTCACTAGTAGCAGTGAGAAACACATCACGGGGTGGTGCGCCTTGTATGGGTGTGTGTTACATTAGATTCACTAGTAGCAGTGAGAAAAACATCACGGGGTGGTGCGCCTTGTATGGGTGTGTGTTACATTAGATTCACTAGTAGCAGTGAGAAAAACATCACGGGGTGGTGCGCCTTGTATGGGTGTGTGTCACATTAGATTCACGAGTAGGAGTGAGAAAAACATCACGGGGTGGTGCGCCTTGTATGGGTGTGTGTCACATTACGTTCACTAGTAGGAGTGAGAAAAACATCACGGGGTGGTGCGCATTGTATGGGTGTGTGTCACATTACATTCACTAGTAGGAGTGAGAAAAACATCACGGGGTGGTGCGCATTGTATGGGTGTGTGTCACATTACATTCACTAGTAAGAGTGAGAAAAACATCACGGGGTGGTGCGCATTGTATGGGTGTGTGTCACATTAGATTCACTAGTAGGAGTGAGAAAATCATCACGGGGTGGTGCGCATTGTATGGGTGTGTGTCACATTAGATTCACTAGTAGGAGTGAGAAAAACATCACGGGGTGTTGCGCATTGTATGGGTGTGTGTCACATTACATTCACTAGTAGGAGTGAGAAAAACATCACGGGGTGGTGCGCATTGTATGGTTGTGTGTCACATTACATTCACTAGTAGGAGTTAGAAAATCATCACGTGGTGGCGCGCATTGTATGGGTGCGTGTCACATTAGATTCACTAGTAGCAGTGAGAAAAACATCACGGGGTGGTGCGCATTGTATGGGTGTGTGTCACATTAGATTCACTAGTAGCAGTGAGAAAAACATCACGGGGTGGTGCGCATTGTATGGGTGTGTGTCACATTAGATTCACTAGTAGCAGTGAGAAAAACATCACGGGGTGGTGCGCATTGTATGGGTGTGTGTTACATTACATTCACTAGTAGCAGTGAGAAAAACATCACGGGGTGGTGCGCATTGTATGGGTGTGTGTCACATTAGATTCACTAGTAGCAGTGAGAAAAACATCACGGGGTGGTGCGCATTGTATGGGTGTGTGTTACATTAGATTCACTAGTAGCAGTGAGAAAAACATCACGGGGTGGTGCGCACTGTATGGGTTTGTGTTACATTACATTCACTAGTAGCAGTGAGAAAAACATCACGGGGTGGTGCGCATTGCATGGGTGTGTGTTACATTACATTCACTAGTAGGAGTGAGAAAAACATCACGGGGTGGTGCGCATTGCATGGGTGTGTGTTACATTACATTCACTAGTAGGAGTGAGAAAAACATCACGGGGTGGTGCGAATTGCATGGGTGTGTGTTACATTATATTCACTAGTAGGAGTGAGAAAAACATCACGGGGTGGTGCGCATTGCATGGGTGTTTGTTACATTACATTCACTAGTAGCAGTGAGAAAAACATCACGGGGTGGTGCGCATTGTATGGGTGTGTGTTACATTAGATTCACTAGTAGCAGTGAGAAACACATCACGGGGTGGTGCGCCTTGTATGGGTGTGTGTTACATTAGATTCACTAGTAGCAGTGAGAAAAACATCACGGGGTGGTGCGCCTTGTATGGGTGTGTGTTACATTAGATTCACTAGTAGCAGTGAGAAAAACATCACGGGGTGGTGCGCCTTGTATGGGTGTGTGTCACATTAGATTCACTAGTAGGAGTGAGAAAAACATCACGGGGTGGTGCGCCTTGTATGGGTGTGTGTCACATTACGTTCACTAGTAGGAGTGAGAAAAACATCACGGGGTGGTGCGCATTGTATGGGTGTGTGTCACATTACATTCACTAGTAGGACTGAGAAAAACATCACGGGGTGGTACGCATTGTATGGGTGTGTGTCACATTACATTCACTAGTAGGAGTGAGAAAAACATCACGGGGTGGTGTGCATTGTATGGGTGTGTGTCACATTAGATTCACTAGTAGGAGTGAGAAAATCATCACGGGGTGGTGCGCATTGTATGGGTGTGTGTCACATTACGTTCACTAGTAGGAGTGAGAAAAACATCACGGGGTGGTGCGCATTGTATGGGTGTGTGTCACATTACATTCACTAGTAGGACTGAGAAAAACATCACGGGGTGGTACGCATTGTATGGGTGTGTGTCACATTACATTCACTAGTAGGAGTGAGAAAAACATCACGGGGTGGTGCGCATTGTATGGGTGTGTGTCACAGATTCACTAGTAGGAGTGAGAAAATCATCACGGGGTGGTGCGCATTGTATGGGTGTGTGTCACATTAGATTCACTAGTAGGTGTGAGAAAAACATCACGGGGTGGTGCGCATTGTATGGGTGTGTGTCACATTACATTCACTAGTAGGAGTGAGAAAAACATCACGGGGTGGTGCGCATTGTATGGGTGTGTGTCACATTAGATTCACTAGTAGGAGTGAGAAAATCATCTCGGGGTGGTGCGCATTGTATGGGTGTGTGTCACATTAGATTCACTAGTAGGTGTGAGAAAAACATCACGGGGTGGTGCGCATTGTATGGGTGTGTGTCACATTAGACTCACTACTAGCAGTGAGAAAAACATCACGGGGTGGTGCGCATTGTATGGGTGTGTGTCACATTAGACTCACTAGTAGGAGTGAGAAAAACATCACGGGGTGGTGCGCATTGTATGGGTGTGTGTTACATTAGACTCACTAGTAGGAGTGAGAAAAACATCACGGGGTGGTGCGCATTGTATGGGTGTGTGTTATATTAGATTCACTAGTAGGAGTGAGAAAAACATCACGGGGTGGTGCGCATGTATGGGTGTGTGTTACATTAGATTCACTAGTAGCAGTGAGAAAAAAATCACGGGGTGTTGCGCATTGTATGGGTGTGTGTTACATTCGATTCACTAGTAGCAGTGAGAAAAACATCACGGGGTGGTGCGCATTGTATGGGTGTGTGTTACATTAGATTCACTAGTAGCAGTGAGAAAAACATCACGGGGTGTTGCGCATTGTATGGGTGTGTGTTACATTAGATTCACTAGTAGCAGTGAGAAAAACATCACGGGGTGGTGCGCATTGTATGGGTGTGTGTCACATTACATTCACTAGTAGGAGTGAGAAAAACATCACGGGGTGGTGCGCATTGTATGGTTGTGTGTCACATTACATTCACTAGTAGGAGTTCGAAAATCATCACCTGGTGGTGCGCATTGTATGGGTGTGTGTCACATTAGATTCACTAGTAGCAGTGAGAAAAACATCACGGGGTGGTGCGCATTGTATGGGTGTGTGTCACATTAGATTCACTAGTAGCAGTGAGAAAAACATCACGGGGTGGTGCGCATTGTATGGGTGTGTGTCACATTAGATTCACTAGTAGCAGTGAGATAAACATCACGGGGTGGTGCGCACTGTATGGGTTTGTGTTACATTACATTCACTAGTAGGAGTGAGAAAAACATCACGGGGTGGTGCGCACTGTATGGGTGTGTGTTACATTACATTTACTAGTAGGAGTGAGAAAAACATCACGAATGGTGCGCATTGTATGGGTGTGTGTTACATTACATTCACTAGTAGGAGTGAGAAAAACATCACGGGGTGGTGCGCACTGTATGGGTGTGTGTTACATTACATTCACTCGTAGGAGTGAGATAAGCATCACGGGGTGGTGCGCACTGTATGGGTGTGTGTTACATTACATTCACTAGTAGGAGTGAGAAAAACATCACGGGGTGGTGCGCATTGTATGGGTGTGTGTTACATTACATTCACTAGTAGGAGTAAGAAAAACATCACGGGGTGGTGCGCACTGTATGGGTGTGTGTTACATTACATTCACCAGTAGGAGTGAGAAAAACATCACGGGGTGGTGCGCACTGTATGGGTGTGTGTTACATTACATTCACCAGTAGGAGTGAGAAAAACATCACGGGGTGGTGCGCACTGTATGGGTGTGTGTTACATTACATTCACCAGTAGGAGTGAGAAAAACATCACGGGGTGGTGCGCCTTGTATGGGTGTGTGTTACATTACATTCACCAGTAGGAGTGAGAAAAACATCACGGGGTGGTGTGCCTTGTATGGGTGTGTGTTACATTAGATTCACCAGTAGGAGTGAGAAAAACATCACGGGGTGGTGCGCATTGTATGGCTGTGTGTTACATTGGATTCACCAGTAGGAGTGAGAAAAACATCACGGGGTGGTGCGCCTTGTATGGGTGTGTGTTACATTACATTCACCAGTAGGAGTGAGAAAAACATCACGGGGTGGTGCGCCTTGTATGGGTGTGTGTTACATTAGATTCATTTATAGGAGTGAGAAAAACATCACGGGGTGGTGCGCCTTGTATGGGTGTGTGTTACATTAGATTCACCAGTAGGAGTGAGAAAAACATCACGGGGTGGTGCGCATTGTATGGGTGTGTGTTAAATTAGATTCACCAGTAGGAGTGAGAAAAACATCACGGGGTGGTGCGCATTCTATGGGTGTGTGTTACATTCCATTCACCAGTAGGAGTGAGAAAAACATCACGGGGTGGTGCGCATTGTATGGGTGTGTGTTACATTAGATTCACCAGTAGGAGTGAGAAAAACATCACGGGGTGGTGCGCATTGTATGGGTGTGTGTTACATTAGATTCACCAGTAGGAGTGAGAAAAACATCACGGGGTGGTGCGCATTGTATGGGTGTGTGTTACATTAGATTCACCAGTAGGAGGGAGAAAAACATCACGGGGTGGTGCGCATTGTATGGGTGTGTGTTACATTAGATTCACCAGTAGGAGGGAGAAAAACATCACGGTTTGGTGCGCACTGTATGGGTGTGTGTTACATTAGATTCACCAGTAGAAGGGAGAAAAAAATCACGGGGTGTTGCGCACTGTATGGGTGTGTGTTACATTCGATTCACTAGTAGCAGTGAGAAAAACATCACGGGGTGGTGCGCATTGTATGGGTGTGTGTTACATTAGATTCACTAGTAGCAGTGAGAAAAACATCACAGGGTGGTGCGCATTGTATGGGTGTGTGTTACATTAGATTCACTAGTAGCAGTGAGAAAAACATCACGGGGTGGTGCGCATTGTATGGGTGTGTGTCACATTACATTCACTAGTAGGAGTGAGAAAAACATCACGGGGTGGTGCGCATTGTATGGTTGTGTGTCACATTACATTCACTAGTAGGAGTTAGAAAATCATCACGGGGTGGTGCGCATTGTATGGGTGTGTGTCACATTAGATTCACTAGTAGCAGTGAGAAAAACATCACGGGGTGGTGCGCATTGTATGGGTGTGTGTCACATTAGATTCACTAGTAGCAGTGAGATAAACATCACGGGGTGGTGCGCACTGTATGGGTTTGTGTCACATTACATTCACTAGTAGCAGTGAGAAAAACATCACTGGGTGGTGCGCACTGCATGGGTGTGTGTTACATTACATTCACTAGTAGGAGTGAGAAAAACATCACGGGGTGGTGCGAATTGCATGGGTGTGTGTTACATTACATTCACTAGTAGGAGTGAGAAAAACATCACGGGGTGGTGCGCATTGCATGGGTGTTTGTTACATTACATTCACTAGTAGCAGTGAGAAAAACATCACGGGGTGGTGCGCATTGCATGGGTGTGTGTTACATTAGATTCACTAGTAGCAGTGAGAAACACATCACGGGGTGGTGCGCCTTGTATGGGGGTGTGTTACATTAGATTCACTAGTAGCAGTGAGAAAAACATCACGGGGTGGTGCGCCTTGTATGGGTGTGTGTTACATTAGATTCACTAGTAGCAGTGAGAAAAACATCACGGGGTGGTGCGCCTTGTATGGGTGTGTGTCACATTAGATTCACTAGTAGGAGTGAGAAAAACATCACGGGGTGGTGCGCCTTGTATGGGTGTGTGTCACATTACGTTCACTAGTAGGAGTGAGAAAAACATCACGGGGTGGTGCGCATTGTATGGGTGTGTGTCACATTACATTCACTAGTAGGACTGAGAAAAACATCACGGGGTGGTACGCATTGTATGGGTGTGTGTCACATTACATTCACTAGTAGGAGTGAGAAAAACATCACGGGGTGGTGCGCATTGTATGGGTGTGTGTCACATTAGATTCACTAGTAGGAGTGAGAAAATCATCACGGGGTGGTGCGCATTGTATGGGTGTGTGTCACATTACGTTCACTAGTAGGAGTGAGAAAAACATCACGGGGTGGTGCGCATTGTATGGGTGTGTGTCACATTACATTCACTAGTAGGACTGAGAAAAACATCACGGGGTGGTACGCATTGTATGGGTGTGTGTCACATTACATTCACTAGTAGGAGTGAGAAAAACATCACGGGGTGGTGCGCATTGTATGGGTGTGTGTCACATTAGATTCACTAGTAGGAGTGAGAAAATCATCACGGGGTGGTGCGCATTGTATGGGTGTGTGTCACATTAGATTCACTAGTAGGTGTGAGAAAAACATCACGGGGTGGTGCGCATTGTATGGGTGTGTGTCACATTACATTCACTAGTAGGAGTGAGAAAAACATCACGGGGTGGTGCGCATTGTATGGGTGTGTGTCACATTAGATTCACTAGTAGGAGTGAGAAAATCATCTCGGGGTGGTGCGCATTGTATGGGTGTGTGTCACATTAGATTCACTACTAGCAGTGAGAAAAACATCACGGGGTGGTGCGCATTGTATGGGTGTGTGTCACATTAGACTCACTACTAGCAGTGAGAAAAACATCACGGGGTGGTGCGCATTGTATGGGTGTGTGTCACATTAGACTCACTAGTAGGAGTGAGAAAAACATCACGGGGTGGTGCGCATTGTATGGGTGTGTGTTACATTAGACTCACTAGTAGGAGTGAGAAAAACATCACGGGGTGGTGCGCATTGTATGGGTGTGTGTTATATTAGATTCACTAGTAGGAGTGAGAAAAACATCACGGGGTGGTGCGCATGTATGGGTGTGTGTTACATTAGATTCACTAGTAGCAGTGAGAAAAAAATCACGGGGTGTTGCGCATTGTATGGGTGTGTGTTACATTCGATTCACTAGTAGCAGTGAGAAAAACATCACGGGGTGGTGCGCATTGTATGGGTGTGTGTTACATTAGATTCACTAGTAGCAGTGAGAAAAACATCACGGGGTGTTGCGCATTGTATGGGTGTGTGTTACATTAGATTCACTAGTAGCAGTGAGAAAAACATCACGGGGTGGTGCGCATTGTATGGGTGTGTGTCACATTACATTCACTAGTAGGAGTGAGAAAAACATCACGGGGTGGTGCGCATTGTATGGTTGTGTGTCACATTACATTCACTAGTAGGAGTTCGAAAATCATCACGTGGTGGTGCGCATTGTATGGGTGTGTGTCACATTAGATTCACTAGTAGCAGTGAGAAAAACATCACGGGGTGGTGCGCATTGTATGGGTGTGTGTCACATTAGATTCACTAGTAGCAGTGAGAAAAACATCACGGGGTGGTGCGCATTGTATGGGTGTGTGTCACATTAGATTCACTAGTAGCAGTGAGATAAACATCACGGGGTGGTGCGCACTGTATGGGTTTGTGTTACATTACATTCACTAGTTGGAGTGAGAAAAACATCACGGGGTGGTGCGCACTGTATGGGTGTGTGTTACATTACATTCACTAGTAGGAGTGAGAAAAACATCACGAATGGTGCGCATTGTATGGGTGTGTGTTACATTACATTCACTAGTAGGAGTGAGAAAAACATCACGGGGTGGTGCGCACTGTATGGGTGTGTGTTACATTACATTCACTAGTAGGAGTGAGATAAGCATCACGGGGTGGTGCGCACTGTATGGGTGTGTGTTACATTACATTCACTAGTAGGAGTGAGAAAAACATCACGGGGTGGTGCGCATTGTATGGGTGTGTGTTACATTACATTCACTAGTAGGAGTAAGAAAAACATCACGGGGTGGTGCGCACTGTATGGGTGTGTGTTACATTACATTCACCAGTAGGAGTGAGAAAAACATCACGGGGTGGTGCGCACTGTATGGGTGTGTGTTACATTACATTCACCAGTAGGAGTGAGAAAAACATCACGGGGTGGTGCGCCTTGTATGGGTGTGTGTTACATTACATTCACCAGTAGGAGTGAGAAAAACATCACGGGGTGGTGCGCCTTGTATGGGTGTGTGTTACATTACATTCACCAGTAGGAGTGAGAAAAACATCACGGGGTGGTGTGCCTTGTATGGGTGTGTGTTACATTAGATTCACCAGTAGGAGTGAGAAAAACATCACGGGGTGGTGCGCATTGTATGGCTGTGTGTTACATTGGATTCACCAGTAGGAGTGAGAAAAACATCACGGGGTGGTGCGCCTTGTATGGGTGTGTGTTACATTACATTCACCAGTAGGAGTGAGAAAAACATCACGGGGTGGTGCGCCTTGTATGGGTGTGTGTTACATTAGATTCATTTATAGGAGTGAGAAAAACATCACGGGGTGGTGCGCCTTGTATGGGTGTGTGTTACATTAGATTCACCAGTAGGAGTGAGAAAAACATCACGGGGTGGTGCGCATTGTATGGGTGTGTGTTAAATTAGATTCACCAGTAGGAGTGAGAAAAACATCACGGGGTGGTGCGCATTCTATGGGTGTGTGTTACATTCCATTCACCAGTAGGAGTGAGAAAAACATCACGGGGTGGTGCGCATTGTATGGGTGTGTGTTACATTAGATTCACCAGTAGGAGTGAGAAAAACATCACGGGGTGGTGCGCATTGTATGGGTGTGTGTTACATTAGATTCACCAGTAGGAGTGAGAAAAACATCACGGGGTGGTGCGCATTGTATGGGTGTGTGTTACATTAGATTCACCAGTAGGAGGGAGAAAAACATCACGGGGTGGTGCGCATTGTATGGGTGTGTGTTACATTAGATTCACCAGTAGAAGGGAGAAAAACATCACGGGGTGGTGCGCACTGTATGGGTGTGTGTTACATTACATTCACTAGTAGGAGGGAGAAAAACATCACGGGGTGGTGCGCACTGTATGGGTGTGTGTTACATTACATTCACTAGTAGGAGTGAGAAAAACATAACGGGGTGGTGCGCACTGTATGGGTGTGTGTAACATTACATTCACTAGTAGGAGTGAGAAAAACATCACGGGGTGGTGCGCACTGTATGGGTGTGTGTTACATTACATTCACTAGTAGGAGTGAGAAAAACATCACGGGGTGGTGCGCACTGTATGGGTGTGTTTTACATTACATTCACTAGTAGGAGTGAGAAAAACATCACGGGGTGGTGCGCACTGTATGGGTGTGTGTTACATTAGATTCACTAGTAGCAGTGAGAAAAACATCACGGGGTGTTGCCCATTGTATGGGTGTGTGTTACATTAGATTCACTAGTAGCAGTGAGAAAAACATCACGGGGTGGTGCGCATTGTATGGGTGTGTGTCACATTACATTCACTAGTAGGAATGAGAAAAACATCACGGGGTGGTGCGCATTGTATGGTTGTGTGTCACATTACATTCACTAGTAGGAGTTAGAAAATAATCACGGGGTGGTGCGCATTGTATGGGTATGTGTCACATTAGATTCACTAGTAGCAGTGAGAAAAACATCACGGGGTGGTGCGCATTGTATGGGTGTGTGTCACATTAGATTCACTAGTAGCAGTGAGAAAAACATCACGGGGTGGTGCGCACTGTATGGGTGTGTGTTACATTACATTCACCAGTAGGAGGGAGAAAAACATCACGGGGTGGTGCGCACTGTATGGGTGTGTGTTACATTACATTCACTAGTAGGAGTGAGAAAAACATAACGGGGTGGTGCGCACTGTATGGGTGCGTGTTACATTACATTCACTAATAGGAGTGAGAAAAACATCACGGGGTGGTGCGCACTGTATGGGTGTGTGTTACATTACAATCACTAGTAGGAGTGAGAAAAACATCACGGGGTGGTGCGCACTGTATGGGTGTGTGTTACATTACATTCACTAGTAGGAGTGAGAAAAACATCACGGGGTGGTGCGCACTGTATGGGTGTGTGTTACATTACATTCACTAGTAGGAGTGAGAAAAACATCACGGGGTGGTGCGCACTGTACGGGTGTGTGTTACATTACATTCACTAGTAGGAGTGAGAAAAACATCACGGGGTGGTGCGCACTGTATGGGTGCCTGTTACATTACATTCACTAGTAGGAGTGAGATAAACATCACGGGGTGGTGCGCATTGTATGGGTGTGTGTTACATTACATTCACTAGTAGGAGTGAGAAAAACATCACGGGGTGGTGCGCATTGTATGGGTGTGTGTTCCATTACATTCACTAGTAGGAGTGAGAAAAACATCACGGGGTGGTGCGCATTGTATGGGTGTGTGTTACATTACATTCACTAGTAGGAGTGAGAAAAACATCACGGGGTGGTGCGCATTGTATGGGTGTGTGTTACATTACATTCACTAGTAGCAGTGAGAAAAACATCACGGGGTGGTGCGCACTGTATGGGTGTGTGTTACATTACATTCACCAGTAGGAGTGAGAAAAACATCACGGGGTGGTGCGCACTGTATGGGTGTGTGTTACATTACATTCACCAGTAGGAGTGAGAAAAACATCACGGGGTGGTGCGCCTTGTATGGGTGTGTGTTACATTGGATTCACCAGTAGGAGTGAGAAAAACATCACGGGGTGGTGCGCATTTTATGGCTGTGTGTTACATTGGATTCACCAGTAGGAGTGAGAAAAACATCACGGGGTGGTGCGCCTTGTATGGGTGTGTGTTACATTACATTCACCAGTAGGAGTGAGAAAAACATCACGGGGTGGTGCGCCTTGTATGGGTGTGCGTTACATAAGATTCATTTGTAGGAGTGAGAAAAACATCACGCGGTGGTGCGCCTTGTATGGGTGTGCGTTACATTAGATTCACCAGTAGGAGTGAGAAAAACATCACGGGGTGGTGCGCATTGTATGGGTGTGTGTTACATTAGATTCACCAGTAGGAGTGAGAAAACATCACGGGGTGGTGCGCATTGTATGCGTGTGTGTTACATTAGATTCACCAGTAGGAGTGAGAAAAACATCACGGGGTGGTGCGCATTGTATGGGTGTGTGTTACATTAGATTCACCAGTAGGAGTGAGTAAAACATCACGGGGTGGTGCGCATTGTATGGGTGTGTGTTACATTAGATTCACCAGTAGGAGGGAGAAAAACATCACGGGGTGGTGCGCATTGTATGGGTGTGTGTTACATTAGATTCACTAGTAGGAGGGAGAAAAACATCACGGGGTGGTGCGCACTGTATGGGTGTGTGTTACATTACATTCACTAGTAGGAGTGAGAAAAACATCACGGGGTGGTGCGCATTGTATGGGTGTGTGTCACATTAGATTCACTAGTAGCAGTGAGAAAAACATCACGGGGTGGTGCGCACTGTATGGGTGTGTGTTACATTACATTCACCAGTAGGAGGGAGAAAAACATCACGGGGTGGTGCGCACTGTATGGGTGTGTGTTACATTACATTCACTAGTAGGAGTGAGAAAAACATAACGGGGTGGTGCGCACTGTATGGGTGCGTGTTACATTACATTCACTAGTAGGAGTGAGAAAAACATCACGGGGTGGTGCGCACTGTATGGGTGTGTGTTACATTACATTCACTAGTAGGAGTGAGAAAAACATCACGGGGTGGTGCGCACTGTATGGGTGTGTGTTACATTACATTCACTAGTAGGAGTGAGAAAAACATCACGGGGTGGTGCGCACTGTATGGGTGTGTGTTACATTACATTCACTAGTAGGAGTGAGAAAAACATCACGGGGTGGTGCGCACTGTACGGGTGTGTGTTACATTACATTCACTAGTAGGAGTGAGAAAAACATCACGGGGTGGTGCGCACTGTATGGGTGCCTGTTACATTACATTCACTAGTAGGAGTGAGATAAACATCACGGGGTGGTGCGCATTGTATGGGTGTGTGTTACATTACATTCACTAGTAGGAGTGAGAAAAACATCACGGGGTGGTGCGCATTGTATGGGTGTGTGTTCCATTACATTCACTAGTAGGAGTGAGAAAAACATCACGGGGTGGTGCGCATTGTATGGGTGTGTGTTACATTACATTCACTAGTAGGAGTGAGAAAAACATCACGGGGTGGTGCGCATTGTATGGGTGTGTGTTACATTACATTCACCAGTAGGAGTGAGAAAAACATCACGGGGTGGTGCGCACTGTATGGGTGTGTGTTACATTACATTCACCAGTAGGAGTGAGAAAAACATCACGGGGTGGTGCGCCTTGTATGGGTGTGTGTTACATTGGATTCACCAGTAGGAGTGAGAAAAACATCACGGGGTGGTGCGCCTTGTATGGGTGTGTGTTACATTACATTCACCAGTAGGAGTGAGAAAAACATCACGGGGTGGTGCGCCTTGTATGGGTGTGCGTTACATAAGATTCATTTGTAGGAGTGAGAAAAACATCACGGGGTGGTGCGCCTTGTATGGGTGTGCGTTACATTAGATTCACCAGTAGGAGTGAGAAAAACATCACGGGGTGGTGCGCATTGTATGGGTGTGTGTTACATTAGATTCACAAGTAGGAGTGAGAAAACATCACGGGGTAGTGCGCATTGTATGCGTGTGTGTTACATTAGATTCACCAGTAGGAGTGAGAAAAACATCACGGGGTGGTGCGCATTGTATGGGTGTGTGTTACATTAGATTCACCAGTAGGAGTGAGTAAAACATCACGGGGTGGTGCGCATTGTATGGGTGTGTGTTACATTAGATTCACCAGTAGTAGGGAGAAAAACATCACGGGGTGGTGCGCATTGTATGGGTGTGTGTTACATTAGATTCACTAGTAGGAGGGAGAAAAACATCACGGGGTGGTGCGCACTGTATGGGTGTGTGTTACATTACATTCACTAGTAGGAGTGAGAAAAACATCACGGGGTGGTGAGCACTGTATGGGTGTGTGTTACATTACATTCACTAGTAGGAGGGAGAAAAACATCACGGGGTGGTGCGCACTGTATGGGTGTGTGTTACATTACATTCACTAGTAGGAGTGAGAAAAACATCACGGGGTGGTGAGCACTGTATGGGTGTGTGTCACATTAGATTCACTAGTAGCAGTGAGATAAACATCACGGGGTGGTGCGCACTGTATGGGTTTGTGTTACATTACATTCACTAGTAGCAGTGAGAAAAACATCACGGGGTGGTGCACATTGCATGGGTGTGTGTTACATTACATTCACTAGTAGGAGTGAGAAAAACATCACGGGGTGGTGCGAATTGCATGGGTGTGTGTTACATTATATTCACTAGTAGGAGTGAGAAAAACATCACGGGGTATTGCGCATTGCATGGGTGTTTGTTACATTACATTCACTAGTAGCAGTGAGAAAAACATCACGGGGTGGTGCGCATTGTATGGGTGTGTGTTACATTAGATTCACTAGTAGCAGTGAGAAACACATCACGGGGTGGTGCGCCTTGTATGGGTGTGTGTTACATTAGATTCACTAGTAGCAGTGAGAAAAACATCACGGGGTGGTGCGCCTTGTATGGGTGTGTGTTACATTAGATTCACTAGTAGCAGTGAGAAAAACATCACGGGGTGGTGCGCCTTGTATGGGTGTGTGTCACATTAGATTCACTAGTAGGAGTGAGAAAAACATCACGGGGTGGTGCGCCTTGTATGGGTGTGTGTCACATTACGTTCACTAGTAGGAGTGAGAAAAACATCACGGGGTGGTGCGCATTGTATGGGTTTGTGTCACATTACGTTCACTAGTAGGACTGAGAAAAACATCACGGGGTGGTACGCATTGTATGGGTGTGTGTCACATTACATTCACTAGTAGGAGTGAGAAAAACATCACGGGGTGGTGCGCATTGTATGGGTGTGTGTCACATTAGATTCACTAGTAGGAGTGAGAAAATCATCACGGGGTGGTGCGCATTGTATGGGTGTGTGTCACATTACGTTCACTAGTAGGAGTGAGAAAAACATCACGGGGTGGTGCGCATTGTATGGGTGTGTGTCACATTACATTCACTAGTAGGACTGAGAAAAACATCACGGGGTGGTACGCATTGTATGGGTGTGTGTCACATTACATTCACTAGTAGGAGTGAGAAAAACATCACGGGGTGGTGCGCATTGTATGGGTGTGTGTCACATTAGATTCACTAGTAGGAGTGAGAAAATCATCACGGGGTGGTGCGCATTGTATGGGTGCGTGTCACATTAGATTCACTAGTAGGTGTGAGAAAAACATCACGGGGTGGTGCGCATTGTATGGGTGTGTGTCACATTACATTCACTAGTAGGAGTGAGAAAAACATCACGGGGTGGTGCGCATTGTATGGGTGTGTGTCACATTAGATTCACTAGTAGGAGTGAGAAAATCATCTCGGGGTGGTGCGCATTGTATGGGTGTGTGTCACATTAGATTCACTAGTAGGTGTGAGAAAAACATCACGGGGTGGTGCGCATTGTATGGGTGTGTGTCACATTAGACTCACTACTAGCAGTGAGAAAAACATCACGGGGTGGTGCGCATTGTATGGGTGTGTGTTACATTAGACTCACTAGTAGGAGTGAGAAAAACATCACGGGGTGGTGCGCATTGTATGGGTGTGTGTTACATTAGACTCACGAGTAGGAGTGAGAAAAACATCACGGGGTGGTGCGCATTGTATGGGTGTGTGTTATATTAGATTCACTAGTAGGAGTGAGAAAAACATCACGGGGTGGTGCGCATTGTATGGGTGTGTGTTACATTAGATTCACTAGTAGCAGTGAGAAAAAAATCACGGGGTGTTGCGCATTGTATGGGTGTGTGTTACATTCGATTCACTAGTAGCAGAGAGAAAAACATCACGGGGTGGTGCGCATTGTATGGGTGTGTGTTACATTAGATTCACTAGTAGCAGTGAGAAAAACATCACGGGGTGGTGCGCATTGTATGGGTGTGTGTTACATTAGATTCACTAGTAGCAGTGAGAAAAACATCACGGGGTGGTGCGCATTGTATGGGTGTGTGTCACATTACATTCACTAGTAGGAGTGAGAAAAACATCACGGGGTGGTGCGCATTGTATGGTTGTGTGTCACATTACATTCACTAGTAGGAGTTAGAAAATCATCACGTGGTGGTGCGCATTGTATGGGTGCGTGTCACATTAGATTCACTAGTAGCAGTGAGAAAAACATCACGGGGTGGTGCGCATTGTATGGGTGTGTGTCACATTAGATTCACTAGTAGCAGTGAGAAAAACATCACGGGGTGGTGCGCATTGTATGGGTGTGTGTCACATTAGATTCACTAGTAGCAGTGAGAAAAACATCACGGGGTGGTGCGCATTGTATGGGTGTGTGTTACATTACATTCACTAGTAGCAGTGAGAAAAACATCACGGGGTGGTGCGCATTGTATGGGTGTGTGTCACATTAGATTCACTAGTAGCAGTGAGAAAAACATCACGGGGTGGTGCGCATTGTATGGGTGTGTGTCACATTAGATTCACTAGTAGCAGTGAGATAAACATCACGGGGTGGTGCGCACTGTATGGGTTTGTGTTACATTACATTCACTAGTAGCAGTGAGAAAAACATCACGGGGTGGTGCGCATTGCATGGGTGTGTGTTACATTACATTCACTAGTAGGAGTGAGAAAAACATCACGGGGTGGTGCGAATTGCATGGGTGTGTGTTACATTATATTCACTAGTAGGAGTGAGAAAAACATCACGGGGTGGTGCGCATTGCATGGGTGTTTGTTACATTACATTCACTAGTAGCAGTGAGAAAAACATCACGGGGTGGTGCGCATTGTATGGGTGTGTGTTACATTAGATTCACTAGTAGCAGTGAGAAACACATCACGGGGTGGTGCGCCTTGTATGGGTGTGTGTTACATTAGATTCACTAGTAGCAGTGAGAAAAACATCACGGGGTGGTGCGCCTTGTATGGGTGTGTGTTACATTAGATTCACTAGTAGCAGTGAGAAAAACATCACGGGGTGGTGCGCCTTGTATGGGTGTGTGTCACATTAGATTCACTAGTAGGAGTGAGAAAAACATCACGGGGTGGTGCGCCTTGTATGGGTGTGTGTCACATTACGTTCACTAGTAGGAGTGAGAAAAACATCACGGGGTGGTGCGCATTGTATGGGTGTGTGTCACATTACATTCACTAGTAGGACTGAGAAAAACATCACGGGGTGGTACGCATTGTATGGGTGTGTGTCACATTACATTCACTAGTAGGAGTGAGAAAAACATCACGGGGTGGTGCGCATTGTATGGGTGTGTGTCACATTAGATTCACTAGTAGGAGTGAGAAAATCATCACGGGGTGGTGCGCATTGTATGGGTGTGTGTCACATTAGATTCACTAGTAGGAGTGAGAAAAACATCACGGGGTGGTGCGCATTGTATGGGTGTGTGTCACATTACATTCACTAGTAGGAGTGAGAAAAACATCACGGGGTGGTGCGCATTGTATGGTTGTGTGTCACATTACATTCACTAGTAGGAGTTAGAAAATCATCACGTGGTGGCGCGCATTGTATGGGTGCGTGTCACATTAGATTCACTAGTAGCAGTGAGAAAAACATCACGGGGTGGTGCGCATTGTATGGGTGTGTGTCACATTAGATTCACTAGTAGCAGTGAGAAAAACATCACGGGGTGGTGCGCATTGTATGGGTGTGTGTCACATTAGATTCACTAGTAGCAGTGAGAAAAACATCACGGGGTGGTGCGCATTGTATGGGTGTGTGTTACATTACATTCACTAGTAGCAGTGAGAAAAACATCACGGGGTGGTGCGCATTGTATGGGTGTGTGTCACATTAGATTCACTAGTAGCAGTGAGAAAAACATCACGGGGTGGTGCGCATTGTATGGGTGTGTGTCACATTAGATTCACTAGTAGCAGTGAGATAAACATCACGGGGTGGTGCGCACTGTATGGGTTTGTGTTACATTACATTCACTAGTAGCAGTGAGAAAAACATCACGGGGTGGTGCGCATTGCATGGGTGTGTGTTACATTACATTCACTAGTAGGAGTGAGAAAAACATCACGGGGTGGTGCGAATTGCATGGGTGTGTGTTACATTATATTCACTAGTAGGAGTGAGAAAAACATCACGGGGTGGTGCGCATTGCATGGGTGTTTGTTACATTACATTCACTAGTAGCAGTGAGAAAAACATCACGGGGTGGTGCGCATTGTATGGGTGTGTGTTACATTAGATTCACTAGTAGCAGTGAGAAACACATCACGGGGTGGTGCGCCTTGTATGGGTGTGTGTTACATTAGATTCACTAGTAGCAGTGAGAAAAACATCACGGGATGGTGCGCCTTGTATGGGTGTGTGTTACATTAGATTCACTAGTAGCAGTGAGAAAAACATCACGGGGTGGTGCGCCTTGTATGGGTGTGTGTCACATTAGATTCACTAGTAGGAGTGAGAAAAACATCACGGGGTGGTGCGCCTTGTATGGGTGTGTGTCACATTACGTTCACTAGTAGGAGTGAGAAAAACATCACGGGGTGGTGCGCATTGTATGGGTGTGTGTCACATTACATTCACTAGTAGGACTGAGAAAAACATCACGGGGTGGTACGCATTGTATGGGTGTGTGTCACATTACATTCACTAGTAGGAGTGAGAAAAACATCACGGGGTGGTGCGCATTGTATGGGTGTGTGTCACATTAGATTCACTAGTAGGAGTGAGAAAATCATCACGGGGTGGTGCGCATTGTATGGGTGTGTGTCACATTAGATTCACTAGTAGGAGTGAGAAAAACATCACGGGGTGGTGCGCATTGTATGGGTGTGTGTCACATTACATAAACTAGTAGGAGTGAGAAAAACATCACGGGGTGGTGCGCATTGTATGGTTGTGTGTCACATTACATTCACTAGTAGGAGTTAGAAAATCATCACGTGGTGGCGCGCATTGTATGGGTGCGTGTCACATTAGATTCACTAGTAGCAGTGAGAAAAACATCACGGGGTGGTGCGCATTGTATGGGTGTGTGTCACATTAGATTCACTAGTAGCAGTGAGAAAAACATCACGGGGTGGTGCGCATTGTATGGGTGTGTGTCACATTAGATTCACTAGTAGCAGTGAGAAAAACATCACGGGGTGGTGCGCATTGTATGGGTGTGTGTTACATTACATTCACTAGTAGCAGTGAGAAAAACATCACGGGGTGGTGCGCATTGTATGGGTGTGTGTCACATTAGATTCACTAGTAGCAGTGAGAAAAACATCACGGGGTGGTGCGCATTGTATGGGTGTGTGTCACATTAGATTCACTAGTAGCAGTGAGATAAACATCACGGGGTGGTGCGCACTGTATGGGTTTGTGTTACATTACATTCACTAGTAGCAGTGAGAAAAACATCACGGGGTGGTGCGCATTGCATGGGTGTGTGTTACATTACATTCACTAGTAGGAGTGAGAAAAACATCACGGGGTGGTGCGAATTGCATGGGTGTGTGTTACATTATATTCACTAGTAGGAGTGAGAAAAACATCACGGGGTGGTGCGCATTGCATGGGTGTTTGTTACATTACATTCACTAGTAGCAGTGAGAAAAACATCACGGGGTGGTGCGCATTGTATGGGTGTGTGTTACATTAGATTCACTAGTAGCAGTGAGAAACACATCACGGGGTGGTGCGCCTTGTATGGGTGTGTGTTACATTAGATTCACTAGTAGCAGTGAGAAAAACATCACGGGGTGGTGCGCCTTGTATGGGTGTGTGTTACATTAGATTCACTAGTAGCAGTGAGAAAAACATCACGGGGTGGTGCGCCTTGTATGGGTGTGTGTCACATTAGATTCACTAGTAGGAGTGAGAAAAACATCACGGGGTGGTGCGCCTTGTATGGGTGTGTGTCACATTACGTTCACTAGTAGGAGTGAGAAAAACATCACGGGGTGGTGCGCATTGTATGGGTGTGTGTCACATTACATTCACTAGTAGGACTGAGAAAAACATCACGGGGTGGTACGCATTGTATGGGTGTGTGTCACATTACATTCACTAGTAGGAGTGAGAAAAACATCACGGGGTGGTGCGCATTGTATGGGTGTGTGTCACATTAGATTCACTAGTAGGAGTGAGAAAATCATCACGGGGTGGTGCGCATTGTATGGGTGTGTGTCACATTACGTTCACTAGTAGGAGTGAGAAAAACATCACGGGGTGGTGCGCATTGTATGGGTGTGTGTCACATTACATTCACTAGTAGGACTGAGAAAAACATCACGGGGTGGTACGCATTGTATGGGTGTGTGTCACATTACATTCACTAGTAGGAGTGAGAAAAACATCACGGGGTGGTGCGCATTGTATGGGTGTGTGTCACATTAGATTCACTAGTAGGAGTGAGAAAATCATCACGGGGTGGTGCGCATTGTATGGGTGTGTGTCACATTAGATTCACTAGTAGGTGTGAGAAAAACATCACGGGGTGGTGCGCATTGTATGGGTGTGTGTCACATTACATTCACTAGTAGGAGTGAGAAAAACATCACGGGGTGGTGCGCATTGTATGGGTGTGTGTCACATTAGATTCACTAGTAGGAGTGAGAAAATCATCTCGGGGTGGTGCGCATTGTATGGGTGTGTGTCACATTAGATTCACTAGTAGGTGTGAGAAAAACATCACGGGGTGGTGCGCATTGTATGGGTGTGTGTCACATTAGACTCACTACTAGCAGTGAGAAAAACATCACGGGGTGGTGCGCATTGTATGGGTGTGTGTCACATTAGACTCACTAGTAGGAGTGAGAAAAACATCACGGGGTGGTGCGCATTGTATGGGTGTGTGTTACATTAGACTCACTAGTAGGAGTGAGAAAAACATCACGGGGTGGTGCGCATTGTATGGGTGTGTGTTATATTAGATTCACTAGTAGGAGTGAGAAAAACATCACGGGGTGGTGCGCATGTATGGGTGTGTGTTACATTAGATTCACTAGTAGCAGTGAGAAAAAAATCACGGGGTGTTGCGCATTGTATGGGTGTGTGTTACATTCGATTCACTAGTAGCAGTGAGAAAAACATCACGGGGTGGTGCGCATTGTATGGGTGTGTGTTACATTAGATTCACTAGTAGCAGTGAGAAAAACATCACGGGGTGTTGCGCATTGTATGGGTGTGTGTTACATTAGATTCACTAGTAGCAGTGAGAAAAACATCACGGGGTGGTGCGCATTGTATGGGTGTGTGTCACATTACATTCACTAGTAGGAGTGAGAAAAACATCACGGGGTGGTGCGCATTGTATGGTTGTGTGTCACATTACATTCACTAGTAGGAGTTCGAAAATCATCACGTGGTGGTGCGCATTGTATGGGTGTGTGTCACATTAGATTCACTAGTAGCAGTGAGAAAAACATCACGGGGTGGTGCGCATTGTAAGGGTGTGTGTCATATTAGATTCACTAGTAGCAGTGAGAAAAACATCACGGGGTGGTGCGCATTGTATGGGTGTGTGTCACATTAGATTCACTAGTAGCAGTGAGAAAAACATCACGGGGTGGTGCGCATTGTATGGGTGTGTGTTACATTACATTCACTAGTAGCAGTGAGAAAAACATCACGGGGTGGTGCGCATTGTATGGGTGTGTGTCACATTAGATTCACTAGTAGCAGTGAGAAAAACATCACGGGGTGGTGCGCATTGTATGGGTGTGTGTCACATTAGATTCACTAGTAGCAGTGAGATAAACATCACGGGGTGGTGCGCACTGTATGGGTTTGTGTTACATTACATTCACTAGTAGCAGTGAGAAAAACATCACGGGGTGGTGCGCATTGCATGGGTGTGTGTTACATTACATTCACTAGTAGGAGTGAGAAAAACATCACGGGGTGGTGCGAATTGCATGGGTGTGTGTTACATTATATTCACTAGTAGGAGTGAGAAAAACATCACGGGGTGGTGCGCATTGCATGGGTGTTTGTTACATTACATTCACTAGTAGCAGTGAGAAAAACATCACGGGGTGGTGCACATTGTATGGGTGTGTGTTACATTAGATTCACTAGTAGCAGTGAGAAACACATCACGGGGTGGTGCGCCTTGTATGGGTGTGTGTTACATTAGATTCACTAGTAGCAGTGAGAAAAACATCACGGGATGGTGCGCCTTGTATGGGTGTGTGTTACATTAGATTCACTAGTAGCAGTGAGAAAAACATCACGGGGTGGTGCGCCTTGTATGGGTGTGTGTCACATTAGATTCACTAGTAGGAGTGAGAAAAACATCACGGGGTGGTGCGCCTTGTATGGGTGTGTGTCACATTACGTTCACTAGTAGGAGTGAGAAAAACATCACGGGGTGGTGCGCATTGTATGGGTGTGTGTCACATTACATTCACTAGTAGGACTGAGAAAAACATCACGGGGTGGTACGCATTGTATGGGTGTGTGTCATATTACATTCACTAGTAGGAGTGAGAAAAACATCACGGGGTGGTGCGCATTGTATGGGTGTGTGTCACATTAGATTCACTAGTAGGAGTGAGAAAATCATCACGGGGTGGTGCGCATTGTATGGGTGTGTGTCACATTAGATTCACTAGTAGGAGTGAGAAAAACATCACGGGGTGGTGCGCATTGTATGGGTGTGTGTCACATTACATTCACTAGTAGGAGTGAGAAAAACATCACGGGGTGGTGCGCATTGTATGGTTGTGTGTCACATTACATTCACTAGTAGGAGTTAGAAAATCATCACGTGGTGGCGCGCATTGTATGGGTGCGTGTCACATTAGATTCACTAGTAGCAGTGAGAAAAACATCACGGGGTGGTGCGCATTGTATGGGTGTGTGTCACATTAGATTCACTAGTAGCAGTGAGAAAAACATCACGGGGTGGTGCGCATTGTATGGGTGTGTGTCACATTAGATTCACTAGTAGCAGTGAGAAAAACATCACGGGGTGGTGCGCATTGTATGGGTGTGTGTTACATTACATTCACTAGTAGCAGTGAGAAAAACATCACGGGGTGGTGCGCATTGTATGGGTGTGTGTCACATTAGATTCACTAGTAGCAGTGAGAAAAACATCACGGGGTGGTGCGCATTGTATGGGTGTGTGTCACATTAGATTCACTAGTAGCAGTGAGATAAACATCACGGGGTGGTGCGCACTGTATGGGTTTGTGTTACATTACATTCACTAGTAGCAGTGAGAAAAACATCACGGGGTGGTGCGCATTGCATGGGTGTGTGTTACATTACATTCACTAGTAGGAGTGAGAAAAACATCACGGGGTGGTGCGAATTGCATGGGTGTGTGTTACATTATATTCACTAGTAGGAGTGAGAAAAACATCACGGGGTGGTGCGCATTGCATGGGTGTTTGTTACATTACATTCACTAGTAGCAGTGAGAAAAACATCACGGGGTGGTGCGCATTGTATGGGTGTGTGTTACATTAGATTCACTAGTAGCAGTGAGAAACACATCACGGGGTGGTGCGCCTTGTATGGGTGTGTGTTACATTAGATTCACTAGTAGCAGTGAGAAAAACATCACGGGGTGGTGCGCCTTGTATGGGTGTGTGTTACATTAGATTCACTAGTAGCAGTGAGAAAAACATCACGGGGTGGTGCGCCTTGTATGGGTGTGTGTCACATTAGATTCACTAGTAGGAGTGAGAAAAACATCACGGGGTGGTGCGCCTTGTATGGGTGTGTGTCACATTACGTTCACTAGTAGGAGTGAGAAAAACATCACGGGGTGGTGCGCATTGTATGGGTGTGTGTCACATTACATTCACTAGTAGGACTGAGAAAAACATCACGGGGTGGTACGCATTGTATGGGTGTGTGTCACATTACATTCACTAGTAGGAGTGAGAAAAACATCACGGGGTGGTGCGCATTGTATGGGTGTGTGTCACATTAGATTCACTAGTAGGAGTGAGAAAATCATCACGGGGTGGTGCGCATTGTATGGGTGTGTGTCACATTACGTTCACTAGTAGGAGTGAGAAAAACATCACGGGGTGGTGCGCATTGTATGGGTGTGTGTCACATTACATTCACTAGTAGGACTGAGAAAAACATCACGGGGTGGTACGCATTGTATGGGTGTGTGTCACATTACATTCACTAGTAGGAGTGAGAAAAACATCACGGGGTGGTGCGCATTGTATGGGTGTGTGTCACATTAGATTCACTAGTAGGAGTGAGAAAATCATCACGGGGTGGTGCGCATTGTATGGGTGTGTGTCACATTAGATTCACTAGTAGGTGTGAGAAAAACATCACGGGGTGGTGCGCATTGTATGGGTGTGTGTCACATTACATTCACTAGTAGGAGTGAGAAAAACATCACGGGGTGGTGCGCATTGTATGGGTGTGTGTCACATTAGATTCACTAGTAGGAGTGAGAAAATCATCTCGGGGTGGTGCGCATTGTATGGGTGTGTGTCACATTAGATTCACTAGTAGGTGTGAGAAAAACATCACGGGGTGGTGCGCATTGTATGGGTGAGTGTCACATTAGACTCACTACTAGCAGTGAGAAAAACATCACGGGGTGGTGCGCATTGTATGGGTGTGTGTCACATTAGACTCACTAGTAGGAGTGAGAAAAACATCACGGGGTGGTGCGCATTGTATGGGTGTGTGTTACATTAGACTCACTAGTAGGAGTGAGAAAAACATCACGGGGTGGTGCGCATTGTATGGGTGTGTGTTATATTAGATTCACTAGTAGGAGTGAGAAAAACATCACGGGGTGGTGCGCATGTATGGGTGTGTGTTACATTAGATTCACTAGTAGCAGTGAGAAAAAAATCACGGGGTGTTGCGCATTGTATGGGTGTGTGTTACATTCGATTCACTAGTAGCAGTGAGAAAAACATCACGGGGTGGTGCGCATTGTATGGGTGTGTGTTACATTAGATTCACTAGTAGCAGTGAGAAAAACATCACGGGGTGTTGCGCATTGTATGGGTGTGTGTTACATTAGATTCACTAGTAGCAGTGAGAAAAACATCACGGGGTGGTGCGCATTGTATGGGTGTGTGTCACATTACATTCACTAGTAGGAGTGAGAAAAACATCACGGGGTGGTGCGCATTGTATGGTTGTGTGTCACATTACATTCACTAGTAGGAGTTCGAAAATCATCACGTGGTGGTGCGCATTGTATGGGTGTGTGTCACATTAGATTCACTAGTAGCAGTGAGAAAAACATCACGGGGTGGTGCGCATTGTAAGGGTGTGTGTCATATTAGATTCACTAGTAGCAGTGAGAAAAACATCACGGGGTGGTGCGCATTGTATGGGTGTGTGTCACATTAGATTCACTAGTAGCAGTGAGAAAAACATCACGGGGTGGTGCGCATTGTATGGGTGTGTGTTACATTACATTCACTAGTAGCAGTGAGAAAAACATCACGGGGTGGTGCGCATTGTATGGGTGTGTGTCACATTAGATTCACTAGTAGCAGTGAGAAAAACATCACGGGGTGGTGCGCATTGTATGGGTGTGTGTCACATTAGATTCACTAGTAGCAGTGAGATAAACATCACGGGGTGGTGCGCACTGTATGGGTTTGTGTTACATTACATTCACTAGTAGCAGTGAGAAAAACATCACGGGGTGGTGCGCATTGCATGGGTGTGTGTTACATTACATTCACTAGTAGGAGTGAGAAAAACATCACGGGGTGGTGCGAATTGCATGGGTGTGTGTTACATTATATTCACTAGTAGGAGTGAGAAAAACATCACGGGGTGGTGCGCATTGCATGGGTGTTTGTTACATTACATTCACTAGTAGCAGTGAGAAAAACATCACGGGGTGGTGCACATTGTATGGGTGTGTGTTACATTAGATTCACTAGTAGCAGTGAGAAACACATCACGGGGTGGTGCGCCTTGTATGGGTGTGTGTTACATTAGATTCACTAGTAGCAGTGAGAAAAACATCACGGGATGGTGCGCCTTGTATGGGTGTGTGTTACATTAGATTCACTAGTAGCAGTGAGAAAAACATCACGGGGTGGTGCGCCTTGTATGGGTGTGTGTCACATTAGATTCACTAGTAGGAGTGAGAAAAACATCACGGGGTGGTGCGCCTTGTATGGGTGTGTGTCACATTACGTTCACTAGTAGGAGTGAGAAAAACATCACGGGGTGGTGCGCATTGTATGGGTGTGTGTCACATTACATTCACTAGTAGGACTGAGAAAAACATCACGGGGTGGTACGCATTGTATGGGTGTGTGTCATATTACATTCACTAGTAGGAGTGAGAAAAACATCACGGGGTGGTGCGCATTGTATGGGTGTGTGTCACATTAGATTCACTAGTAGGAGTGAGAAAATCATCACGGGGTGGTGCGCATTGTATGGGTGTGTGTCACATTAGATTCACTAGTAGGAGTGAGAAAAACATCACGGGGTGGTGCGCATTGTATGGGTGTGTGTCACATTACATTCACTAGTAGGAGTGAGAAAAACATCACGGGGTGGTGCGCATTGTATGGTTGTGTGTCACATTACATTCACTAGTAGGAGTTAGAAAATCATCACGTGGTGGCGCGCATTGTATGGGTGCGTGTCACATTAGATTCACTAGTAGCAGTGAGAAAAACATCACGGGGTGGTGCGCATTGTATGGGTGTGTGTCACATTAGATTCACTAGTAGCAGTGAGAAAAACATCACGGGGTGGTGCGCATTGTATGGGTGTGTGTCACATTAGATTCACTAGTAGCAGTGAGAAAAACATCACGGGGTGGTGCGCATTGTATGGGTGTGTGTTACATTACATTCACTAGTAGCAGTGAGAAAAACATCACGGGGTGGTGCGCATTGTATGGGTGTGTGTCACATTAGATTCACTAGTAGCAGTGAGAAAAACATCACGGGGTGGTGCGCATTGTATGGGTGTGTGTCACATTAGATTCACTAGTAGCAGTGAGATAAACATCACGGGGTGGTGCGCACTGTATGGGTTTGTGTTACATTACATTCACTAGTAGCAGTGAGAAAAACATCACGGGGTGGTGCGCATTGCATGGGTGTGTGTTACATTACATTCACTAGTAGGAGTGAGAAAAACATCACGGGGTGGTGCGAATTGCATGGGTGTGTGTTACATTATATTCACTAGTAGGAGTGAGAAAAACATCACGGGGTGGTGCGCATTGCATGGGTGTTTGTTACATTACATTCACTAGTAGCAGTGAGAAAAACATCACGGGGTGGTGCGCATTGTATGGGTGTGTGTTACATTAGATTCACTAGTAGCAGTGAGAAACACATCACGGGGTGGTGCGCCTTGTATGGGTGTGTGTTACATTAGATTCACTAGTAGCAGTGAGAAAAACATCACGGGGTGGTGCGCCTTGTATGGGTGTGTGTTACATTAGATTCACTAGTAGCAGTGAGAAAAACATCACGGGGTGGTGCGCCTTGTATGGGTGTGTGTCACATTAGATTCACTAGTAGGAGTGAGAAAAACATCACGGGGTGGTGCGCCTTGTATGGGTGTGTGTCACATTACGTTCACTAGTAGGAGTGAGAAAAACATCACGGGGTGGTGCGCATTGTATGGGTGTGTGTCACATTACATTCACTAGTAGGACTGAGAAAAACATCACGGGGTGGTACGCATTGTATGGGTGTGTGTCACATTACATTCACTAGTAGGAGTGAGAAAAACATCACGGGGTGGTGCGCATTGTATGGGTGTGTGTCACATTAGATTCACTAGTAGGAGTGAGAAAATCATCACGGGGTGGTGCGCATTGTATGGGTGTGTGTCACATTACGTTCACTAGTAGGAGTGAGAAAAACATCACGGGGTGGTGCGCATTGTATGGGTGTGTGTCACATTACATTCACTAGTAGGACTGAGAAAAACATCACGGGGTGGTACGCATTGTATGGGTGTGTGTCACATTACATTCACTAGTAGGAGTGAGAAAAACATCACGGGGTGGTGCGCATTGTATGGGTGTGTGTCACATTAGATTCACTAGTAGGAGTGAGAAAATCATCACGGGGTGGTGCGCATTGTATGGGTGTGTGTCACATTAGATTCACTAGTAGGTGTGAGAAAAACATCACGGGGTGGTGCGCATTGTATGGGTGTGTGTCACATTACATTCACTAGTAGGAGTGAGAAAAACATCACGGGGTGGTGCGCATTGTATGGGTGTGTGTCACATTAGATTCACTAGTAGGAGTGAGAAAATCATCTCGGGGTGGTGCGCATTGTATGGGTGTGTGTCACATTAGATTCACTAGTAGGTGTGAGAAAAACATCACGGGGTGGTGCGCATTGTATGGGTGTGTGTCACATTAGACTCACTACTAGCAGTGAGAAAAACATCACGGGGTGGTGCGCATTGTATGGGTGTGTGTCACATTAGACTCACTAGTAGGAGTGAGAAAAACATCACGGGGTGGTGCGCATTGTATGGGTGTGTGTTACATTAGACTCACTAGTAGGAGTGAGAAAAACATCACGGGGTGGTGCGCATTGTATGGGTGTGTGTTATATTAGATTCACTAGTAGGAGTGAGAAAAACATCACGGGGTGGTGCGCATGTATGGGTGTGTGTTACATTAGATTCACTAGTAGCAGTGAGAAAAAAATCACGGGGTGTTGCGCATTGTATGGGTGTGTGTTACATTCGATTCACTAGTAGCAGTGAGAAAAACATCACGGGGTGGTGCGCATTGTATGGGTGTGTGTTACATTAGATTCACTAGTAGCAGTGAGAAAAACATCACGGGGTGTTGCGCATTGTATGGGTGTGTGTTACATTAGATTCACTAGTAGCAGTGAGAAAAACATCACGGGGTGGTGCGCATTGTATGGGTGTGTGTCACATTACATTCACTAGTAGGAGTGAGAAAAACATCACGGGGTGGTGCGCATTGTATGGTTGTGTGTCACATTACATTCACTAGTAGGAGTTCGAAAATCATCACGTGGTGGTGCGCATTGTATGGGTGTGTGTCACATTAGATTCACTAGTAGCAGTGAGAAAAACATCACGGGGTGGTGCGCATTGTATGGGTGTGTGTCATATTAGATTCACTAGTAGCAGTGAGAAAAACATCACGGGGTGGTGCGCATTGTATGGGTGTGTGTCACATTAGATTCACTAGTAGCAGTGAGATAAACATCACGGGGTGGTGCGCACTGTATGGGTTTGTGTTACATTACATTCACTAGTAGGAGTGAGAAAAACATCACGGGGTGGTGCGCACTGTATGGGTGTGTGTTACATTACATTCACTAGTAGGAGTGAGAAAAACATCACGAATGGTGCGCATTGTATGGGTGTGTGTTACATTACATTCACTAGTAGGAGTGAGAAAAACATCACGGGGTGGTGCGCACTGTATGGGTGTGTGTTACATTACATTCACTAGTAGGAGTGAGATAAGCATCACGGGGTGGTGCGCACTGTATGGGTGTGTGTTACATTACATTCACTAGTAGGAGTGAGAAAAACATCACGGGGTGGTGCGCATTGTATGGGTGTGTGTTACATTACATTCACTAGTAGGAGTAAGAAAAACATCACGGGGTGGTGCGCACTGTATGGGTGTGTGTTACATTACATTCACCAGTAGGAGTGAGAAAAACATCACGGGGTGGTGCGCACTGTATGGGTGTGTGTTACATTACATTCACCAGTAGGAGTGAGAAAAACATCACGGGGTGGTGCGCCTTGTATGGGTGTGTGTTACATTACATTCACCAGTAGGAGTGAGAAAAACATCACGGGGTGGTGCGCCTTGTATGGGTGTGTGTTACATTACATTCACCAGTAGGAGTGAGAAAAACATCACGGGGTGGTGTGCCTTGTATGGGTGTGTGTTACATTAGATTCACCAGTAGGAGTGAGAAAAACATCACGGGGTGGTGCGCATTGTATGGCTGTGTGTTACATTGGATTCACCAGTAGGAGTGAGAAAAACATCACGGGGTGGTGCGCCTTGTATGGGTGTGTGTTACATTACATTCACCAGTAGGAGTGAGAAAAACATCACGGGGTGGTGCGCCTTGTATGGGTGTGTGTTACATTAGATTCATTTATAGGAGTGAGAAAAACATCACGGGGTGGTGCGCCTTGTATGGGTGTGTGTTACATTAGATTCACCAGTAGGAGTGAGAAAAACATCACGGGGTGGTGCGCATTGTATGGGTGTGTGTTAAATTAGATTCACCAGTAGGAGTGAGAAAAACATCACGGGGTGGTGCGCATTCTATGGGTGTGTGTTACATTACATTCACTAGTAGGAGTAAGAAAAACATCACGGGGTGGTGCGCACTGTATGGGTGTGTGTTACATTACATTCACCAGTAGGAGTGAGAAAAACATCACGGGGTGGTGCGCACTGTATGGGTGTGTGTTACATTACATTCACCAGTAGGAGTGAGAAAAACATCACGGGGTGGTGCGCCTTGTATGGGTGTGTGTTACATTAGATTCATTTATAGGAGTGAGAAAAACATCACGGGGTGGTGCGCCTTGTATGGGTGTGTGTTACATTAGATTCACCAGTAGGAGTGAGAAAAACATCACGGGGTGGTGCGCATTGTATGGGTGTGTGTTAAATTAGATTCACCAGTAGGAGTGAGAAAAACATCACGGGGTGGTGCGCATTGTATGGGTGTGTGTTACATTACATTCACTAGTAGGAGTAAGAAAAACATCACGGGGTGGTGCGCACTGTATGGGTGTGTGTTACATTACATTCACCAGTAGGAGTGAGAAAAACATCACGGGGTGGTGCGCACTGTATGGGTGTGTGTTACATTACATTCACCAGTAGGAGTGAGAAAAACATCACGGGGTGGTGCGCCTTGTATGGGTGTGTGTTACATTACATTCACCAGTAGGAGTGAGAAAAACATCACGGGGTGGTGCGCCTTGTATGGGTGTGTGTTACATTACATTCACCAGTAGGAGTGAGAAAAACATCACGGGGTGGTGTGCCTTGTATGGGTGTGTGTTACATTAGATTCACCAGTAGGAGTGAGAAAAACATCACGGGGTGGTGCGCATTGTATGGCTGTGTGTTACATTGGATTCACCAGTAGGAGTGAGAAAAACATCACGGGGTGGTGCGCCTTGTATGGGTGTGTGTCACATTAGATTCACTAGTAGCAGTGAGAAAAACATCACGGGGTGGTGCGCATTGTATGGGTGTGTGTCACATTAGATTCACTAGTAGCAGTGAGAAAAACATCACGGGGTGGTGCGCATTGTATGGGTGTGTGTCACATTAGATTCACTAGTAGCAGTGAGAAAAACATCACGGGGTGGTGCGCATTGTATGGGTGTGTGTTACATTACATTCACTAGTAGCAGTGAGAAAAACATCACGGGGTGGTGCGCATTGTATGGGTGTGTGTCACATTAGATTCACTAGTAGCAGTGAGAAAAACATCACGGGGTGGTGCGCATTGTATGGGTGTGTGTCACATTAGATTCACTAGTAGCAGTGAGATAAACATCACGGGGTGGTGCGCACTGTATGGGTTTGTGTTACATTACATTCACTAGTAGCAGTGAGAAAAACATCACGGGGTGGTGCGCATTGCATGGGTGTGTGTTACATTACATTCACTAGTAGGAGTGAGAAAAACATCACGGGGTGGTGCGAATTGCATGGGTGTGTGTTACATTATATTCACTAGTAGGAGTGAGAAAAACATCACGGGGTGGTGCGCATTGCATGGGTGTTTGTTACATTACATTCACTAGTAGCAGTGAGAAAAACATCACGGGGTGGTGCGCATTGTATGGGTGTGTGTTACATTAGATTCACTAGTAGCAGTGAGAAACACATCACGGGGTGGTGCGCCTTGTATGGGTGTGTGTTACATTAGATTCACTAGTAGCAGTGAGAAAAACATCACGGGGTGGTGCGCCTTGTATGGGTGTGTGTTACATTAGATTCACTAGTAGCAGTGAGAAAAACATCACGGGGTGGTGCGCCTTGTATGGGTGTGTGTCACATTAGATTCACTAGTAGGAGTGAGAAAAACATCACGGGGTGGTGCGCCTTGTATGGGTGTGTGTCACATTACGTTCACTAGTAGGAGTGAGAAAAACATCACGGGGTGGTGCGCATTGTATGGGTGTGTGTCACATTACATTCACTAGTAGGACTGAGAAAAACATCACGGGGTGGTACGCATTGTATGGGTGTGTGTCACATTACATTCACTAGTAGGAGTGAGAAAAACATCACGGGGTGGTGCGCATTGTATGGGTGTGTGTCACATTAGATTCACTAGTAGGAGTGAGAAAATCATCACGGGGTGGTGCGCATTGTATGGGTGTGTGTCACATTAGATTCACTAGTAGGAGTGAGAAAAACATCACGGGGTGGTGCGCATTGTATGGGTGTGTGTCACATTACATTCACTAGTAGGAGTGAGAAAAACATCACGGGGTGGTGCGCATTGTATGGTTGTGTGTCACATTACATTCACTAGTAGGAGTTAGAAAATCATCACGTGGTGGCGCGCATTGTATGGGTGCGTGTCACATTAGATTCACTAGTAGCAGTGAGAAAAACATCACGGGGTGGTGCGCATTGTATGGGTGTGTGTCACATTAGATTCACTAGTAGCAGTGAGAAAAACATCACGGGGTGGTGCGCATTGTATGGGTGTGTGTCACATTAGATTCACTAGTAGCAGTGAGAAAAACATCACCGGGTGGTGCGCATTGTATGGGTGTGTGTTACATTACATTCACTAGTAGCAGTGAGAAAAACATCACGGGGTGGTGCGCATTGTATGGGTGTGTGTCACATTAGATTCACTAGTAGCAGTGAGAAAAACATCACGGGGTGGTGCGCATTGTATGGGTGTGTGTCACATTAGATTCACTAGTAGCAGTGAGATAAACATCACGGGGTGGTGCGCACTGTATGGGTTTGTGTTACATTACATTCACTAGTAGCAGTGAGAAAAACATCACGGGGTGGTGCGCATTGTATGGGTGTGTGTTACATTACATTCACTAGTAGGAGTAAGAAAAACATCACGGGGTGGTGCGCACTGTATGGGTGTGTGTTACATTACATTCACCAGTAGGAGTGAGAAAAACATCACGGGGTGGTGCGCACTGTATGGGTGTGTGTTACATTACATTCACCAGTAGGAGTGAGGAAAACATCACGGGGTGGTGCGCCTTGTATGGGTGTGTGTTACATTACATTCACCAGTAGGAGTGAGAAAAACATCACGGGGTGGTGCGCCTTGTATGGGTGTGTGTTACATTACATTCACCAGTAGGAGTGAGAAAAACATCACGGGGTGGTGTGCCTTGTATGGGTGTGTGTTACATTAGATTCACCAGTAGGAGTGAGAAAAACATCACGGGGTGGTGCGCATTGTATGGCTGTGTGTTACATTGGATTCACCAGTAGGAGTGAGAAAAACATCACGGGGTGGTGCGCCTTGTATGGGTGTGTGTTACATTACATTCACCAGTAGGAGTGAGAAAAACATCACGGGGTGGTGCGCCTTGTATGGGTGTGTGTTACATTAGATTCATTTATAGGAGTGAGAAAAACATCACGGGGTGGTGCGCCTTGTATGGGTGTGTGTTACATTAGATTCACCAGTAGGAGTGAGAAAAACATCACGGGGTGGTGCGCATTGTATGGGTGTGTGTTAAATTAGATTCACCAGTAGGAGTGAGAAAAACATCACGGGGTGGTGCGCATTCTATGGGTGTGTGTTACATTACATTCACTAGTAGGAGTAAGAAAAACATCACGGGGTGGTGCGCACTGTATGGGTGTGTGTTACATTACATTCACCAGTAGGAGTGAGAAAAACATCACGGGGTGGTGCGCACTGTATGGGTGTGTGTTAAATTACATTCACCAGTAGGAGTGAGAAAAACATCACGGGGTGGTGCGCCTTGTATGGGTGTGTGTTACATTAGATTCATTTATAGGAGTGAGAAAAACATCACGGGGTGGTGCGCCTTGTATGGGTGTGTGTTACATTAGATTCACCAGTAGGAGTGAGAAAAACATCACGGGGTGGTGCGCATTGTATGGGTGTGTGTTAAATTAGATTCACCAGTAGGAGTGAGAAAAACATCACGGGGTGGTGCGCATTGTATGGGTGTGTGTTACATTACATTCACTAGTAGGAGTAAGAAAAACATCACGGGGTGGTGCGCACTGTATGGGTGTGTGTTACATTACATTCACCAGTAGGAGTGAGAAAAACATCACGGGGTGGTGCGCACTGTATGGGTGTGTGTTACATTACATTCACCAGTAGGAGTGAGAAAAACATCACGGGGTGGTGCGCCTTGTATGGGTGTGTGTTACATTACATTCACCAGTAGGAGTGAGAAAAACATCACGGGGTGGTGCGCCTTGTATGGGTGTGTGTTACATTACATTCACCAGTAGGAGTGAGAAAAACATCACGGGGTGGTGTGCCTTGTATGGGTGTGTGTTACATTAGATTCACCAGTAGGAGTGAGAAAAACATCACGGGGTGGTGCGCATTGTATGGCTGTGTGTTACATTGGATTCACCAGTAGGAGTGAGAAAAACATCACGGGGTGGTGCGCCTTGTATGGGTGTGTGTCACATTAGATTCACTAGTAGCAGTGAGAAAAACATCACGGGGTGGTGCGCATTGTATGGGTGTGTGTCACATTAGATTCACTAGTAGCAGTGAGAAAAACATCACGGGGTGGTGCGCATTGTATGGGTGTGTGTCACATTAGATTCACTAGTAGCAGTGAGAAAAACATCACGGGGTGGTGCGCATTGTATGGGTGTGTGTTACATTACATTCACTAGTAGCAGTGAGAAAAACATCACGGGGTGGTGCGCATTGTATGGGTGTGTGTCACATTAGATTCACTAGTAGCAGTGAGAAAAACATCACGGGGTGGTGCGCATTGTATGGGTGTGTGTCACATTAGATTCACTAGTAGCAGTGAGATAAACATCACGGGGTGGTGCGCACTGTATGGGTTTGTGTTACATTACATTCACTAGTAGCAGTGAGAAAAACATCACGGGGTGGTGCGCATTGCATGGGTGTGTGTTACATTACATTCACTAGTAGGAGTGAGAAAAACATCACGGGGTGGTGCGAATTGCATGGGTGTGTGTTACATTATATTCACTAGTAGGAGTGAGAAAAACATCACGGGGTGGTGCGCATTGCATGGGTGTTTGTTACATTACATTCACTAGTAGCAGTGAGAAAAACATCACGGGGTGGTGCGCATTGTATGGGTGTGTGTTACATTAGATTCACTAGTAGCAGTGAGAAACACATCACGGGGTGGTGCGCCTTGTATGGGTGTGTGTTACATTAGATTCACTAGTAGCAGTGAGAAAAACATCACGGGGTGGTGCGCCTTGTATGGGTGTGTGTTACATTAGATTCACTAGTAGCAGTGAGAAAAACATCACGGGGTGGTGCGCCTTGTATGGGTGTGTGTCACATTAGATTCACTAGTAGGAGTGAGAAAAACATCACGGGGTGGTGCGCCTTGTATGGGTGTGTGTCACATTACGTTCACTAGTAGGAGTGAGAAAAACATCACGGGGTGGTGCGCATTGTATGGGTGTGTGTCACATTACATTCACTAGTAGGACTGAGAAAAACATCACGGGGTGGTACGCATTGTATGGGTGTGTGTCACATTACATTCACTAGTAGGAGTGAGAAAAACATCACGGGGTGGTGCGCATTGTATGGGTGTGTGTCACATTAGATTCACTAGTAGGAGTGAGAAAATCATCACGGGGTGGTGCGCATTGTATGGGTGTGTGTCACATTAGATTCACTAGTAGGAGTGAGAAAAACATCACGGGGTGGTGCGCATTGTATGGGTGTGTGTCACATTACATTCACTAGTAGGAGTGAGAAAAACATCACGGGGTGGTGCGCATTGTATGGTTGTGTGTCACATTACATTCACTAGTAGGAGTTAGAAAATCATCACGTGGTGGCGCGCATTGTATGGGTGCGTGTCACATTAGATTCACTAGTAGCAGTGAGAAAAACATCACGGGGTGGTGCGCATTGTATGGGTGTGTGTCACATTAGATTCACTAGTAGCAGTGAGAAAAACATCACGGGGTGGTGCGCATTGTATGGGTGTGTGTCACATTAGATTCACTAGTAGCAGTGAGAAAAACATCACGGGGTGGTGCGCATTGTATGGGTGTGTGTTACATTACATTCACTAGTAGCAGTGAGAAAAACATCACGGGGTGGTGCGCATTGTATGGGTGTGTGTCACATTAGATTCACTAGTAGCAGTGAGAAAAACATCACGGGGTGGTGCGCATTGTATGGGTGTGTGTCACATTAGATTCACTAGTAGCAGTGAGATAAACATCACGGGGTGGTGCGCACTGTATGGGTTTGTGTTACATTACATTCACTAGTAGCAGTGAGAAAAACATCACGGGGTGGTGCGCATTGCATGGGTGTGTGTTACATTACATTCACTAGTAGGAGTGAGAAAAACATCACGGGGTGGTGCGAATTGCATGGGTGTGTGTTACATTATATTCACTAGTAGGAGTGAGAAAAACATCACGGGGTGGTGCGCATTGCATGGGTGTTTGTTACATTACATTCACTAGTAGCAGTGAGAAAAACATCACGGGGTGGTGCGCATTGTATGGGTGTGTGTTACATTAGATTCACTAGTAGCAGTGAGAAACACATCACGGGGTGGTGCGCCTTGTATGGGTGTGTGTTACATTAGATTCACTAGTAGCAGTGAGAAAAACATCACGGGGTGGTGCGCCTTGTATGGGTGTGTGTTACATTAGATTCACTAGTAGCAGTGAGAAAAACATCACGGGGTGGTGCGCCTTGTATGGGTGTGTGTCACATTACATTCACTAGTAGGACTGAGAAAAACATCACGGGGTGGTACGCATTGTATGGGTGTGTGTCACATTAGATTCACTAGTAGCAGTGAGAAAAACATCACGGGGTGGTGCGCATTGTATGGGTGTGTGTCACATTAGATTCACTAGTAGCAGTGAGAAAAACATCACGGGGTGGTGCGCATTGTATGGGTGTGTGTTACATTACATTCACTAGTAGCAGTGAGAAAAACATCACGGGGTGGTGCGCATTGTATGGGTGTGTGTCACATTAGATTCACTAGTAGCAGTGAGAAAAACATCACGGGGTGGTGCGCATTGTATGGGTGTGTGTCACATTAGATTCACTAGTAGCAGTGAGATAAACATCACGGGGTGGTGCGCACTGTATGGGTTTGTGTTACATTACATTCACTAGTAGCAGTGAGAAAAACATCACGGGGTGGTGCGCATTGCATGGGTGTGTGTTACATTACATTCACTAGTAGGAGTGAGAAAAACATCACGGGGTGGTGCGAATTGCATGGGTGTGTGTTACATTATATTCACTAGTAGGAGTGAGAAAAACATCACGGGGTGGTGCGCATTGCATGGGTGTTTGTTACATTACATTCACTAGTAGCAGTGAGAAAAACATCACGGGGTGGTGCGCATTGTATGGGTGTGTGTTACATTAGATTCACTAGTAGCAGTGAGAAACACATCACGGGGTGGTGCGCCTTGTATGGGTGTGTGTTACATTAGATTCACTAGTAGCAGTGAGAAAAACATCACGGGATGGTGCGCCTTGTATGGGTGTGTGTTACATTAGATTCACTAGTAGCAGTGAGAAAAACATCACGGGGTGGTGCGCCTTGTATGGGTGTGTGTCACATTAGATTCACTAGTAGGAGTGAGAAAAACATCACGGGGTGGTGCGCCTTGTATGGGTGTGTGTCACATTACGTTCACTAGTAGGAGTGAGAAAAACATCACGGGGTGGTGCGCATTGTATGGGTGTGTGTCACATTACATTCACTAGTAGGACTGAGAAAAACATCACGGGGTGGTACGCATTGTATGGGTGTGTGTCACATTACATTCACTAGTAGGAGTGAGAAAAACATCACGGGGTGGTGCGCATTGTATGGGTGTGTGTCACATTAGATTCACTAGTAGGAGTGAGAAAATCATCACGGGGTGGTGCGCATTGTATGGGTGTGTGTCACATTAGATTCACTAGTAGGAGTGAGAAAAACATCACGGGGTGGTGCGCATTCTATGGGTGTGTGTCACATTACATTCACTAGTAGGAGTGAGAAAAACATCACGGGGTGGTGCGCATTGTATGGTTGTGTGTCACATTACATTCACTAGTAGGAGTTAGAAAATCATCACGGGGTGGTGCGCCTTGTATGGGTGTGTGTTACATTACATTCACCAGTAGGAGTGAGAAAAACATCACGGGGTGGTGCGCCTTGTATGGGTGTGTGTTACATTACATTCACCAGTAGGAGTGAGAAAAACATCACGGGGTGGTGCGCCTTGTATGGGTGTGTGTTACATTAGATTCATTTATAGGAGTGAGAAAAACATCACGGGGTGGTGCGCCTTGTATGGGTGTGTGTTACATTAGATTCACCAGTAGGAGTGAGAAAAACATCACGGGGTGGTGCGCATTGTATGGGTGTGTGTTAAATTAGATTCACCAGTAGGAGTGAGAAAAACATCACGGGGTGGTGCGCATTCTATGGGTGTGTGTTACATTACATTCACTAGTAGGAGTAAGAAAAACATCACGGGGTGGTGCGCACTGTATGGGTGTGTGTTACATTACATTCACCAGTAGGAGTGAGAAAAACATCACGGGGTGGTGCGCACTGTATGGGTGTGTGTTACATTACATTCACCAGTAGGAGTGAGAAAAACATCACGGGGTGGTGCGCCTTGTATGGGTGTGTGTTACATTAGATTCATTTATAGGAGTGAGAAAAACATCACGGGGTGGTGCGCCTTGTATGGGTGTGTGTTACATTAGATTCACCAGTAGGAGTGAGAAAAACATCACGGGGTGGTGCGCATTGTATGGGTGTGTGTTAAATTAGATTCACCAGTAGGAGTGAGAAAAACATCACGGGGTGGTGCGCATTGTATGGGTGTGTGTTACATTACATTCACTAGTAGGAGTAAGAAAAACATCACGGGGTGGTGCGCACTGTATGGGTGTGTGTTACATTACATTCACCAGTAGGAGTGAGAAAAACATCACGGGGTGGTGCGCACTGTATGGGTGTGTGTTACATTACATTCACCAGTAGGAGTGAGAAAAACATCACGGGGTGGTGCGCCTTGTATGGGTGTGTGTTACATTACATTCACCAGTAGGAGTGAGAAAAACATCACGGGGTGGTGCGCCTTGTATGGGTGTGTGTTACATTACATTCACCAGTAGGAGTGAGAAAAACATCACGGGGTGGTGTGCCTTGTATGGGTGTGTGTTACATTAGATTCACCAGTAGGAGTGAGAAAAACATCACGGGGTGGTGCGCATTGTATGGCTGTGTGTTACATTGGATTCACCAGTAGGAGTGAGAAAAACATCACGGGGTGGTGCGCCTTGTATGGGTGTGTGTCACATTAGATTCACTAGTAGCAGTGAGAAAAACATCACGGGGTGGTGCGCATTGTATGGGTGTGTGTCACATTAGATTCACTAGTAGCAGTGAGAAAAACATCACGGGGTGGTGCGCATTGTATGGGTGTGTGTCACATTAGATTCACTAGTAGCAGTGAGAAAAACATCACGGGGTGGTGCGCATTGTATGGGTGTGTGTTACATTACATTCACTAGTAGCAGTGAGAAAAACATCACGGGGTGGTGCGCATTGTATGGGTGTGTGTCACATTAGATTCACTAGTAGCAGTGAGAAAAACATCACGGGGTGGTGCGCATTGTATGGGTGTGTGTCAAATTAGATTCACTAGTAGCAGTGAGATAAACATCACGGGGTGGTGCGCACTGTATGGGTTTGTGTTACATTACATTCACTAGTAGCAGTGAGAAAAACATCACGGGGTGGTGCGCATTGCATGGGTGTGTGTTACATTACATTCACTAGTAGGAGTGAGAAAAACATCACGGGGTGGTGCGAATTGCATGGGTGTGTGTTACATTATATTCACTAGTAGGAGTGAGAAAAACATCACGGGGTGGTGCGCATTGCATGGGTGTTTGTTACATTACATTCACTAGTAGCAGTGAGAAAAACATCACGGGGTGGTGCGCATTGTATGGGTGTGTGTTACATTAGATTCACTAGTAGCAGTGAGAAACACATCACGGGGTGGTGCGCCTTGTATGGGTGTGTGTTACATTAGATTCACTAGTAGCAGTGAGAAAAACATCACGGGGTGGTGCGCCTTGTATGGGTGTGTGTTACATTAGATTCACTAGTAGCAGTGAGAAAAACATCACGGGGTGGTGCGCCTTGTATGGGTGTGTGTCACATTAGATTCACTAGTAGGAGTGAGAAAAACATCACGGGGTGGTGCGCCTTGTATGGGTGTGTGTCACATTACGTTCACTAGTAGGAGTGAGAAAAACATCACGGGGTGGTGCGCATTGTATGGGTGTGTGTCACATTACATTCACTAGTAGGACTGAGAAAAACATCACGGGGTGGTACGCATTGTATGGGTGTGTGTCACATTACATTCACTAGTAGGAGTGAGAAAAACATCACGGGGTGGTGCGCATTGTATGGGTGTGTGTCACATTAGATTCACTAGTAGGAGTGAGAAAATCATCACGGGGTGGTGCGCATTGTATGGGTGTGTGTCACATTAGATTCACTAGTAGGAGTGAGAAAAACATCACGGGGTGGTGCGCATTGTATGGGTGTGTGTCACATTACATTCACTAGTAGGAGTGAGAAAAACATCACGGGGTGGTGCGCATTGTATGGTTGTGTGTCACATTACATTCACTAGTAGGAGTTAGAAAATCATCACGTGGTGGCGCGCATTGTATGGGTGCGTGTCACATTAGATTCACTAGTAGCAGTGAGAAAAACATCACGGGGTGGTGCGCATTGTATGGGTGTGTGTCACATTAGATTCACTAGTAGCAGTGAGAAAAACATCACGGGGTGGTGCGCATTGTATGGGTGTGTGTCACATTAGATTCACTAGTAGCAGTGAGAAAAACATCACGGGGTGGTGCGCATTGTATGGGTGTGTGTTACATTACATTCACTAGTAGCAGTGAGAAAAACATCACGGGGTGGTGCGCATTGTATGGGTGTGTGTCACATTAGATTCACTAGTAGCAGTGAGAAAAACATCACGGGGTGGTGCGCATTGTATGGGTGTGTGTCACATTAGATTCACTAGTAGCAGTGAGATAAACATCACGGGGTGGTGCGCACTGTATGGGTTTGTGTTACATTACATTCACTAGTAGCAGTGAGAAAAACATCACGGGGTGGTGCGCATTGTATGGGTGTGTGTTACATTACATTCACTAGTAGGAGTAAGAAAAACATCACGGGGTGGTGCGCACTGTATGGGTGTGTGTTACATTACATTCACCAGTAGGAGTGAGAAAAACATCACGGGGTGGTGCGCACTGTATGGGTGTGTGTTACATTACATTCACCAGTAGGAGTGAGAAAAACATCACGGGGTGGTGCGCCTTGTATGGGTGTGTGTTACATTACATTCACCAGTAGGAGTGAGAAAAACATCACGGGGTGGTGCGCCTTGTATGGGTGTGTGTTACATTACATTCACCAGTAGGAGTGAGAAAAACATCACGGGGTGGTGTGCCTTGTATGGGTGTGTGTTACATTAGATTCACCAGTAGGAGTGAGAAAAACATCACGGGGTGGTGCGCATTGTATGGCTGTGTGTTACATTGGATTCACCAGTAGGAGTGAGAAAAACATCACGGGGTGGTGCGCCTTGTATGGGTGTGTGTTACATTACATTCACCAGTAGGAGTGAGAAAAACATCACGGGGTGGTGCGCCTTGTATGGGTGTGTGTTACATTAGATTCATTTATAGGAGTGAGAAAAACATCACGGGGTGGTGCGCCTTGTATGGGTGTGTGTTACATTAGATTCACCAGTAGGAGTGAGAAAAACATCACGGGGTGGTGCGCATTGTATGGGTGTGTGTTAAATTAGATTCACCAGTAGGAGTGAGAAAAACATCACGGGGTGGTGCGCATTCTATGGGTGTGTGTTACATTACATTCACTAGTAGGAGTAAGAAAAACATCACGGGGTGGTGCGCACTGTATGGGTGTGTGTTACATTACATTCACCAGTAGGAGTGAGAAAAACATCACGGGGTGGTGCGCACTGTATGGGTGTGTGTTACATTACATTCACCAGTAAGAGTGAGAAAAACATCACGGGGTGGTGCGCCTTGTATGGGTGTGTGTTACATTAGATTCATTTATAGGAGTGAGAAAAACATCACGGGGTGGTGCGCCTTGTATGGGTGTGTGTTACATTAGATTCACCAGTAGGAGTGAGAAAAACATCACGGGGTGGTGCGCATTGTATGGGTGTGTGTTAAATTAGATTCACCAGTAGGAGTGAGAAAAACATCACGGGGTGGTGCGCATTGTATGGGTGTGTGTTACATTACATTCACTAGTAGGAGTAAGAAAAACATCACGGGGTGGTGCGCACTGTATGGGTGTGTGTTACATTACATTCACCAGTAGGAGTGAGAAAAACATCACGGGGTGGTGCGCACTGTATGGGTGTGTGTTACATTACATTCACCAGTAGGAGTGAGAAAACATCACGGGGTGGTGCGCCTTGTATGGGTGTGTGTTACATTACATTCACCAGTAGGAGTGAGAAAAACATCACGGGGTGGTGTGCCTTGTATGGGTGTGTGTTACATTAGATTCACCAGTAGGAGTGAGAAAAACATCACGGGGTGGTGCGCATTGTATGGCTGTGTGTTACATTGGATTCACCAGTAGGAGTGAGAAAAACATCACGGGGTGGTGCGCCTTGTATGGGTGTGTGTCACATTAGATTCACTAGTAGCAGTGAGAAAAACATCACGGGGTGGTGCGCATTGTATGGGTGTGTGTCACATTAGATTCACTAGTAGCAGTGAGAAAAACATCACGGGGTGGTGCGCATTGTATGGGTGTGTGTCACATTAGATTCACTAGTAGCAGTGAGAAAAACATCACGGGGTGGTGCGCATTGTATGGGTGTGTGTTACATTACATTCACTAGTAGCAGTGAGAAAAACATCACGGGGTGGTGCGCATTGTATGGGTGTGTGTCACATTAGATTCACTAGTAGCAGTGAGAAAAACATCACGGGGTGGTGCGCATTGTATGGGTGTGTGTCACATTAGATTCACTAGTAGCAGTGAGATAAACATCACGGGGTGGTGCGCACTGTATGGGTTTGTGTTACATTACATTCACTAGTAGCAGTGAGAAAAACATCACGGGGTGGTGCGCATTGCATGGGTGTGTGTTACATTACATTCACTAGTAGGAGTGAGAAAAACATCACGGGGTGGTGCGAATTGCATGGGTGTGTGTTACATTATATTCACTAGTAGGAGTGAGAAAAACATCACGGGGTGGTGCGCATTGCATGGGTGTTTGTTACATTACATTCACTAGTAGCAGTGAGAAAAACATCACGGGGTGGTGCGCATTGTATGGGTGTGTGTTACATTAGATTCACTAGTAGCAGTGAGAAACACATCACGGGGTGGTGCGCCTTGTATGGGTGTGTGTTACATTAGATTCACTAGTAGCAGTGAGAAAAACATCACGGGGTGGTGCGCCTTGTATGGGTGTGTGTTACATTAGATTCACTAGTAGCAGTGAGAAAAACATCACGGGGTGGTGCGCCTTGTATGGGTGTGTGTCACATTAGATTCACTAGTAGGAGTGAGAAAAACATCACGGGGTGGTGCGCCTTGTATGGGTGTGTGTCACATTACGTTCACTAGTAGGAGTGAGAAAAACATCACGGGGTGGTGCGCATTGTATGGGTGTGTGTCACATTACATTCACTAGTAGGACTGAGAAAAACATCACGGGGTGGTACGCATTGTATGGGTGTGTGTCACATTACATTCACTAGTAGGAGTGAGAAAAACATCACGGGGTGGTGCGCATTGTATGGGTGTGTGTCACATTAGATTCACTAGTAGGAGTGAGAAAATCATCACGGGGTGGTGCGCATTGTATGGGTGTGTGTCACATTAGATTCACTAGTAGGAGTGAGAAAAACATCACGGGGTGGTGCGCATTGTATGGGTGTGTGTCACATTACATTCACTAGTAGGAGTGAGAAAAACATCACGGGGTGGTGCGCATTGTATGGTTGTGTGTCACATTACATTCACTAGTAGGAGTTAGAAAATCATCACGTGGTGGCGCGCATTGTATGGGTGCGTGTCACATTAGATTCACTAGTAGCAGTGAGAAAAACATCACGGGGTGGTGCGCATTGTATGGGTGTGTGTCACATTAGATTCACTAGTAGCAGTGAGAAAAACATCACGGGGTGGTGCGCATTGTATGGGTGTGTGTCACATTAGATTCACTAGTAGCAGTGAGAAAAACATCACGGGGTGGTGCGCATTGTATGGGTGTGTGTTACATTACATTCACTAGTAGCAGTGAGAAAAACATCACGGGGTGGTGCGCATTGTATGGGTGTGTGTCACATTAGATTCACTAGTAGCAGTGAGAAAAACATCACGGGGTGGTGCGCATTGTATGGGTGTGTGTCACATTAGATTCACTAGTAGCAGTGAGATAAACATCACGGGGTGGTGCGCACTGTATGGGTTTGTGTTACATTACATTCACTAGTAGCAGTGAGAAAAACATCACGGGGTGGTGCGCATTGCATGGGTGTGTGTTACATTACATTCACTAGTAGGAGTGAGAAAAACATCACGGGGTGGTGCGAATTGCATGGGTGTGTGTTACATTATATTCACTAGTAGGAGTGAGAAAAACATCACGGGGTGGTGCGCATTGCATGGGTGTTTGTTACATTACATTCACTAGTAGCAGTGAGAAAAACATCACGGGGTGGTGCGCATTGTATGGGTGTGTGTTACATTAGATTCACTAGTAGCAGTGAGAAACACATCACGGGGTGGTGCGCCTTGTATGGGTGTGTGTTACATTAGATTCACTAGTAGCAGTGAGAAAAACATCACGGGGTGGTGCGCCTTGTATGGGTGTGTGTTACATTAGATTCACTAGTAGCAGTGAGAAAAACATCACGGGGTGGTGCGCCTTGTATGGGTGTGTGTCACATTACATTCACTAGTAGGACTGAGAAAAACATCACGGGGTGGTACGCATTGTATGGGTGTGTGTCACATTAGATTCACTAGTAGCAGTGAGAAAAACATCACGGGGTGGTGCGCATTGTATGGGTGTGTGTCACATTAGATTCACTAGTAGCAGTGAGAAAAACATCACGGGGTGGTGCGCATTGTATGGGTGTGTGTTACATTACATTCACTAGTAGCAGTGAGAAAAACATCACGGGGTGGTGCGCATTGTATGGGTGTGTGTCACATTAGATTCACTAGTAGCAGTGAGAAAAACATCACGGGGTGGTGCGCATTGTATGGGTGTGTGTCACATTAGATTCACTAGTAGCAGTGAGATAAACATCACGGGGTGGTGCGCACTGTATGGGTTTGTGTTACATTACATTCACTAGTAGCAGTGAGAAAAACATCACGGGGTGGTGCGCATTGCATGGGTGTGTGTTACATTACATTCACTAGTAGGAGTGAGAAAAACATCACGGGGTGGTGCGAATTGCATGGGTGTGTGTTACATTATATTCACTAGTAGGAGTGAGAAAAACATCACGGGGTGGTGCGCATTGCATGGGTGTTTGTTACATTACATTCACTAGTAGCAGTGAGAAAAACATCACGGGGTGGTGCGCATTGTATGGGTGTGTGTTACATTAGATTCACTAGTAGCAGTGAGAAACACATCACGGGGTGGTGCGCCTTGTATGGGTGTGTGTTACATTAGATTCACTAGTAGCAGTGAGAAAAACATCACGGGATGGTGCGCCTTGTATGGGTGTGTGTTACATTAGATTCACTAGTAGCAGTGAGAAAAACATCACGGGGTGGTGCGCCTTGTATGGGTGTGTGTCACATTAGATTCACTAGTAGGAGTGAGAAAAACATCACGGGGTGGTGCGCCTTGTATGGGTGTGTGTCACATTACGTTCACTAGTAGGAGTGAGAAAAACATCACGGGGTGGTGCGCATTGTATGGGTGTGTGTCACATTACATTCACTAGTAGGAGTGAGAAAAACATCACGGGGTGGTGCGCATTGTATGGTTGTGTGTCACATTACATTCACTAGTAGGAGTTAGAAAATCATCACGTGGTGGCGCGCATTGTATGGGTGCGTGTCACATTAGATTCACTAGTAGCAGTGAGAAAAACATCACGGGGTGGTGCGCATTGTATGGGTGTGTGTCACATTAGATTCACTAGTAGCAGTGAGAAAAACATCACGGGGTGGTGCGCATTGTATGGGTGTGTGTCACATTAGATTCACTAGTAGCAGTGAGAAAAACATCACGGGGTGGTGCGCATTGTATGGGTGTGTGTTACATTACATTCACTAGTAGCAGTGAGAAAAACATCACGGGGTGGTGCGCATTGTATGGGTGTGTGTCACATTAGATTCACTAGTAGCAGTGAGAAAAACATCACGGGGTGGTGCGCATTGTATGGGTGTGTGTCACATTAGATTCACTAGTAGCAGTGAGATAAACATCACGGGGTGGTGCGCACTGTATGGGTTTGTGTTACATTACATTCACTAGTAGCAGTGAGAAAAACATCACGGGGTGGTGCGCATTGCATGGGTGTGTGTTACATTACATTCACTAGTAGGAGTGAGAAAAACATCACGGGGTGGTGCGAATTGCATGGGTGTGTGTTACATTATATTCACTAGTAGGAGTGAGAAAAACATCACGGGGTGGTGCGCATTGCATGGGTGTTTGTTACATTACATTCACTAGTAGCAGTGAGAAAAACATCACGGGGTGGTGCGCATTGTATGGGTGTGTGTTACATTAGATTCACTAGTAGCAGTGAGAAACACATCACGGGGTGGTGCGCCTTGTATGGGTGTGTGTTACATTAGATTCACTAGTAGCAGTGAGAAAAACATCACGGGGTGGTGCGCCTTGTATGGGTGTGTGTTACATTAGATTCACTAGTAGCAGTGAGAAAAACATCACGGGGTGGTGCGCCTTGTATGGGTGTGTGTCACATTACATTCACTAGTAGGACTGAGAAAAACATCACGGGGTGGTACGCATTGTATGGGTGTGTGTCACATTAGATTCACTAGTAGCAGTGAGAAAAACATCACGGGGTGGTGCGCATTGTATGGGTGTGTGTCACATTAGATTCACTAGTAGCAGTGAGAAAAACATCACGGGGTGGTGCGCATTGTATGGGTGTGTGTTACATTACATTCACTAGTAGCAGTGAGAAAAACATCACGGGGTGGTGCGCATTGTATGGGTGTGTGTCACATTAGATTCACTAGTAGCAGTGAGAAAAACATCACGGGGTGGTGCGCATTGTATGGGTGTGTGTCACATTAGATTCACTAGTAGCAGTGAGATAAACATCACGGGGTGGTGCGCACTGTATGGGTTTGTGTTACATTACATTCACTAGTAGCAGTGAGAAAAACATCACGGGGTGGTGCGCATTGCATGGGTGTGTGTTACATTACATTCACTAGTAGGAGTGAGAAAAACATCACGGGGTGGTGCGAATTGCATGGGTGTGTGTTACATTATATTCACTAGTAGGAGTGAGAAAAACATCACGGGGTGGTGCGCATTGCATGGGTGTTTGTTACATTACATTCACTAGTAGCAGTGAGAAAAACATCACGGGGTGGTGCGCATTGTATGGGTGTGTGTTACATTAGATTCACTAGTAGCAGTGAGAAACACATCACGGGGTGGTGCGCCTTGTATGGGTGTGTGTTACATTAGATTCACTAGTAGCAGTGAGAAAAACATCACGGGATGGTGCGCCTTGTATGGGTGTGTGTTACATTAGATTCACTAGTAGCAGTGAGAAAAACATCACGGGGTGGTGCGCCTTGTATGGGTGTGTGTCACATTAGATTCACTAGTAGGAGTGAGAAAAACATCACGGGGTGGTGCGCCTTGTATGGGTGTGTGTCACATTACGTTCACTAGTAGGAGTGAGAAAAACATCACGGGGTGGTGCGCATTGTATGGGTGTGTGTCACATTACATTCACTAGTAGGACTGAGAAAAACATCACGGGGTGGTACGCATTGTATGGGTGTGTGTCACATTACATTCACTAGTAGGAGTGAGAAAAACATCACGGGGTGGTGCGCATTGTATGGGTGTGTGTCACATTAGATTCACTAGTAGGAGTGAGAAAATCATCACGGGGTGGTGCGCATTGTATGGGTGTGTGTCACATTAGATTCACTAGTAGGAGTGAGAAAAACATCACGGGGTGGTGCGCATTCTATGGGTGTGTGTCACATTACATTCACTAGTAGGAGTGAGAAAAACATCACGGGGTGGTGCGCATTGTATGGTTGTGTGTCACATTACATTCACTAGTAGGAGTTAGAAAATCATCACGTGGTGGCGCGCATTGTATGGGTGCGTGTCACATTAGATTCACTAGTAGCAGTGAGAAAAACATCACGGGGTGGTGCGCATTGTATGGGTGTGTGTCACATTAGATTCACTAGTAGCAGTGAGAAAAACATCACGGGGTGGTGCGCATTGTATGGGTGTGTGTCACATTAGATTCACTAGTAGCAGTGAGAAAAACATCACGGGGTGGTGCGCATTGTATGGGTGTGTGTTACATTACATTCACTAGTAGCAGTGAGAAAAACATCACGGGGTGGTGCGCATTGTATGGGTGTGTGTCACATTAGATTCACTAGTAGCAGTGAGAAAAACATCACGGGGTGGTGCGCATTGTATGGGTGTGTGTCACATTAGATTCACTAGTAGCAGTGAGATAAACATCACGGGGTGGTGCGCACTGTATGGGTTTGTGTTACATTACATTCACTAGTAGCAGTGAGAAAAACATCACGGGGTGGTGCGCATTGCATGGGTGTGTGTTACATTACATTCACTAGTAGGAGTGAGAAAAACATCACGGGGTGGTGCGAATTGCATGGGTGTGTGTTACATTATATTCACTAGTAGGAGTGAGAAAAACATCACGGGGTGGTGCGCATTGCATGGGTGTTTGTTACATTACATTCACTAGTAGCAGTGAGAAAAACATCACGGGGTGGTGCGCATTGTATGGGTGTGTGTTACATTAGATTCACTAGTAGCAGTGAGAAACACATCACGGGGTGGTGCGCCTTGTATGGGTGTGTGTTACATTAGATTCACTAGTAGCAGTGAGAAAAACATCACGGGGTGGTGCGCCTTGTATGGGTGTGTGTTACATTAGATTCACTAGTAGCAGTGAGAAAAACATCACGGGGTGGTGCGCCTTGTATGGGTGTGTGTCACATTAGATTCACTAGTAGGAGTGAGAAAAACATCACGGGGTGGTGCGCCTTGTATGGGTGTGTGTCACATTACGTTCACTAGTAGGAGTGAGAAAAACATCACGGGGTGGTGCGCATTGTATGGGTGTGTGTCACATTACATTCACTAGTAGGACTGAGAAAAACATCACGGGGTGGTACGCATTGTATGGGTGTGTGTCACATTACATTCACTAGTAGGAGTGAGAAAAACATCACGGGGTGGTGCGCATTGTATGGGTGTGTGTCACATTAGATTCACTAGTAGGAGTGAGAAAATCATCACGGGGTGGTGCGCATTGTATGGGTGTGTGTCACATTACGTTCACTAGTAGGAGTGAGAAAAACATCACGGGGTGGTGCGCATTGTATGGGTGTGTGTCACATTACATTCACTAGTAGGACTGAGAAAAACATCACGGGGTGGTACGCATTGTATGGGTGTGTGTCACATTACATTCACTAGTAGGAGTGAGAAAAACATCACGGGGTGGTGCGCATTGTATGGGTGTGTGTCACATTAGATTCACTAGTAGGAGTGAGAAAATCATCACGGGGTGGTGCGCATTGTATGGGTGTGTGTCACATTAGATTCACTAGTAGGTGTGAGAAAAACATCACGGGGTGGTGCGCATTGTATGGGTGTGTGTCACATTACATTCACTAGTAGGAGTGAGAAAAACATCACGGGGTGGTGCGCATTGTATGGGTGTGTGTCACATTAGATTCACTAGTAGGAGTGAGAAAATCATCTCGGGGTGGTGCGCATTGTATGGGTGTGTGTCACATTAGATTCACTAGTAGGTGTGAGAAAAACATCACGGGGTGGTGCGCATTGTATGGGTGTGTGTCACATTAGACTCACTACTAGCAGTGAGAAAAACATCACGGGGTGGTGCGCATTGTATGGGTGTGTGTCACATTAGACTCACTAGTAGGAGTGAGAAAAACATCACGGGGTGGTGCGCATTGTATGGGTGTGTGTTACATTAGACTCACTAGTAGGAGTGAGAAAAACATCACGGGGTGGTGCGCATTGTATGGGTGTGTGTTATATTAGATTCACTAGTAGGAGTGAGAAAAACATCACGGGGTGGTGCGCATGTATGGGTGTGTGTTACATTAGATTCACTAGTAGCAGTGAGAAAAAAATCACGGGGTGTTGCGCATTGTATGGGTGTGTGTTACATTCGATTCACTAGTAGCAGTGAGAAAAACATCACGGGGTGGTGCGCATTGTATGGGTGTGTGTTACATTAGATTCACTAGTAGCAGTGAGAAAAACATCACGGGGTGTTGCGCATTGTATGGGTGTGTGTTACATTAGATTCACTAGTAGCAGTGAGAAAAACATCACGGGGTGGTGCGCATTGTATGGGTGTGTGTCACATTACATTCACTAGTAGGAGTGAGAAAAACATCACGGGGTGGTGCGCATTGTATGGTTGTGTGTCACATTACATTCACTAGTAGGAGTTCGAAAATCATCACGTGGTGGTGCGCATTGTATGGGTGTGTGTCACATTAGATTCACTAGTAGCAGTGAGAAAAACATCACGGGGTGGTGCGCATTGTATGGGTGTGTGTCATATTAGATTCACTAGTAGCAGTGAGAAAAACATCACGGGGTGGTGCGCATTGTATGGGTGTGTGTCACATTAGATTCACTAGTAGCAGTGAGATAAACATCACGGGGTGGTGCGCACTGTATGGGTTTGTGTTACATTACATTCACTAGTAGGAGTGAGAAAAACATCACGGGGTGGTGCGCACTGTATGGGTGTGTGTTACATTACATTCACTAGTAGGAGTGAGAAAAACATCACGAATGGTGCGCATTGTATGGGTGTGTGTTACATTACATTCACTAGTAGGAGTGAGAAAAACATCACGGGGTGGTGCGCACTGTATGGGTGTGTGTTACATTACATTCACTAGTAGGAGTGAGATAAGCATCACGGGGTGGTGCGCACTGTATGGGTGTGTGTTACATTACATTCACTAGTAGGAGTGAGAAAAACATCACGGGGTGGTGCGCATTGTATGGGTGTGTGTTACATTACATTCACTAGTAGGAGTAAGAAAAACATCACGGGGTGGTGCGCACTGTATGGGTGTGTGTTACATTACATTCACCAGTAGGAGTGAGAAAAACATCACGGGGTGGTGCGCACTGTATGGGTGTGTGTTACATTACATTCACGAGTAGGAGTGAGAAAAACATCACGGGGTGGTGCGCCTTGTATGGGTGTGTGTTACATTACATTCACCAGTAGGAGTGAGAAAAACATCACGGGGTGGTGCGCCTTGTATGGGTGTGTGTTACATTACATTCACCAGTAGGAGTGAGAAAAACATCACGGGGTGGTGTGCCTTGTATGGGTGTGTGTTACATTAGATTCACCAGTAGGAGTGAGAAAAACATCACGGGGTGGTGCGCATTGTATGGCTGTGTGTTACATTGGATTCACCAGTAGGAGTGAGAAAAACATCACGGGGTGGTGCGCCTTGTATGGGTGTGTGTTACATTACATTCACCAGTAGGAGTGAGAAAAACATCACGGGGTGGTGCGCCTTGTATGGGTGTGTGTTACATTAGATTCATTTATAGGAGTGAGAAAAACATCACGGGGTGGTGCGCCTTGTATGGGTGTGTGTTACATTAGATTCACCAGTAGGAGTGAGAAAAACATCACGGGGTGGTGCGCATTGTATGGGTGTGTGTTAAATTAGATTCACCAGTAGGAGTGAGAAAAACATCACGGGGTGGTGCGCATTCTATGGGTGTGTGTTACATTACATTCACTAGTAGGAGTAAGAAAAACATCACGGGGTGGTGCGCACTGTATGGGTGTGTGTTACATTACATTCACCAGTAGGAGTGAGAAAAACATCACGGGGTGGTGCGCACTGTATGGGTGTGTGTTACATTACATTCACCAGTAGGAGTGAGAAAAACATCACGGGGTGGTGCGCCTTGTATGGGTGTGTGTTACATTAGATTCATTTATAGGAGTGAGAAAAACATCACGGGGTGGTGCGCCTTGTATGGGTGTGTGTTACATTAGATTCACCAGTAGGAGTGAGAAAAACATCACGGGGTGGTGCGCATTGTATGGGTGTGTGTGAAATTAGATTCACCAGTAGGAGTGAGAAAAACATCACGGGGTGGTGCGCATTGTATGGGTGTGTGTTACATTACATTCACTAGTAGGAGTAAGAAAAACATCACGGGGTGGTGGGCACTGTATGGGTGTGTGTTACATTACATTCACCAGTAGGAGTGAGAAAAACATCACGGGGTGGTGCGCACTGTATGGGTGTGTGTTACATTACATTCACCAGTAGGAGTGAGAAAAACATCACGGGGTGGTGCGCCTTGTATGGGTGTGTGTTACATTACATTCACCAGTAGGAGTGAGAAAAACATCACGGGGTGGTGCGCCTTGTATGGGTGTGTGTTACATTACATTCACCAGTAGGAGTGAGAAAAACATCACGGGGTGGTGTGCCTTGTATGGGTGTGTGTTACATTAGATTCACCAGTAGGAGTGAGAAAAACATCACGGGGTGGTGCGCATTGTATGGCTGTGTGTTACATTGGATTCACCAGTAGGAGTGAGAAAAACATCACGGGGTGGTGCGCCTTGTATGGGTGTGTGTTACATTACATTCACCAGTAGGAGTGAGAAAAACATCACGGGGTGGTGCGCCTTGTATGGGTGTGTGTTACATTAGATTCATTTATAGGAGTGAGAAAAACATCACGGGGTGGTGCGCCTTGTATGGGTGTGTGTTACATTAGATTCACCAGTAGGAGTGAGAAAAACATCACGGGGTGGTGCGCATTGTATGGGTGTGTGTTAAATTAGATTCACCAGTAGGAGTGAGAAAAACATCACGGGGTGGTGCGCATTCTATGGGTGTGTGTTACATTCCATTCACCAGTAGGAGTGAGAAAAACATCACGGGGTGGTGCGCATTGTATGGGTGTGTGTTACATTAGATTCACCAGTAGGAGTGAGAAAAACATCACGGGGTGGTGCGCATTGTATGGGTGTGTGTTACATTAGATTCACCAGTAGGAGTGAGAAAAACATCACGGGGTGGTGCGCATTGTATGGGTGTGTGTTACATTAGATTCACCAGTAGGAGGGAGAAAAACATCACGGGGTGGTGCGCATTGTATGGGTGTGTGTTACATTAGATTCACCAGTAGAAGGGAGAAAAACATCACGGGGTGGTGCGCACTGTATGGGTGTGTGTTACATTAGATTCACTAGTAGCAGTGAGAAAAAAATCACGGGGTGTTGCGCATTGTATGGGTGTGTGTTACATTCGATTCACTAGTAGCAGTGAGAAAAACATCACGGGGTGGTGCGCATTGTATGGGTGTGTGTTACATTAGATTCACTAGTAGCAGTGAGAAAAACATCACGGGGTGGTGCGCCTTGTATGGGTGTGTGTTACATTAGATTCACTAGTAGCAGTGAGAAAAACATCACGGGGTGGTGCGCATTGTATGGGTGTGTGTCACATTACATTCACTAGTAGGAGTGAGAAAAACATCACGGGGTGGTGCGCATTGTATGGTTGTGTGTCACATTACATTCACTAGTAGGAGTTAGAAAATCATCACGTGGTGGTGCGCATTGTATGGGTGCGTGTCACATTAGATTCACTAGTAGCAGTGAGAAAAACATCACGGGGTGGTGCGCATTGTATGGGTGTGTGTCACATTAGATTCACTAGTAGCAGTGAGAAAAACATCACGGGGTGGTGCGCATTGTATGGGTGTGTGTCACATTAGATTCACTAGTAGCAGTGAGAAAAACATCACGGGGTGGTGCGCATTGTATGGGTGTGTGTTACATTACATTCACTAGTAGCAGTGAGAAAAACATCACGGGGTGGTGCGCATTGTATGGGTGTGTGTCACATTAGATTCACTAGTAGCAGTGAGAAAAACATCACGGGGTGGTGCGCATTGTATGGGTGTGTGTCACATTAGATTCACTAGTAGCAGTGAGATAAACATCACGGGGTGGTGCGCACTGTATGGGTTTGTGTTACATTACATTCACTAGTAGCAGTGAGAAAAACATCACGGGGTGGTGCGCATTGCATGGGTGTGTGTTACATTACATTCACTAGTAGGAGTGAGAAAAACATCACGGGGTGGTGCGAATTGCATGGGTGTGTGTTACATTATATTCACTAGTAGGAGTGAGAAAAACATCACGGGGTGGTGCGCATTGCATGGGTGTTTGTTACATTACATTCACTAGTAGCAGTGAGAAAAACATCACGGGGTGGTGCGCATTGTATGGGTGTGTGTTACATTAGATTCACTAGTAGCAGTGAGAAACACATCACGGGGTGGTGCGCCTTGTATGGGTGTGTGTTACATTAGATTCACTAGTAGCAGTGAGAAAAACATCACGGGGTGGTGCGCCTTGTATGGGTGTGTGTTACATTAGATTCACTAGTAGCAGTGAGAAAAACATCACGGGGTGGTGCGCCTTGTATGGGTGTGTGTCACATTAGATTCACTAGTAGGAGTGAGAAAAACATCACGGGGTGGTGCGCCTTGTATGGGTGTGTGTCACATTACGTTCACTAGTAGGAGTGAGAAAAACATCACGGGGTGGTGCGCATTGTATGGGTGTGTGTCACATTACATTCACTAGTAGGACTGAGAAAAACATCACGGGGTGGTACGCATTGTATGGGTGTGTGTCACATTACATTCACTAGTAGGAGTGAGAAAAACATCACGGGGTGGTGCGCATTGTATGGGTGTGTGTCACATTAGATTCACTAGTAGCAGTGAGAAAAACATCACGGGGTGTTGCCCATTGTATGGGTGTGTGTTACATTAGATTCACTAGTAGCAGTGAGAAAAACATCACGGGGTGGTGCGCATTGTATGGGTGTGTGTCACATTACATTCACTAGTAGGAATGAGAAAAACATCACGGGGTGGTGCGCATTGTATGGTTGTGTGTCACATTACATTCACTAGTAGGAGTTAGAAAATAATCACGGGGTGGTGCGCATTGTATGGGTGTGTGTCACATTAGATTCACTAGTAGCAGTGAGAAAAACATCACGGGGTGGTGCGCATTGTATGGGTGTGTGTCACATTAGATTCACTAGTAGCAGTGAGAAAAACATCACCGGGTGGTGCGCATTGTATGGGTGTGTGTCACATTAGATTCACTAGTAGCAGTGAGAAAAACATCACGGGGTGGTGCGCACTGTATGGGTGTGTGTTACATTACATTCACCAGTAGGAGGGAGAAAAACATCACGGGGTGGTGCGCACTGTATGGGTGTGTGTTACATTACATTCACTAGTAGGAGTGAGAAAAACATAACGGGGTGGTGCGCACTGTATGGGTGCGTGTTACATTACATTCACTAATAGGAGTGAGAAAAACATCACGGGGTGGTGCGCACTGTATGGGTGTGTGTTACATTACATTCACTAGTAGGAGTGAGAAAAACATCACGGGGTGGTGCGCACTGTATGGGTGTGTGTTACATTACATTCACTAGTAGGAGTGAGAAAAACATCACGGGGTGGTGCGCACTGTATGGGTGTGTGTTACATTACATTCACTAGTAGGAGTGAGAAAAACATCACGGGGTGGTGCGCACTGTACGGGTGTGTGTTACATTACATTCACTAGTAGGAGTGAGAAAAACATCACGGGGTGGTGCGCACTGTATGGGTGCCTGTTACATTACATTCACTAGTAGGAGTGAGATAAACATCACGGGGTGGTGCGCATTGTATGGGTGTGTGTTACATTACATTCACTAGTAGGAGTGAGAAAAACATCACGGGGTGGTGCGCATTGTATGGGTGTGTGTTCCATTACATTCACTAGTAGGAGTGAGAAAAACATCACGGGGTGGTGCGCATTGTATGGGTGTGTGTTACATTACATTCACTAGTAGGAGTGAGAAAAACATCACGGGGTGGTGCGCATTGTATGGGTGTGTGTTACATTACATTCACTAGTAGGAGTGAGAAAAACATCACGGGGTGGTGCGCAGTGTATGGGTGTGTGTTACATTACATTCACCAGTAGGAGTGAGAAAAACATCACGGGGTGGTGCGCACTGTATGGGTGTGTGTTACATTACATTCACCAGTAGGAGTGAGAAAAACATCACGGGGTGGTGCGCCTTGTATGGGTGTGTGTTACATTGGATTCACCAGTAGGAGTGAGAAAAACATCACGGGGTGGTGCGCATTTTATGGCTGTGTGTTACATTGGATTCACCAGTAGGAGTGAGAAAAACATCACGGGGTGGTGCGCCTTGTATGGGTGTGTGTTACATTACATTCACCAGTAGGAGTGAGAAAAACATCACAGGGTGGTGCGCCTTGTATGGGTGTGTGTTACATAAGATTCATTTGTAGGAGTGAGAAAAACATCACGCGGTGGTGCGCCTTGTATGGGTGTGCGTTACATTAGATTCACCAGTAGGAGTGAGAAAAACATCAAAGGGTGGTGCGCATTGTATGGGTGTGTGTTACATTAGATTCACCAGTAGGAGTGAGAAAACATCACGGGGTGGTGCGCATTGTATGCGTGTGTGTTACATTAGATTCACCAGTAGGAGTGAGAAAAACATCACGGGGTGGTGCGCATTGTATGGGTGTGTGTTACATTAGATTCACCAGTAGGAGTGAGTAAAACATCACGGGGTGGTGCGCATTGTATGGGTGTGTGTTACATTAGATTCACGAGTAGGAGGGAGAAAAACATCACGGGGTGGTGCGCATTGTATGGGTGTGTGTTACATTAGATTCACTAGTAGGAGGGAGAAAAACATCACCGGGTGGTGCGCACTGTATGGGTGTGTGTTACATTACATTCACTAGTAGGAGTGAGAAAAACATCACGGGGTGGTGCGCATTGTATGGGTGTGTGTCACATTAGATTCACTAGTAGCAGTGAGAAAAACATCACGGGGTGGTGCGCACTGTATGGGTGTGTGTTACATTACATTCACCAGTAGGAGGGAGAAAAACATCACGGGGTGGTGCGCACTGTATGGGTGTGTGTTACATTACATTCACTAGTAGGAGTGAGAAAAACATAACGGGGTGGTGCGCACTGTATGGGTGCGTGTTACATTACATTCACTAGTAGGAGTGAGAAAAACATCACGGGGTGGTGGGCACTGTATGGGTGTGTGTTACATTACATTCACTAGTAGGAGTGAGAAAAACATCACGGGGTGGTGCGCACTGTATGGGTGTGTGTTACATTACATTCACTAGTAGGAGTGAGAAAAACATCACGGGGTGGTGCGCACTGTATGGGTGTGTGTTACATTACATTCACTAGTAGGAGTGAGAAAAACATCACGGGGTGGTGCGCACTGTACGGGTGTGTGTTACATTACATTCACTAGTAGGAGTGAGAAAAACATCACGGGGTGGTGCGCACTGTATGGGTGCCTGTTACATTACATTCACTAGTAGGAGTGAGATAAACATCACGGGGTGGTGCGCATTGTATGGGTGTGTGTTACATTACATTCACTAGTAGGAGTGAGAAAAACATCACGGGGTGGTGCGCATTGTATGGGTGTGTGTTCCATTACATTCACTAGTAGGAGTGAGAAAAACATCACGGGGTGGTGCGCATTGTATGGGTGTGTGTTACATTACATTCACTAGTAGGAGTGAGAAAAACATCACGGGGTGGTGCGCCTTGTATGGGTGTGTGTTACATTACATTCACTAGTAGGAGTGAGAAAAACATCACGGGGTGGTGCGCACTGTATGGGTGTGTGTTACATTACATTCACCAGTAGGAGTGAGAAAAACATCACGGGGTGGTGCGCACTGTATGGGTGTGTGTTACATTACATTCACCAGTAGGAGTGAGAAAAACATCACGGGGTGGTGCGCCTTGTATGGGTGTGTGTTACATTGGATTCACCAGTAGGAGTGAGAAAAACATCACGGGGTGGTGCGCCTTGTATGGGTGTGTGTTACATTACATTCACCAGTAGGAGTGAGAAAAACATCACGGGGTGGTGCGCCTTGTATGGGTGTGCGTTACATAAGATTCATTTGTAGGAGTGAGAAAAACATCACGGGGTGGTGCGCCTTGTATGGGTGTGCGTTACATTAGATTCACCAGTAGGAGTGAGAAAAACATCACGGGGTGGTGCGCATTGTATGGGTGTGTGTTACATTAGATTCACCAGTAGGAGTGAGAAAACATCACGGGGTGGTGCGCATTGTATGCGTGTGTGTTACATTAGATTCACCAGTAGGAGTGAGAAAAACATCACGGGGTGGTGCGCATTGTATGGGTGTGTGTTACATTAGATTCACCAGTAGGAGTGAGTAAAACATCACGGGGTGGTGCGCATTGTATGGGTGTGTGTTACATTAGATTCACCAGTAGGAGGGAGAAAAACATCACGGGGTGGTGCGCATTGTATGGGTGTGTGTTACATTAGATTCACTAGTAGGAGGGAGAAAAACATCACGGGGTGGTGCGCACTGTATGGGTGTGTGTTACATTACATTCACTAGTAGGAGTGAGAAAAACATCACGGGGTGGTGAGCACTGTATGGGTGTGTGTTACATTACATTCACTAGTAGGAGGGAGAAAAACATCACGGGGTGGTGCGCACTGTATGGGTGTGTGTTACATTACATTCACTAGTAGGAGTGAGAAAAACATCACGGGGTGGTGAGCACTGTATGGGTGTGTGTCACATTAGATTCACTAGTAGCAGTGAGATAAACATCACGGGGTGGTGCGCACTGTATGGGTTTGTGTTACATTACATTCACTAGTAGCAGTGAGAAAAACATCACGGGGTGGTGCGCATTGCATGGGTGTGTGTTACATTACATTCACTAGTAGGAGTGAGAAAAACATCACGGGGTGGTGCGAATTGCATGGGTGTGTGTTACATTATATTCACTAGTAGGAGTGAGAAAAACATCACGGGGTGGTGCGCATTGCATGGGTGTTTGTTACATTACATTCACTAGTAGCAGTGAGAAAAACATCACGGGGTGGTGCGCATTGTATGGGTGTGTGTTACATTTGATTCACTAGTAGCAGTGAGAAACACATCACGGGGTGGTGCGCCTTGTATGGGTGTGTGTTACATTAGATTCACTAGTAGCAGTGAGAAAAACATCACGGGGTGGTGCGCCTTGTATGGGTGTGTGTTACATTAGATTCACTAGTAGCAGTGAGAAAAACATCACGGGGTGGTGCGCCTTGTATGGGTGTGTGTCACATTAGATTCACTAGTAGGAGTGAGAAAAACATCACGGGGTGGTGCGCCTTGTATGGGTGTGTGTCACATTACGTTCACTAGTAGGAGTGAGAAAAACATCACGGTGTGGTGCGCATTGTATGGGTGTGTGTCACATTACGTTCACTAGTAGGACTGAGAAAAACATCACGGGGTGGTACGCATTGTATGGGTGTGTGTCACATTACATTCACTAGTAGGAGTGAGAAAAACATCACGGGGTGGTGCGCATTGTATGGGTGTGTGTCACATTAGATTCACTAGTAGGAGTGAGAAAATCATCACGGGGTGGTGCGCATTGTATGGGTGTGTGTCACATTACGTTCACTAGTAGGAGTGAGAAAAACATCACGGGGTGGTGCGCATTGTATGGGTGTGTGTCACATTACATTCACTAGTAGGACTGAGAAAAACATCACGGGGTGGTACGCATTGTATGGGTGTGTGTCACATTACATTCACTAGTAGGAGTGAGAAAAACATCACGGGGTGGTGCGCATTGTATGGGTGTGTGTCACATTAGATTCACTAGTAGGAGTGAGAAAATCATCACGGGGTGGTGCGCATTGTATGGGTGTGTGTCACATTAGATTCACTAGTAGGTGTGAGAAAAACATCACGGGGTGGTGCGCATTGTATGGGTGTGTGTCACATTACATTCACTAGTAGGAGTGAGAAAAACATCACGGGGTGGTGCGCATTGTATGGGTGTGTGTCACATTAGATTCACTAGTAGGAGTGAGAAAATCATCTCGGGGTGGTGCGCATTGTATGGGTGTGTGTCACATTAGATTCACTAGTAGGTGTGAGAAAAACATCACGGGGTGGTGCGCATTGTATGGGTGTGTGTCACATTAGACTCACTACTAGCAGTGAGAAAAACATCACGGGGTGGTGCGCATTGTATGGGTGTGTGTTACATTAGACTCACTAGTAGGAGTGAGAAAAACATCACGGGGTGGTGCGCACTGTATGGGTGTGTGTTACATTAGACTCACGAGTAGGAGTGAGAAAAACATCACGGGGTGGTGCGCATTGTATGGGTGTGTGTTATATTAGATTCACTAGTAGGAGTGAGAAAAACATCACGGGGTGGTGCGCATTGTATGGGTGTGTGTTACATTAGATTCACTAGTAGCAGTGAGAAAAAAATCACGGGGTGTTGCGCATTGTATGGGTGTGTGTTACATTCGATTCACTAGTAGCAGTGAGAAAAACATCACGGGGTGGTGCGCATTGTATGGGTGTGTGTTACATTAGATTCACTAGTAGCAGTGAGAAAAACATCACGGGGTGGTGCGCATTGTATGGGTGTGTGTTACATTAGATTCACTAGTAGCAGTGAGAAAAACATCACGGGGTGGTGCGCATTGTATGGGTGTGTGTCACATTACATTCACTAGTAGGAGTGAGAAAAACATCACGGGGTGGTGCGCATTGTATGGTTGTGTGTCACATTACATTCACTAGTAGGAGTTAGAAAATCTTCACGTGGTGGTGCGCATTGTATGGGTGCGTGTCACATTAGATTCACTAGTAGCAGTGAGAAAAACATCACGGGGTGGTGCGCATTGTATGGGTGTGTGTCACATTAGATTCACTAGTAGCAGTGAGAAAAACATCACGGGGTGGTGCGCATTGTATGGGTGTGTGTCACATTAGATTCACTAGTAGCAGTGAGAAAAACATCACGGGGTGGTGCGCATTGTATGGGTGTGTGTTACATTACATTCACTAGTAGCAGTGAGAAAAACATCACGGGGTGGTGCGCATTGTATGGGTGTGTGTCACATTAGATTCACTAGTAGCAGTGAGAAAAACATCACGGGGTGGTGCGCATTGTATGGGTGTGTGTCACATTAGATTCACTAGTAGCAGTGAGATAAACATCACGGGGTGGTGCGCACTGTATGGGTTTGTGTTACATTACATTCACTAGTAGCAGTGAGAAAAACATCACGGGGTGGTGCGCATTGCATGGGTGTGTGTTACATTACATTCACTAGTAGGAGTGAGAAAAACATCACGGGGTGGTGCGAATTGCATGGGTGTGTGTTACATTATATTCACTAGTAGGAGTGAGAAAAACATCACGGGGTGGTGCGCATTGCATGGGTGTTTGTTACATTACATTCACTAGTAGCAGTGAGAAAAACATCACGGGGTGGTGCGCATTGTATGGGTGTGTGTTACATTAGATTCACTGGTAGCAGTGAGAAACACATCACGGGGTGGTGCGCCTTGTATGGGTGTGTGTTACATTAGATTCACTAGTAGCAGTGAGAAAAACATCACGGGGTGGTGCGCCTTGTATGGGTGTGTGTTACATTAGATTCACTAGTAGCTGTGAGAAAAACATCACGGGGTGGTGCGCCTTGTATGGGTGTGTGTCACATTAGATTCACTAGTAGGAGTGAGAAAAACATCACGGGGTGGTGCGCCTTGTATGGGTGTGTGTCACATTACGTTCACTAGTAGGAGTGAGAAAAACATCACGGGGTGGTGCGCATTGTATGGGTGTGTGTCACATTACATTCACTAGTAGGACTGAGAAAAACATCACGGGGTGGTACGCATTGTATGGGTGTGTGTCACATTACATTCACTAGTAGGAGTGAGAAAAACATCACGGGGTGGTGCGCATTGTATGGGTGTGTGTCACATTAGATTCACTAGTAGGAGTGAGAAAATCATCACGGGGTGGTGCGCATTGTATGGGTGTGTGTCACATTAGATTCACTAGTAGGAGTGAGAAAAACATCACGGGGTGGTGCGCATTGTATGGGTGTGTGTCACATTACATTCACTAGTAGGAGTGAGAAAAACATCACGGGGTGGTGCGCATTGTATGGTTGTGTGTCACATTACATTCACTAGTAGGAGTTAGAAAATCATCACGTGGTGGCGCGCATTGTATGGGTGCGTGTCACATTAGATTCACTAGTAGCAGTGAGAAAAACATCACGGGGTGGTGCGCATTGTATGGGTGTGTGTCACATTAGATTCACTAGTAGCAGTGAGAAAAACATCACGGGGTGGTGCGCATTGTATGGGTGTGTGTCACATTAGATTCACTAGTAGCAGTGAGAAAAACATCACGGGGTGGTGCGCATTGTATGGGTGTGTGTTACATTACATTCACTAGTAGCAGTGAGAAAAACATCACGGGGTGGTGCGCATTGTATGGGTGTGTGTCACATTAGATTCACTAGTAGCAGTGAGAAAAACATCACGGGGTGGTGCGCATTGTATGGGTGTGTGTCACATTAGATTCACTAGTAGCAGTGAGATAAACATCACGGGGTGGTGCGCACTGTATGGGTTTGTGTTACATTACATTCACTAGTAGCAGTGAGAAAAACATCACGGGGTGGTGCGCATTGCATGGGTGTGTGTTACATTACATTCACTAGTAGGAGTGAGAAAAACATCACGGGGTGGTGCGAATTGCATGGGTGTGTGTTACATTATATTCACTAGTAGGAGTGAGAAAAACATCACGGGGTGGTGCGCATTGCATGGGTGTTTGTTACATTACATTCACTAGTAGCAGTGAGAAAAACATCACGGGGTGGTGCGCATTGTATGGGTGTGTGTTACATTAGATTCACTAGTAGCAGTGAGAAACACATCACGGGGTGGTGCGCCTTGTATGGGTGTGTGTTACATTAGATTCACTAGTAGCAGTGAGAAAAACATCACGGGGTGGTGCGCCTTGTATGGGTGTGTGTTACATTAGATTCACTAGTAGCAGTGAGAAAAACATCACGGGGTGGTGCGCCTTGTATGGGTGTGTGTCACATTAGATTCACTAGTAGGAGTGAGAAAAACATCACGGGGTGGTGCGCCTTGTATGGGTGTGTGTCACATTACGTTCACTAGTAGGAGTGAGAAAAACATCACGGGGTGGTGCGCATTGTATGGGTGTGTGTCATATTACATTCACTAGTAGGACTGAGAAAAACATCACGGGGTGGTACGCATTGTATGGGTGTGTGTCACATTACATTCACTAGTAGGAGTGAGAAAAACATCACGGGGTGGTGCGCATTGTATGGGTGTGTGTCACATTAGATTCACTAGTAGGAGTGAGAAAATCATCACGGGGTGGTGCGCATTGTATGGGTGTGTGTCACATTACGTTCACTAGTAGGAGTGAGAAAAACATCACGGGGTGGTGCGCATTGTATGGGTGTGTGTCACATTACATTCACTAGTAGGACTGAGAAAAACATCACGGGGTGGTACGCATTGTATGGGTGTGTGTCACATTACATTCACTAGTAGGAGTGAGAAAAACATCACGGGGTGGTGCGCATTGTATGGGTGTGTGTCACATTAGATTCACTAGTAGGAGTGAGAAAATCATCACGGGGTGGTGCGCATTGTATGGGTGTGTGTCACATTAGATTCACTAGTAGGTGTGAGAAAAACATCACGGGGTGGTGCGCATTGTATGGGTGTGTGTCACATTACATTCACTAGTAGGAGTGAGAAAAACATCACGGGGTGGTGCGCATTGTATGGGTGTGTGTCACATTAGATTCACTAGTAGGAGTGAGAAAATCATCTCGGGGTGGTGCGCATTGTATGGGTGTGTGTCACATTAGATTCACTAGTAGGTGTGAGAAAAACATCACGGGGTGGTGCGCATTGTATGGGTGTGTGTCACATTAGACTCACTACTAGCAGTGAGAAAAACATCACGGGGTGGTGCGCATTGTATGGGTGTGTGTCACATTAGACTCACTAGTAGGAGTGAGAAAAACATCACGGGGTGGTGCGCATTGTATGGGTGTGTGTTACATTAGACTCACTAGTAGGAGTGAGAAAAACATCACGGGGTGGTGCGCATTGTATGGGTGTGTGTTATATTAGATTCACTAGTAGGAGTGAGAAAAACATCACGGGGTGGTGCGCATGTATGGGTGTGTGTTACATTAGATTCACTAGTAGCAGTGAGAAAAAAATCACGGGGTGTTGCGCATTGTATGGGTGTGTGTTACATTCGATTCACTAGTAGCAGTGAGAAAAACATCACGGGGTGGTGCGCATTGTATGGGTGTGTGTTACATTAGATTCACTAGTAGCAGTGAGAAAAACATCACGGGGTGTTGCGCATTGTATGGGTGTGTGTTACATTAGATTCACTAGTAGCAGTGAGAAAAACATCACGGGGTGGTGCGCATTGTATGGGTGTGTGTCACATTACATTCACTAGTAGGAGTGAGAAAAACATCACGGGGTGGTGCGCATTGTATGGTTGTGTGTCACATTACATTCACTAGTAGGAGTTCGAAAATCATCACGTGGTGGTGCGCATTGTATGGGTGTGTGTCACATTAGATTCACTAGTAGCAGTGAGAAAAACATCACGGGGTGGTGCGCATTGTATGGGTGTGTGTCACATTAGATTCACTAGTAGCAGTGAGAAAAACATCACGGGGTGGTGCGCATTGTATGGGTGTGTGTCACATTAGATTCACTAGTAGCAGTGAGATAAACATCACGGGGTGGTGCGCACTGTATGGGTTTGTGTTACATTACATTCACTAGTAGGAGTGAGAAAAACATCACGGGGTGGTGCGCACTGTATGGGTGTGTGTTACATTACATTCACTAGTAGGAGTGAGAAAAACATCACGAATGGTGCGCATTGTATGGGTGTGTGTTACATTACATTCACTAGTAGGAGTGAGAAAAACATCACGGGGTGGTGTGCACTGTATGGGTGTGTGTTACATTACATTCACTAGTAGGAGTGAGATAAGCATCACGGGGTGGTGCGCACTGTATGGGTGTGTGTTACATTACATTCACTAGTAGGAGTGAGAAAAACATCACGGGGTGGTGCGCATTGTATGGGTGTGTGTTACATTACATTCACTAGTAGGAGTAAGAAAAACATCACGGGGTGGTGCGCACTGTATGGGTGTGTGTTACATTACATTCACCAGTAGGAGTGAGAAAAACATCACGGGGTGGTGCGCACTGTATGGGTGTGTGTTACATTACATTCACCAGTAGGAGTGAGAAAAACATCACGGGGTGGTGCGCCTTGTATGGGTGTGTGTTACATTACATTCACCAGTAGGAGTGAGAAAAACATCACGGGGTGGTGCGCCTTGTATGGGTGTGTGTTACATTACATTCACCAGTAGGAGTGAGAAAAACATCACGGGGTGGTGTGCCTTGTATGGGTGCGTGTTACATTAGATTCACCAGTAGGAGTGAGAAAAACATCACGGGGTGGTGCGCATTGTATGGCTGTGTGTTACATTGGATTCACCAGTAGGAGTGAGAAAAACATCACGGGGTGGTGCGCCTTGTATGGGTGTGTGTTACATTACATTCACCAGTAGGAGTGAGAAAAACATCACGGGGTGGTGCGCCTTGTATGGGTGTGTGTTACATTAGATTCATTTATAGGAGTGAGAAAAACATCACGGGGTGGTGCGCCTTGTATGGGTGTGTGTTACATTAGATTCACCAGTAGGAGTGAGAAAAACATCACGGGGTGGTGCGCATTGTATGGGTGTGTGTTAAATTAGATTCACCAGTAGGAGTGAGAAAAACATCACGGGGTGGTGCGCATTCTATGGGTGTGTGTTACATTCCATTCACCAGTAGGAGTGAGAAAAACATCACGGGGTGGTGCGCATTGTATGGGTGTGTGTTACATTAGATTCACCAGTAGGAGTGAGAAAAACATCACGGGGTGGTGCGCATTGTATGGGTGTGTGTTACATTAGATTCACCAGTAGGAGTGAGAAAAACATCACGGGGTGGTGCGCATTGTATGGGTGTGTGTTACATTAGATTCACCAGTAGGAGGGAGAAAAACATCACGGGGTGGTGCACATTGTATGGGTGTGTGTTACATTAGATTCACCAGTAGAAGGGAGAAAAACATCACGGGGTGGTGCGCACTGTATGGGTGTGTGTTACATTACATTCACTAGTAGGAGGGAGAAAAACATCACGGGGTGGTGCGCACTGTATGGGTGTGTGTTACATTACATTCACTAGTAGGAGTGAGAAAAACATAACGGGGTGGTGCGCACTGTATGGGTGTGTGTAACATTACATTCACTAGTAGGAGTGAGAAAAACATCACGGGGTGGTGCGCACTGTATGGGTGTGTGTTACATTACATTCACTAGTAGGAGTGAGAAAAACATCACGGGGTGGTGCGCACTGTATGGGTGTGTTTTACATTACATTCACTAGTAGGAGTGAGAAAAACATCACGGGGTGGTGCGCACTGTATGGGTGTGTGTTACATTAGATTCACTAGTAGCAGTGAGAAAAACATCACGGGGTGTTGCCCATTGTATGGGTGTGTGTTACATTAGATTCACTAGTAGCAGTGAGAAAAACATCACGGGGTGGTGCGCATTGTATGGGTGTGTGTCACATTACATTCACTAGTAGGAATGAGAAAAACATCACGGGGTGGTGCGCATTGTATGGTTGTGTGTCACATTACATTCACTAGTAGGAGTTAGAAAATAATCACGGGGTGGTGCGCATTGTATGGGTGTGTGTCACATTAGATTCACTAGTAGCAGTGAGAAAAACATCACGGGGTGGTGCGCATTGTATGGGTGTGTGTCACATTAGATTCACTAGTAGCAGTGAGAAAAACATCACCGGATGGTGCGCATTGTATGGGTGTGTGTCACATTAGATTCACTAGTAGCAGTGAGAAAAACATCACGGGGTGGTGCGCACTGTATGGGTGTGTGTTACATTACATTCACCAGTAGGAGGGAGAAAAACATCACGGGGTGGTGCGCACTGTATGGGTGTGTGTTACATTACATTCACTAGTAGGAGTGAGAAAAACATAACGGGGTGGTGCGCACTGTATGGGTGCGTGTTACATTACATTCACTAATAGGAGTGAGAAAAACATCACGGGGTGGTGCGCACTGTATGGGTGTGTGTTACATTACATTCACTAGTAGGAGTGAGAAAAACATCACGGGGTGGTGCGCACTGTATGGGTGTGTGTTACATTACATTCACTAGTAGGAGTGAGAAAAACATCACGGGGTGGTGCGCACTGTATGGGTGTGTGTTACATTACATTCACTAGTAGGAGTGAGAAAAACATCACGGGGTGGTGCGCACTGTACGGGTGTGTGTTACATTACATTCACTAGTAGGAGTGAGAAAAACATCACGGGGTGGTGCGCACTGTATGGGTGCCTGTTACATTACATTCACTAGTAGGAGTGAGATAAACATCACGGGGTGGTGCGCATTGTATGGGTGTGTGTTACATTACATTCACTAGTAGGAGTGAGAAAAACATCACGGGGTGGTGCGCATTGTATGGGTGTGTGTTCCATTACATTCACTAGTAGGAGTGAGAAAAACATCACGGGGTGGTGCGCATTGTATGGGTGTGTGTTACATTACATTCACTAGTAGGAGTGAGAAAAACATCACGGGGTGGTGCGCATTGTATGGGTGTGTGTTACATTACATTCACTAGTAGGAGTGAGAAAAACATCACGGGGTGGTGCGCAGTGTATGGGTGTGTGTTACATTACATTCACCAGTAGGAGTGAGAAAAACATCACGGGGTGGTGCGCACTGTATGGGTGTGTGTTACATTACATTCACCAGTAGGAGTGAGAAAAACATCACGGGGTGGTGCGCCTTGTATGGGTGTGTGTTACATTGGATTCACCAGTAGGAGTGAGAAAAACATCACGGGGTGGTGCGCATTTTATGGCTGTGTGTTACATTGGATTCACCAGTAGGAGTGAGAAAAACATCACGGGGTGGTGCGCCTTGTATGGGTGTGTGTTACATTACATTCACCAGTAGGAGTGAGAAAAACATCACGGGGTGGTGCGCCTTGTATGGGTGTGCGTTACATAAGATTCATTTGTAGGAGTGAGAAAAACATCACGCGGTGGTGCGCCTTGTATGGGTGTGCGTTACATTAGATTCACCAGTAGGAGTGAGAAAAACATCACGGGGTGGTGCGCATTGTATGGGTGTGTGTTACATTAGATTCACCAGTAGGAGTGAGAAAACATCACGGGGTGGTGCGCATTGTATGCGTGTGTGTTACATTAGATTCACCAGTAGGAGTGAGAAAAACATCACGGGGTGGTGCGCATTGTATGGGTGTGTGTTACATTAGATTCACCAGTAGGAGTGAGTAAAACATCACGGGGTGGTGCGCATTGTATGGGTGTGTGTTACATTAGATTCACGAGTAGGAGGGAGAAAAACATCACGGGGTGGTGCGCATTGTATGGGTGTGTGTTACATTAGATTCACTAGTAGGAGGGAGAAAAACATCACCGGGTGGTGCGCACTGTATGGGTGTGTGTTACATTACATTCACTAGTAGGAGTGAGAAAATCATCACGGGGTGGTGCGCATTGTATGGGTGTGTGTCACATTAGATTCACTAGTAGCAGTGAGAAAAACATCACGGGGTGGTGCGCACTGTATGGGTGTTTGTTACATTACATTCACCAGTAGGAGGGAGAAAAACATCACGGGGTGGTGCGCACTGTATGGGTGTGTGTTACATTACATTCACTAGTAGGAGTGAGAAAAACATAACGGGGTGGTGCGCACTGTATGGGTGCGTGTTACATTACATTCACTAGTAGGAGTGAGAAAAACATCACGGGGTGGTGCGCACTGTATGGGTGTGTGTTACATTTCATTCACTAGTAGGAGTGAGAAAAACATCACGGGGTGGTGCGCACTGTATGGGTGTGTGTTACATTACATTCACTAGTAGGAGTGAGAAAAACATCACGGGGTGGTGCGCACTGTATGGGTGTGTGTTACATTACATTCACTAGTAGGAGTGAGAAAAACATCACGGGGTGGTGCGCACTGTACGGGTGTGTGTTACATTACATTCACTAGTAGGAGTGAGAAAAACATCACGGGGTGGTGCGCACTGTATGGGTGCCTGTTACATTACATTCACTAGTAGGAGTGAGATAAACATCACGGGGTGGTGCGCATTGTATGGGTGTGTGTTACATTACATTCACTAGTAGGAGTGAGAAAAACATCACGGGGTGGTGCGCATTGTATGGGTGTGTGTTCCATTACATTCACTAGTAGGAGTGAGAAAAACATCACGGGGTGGTGCGCATTGTATGGGTGTGTGTTACATTACATTCACTAGTAGGAGTGAGAAAAACATCACGGGGTGGTGCGCATTGTATGGGTGTGTGTTACATTACATTCACTAGTAGGAGTGAGAAAAACATCACGGGGTGGTGCGCACTGTATGGGTGTGTGTTACATTACATTCACCAGTAGGAGTGAGAAAAACATCACGGGGTGGTGCGCACTGTATGGGTGTGTGTTACATTACATTCACCAGTAGGAGTGAGAAAAACATCACGGGGTGGTGCGCCTTGTATGGGTGTGTGTTACATTGGATTCACCAGTAGGAGTGAGAAAAACATCACGGGGTGGTGCGCCTTGTATGGGTGTGTGTTACATTACATTCACCAGTAGGAGTGAGAAAAACATCACGGGGTGGTGCGCCTTGTATGGGTGTGCGTTACATAAGATTCATTTGTAGGAGTGAGAAAAACATCACGGGGTGGTGCGCCTTGTATGGGTGTGCGTTACATTAGATTCACCAGTAGGAGTGAGAAAAACATCACGGGGTGGTGCGCATTGTATGGGTGTGTGTTACATTAGATTCACCAGTAGGAGTGAGAAAACATCACGGGGTGGTGCGCATTGTATGCGTGTGTGTTACATTAGATTCACCAGTAGGAGTGAGAAAAACATCACGGGGTGGTGCGCATTGTATGGGTGTGTGTTACATTAGATTCACCAGTAGGAGTGAGTAAAACATCACGGGGTGGTGCGCATTGTATGGGTGTGTGTTACATTAGATTCACCAGTAGGAGGGAGAAAAACATCACGGGGTGGTGCGCATTGTATGGGTGTGTGTTACATTAGATTCACTAGTAGGAGGGAGAAAAACATCACGGGGTGGTGCGCACTGTATGGGTGTGTGTTACATTACATTCACTAGTAGGAGTGAGAAAAACATCACGGGGTGGTGAGCACTGTATGAGTGTGTGTTACATTACATTCACTAGTAGGAGGGAGAAAAACATCACGGGGTGGTGCGCACTGTATGGGTGTGTGTTACATTACATTCACTAGTAGGAGTGAGAAAAACATCACGGGGTGGTGAGCACTGTATGGGTGTGTGTCACATTAGATTCACTAGTAGCAGTGAGATAAACATCACGGGGTGGTGCGCACTGTATGGGTTTGTGTTACATTACATTCACTAGCAGCAGTGAGAAAAACATCACGGGGTGGTGCGCATTGCATGGGTGTGTGTTACATTACATTCACTAGTAGGAGTGAGAAAAACATCACGGGGTGGTGCGAATTGCATGGGTGTGTGTTACATTATATTCACTAGTAGGAGTGAGAAAAACATCACGGGGTGGTGCGCATTGCATGGGTGTTTGTTACATTACATTCACTAGTAGCAGTGAGAAAAACATCACGGGGTGGTGCGCATTGTATGGGTGTGTGTTACATTAGATTCACTAGTAGCAGTGAGAAACACATCACGGGGTGGTGCGCCTTGTATGGGTGTGTGTTACATTAGATTCACTAGTAGCAGTGAGAAAAACATCACGGGGTGGTGCGCCTTGTATGGGTGTGTGTTACATTAGATTCACTAGTAGCAGTGAGAAAAACATCACGGGGTGGTGCGCCTTGTATGGGTGTGTGTCACATTAGATTCACTAGTAGGAGTGAGAAAAACATCACGGGGTGGTGCGCCTTGTATGGGTGTGTGTCACATTACGTTCACTAGTAGGAGTGAGAAAAACATCACGGGGTGGTGCGCATTGTATGGGTGTGTGTCACATTACGTTCACTAGTAGGAGGGAGAAAAACATCACGGGGTGGTGCGCACTGTATGGGTGTGTGTTACATTACATTCACTAGTAGGAGTGAGAAAAACATCACGGGGTGGTGCGCATTGCATGGGTGTGTGTCACATTACATTCACTAGTAGGACTGAGAAAAACATCACGGGGTGGTACGCATTGTATGGGTGTGTGTCACATTACATTCACTAGTAGGAGTGAGAAAAACATCACGGGGTGGTGCGCATTGTATGGGTGTGTGTCACATTAGATTCACTAGTAGGAGTGAGAAAATCATCACGGGGTGGTGCGCATTGTATGGGTGTGTGTCACATTAGATTCACTAGTAGGTGTGAGAAAAACATCACGGGGTGGTGCGCATTGTATGGGTGTGTGTCACATTACATTCACTAGTAGGAGTGAGAAAAACATCACGGGGTGGTGCGCATTGTATGGGTGTGTGTCACATTAGATTCACTAGTAGGAGTGAGAAAATCATCTCGGGGTGGTGCGCATTGTATGGGTGTGTGTTACATTAGACTCACGAGTAGGAGTGAGAAAAACATCACGGGGTGGTGCGCATTGTATGGGTGTGTGTTATATTAGATTCACTAGTAGGAGTGAGAAAAACATCACGGGGTGGTGCGCATTGTATGGGTGTGTGTTACATTAGATTCACTAGTAGCAGTGAGAAAAAAATCACGGGGTGTTGCGCATTGTATGGGTGTGTGTTACATTCGATTCACTAGTAGCAGTGAGAAAAACATCACGGGGTGGTGCGCATTGTATGGGTGTGTGTTACATTAGATTCACTAGTAGCAGTGAGAAAAACATCACGGGGTGGTGCGCATTGTATGGGTGTGTGTTACATTAGATTCACTAGTAGCAGTGAGAAAAACATCACGGGGTGGTGCGCATTGTATGGGTGTGTGTCACATTACATTCACTAGTAGGAGTGAGAAAAACATCACGGGGTGGTGCGCATTGTATGGTTGTGTGTCACATTACATTCACTAGTAGGAGTTAGAAAATCTTCACGTGGTGGTGCGCATTGTATGGGTGCGTGTCACATTAGATTCACTAGTAGCAGTGAGAAAAACATCACGGGGTGGTGCGCATTGTATGGGTGTGTGTCACATTAGATTCACTAGTAGCAGTGAGAAAAACATCACGGGGTGGTGCGCATTGTATGGGTGTGTGTCACATTAGATTCACTAGTAGCAGTGAGAAAAACATCACGGGGTGGTGCGCATTGTATGGGTGTGTGTTACATTACATTCACTAGTAGCAGTGAGAAAAACATCACGGGGTGGTGCGCATTGTATGGGTGTGTGTCACATTAGATTCACTAGTAGCAGTGAGAAAAACATCACGGGGTGGTGCGCATTGTATGGGTGTGTGTCACATTAGATTCACTAGTAGCAGTGAGATAAACATCACGGAGTGGTGCGCACTGTATGGGTTTGTGTTACATTACATTCACTAGTAGCAGTGAGAAAAACATCACGGGGTGGTGCGCATTGCATGGGTGTGTGTTACATTACATTCACTAGTAGGAGTGAGAAAAACATCACGGGGTGGTGCGAATTGCATGGGTGTGTGTTACATTATATTCACTAGTAGGAGTGAGAAAAACATCACGGGGTGGTGCGCATTGCATGGGTGTTTGTTACATTACATTCACTAGTAGCAGTGAGAAAAACATCACGGGGTGGTGCGCATTGTATGGGTGTGTGTTACATTAGATTCACTGGTAGCAGTGAGAAACACATCACGGGGTGGTGCGCCTTGTATGGGTGTGTGTTACATTAGATTCACTAGTAGCAGTGAGAAAAACATCACGGGGTGGTGCGCCTTGTATGGGTGTGTGTTACATTAGATTCACTAGTAGCTGTGAGAAAAACATCACGGGGTGGTGCGCCTTGTATGGGTGTGTGTCACATTAGATTCACTAGTAGGAGTGAGAAAAACATCACGGGGTGGTGCGCCTTGTATGGGTGTGTGTCACATTACGTTCACTAGTAGGAGTGAGAAAAACATCACGGGGTGGTGCGCATTGTATGGGTGTGTGTCACATTACATTCACTAGTAGGACTGAGAAAAACATCACGGGGTGGTACGCATTGTATGGGTGTGTGTCACATTACATTCACTAGTAGGAGTGAGAAAAACATCACGGGGTGGTGCGCATTGTATGGGTGTGTGTCACATTAGATTCACTAGTAGGAGTGAGAAAATCATCACGGGGTGGTGCGCATTGTATGGGTGTGTGTCACATTAGATTCACTAGTAGGAGTGAGAAAAACATCACGGGGTGGTGCGCACTGTATGGGTGTGTTTTACATTACATTCACTAGTAGGAGTGAGAAAAACATCACGGGGTGGTGCGCACTGTATGGGTGTGTGTTACATTAGATTCACTAGTAGCAGTGAGAAAAACATCACGGGGTGTTGCCCATTGTATGGGTGTGTGTTACATTAGATTCACTAGTAGCAGTGAGAAAAACATCACGGGGTGGTGCGCATTGTATGGTTGTGTGTCACATTACATTCACTAGTAGGAGTTAGAAAATAATCACGGGGTGGTGCGCATTGTATGGGTGTGTGTCACATTAGATTCACTAGTAGCAGTGAGAAAAACATCACGGGGTGGTGCGCATTGTATGGGTGTGTGTCACATTAGATTCACTAGTAGCAGTGAGAAAAACATCACCGGGTGGTGCGCATTGTATGGGTGTGTGTCACATTAGATTCACTAGTAGCAGTGAGAAAAACATCACGGGGTGGTGCGCACTGTATGGGTGTGTGTTACATTACATTCACCAGTAGGAGGGAGAAAAACATCACGGGGTGGTGCGCACTGTATGGGTGTGTGTTACATTACATTCACTAGTAGGAGTGAGAAAAACATAACGGGGTGGTGCGCACTGTATGGGTGCGTGTTACATTACATTCACTAATAGGAGTGAGAAAAACATCACGGGGTGGTGCGCACTGTATGGGTGTGTGTTACATTACATTCACTAGTAGGAGTGAGAAAAACATCACGGGGTGGTGCGCACTGTATGGGTGTGTGTTACATTACATTCACTAGTAGGAGTGAGAAAAACATCACGGGGTGGTGCGCACTGTATGGGTGTGTGTTACATTACATTCACTAGTAGGAGTGAGAAAAACATCACGGGGTGGTGCGCACTGTACGGGTGTGTGTTACATTACATTCACTAGTAGGAGTGAGAAAAACATCACGGGGTGGTGCGCACTGTATGGGTGCCTGTTACATTACATTCACTAGTAGGAGTGAGATAAACATCACGGGGTGGTGCGCATTGTATGGGTGTGTGTTACATTACATTCACTAGTAGGAGTGAGAAAAACATCACGGGGTGGTGCGCATTGTATGGGTGTGTGTTCCATTACATTCACTAGTAGGAGTGAGAAAAACATCACGGGGTGGTGCGCATTGTATGGGTGTGTGTTACATTACATTCACTAGTAGGAGTGAGAAAAACATCACGGGGTGGTGCGCATTGTATGGGTGTGTGTTACATTACATTCACTAGTAGGAGTGAGAAAAACATCACGGGGTGGTGCGCAGTGTATGGGTGTGTGTTACATTACATTCACCAGTAGGAGTGAGAAAAACATCACGGGGTGGTGCGCACTGTATGGGTGTGTGTTACATTACATTCACCAGTAGGAGTGAGAAAAACATCACGGGGTGGTGCGCCTTGTATGGGTGTGTGTTACATTGGATTCACCAGTAGGAGTGAGAAAAACATCACGGGGTGGTGCGCATTTTATGGCTGTGTGTTACATTGGATTCACCAGTAGGAGTGAGAAAAACATCACGGGGTGGTGCGCCTTGTATGGGTGTGTGTTACATTACATTCACCAGTAGGAGTGAGAAAAACATCACGGGGTGGTGCGCCTTGTATGGGTGTGCGTTACATAAGATTCATTTGTAGGAGTGAGAAAAACATCACGCGGTGGTGCGCCTTGTATGGGTGTGCGTTACATTAGATTCACCAGTAGGAGTGAGAAAAACATCACGGGGTGGTGCGCATTGTATGGGTGTGTGTTACATTAGATTCACCAGTAGGAGTGAGAAAACATCACGGGGTGGTGCGCATTGTATGCGTGTGTGTTACATTAGATTCACCAGTAGGAGTGAGAAAAACATCACGGGGTGGTGCGCATTGTATGGGTGTGTGTTACATTAGATTCACCAGTAGGAGTGAGTAAAACATCACGGGGTGGTGCGCATTGTATGGGTGTGTGTTACATTAGATTCACGAGTAGGAGGGAGAAAAACATCACGGGGTGGTGCGCATTGTATGGGTGTGTGTTACATTAGATTCACTAGTAGGAGGGAGAAAAACATCACCGGGTGGTGCGCACTGTATGGGTGTGTGTTACATTACATTCACTAGTAGGAGTGAGAAAAACATCACGGGGTGGTGCGCATTGTATGGGTGTGTGTCACATTAGATTCACTAGTAGCAGTGAGAAAAACATCACGGGGTGGTGCGCACTGTATGGGTGTTTGTTACATTACATTCACCAGTAGGAGGGAGAAAAACATCACGGGGTGGTGCGCACTGTATGGGTGTGTGTTACATTACATTCACTAGTAGGAGTGAGAAAAACATAACGGGGTGGTGCGCACTGTATGGGTGCGTGTTACATTACATTCACTAGTAGGAGTGAGAAAAACATCACGGGGTGGTGCGCACTGTATGGGTGTGTGTTACATTTCATTCACTAGTAGGAGTGAGAAAAACATAACGGGGTGGTGCGCACTGTATGGGTGTGTGTTACATTACATTCACTAGTAGGAGTGAGAAAAACATCACGGGGTGGTGCGCACTGTATGGGTGTGTGTTACATTACATTCACTAGTAGGAGTGAGAAAAACATCACGGGGTGGTGCGCACTGTACGGGTGTGTGTTACATTACATTCACTAGTAGGAGTGAGAAAAACATCACGGGGTGGTGCGCACTGTATGGGTGCCTGTTACATTACATTCACTAGTAGGAGTGAGATAAACATCACGGGGTGGTGCGCATTGTATGGGTGTGTGTTACATTACATTCACTAGTAGGAGTGAGAAAAACATCACGGGGTGGTGCGCATTGTATGGGTGTGTGTTCCATTACATTCACTAGTAGGAGTGAGAAAAACATCACGGGGTGGTGCGCATTGTATGGGTGTGTGTTACATTACATTCACTAGTAGGAGTGAGAAAAACATCACGGGGTGGTGCGCATTGTATGGGTGTGTGTTACATTACATTCACTAGTAGGAGTGAGAAAAACATCACGGGGTGGTGCGCACTGTATGGGTGTGTGTTACATTACATTCACCAGTAGGAGTGAGAAAAACATCACGGGGTGGTGCGCCTTGTATGGGTGTGTGTTACATTGGATTCACCAGTAGGAGTGAGAAAAACATCACGGGGTGGTGCGCCTTGTATGGGTGTGTGTTACATTACATTCACCAGTAGGAGTGAGAAAAACATCACGGGGTGGTGCGCCTTGTATGGGTGTGCGTTACATAAGATTCATTTGTAGGAGTGAGAAAAACATCACGGGGTGGTGCGCCTTGTATGGGTGTGCGTTACATTAGATTCACCAGTAGGAGTGAGAAAAACATCACGGGGTGGTGCGCATTGTATGGGTGTGTGTTACAATAGATTCACCAGTAGGAGTGAGAAAACATCACGGGGTGGTGCGCATTGTATGCGTGTGTGTTACATTAGATTCACCAGTAGGAGTGAGAAAAACATCACGGGGTGGTGCGCATTGTATGGGTGTGTGTTACATTAGATTCACCAGTAGGAGTGAGTAAAACATCACGGGGTGGTGCGCATTGTATGGGTGTGTGTTACATTAGATTCACCAGTAGGAGGGAGAAAAACATCACGGGGTGGTGCGCATTGTATGGGTGTGTGTTACATTAGATTCACTAGTAGGAGGGAGAAAAACATCATGGGGTGGTGCGCACTGTATGGGTGTGTGTTACATTACATTCACTAGTAGGAGTGAGAAAAACATCACGGGGTGGTGAGCACTGTATGGGTGTGTGTTACATTACATTCACTAGTAGGAGGGAGAAAAACATCACGGGGTGGTGCGCACTGTATGGGTGTGTGTTACATTACATTCACTAGTAGGAGTGAGAAAAACATCACGGGGTGGTGAGCACTGTATGGGTGTGTGTCACATTAGATTCACTAGTAGCAGTGAGATAAACATCACGGGGTGGTGCGCACTGTATGGGTTTGTGTTACATTACATTCACTAGCAGCAGTGAGAAAAACATCACGGGGTGGTGCGCATTGCATGGGTGTGTGTTACATTACATTCACTAGTAGGAGTGAGAAAAACATCACGGGGTGGTGCGAATTGCATGGGTGTGTGTTACATTATATTCACTAGTAGGAGTGAGAAAAACATCACGGGGTGGTGCGCATTGCATGGGTGTTTGTTACATTACATTCACTAGTAGCAGTGAGAAAAACATCACGGGGTGGTGCGCATTGTATGGGTGTGTGTTACATTAGATTCACTAGTAGCAGTGAGAAACACATCACGGGGTGGTGCGCCTTGTATGGGTGTGTGTTACATTAGATTCACTAGTAGCAGTGAGAAAAACATCACGGGGTGGTGCGCCTTGTATGGGTGTGTGTTACATTAGATTCACTAGTAGCAGTGAGAAAAACATCACGGGGTGGTGCGCCTTGTATGGGTGTGTGTCACATTAGATTCACTAGTAGGAGTGAGAAAAACATCACGGGGTGGTGCGCCTTGTATGGGTGTGTGTCACATTACGTTCACTAGTAGGAGTGAGAAAAACATCACGGGGTGGTGCGCATTGTATGGGTGTGTGTCACATTACGTTCACTAGTAGGAGGGAGAAAAACATCACGGGGTGGTGCGCACTGTATGGGTGTGTGTTACATTACATTCACTAGTAGGAGTGAGAAAAACATCACGGGGTGGTGCGCATTGTATGGGTGTGTGTCACATTACATTCACTAGTAGGACTGAGAAAAACATCACGGGGTGGTACGCATTGTATGGGTGTGTGTCACATTACATTCACTAGTAGGAGTGAGAAAAACATCACGGGGTGGTGCGCATTGTATGGGTGTGTGTCACATTAGATTCACTAGTAGGAGTGAGAAAATCATCACGGGGTGGTGCGCATTGTATGGGTGTGTGTCACATTAGATTCACTAGTAGGTGTGAGAAAAACATCACGGGGTGGTGCGCATTGTATGGGTGTGTGTCACATTACATTCACTAGTAGGAGTGAGAAAAACATCACGGGGTGGTGCGCATTGTATGGGTGTGTGTCACATTAGATTCACTAGTAGGAGTGAGAAAATCATCTCGGGGTGGTGCGCATTGTATGGGTGTGTGTCACATTAGATTCACTAGTAGGTGTGAGAAAAACATCACGGGGTGGTGCGCATTGTATGGGTGTGTGTCACATTAGACTCACTACTAGCAGTGAGAAAAACATCACGGGGTGGTGCGCATTGTATGGGTGTGTGTTACATTAGACTCACTAGTAGGAGTGAGAAAAACATCACGGGGTGGTGCGCATTGTATGGGTGTGTGTTACATTAGACTCACGAGTAGGAGTGAGAAAAACATCACGGGGTGGTGCGCATTGTATGGGTGTGTGTTATATTAGATTCACTAGTAGGAGTGAGAAAAACATCACGGGGTGGTGCGCATTGTATGGGTGTGTGTTACATTAGATTCACTAGTAGCAGTGAGAAAAAAATCACGGGGTGTTGCGCATTGTATGGGTGTGTGTTACATTCGATTCACTAGTAGCAGTGAGAAAAACATCACGGGGTGGTGCGCATTGTATGGGTGTGTGTTACATTAGATTCACTAGTAGCAGTGAGAAAAACATCACGGGGTGGTGCGCATTGTATGGGTGTGTGTTACATTAGATTCACTAGTAGCAGTGAGAAAAACATCACGGGGTGGTGCGCATTGTATGGGTGTGTGTCACATTACATTCACTAGTAGGAGTGAGAAAAACATCACGGGGTGGTGCGCATTGTATGGTTGTGTGTCACATTACATTCACTAGTAGGAGTTAGAAAATCTTCACGTGGTGGTGCGCATTGTATGGGTGCGTGTCACATTAGATTCACTAGTAGCAGTGAGAAAAACATCACGGGGTGGTGCGCATTGTATGGGTGTGTGTCACATTAGATTCACTAGTAGCAGTGAGAAAAACATCACGGGGTGGTGCGCATTGTATGGGTGTGTGTCACATTAGATTCACTAGTAGCAGTGAGAAAAACATCACGGGGTGGTGCGCATTGTATGGGTGTGTGTTACATTACATTCACTAGTAGCAGTGAGAAAAACATCACGGGGTGGTGCGCATTGTATGGGTGTGTGTCACATTAGATTCACTAGTAGCAGTGAGAAAAACATCACGGGGTGGTGCGCATTGTATGGGTGTGTGTCACATTAGATTCACTAGTAGCAGTGAGATAAACATCACGGGGTGGTGCGCACTGTATGGGTTTGTGTTACATTACATTCACTAGTAGCAGTGAGAAAAACATCACGGGGTGGTGCGCATTGCATGGGTGTGTGTTACATTACATTCACTAGTAGGAGTGAGAAAAACATCACGGGGTGGTGCGAATTGCATGGGTGTGTGTTACATTATATTCACTAGTAGGAGTGAGAAAAACATCACGGGGTGGTGCGCATTGCATGGGTGTTTGTTACATTACATTCACTAGTAGCAGTGAGAAAAACATCACGGGGTGGTGCGCATTGTATGGGTGTGTGTTACATTAGATTCACTGGTAGCAGTGAGAAACACATCACGGGGTGGTGCGCCTTGTATGGGTGTGTGTTACATTAGATTCACTAGTAGCAGTGAGAAAAACATCACGGGGTGGTGCGCCTTGTATGGGTGTGTGTTACATTAGATTCACTAGTAGCTGTGAGAAAAACATCAAGGGGTGGTGCGCCTTGTATGGGTGTGTGTCACATTAGATTCACTAGTAGGAGTGAGAAAAACATCACGGGGTGGTGCGCCTTGTATGGGTGTGTGTCACATTACGTTCACTAGTAGGAGTGAGAAAAACATCACGGGGTGGTGCGCATTGTATGGGTGTGTGTCACATTACATTCACTAGTAGGACTGAGAAAAACATCACGGGGTGGTACGCATTGTATGGGTGTGTGTCACATTACATTCACTAGTAGGAGTGAGAAAAACATCACGGGGTGGTGCGCATTGTATGGGTGTGTGTCACATTAGATTCACTAGTAGGAGTGAGAAAATCATCACGGGGTGGTGCGCATTGTATGGGTGTGTGTCACATTAGATTCACTAGTAGGAGTGAGAAAAACATCACGGGGTGGTGCGCATTGTATGGGTGTGTGTCACATTACATTCACTAGTAGGAGTGAGAAAAACATCACGGGGTGGTGCGCATTGTATGGTTGTGTGTCACATTACATTCACTAGTAGGAGTTAGAAAATCATCACGTGGTGGCGCGCATTGTATGGGTGCGTGTCACATTAGATTCACTAGTAGCAGTGAGAAAAACATCACGGGGTGGTGCGCATTGTATGGGTGTGTGTCACATTAGATTCACTAGTAGCAGTGAGAAAAACATCACGGGGTGGTTCGCATTGTATGGGTGTGTGTCACATTAGATTCACTAGTAGCAGTGAGAAAAACATCACGGGGTGGTGCGCATTGTATGGGTGTGTGTTACATTACATTCACTAGTAGCAGTGAGAAAAACATCACGGGGTGGTGCGCATTGTATGGGTGTGTGTCACATTAGATTCACTAGTAGCAGTGAGAAAAACATCACGGGGTGGTGCGCATTGTATGGGTGTGTGTCACATTAGATTCACTAGTAGCAGTGAGATAAACATCACGGGGTGGTGCGCACTGTATGGGTTTGTGTTACATTACATTCACTAGTAGCAGTGAGAAAAACATCACGGGGTGGTGCGCATTGCATGGGTGTGTGTTACATTACATTCACTAGTAGGAGTGAGAAAAACATCACGGGGTGGTGCGAATTGCATGGGTGTGTGTTACATTATATTCACTAGTAGGAGTGAGAAAAACATCACGGGGTGGTGCGCATTGCATGGGTGTTTGTTACATTACATTCACTAGTAGCAGTGAGAAAAACATCACGGGGTGGTGCGCATTGTATGGGTGTGTGTTACATTAGATTCACTAGTAGCAGTGAGAAACACATCACGGGGTGGTGCGCCTTGTATGGGTGTGTGTTACATTAGATTCACTAGTAGCAGTGAGAAAAACATCACGGGGTGGTGCGCCTTGTATGGGTGTGTGTTACATTAGATTCACTAGTAGCAGTGAGAAAAACATCACGGGGTGGTGCGCCTTGTATGGGTGTGTGTCACATTAGATTCACTAGTAGGAGTGAGAAAAACATCACGGGGTGGTGCGCCTTGTATGGGTGTGTGTCACATTACGTTCACTAGTAGGAGTGAGAAAAACATCACGGGGTGGTGCGCATTGTATGGGTGTGTGTCATATTACATTCACTAGTAGGACTGAGAAAAACATCACGGGGTGGTACGCATTGTATGGGTGTGTGTCACATTACATTCACTAGTAGGAGTGAGAAAAACATCACGGGGTGGTGCGCATTGTATGGGTGTGTGTCACATTAGATTCACTAGTAGGAGTGAGAAAATCATCACGGGGTGGTGCGCATTGTATGGGTGTGTGTCACATTACGTTCACTAGTAGGAGTGAGAAAAACATCACGGGGTGGTGCGCATTGTATGGGTGTGTGTCACATTACATTCACTAGTAGGACTGAGAAAAACATCACGGGGTGGTACGCATTGTATGGGTGTGTGTCACATTACATTCACTAGTAGGAGTGAGAAAAACATCACGGGGTGGTGCGCATTGTATGGGTGTGTGTCACATTAGATTCACTAGTAGGAGTGAGAAAATCATCACGGGGTGGTGCGCATTGTATGGGTGTGTGTCACATTAGATTCACTAGTAGGTGTGAGAAAAACATCACGGGGTGGTGCGCATTGTATGGGTGTGTGTCACATTACATTCACTAGTAGGAGTGAGAAAAACATCACGGGGTGGTGCGCATTGTATGGGTGTGTGTCACATTAGATTCACTAGTAGGAGTGAGAAAATCATCTCGGGGTGGTGCGCATTGTATGGGTGTGTGTCACATTAGATTCACTAGTAGGTGTGAGAAAAACATCACGGGGTGGTGCGCATTGTATGGGTGTGTGTCACATTAGACTCACTACTAGCAGTGAGAAAAACATCACGGGGTGGTGCGCATTGTATGGGTGTGTGTCACATTAGACTCACTAGTAGGAGTGAGAAAAACATCACGGGGTGGTGCGCATTGTATGGGTGTGTGTTACATTAGACTCACTAGTAGGAGTGAGAAAAACATCACGGGGTGGTGCGCATTGTATGGGTGTGTGTTATATTAGATTCACTAGTAGGAGTGAGAAAAACATCACGGGGTGGTGCGCATGTATGGGTGTGTGTTACATTAGATTCACTAGTAGCAGTGAGAAAAAAATCACGGGGTGTTGCGCATTGTATGGGTGTGTGTTACATTCGATTCACTAGTAGCAGTGAGAAAAACATCACGGGGTGGTGCGCATTGTATGGGTGTGTGTTACATTAGATTCACTAGTAGCAGTGAGAAAAACATCACGGGGTGTTGCGCATTGTATGGGTGTGTGTTACATTAGATTCACTAGTAGCAGTGAGAAAAACATCACGGGGTGGTGCGCATTGTATGGGTGTGTGTCACATTACATTCACTAGTAGGAGTGAGAAAAACATCACGGGGTGGTGCGCATTGTATGGTTGTGTGTCACATTACATTCACTAGTAGGAGTTCGAAAATCATCACGTGGTGGTGCGCATTGTATGGGTGTGTGTCACATTAGATTCACTAGTAGCAGTGAGAAAAACATCACGGGGTGGTGCGCATTGTATGGGTGTGTGTCACATTAGATTCACTAGTAGCAGTGAGAAAAACATCACGGGGTGGTGCGCATTGTATGGGTGTGTGTCACATTAGATTCACTAGTAGCAGTGAGATAAACATCACGGGGTGGTGCGCACTGTATGGGTTTGTGTTACATTACATTCACTAGTAGGAGTGAGAAAAAGATCACGGGGTGGTGCGCACTGTATGGGTGTGTGTTACATTACATTCACTAGTAGGAGTGAGAAAAACATCACGAATGGTGCGCATTGTATGGGTGTGTGTTACATTACATTCACTAGTAGGAGTGAGAAAAACACCACGGGGTGGTGCGCACTGTATGGGTGTGTGTTACATTACATTCACTAGTAGGAGTGAGTTAAGCATCACGGGGTGGTGCGCACTGTATGGGTGTGTGTTACATTACATTCACTAGTAGGAGTGAGAAAAACATCACGGGGTGGTGCGCATTGTATGGGTGTGTGTTACATTACATTCACTAGTAGGAGTAAGAAAAACATCACGGGGTGGTGCGCACTGTATGGGTGTGTGTTACATTACATTCACCAGTAGGAGTGAGAAAAACATCACGGGGTGGTGCGCACTGTATGGGTGTGTGTTACATTACATTCACCAGTAGGAGTGAGAAAAACATCACGGGGTGGTGCGCCTTGTATGGGTGTGTGTTACATTACATTCACCAGTAGGAGTGAGAAAAACATCACGGGGTGGTGCGCCTTGTATGGGTGTGTGTTACATTACATTCACCAGTAGGAGTGAGAAAAACATCACGGGGTGGTGTGCCTTGTATGGGTGTGTGTTACATTAGATTCACCAGTAGGAGTGAGAAAAACATCACGGGGTGGTGCGCATTGTATGGCTGTGTGTTACATTGGATTCACCAGTAGGAGTGAGAAAAACATCACGGGGTGGTGCGCCTTGTATGGGTGTGTGTTACATTACATTCACCAGTAGGAGTGAGAAAAACATCACGGGGTGGTGCGCCTTGTATGGGTGTGTGTTACATTAGATTCATTTATAGGAGTGAGAAAAACATCACGGGGTGGTGCGCCTTGTATGGGTGTGTGTTACATTAGATTCACCAGTAGGAGTGAGAAAAACATCACGGGGTGGTGCGCATTGTATGGGTGTGTGTTAAATTAGATTCACCAGTAGGAGTGAGAAAAACATCACGGGGTGGTGCGCATTCTATGGGTGTGTGTTACATTCCATTCACCAGTAGGAGTGAGAAAAACATCACGGGGTGGTGCGCATTGTATGGGTGTGTGTTACATTAGATTCACCAGTAGGAGTGAGAAAAACATCACGGGGTGGTGCGCATTGTATGGGTGTGTGTTACATTAGATTCACCAGTAGGAGTGAGAAAAACATCACGGGGTGGTGCGCATTGTATGGGTGTGTGTTACATTAGATTCACCAGTAGGAGGGAGAAAAACATCACGGGGTGGTGCGCATTGTATGGGTGTGTGTTACATTAGATTCACCAGTAGAAGGGAGAAAAACATCACGGGGTGGTGCGCACTGTATGGGTGTGTGTTACATTACATTCACTAGTAGGAGGGAGAAAAACATCACGGGGTGGTGCGCACTGTATGGGTGTGTGTTACATTACATTCACTAGTAGGAGTGAGAAAAACATAACGGGGTGGTGCGCACTGTATGGGTGTGTGTAACATTACATTCACTAGTAGGAGTGAGAAAAACATCACGGGGTGGTGCGCACTGTATGGGTGTGTGTTACATTACATTCACTAGTAGGAGTGAGAAAAACATCACGGGGTGGTGCGCACTGTATGGGTGTGTTTTACATTACATTCACTAGTAGGAGTGAGAAAAACATCACGGGGTGGTGCGCACTGTATGGGTGTGTGTTACATTAGATTCACTAGTAGCAGTGAGAAAAACATCACGGGGTGTTGCCCATTGTATGGGTGTGTGTTACATTAGATTCACTAGTAGCAGTGAGAAAAACATCACGGGGTGGTGCGCATTGTATGGGTGTGTGTCACATTACATTCACTAGTAGGAATGAGAAAAACATCACGGGGTGGTGCGCATTGTATGGTTGTGTGTCACATTACATTCACTAGTAGGAGTTAGAAAATAATCACGGGGTGGTGCGCATTGTATGGGTGTGTGTCACATTAGATTCACTAGTAGCAGTGAGAAAAACATCACGGGGTGGTGCGCATTGTATGGGTGTGTGTCACATTAGATTCACTAGTAGCAGTGAGAAAAACATCACCGGGTGGTGCGCATTGTATGGGTGTGTGTCACATTAGATTCACTAGTAGCAGTGAGAAAAACATCACGGGGTGGTGCGCACTGTATGGGTGTGTGTTACATTACATTCACCAGTAGGAGGGAGAAAAACATCACGGGGTGGTGCGCACTGTATGGGTGTGTGTTACATTACATTCACTAGTAGGAGTGAGAAAAACATAACGGGGTGGTGCGCACTGTATGGGTGCGTGTTACATTACATTCACTAATAGGAGTGAGAAAAACATCACGGGGTGGTGCGCACTGTATGGGTGTGTGTTACATTACATTCACTAGTAGGAGTGAGAAAAACATCACGGGGTGGTGCGCACTGTATGGGTGTGTGTTACATTACATTCACTAGTAGGAGTGAGAAAAACATCACGGGGTGGTGCGCACTGTATGGGTGTGTGTTACATTACATTCACTAGTAGGAGTGAGAAAAACATCACGGGGTGGTGCGCACTGTACGGGTGTGTGTTACATTACATTCACTAGTAGGAGTGAGAAAAACATCACGGGGTGGTGCGCACTGTATGGGTGCCTGTTACATTACATTCACTAGTAGGAGTGAGATAAACATCACGGGGTGGTGCGCATTGTATGGGTGTGTGTTACATTACATTCACTAGTAGGAGTGAGAAAAACATCACGGGGTGGTGCGCATTGTATGGGTGTGTGTTCCATTACATTCACTAGTAGGAGTGAGAAAAACATCACGGGGTGGTGCGCATTGTATGGGTGTGTGTTACATTACATTCACTAGTAGGAGTGAGAAAAACATCACGGGGTGGTGCGCATTGTATGGGTGTGTGTTACATTACATTCACTAGTAGGAGTGAGAAAAACATCACGGGGTGGTGCGCAGTGTATGGGTGTGTGTTACATTACATTCACCAGTAGGAGTGAGAAAAACATCACGGGGTGGTGCGCACTGTATGGGTGTGTGTTACATTACATTCACCAGTAGGAGTGAGAAAAACATCACGGGGTGGTGCGCCTTGTATGGGTGTGTGTTACATTGGATTCACCAGTAGGAGTGAGAAAAACATCACGGGGTGGTGCGCATTTTATGGCTGTGTGTTACATTGGATTCACCAGTAGGAGTGAGAAAAACATCACGGGGTGGTGCGCCTTGTATGGGTGTGTGTTACATTACATTCACCAGTAGGAGTGAGAAAAACATCACGGGGTGGTGCGCCTTGTATGGGTGTGCGTTACATAAGATTCATTTGTAGGAGTGAGAAAAACATCACGCGGTGGTGCGCCTTGTATGGGTGTGCGTTACATTAGATTCACCAGTAGGAGTGAGAAAAACATCACGGGGTGGTGCGCATTGTATGGGTGTGTGTTACATTAGATTCACCAGTAGGAGTGAGAAAACATCACGGGGTGGTGCGCATTGTATGCGTGTGTGTTACATTAGATTCACCAGTAGGAGTGAGAAAAACATCACGGGGTGGTGCGCATTGTATGGGTGTGTGTTACATTAGATTCACCAGTAGGAGTGAGTAAAACATCACGGGGTGGTGCGCATTGTATGGGTGTGTGTTACATTAGATTCACGAGTAGGAGGGAGAAAAACATCACGGGGTGGTGCGCATTGTATGGGTGTGTGTTACATTAGATTCACTAGTAGGAGGGAGAAAAACATCACCGGGTGGTGCGCACTGTATGGGTGTGTGTTACATTACATTCACTAGTAGGAGTGAGAAAAACATCACGGGGTGGTGCGCATTGTATGGGTGTGTGTCACATTAGATTCACTAGTAGCAGTGAGAAAAACATCACGGGGTGGTGCGCACTGTATGGGTGTGTGTTACATTACATTCACCAGTAGGAGGGAGAAAAACATCACGGGGTGGTGCGCACTGTATGGGTGTGTGTTACATTACATTCACTAGTAGGAGTGAGAAAAACATAACGGGGTGGTGCGCACTGTATGGGTGCGTGTTACATTACATTCACTAGTAGGAGTGAGAAAAACATCACGGGGTGGTGCGCACTGTATGGGTGTGTGTTACATTACATTCACTAGTAGGAGTGAGAAAAACATCACGGGGTGGTGCGCACTGTATGGGTGTGTGTTACATTACATTCACTAGTAGGAGTGAGAAAAACATCACGTGGTGGTGCGCACTGTATGGGTGTGTGTTACATTACATTCACTAGTAGGAGTGAGAAAAACATCACGGGGTGGTGCGCACTGTACGGGTGTGTGTTACATTACATTCACTAGTAGGAGTGAGAAAAACATCACGGGGTGGTGCGCACTGTATGGGTGCCTGTTACATTACATTCACTAGTAGGAGTGAGATAAACATCACGGGGTGGTGCGCATTGTATGTGTGTGTGTTACATTACATTCACTAGTAGGAGTGAGAAAAACATCACGGGGTGGTGCGCATTGTATGGGTGTGTGTTCCATTACATTCACTAGTAGGAGTGAGAAAAACATCACGGGGTGGTGCGCATTGTATGGGTGTGTGTTACATTACATTCACTAGTAGGAGTGAGAAAAACATCACGGGGTGGTGCGCATTGTATGGGTGTGTGTTACATTACATTCACTAGTAGGAGTGAGAAAAACATCACGGGGTGGTGCGCACTGTATGGGTGTGTGTTACATTACATTCACCAGTAGGAGTGAGAAAACCATCACGGGGTGGTGCGCACTGTATGGGTGTGTGTTACATTACATTCACCAGTAGGAGTGAGAAAAACATCACGGGGTGGTGCGCCTTGTATGGGTGTGTGTTACATTGGATTCACCAGTAGGAGTGAGAAAAACATCACGGGGTGGTGCGCCTTGTATGGGTGTGTGTTACATTACATTCACCAGTAGGAGTGAGAAAAACATCACGGGGTGGTGCGCCTTGTATGGGTGTGCGTTACATAAGATTCATTTGTAGGAGTGAGAAAAACATCACGGGGTGGTGCGCCTTGTATGGGTGTGCGTTACATTAGATTCACCAGTAGGAGTGAGAAAAACATCACGGGGTGGTGCGCATTGTATGGGTGTGTGTTACATTAGATTCACCAGTAGGAGGGAGAAAAACATCACGGGGTGGTGCGCATTGTATGGGTGTGTGTTACATTAGATTCACCAGTAGAAGGGAGAAAAACATCACGGGGTGGTGCGCACTGTATGGGTGTGTGTTACATTACATTCACTAGTAGGAGGGAGAAAAACATCACGGGGTGGTGCGCACTGTATGGGTGTGTGTTACATTACATTCACTAGTAGGAGTGAGAAAAACATAACGGGGTGGTGCGCACTGTATGGGTGTGTGTAACATTACATACACTAGTAGGAGTGAGAAAAACATCACGGGGTGGTGCGCACTGTATGGGTGTGTGTTACATTACATTCACTAGTAGGAGTGAGAAAAACATCACGGGGTGGTGCGCACTGTATGGGTGTGTTTTACATTACATTCACTAGTAGGAGTGAGAAAAACATCACGGGGTGGTGCGCACTGTATGGGTGTGTGTTACATTAGATTCACTAGTAGCAGTGAGAAAAACATCACGGGGTGTTGCCCATTGTATGGGTGTGTGTTACATTAGATTCACTAGTAGCAGTGAGAAAAACATCACGGGGTGGTGCGCATTGTATGGGTGTGTCACATTACATTCACTAGTAGGAATGAGAAAAACATCACGGGGTGGTGCGCATTGTATGGTTGTGTGTCACATTACATTCACTAGTAGGAGTTAGAAAATAATCACGGGGTGGTGCGCATTGTATGGGTGTGTGTCACATTAGATTCACTAGTAGCAGTGAGAAAAACATCACGGGGTGGTGCGCATTGTATGGGTGTGTGTCACATTAGATTCACTAGTAGCAGTGAGAAAAACATCACCGGGTGGTGCGCATTGTATGGGTGTGTGTCACATTAGATTCACTAGTAGCAGTGAGAAAAACATCACGGGGTGGTGCGCACTGTATGGGTGTGTGTTACATTACATTCACCAGTAGGAGGGAGAAAAACATCACGGGGTGGTGCGCACTGTATGGGTGTGTGTTACATTACATTCACTAGTAGGAGTGAGAAAAACATAACGGGGTGGTGCGCACTGTATGGGTGCGTGTTACATTACATTCACTAATAGGAGTGAGAAAAACATCACGGGGTGGTGCGCACTGTATGGGTGTGTGTTACATTACATTCACTAGTAGGAGTGAGAAAAACATCACGGGGTGGTGCGCACTGTATGGGTGTGTGTTACATTACATTCACTAGTAGGAGTGAGAAAAACATCACGGGGTGGTGCGCACTGTATGGGTGTGTGTTACATTACATTCACTAGTAGGAGTGAGAAAAACATCACGGGGTGGTGCGCACTGTACGGGTGTGTGTTACATTACATTCACTAGTAGGAGTGAGAAAAACATCACGGGGTGGTGCGCACTGTATGGGTGCCTGTTACATTACATTCACTAGTAGGAGTGAGATAAACATCACGGGGTGGTGCGCATTGTATGGGTGTGTGTTACATTACATTCACTAGTAGGAGTGAGAAAAACATCACGGGGTGGTGCGCATTGTATGGGTGTGTGTTCCATTACATTCACTAGTAGGAGTGAGAAAAACATCACGGGGTGGTGCGCATTGTATGGGTGTGTGTTACATTACATTCACTAGTAGGAGTGAGAAAAACATCACGGGGTGGTGCGCATTGTATGGGTGTGTGTTACATTACATTCACTAGTAGGAGTGAGAAAAACATCACGGGGTGGTGCGCAGTGTATGGGTGTGTGTTACATTACATTCACCAGTAGGAGTGAGAAAAACATCACGGGGTGGTGCGCACTGTATGGGTGTGTGTTACATTACATTCACTAGTAGGAGTGAGAAAAACATCACGGGGTGGTGCGCCTTGTATGGGTGTGTGTTACATTGGATTCACCAGTAGGAGTGAGAAAAACATCACGGGGTGGTGCGCATTTTATGGCTGTGTGTTACATTGGATTCACCAGTAGGAGTGAGAAAAACATCACGGGGTGGTGCGCCTTGTATGGGTGTGTGTTACATTACATTCACCAGTAGGAGTGAGAAAAACATCACGGGGTGGTGCGCCTTGTATGGGTGTGCGTTACATAAGATTCATTTGTAGGAGTGAGAAAAACATCACGCGGTGGTGCGCCTTGTATGGGTGTGCGTTACATTAGATTCACCAGTAGGAGTGAGAAAAACATCACGGGGTGGTGCGCATTGTATGGGTGTGTGTTACATTAGATTCACCAGTAGGAGTGAGAAAACATCACGGGGTGGTGCGCATTGTATGCGTGTGTGTTACATTAGATTCACCAGTAGGAGTGAGAAAAACATCACGGGGTGGTGCGCATTGTATGGGTGTGTGTTACATTAGATTCACCAGTAGGAGTGAGTAAAACATCACGGGGTGGTGCGCATTGTATGGGTGTGTGTTACATTAGATTCACGAGTAGGAGGGAGAAAAACATCACGGGGTGGTGCGCATTGTATGGGTGTGTGTTACATTAGATTCACTAGTAGGAGGGAGAAAAACATCACCGGGTGGTGCGCACTGTATGGGTGTGTGTTACATTACATTCACTAGTAGGAGTGAGAAAAACATCACGGGGTGGTGCGCATTGTATGGGTGTGTGTCACATTAGATTCACTAGTAGCAGTGAGAAAAACATCACGGGGTGGTGCGCACTGTATGGGTGTGTGTTACATTACATTCACCAGTAGGAGGGAGAAAAACATCACGGGGTGGTGCGCACTGTATGGGTGTGTGTTACATTACATTCACTAGTAGGAGTGAGAAAAACATAACGGGGTGGTGCGCACTGTATGGGTGCGTGTTACATTACATTCACTAGTAGGAGTGAGAAAAACATCACGGGGTGGTGCGCACTGTATGGGTGTGTGTTACATTACATTCACTAGTAGGAGTGAGAAAAACATCACGGGGTGGTGCGCACTGTATGGGTGTGTGTTACATTACATTCACTAGTAGGAGTGAGAAAAACATCACGTGGTGGTGCGCACTGTATGGGTGTGTGTTACATTACATTCACTAGTAGGAGTGAGAAAAACATCACGGGGTGGTGCGCACTGTACGGGTGTGTGTTACATTACATTCACTAGTAGGAGTGAGAAAAACATCACGGGGTGGTGCGCACTGTATGGGTGCCTGTTACATTACATTCACTAGTAGGAGTGAGATAAACATCACGGGGTGGTGCGCATTGTATGTGTGTGTGTTACATTACATTCACTAGTAGGAGTGAGAAAAACATCACGGGGTGGTGCGCATTGTATGGGTGTGTGTTCCATTACATTCACTAGTAGGAGTGAGAAAAACATCACGGGGTGGTGCGCATTGTATGGGTGTGTGTTACATTACATTCACTAGTAGGAGTGAGAAAAACATCACGGGGTGGTGCGCATTGTATGGGTGTGTGTTACATTACATTCACTAGTAGGAGTGAGAAAAACATCACGGGGTGGTGCGCACTGTATGGGTGTGTGTTACATTACATTCACCAGTAGGAGTGAGAAAACCATCACGGGGTGGTGCGCACTGTATGGGTGTGTGTTACATTACATTCACCAGTAGGAGTGAGAAAAACATCACGGGGTGGTGCGCCTTGTATGGGTGTGTGTTACATTGGATTCACCAGTAGGAGTGAGAAAAACATCACGGGGTGGTGCGCCTTGTATGGGTGTGTGTTACATTACATTCACCAGTAGGAGTGAGAAAAACATCACGGGGTGGTGCGCCTTGTATGGGTGTGCGTTACATAAGATTCATTTGTAGGAGTGAGAAAAACATCACGGGGTGGTGCGCCTTGTATGGGTGTGCGTTACATTAGATTCACCAGTAGGAGTGAGAAAAACATCACGGGGTGGTGCGCATTGTATGGGTGTGTGTTACATTAGATTCACCAGTAGGAGTGAGAAAACATCACGGGGTGGTGCGCATTGTATGCGTGTGTGTTACATTAGATTCACCAGTAGGAGTGAGAAAAACATCACGGGGTGGTGCGCATTGTATGGGTGTGTGTTACATTAGATTCACCAGTAGGAGTGAGTAAAACATCACGGGGTGGTGCGCATTGTATGGGTGTGTGTTACATTAGATTCACCAGTAGGAGGGAGAAAAACATCACGGGGTGGTGCGCATTGTATGGGTGTGTGTTACATTAGATTCACTAGTAGGAGGGAGAAAAACATCACGGGGTGGTGCGCACTGTATGGGTGTGTGTTACATTACATTCACTAGTAGGAGTGAGAAAAACATCACGGGGTGGTGAGCACTGTATGGGTGTGTGTTACATTACATTCACTAGTAGGAGGGAGAAAAACATCACGGGGTGGTGCGCACTGTATGGGTGTGTGTTACATTACATTCACTAGTAGGAGTGAGAAAAACATCACGGGGTGGTGAGCACTGTATGGGTGTGTGTCACATTAGATTCACTAGTAGCAGTGAGATAAACATCACGGGGTGGTGCGCACTGTATGGGTTTGTGTTACATTACATTCACTAGTAGCAGTGAGAAAAACATCACGGGGTGGTGCGCATTGCATGGGTGTGTGTTACATTACATTCACTAGTAGGAGTGAGAAAAACATCACGGGGTGGTGCGAATTGCATGGGTGTGTGTTACATTATATTCACTAGTAGGAGTGAGAAAAACATCACGGGGTGGTGCGCATTGCATGGGTGTTTGTTACATTACATTCACTAGTAGCAGTGAGAAAAACATCACGGGGTGGTGCGCATTGTATGGGTGTGTGTTACATTAGATTCACTAGTAGCAGTGAGAAACACATCACGGGGTGGTGCGCCTTGTATGGGTGTGTGTTACATTAGATTCACTAGTAGCAGTGAGAAAAACATCACGGGGTGGTGCGCCTTGTATGGGTGTGTGTTACATTAGATTCACTAGTAGCAGTGAGAAAAACATCACGGGGTGGTGCGCCTTGTATGGGTGTGTGTCACATTAGATTCACTAGTAGGAGTGAGAAAAACATCACGGGGTGGTGCGCCTTGTATGGGTGTGTGTCACATTACGTTCACTAGTAGGAGTGAGAAAAACATCACGGGGTGGTGCGCATTGTATGGGTGTGTGTCACATTACGTTCACTAGTAGGACTGAGAAAAACATCACGGGGTGGTACGCATTGTATGGGTGTGTGTCACATTACATTCACTAGTAGGAGTGAGAAAAACATCACGGGGTGGTGCGCATTGTATGGGTGTGTGTCACATTAGATTCACTAGTAGGAGTGAGAAAATCATCACGGGGTGGTGCGCATTGTATGGGTGTGTGTCACATTACGTTCACTAGTAGGAGTGAGAAAAACATCACGGGGTGGTGCGCATTGTATGGGTGTGTGTCACATTACATTCACTAGTAGGACTGAGAAAAACATCACGGGGTGGTACGCATTGTATGGGTGTGTGTCACATTACATTCACTAGTAGGAGTGAGAAAAACATCACGGGGTGGTGCGCATTGTATGGGTGTGTGTCACATTAGATTCACTAGTAGGAGTGAGAAAATCATCACGGGGTGGTGCGCATTGTATGGGTGTGTGTCACATTAGATTCACTAGTAGGTGTGAGAAAAACATCACGGGGTGGTGCGCATTGTATGGGTGTGTGTCACATTACATTCACTAGTAGGAGTGAGAAAAACATCACGGGGTGGTGCGCATTGTATGGGTGTGTGTCACATTAGATTCACTAGTAGGAGTGAGAAAATCATCTCGGGGTGGTGCGCATTGTATGGGTGTGTGTCACATTAGATTCACTAGTAGGTGTGAGAAAAACATCACGGGGTGGTGCGCATTGTATGGGTGTGTGTCACATTAGACTCACTACTAGCAGTGAGAAAAACATCACGGGGTGGTGCGCATTGTATGGGTGTGTGTTACATTAGACTCACTAGTAGGAGTGAGAAAAACATCACGGGGTGGTGCGCATTGTATGGGTGTGTGTTACATTAGACTCACGAGTAGGAGTGAGAAAAACATCACGGGGTGGTGCGCATTGTATGGGTGTGTGTTATATTAGATTCACTAGTAGGAGTGAGAAAAACATCACGGGGTGGTGCGCATTGTATGGGTGTGTGTTACATTAGATTCACTAGTAGCAGTGAGAAAAAAATCACGGGGTGTTGCGCATTGTATGGGTGTGTGTTACATTCGATTCACTAGTAGCAGTGAGAAAAACATCACGGGGTGGTGCGCATTGTATGGGTGTGTGTTACATTAGATTCACTAGTAGCAGTGAGAAAAACATCACGGGGTGGTGCGCATTGTATGGGTGTGTGTTACATTACATTCACTAGTAGGAGTGAGAAAAACATCACGGGGTGGTGCGCACTGTATGGGTGCCTGTTACATTACATTCACTAGTAGGAGTGAGATAAACATCACGGGGTGGTGCGCATTGTATGGGTGTGTGTTACATTACATTCACTAGTAGGAGTGATAAAAACATCACGGGGTGGTGCGCATTGTATGGGTGTGTGTTCCATTACATTCACTAGTAGGAGTGAGAAAAACATCACGGGGTGGTGCGCATTGTATGGGTGTGTGTTACATTACATTCACTAGTAGGAGTGAGAAAAACATCACGGGGTGGTGCGCATTGTATGGGTGTGTGTTACATTACATTCACTAGTAGGAGTGAGAAAAACATCACGGGGTGGTGCGCACTGTATGGGTGTGTGTTACATTACATTCACCAGTAGGAGTGAGAAAAACATCACGGGGTGGTGCGCACTGTATGGGTGTGTGTTACATTACATTCACCAGTAGGAGTGAGAAAAACATCACGGGGTGGTGCGCCTTGTATGGGTGTGTGTTACATTGGATTCACCAGTAGGAGTGAGAAAAACATCACGGGGTGGTGCGCCTTGTATGGGTGTGTGTTACATTACATTCACCAGTAGGAGTGAGAAAAACATCACGGGGTGGTGCGCCTTGTATGGGTGTGCGTTACATAAGATTCATTTGTAGGAGTGAGAAAAACATCACGGGGTGGTGCGCCTTGTATGGGTGTGCGTTACATTAGATTCACCAGTAGGAGTGAGAAAAACATCACGGGGTGGTGCGCATTGTATGGGTGTGTGTTACATTAGATTCACCAGTAGGAGTGAGAAAACATCACGGGGTGGTGCGCATTGTATGCGTGTGTGTTACATTAGATTCACCAGTAGGAGTGAGAAAAACATCACGGGGTGGTGCGCATTGTATGGGTGTGTAGTTACATTAGATTCACCAGTAGGAGTGAGTAAAACATCACGGGGTGGTGCGCATTGTATGGGTGTGTGTTACATTAGATTCACCAGTAGGAGGGAGAAAAACATCACGGGGTGGTGCGCATTGTATGGGTGTGTGTTACATTAGATTCACTAGTAGGAGGGAGAAAAACATCACGGGGTGGTGCGCACTGTATGGGTGTGTGTTACATTACATTCACTAGTAGGAGTGAGAAAAACATCACGGGGTGGTGAGCACTGTATGGGTGTGTGTTACATTACATTCACTAGTAGGAGGGAGAAAAACATCACGGGGTGGTGCGCACTGTATGGGTGTGTGTTACATTACATTCACTAGTAGGAGTGAGAAAAACATCACGGGGTGGTGAGCACTGTATGGGTGTGTGTCACATTAGATTCACTAGTAGCAGTGAGATAAACATCACGGGGTGGTGCGCACTGTATGGGTTTGTGTTACATTACATTCACTAGTAGCAGTGAGAAAAACATCACGGGGTGGTGCGCATTGCATGGGTGTGTGTTACATTACATTCACTAGTAGGAGTGAGAAAAACATCACGGGGTGGTGCGAATTGCATGGGTGTGTGTTACATTATATTCACTAGTAGGAGTGAGAAAAACATCACGGGGTGGTGCGCATTGCATGGGTGTTTGTTACATTACATTCACTAGTAGCAGTGAGAAAAACATCACGGGGTGGTGCGCATTGTATGGGTGTGTGTTACATTAGATTCACTAGTAGCAGTGAGAAACACATCACGGGGTGGTGCGCCTTGTATGGGTGTGTGTTACATTAGATTCACTAGTAGCAGTGAGAAAAACATCACGGGGTGGTGCGCCTTGTATGGGTGTGTGTTACATTAGATTCACTAGTAGCAGTGAGAAAAACATCACGGGGTGGTGCGCCTTGTATGGGTGTGTGTCACATTAGATTCACTAGTAGGAGTGAGAAAAACATCACGGGGTGGTGCGCCTTGTATGGGTGTGTGTCACATTACGTTCACTAGTAGGAGTGAGAAAAACATCACGGGGTGGTGCGCATTGTATGGGTGTGTGTCACATTACGTTCACTAGTAGGACTGAGAAAAACATCACGGGGTGGTACGCATTGTATGGGTGTGTGTCACATTACATTCACTAGTAGGAGTGAGAAAAACATCACGGGGTGGTGCGCATTGTATGGGTGTGTGTCACATTAGATTCACTAGTAGGAGTGAGAAAATCATCACGGGGTGGTGCGCATTGTATGGGTGTGTGTCACATTACGTTCACTAGTAGGAGTGAGAAAAACATCACGGGGTGGTGCGCATTGTATGGGTGTGTGTCACATTACATTCACTAGTAGGACTGAGAAAAACATCACGGGGTGGTACGCATTGTATGGGTGTGTGTCACATTACATTCACTAGTAGGAGTGAGAAAAACATCACGGGGTGGTGCGCATTGTATGGGTGTGTGTCACATTAGATTCACTAGTAGGAGTGAGAAAATCATCACGGGGTGGTGCGCATTGTATGGGTGTGTGTCACATTAGATTCACTAGTAGGTGTGAGAAAAACATCACGGGGTGGTGCGCATTGTATGGGTGTGTGTCACATTACATTCACTAGTAGGAGTGAGAAAAACATCACGGGGTGGTGCGCATTGTATGGGTGTGTGTCACATTAGATTCACTAGTAGGAGTGAGAAAATCATCTCGGGGTGGTGCGCATTGTATGGGTGTGTGTCACATTAGATTCACTAGTAGGTGTGAGAAAAACATCACGGGGTGGTGCGCATTGTATGGGTGTGTGTCACATTAGACTCACTACTAGCAGTGAGAAAAACATCACGGGGTGGTGCGCATTGTATGGGTGTGTGTTACATTAGACTCACTAGTAGGAGTGAGAAAAACATCACGGGGTGGTGCGCATTGTATGGGTGTGTGTTACATTAGACTCACGAGTAGGAGTGAGAAAAACATCACGGGGTGGTGCGCATTGTATGGGTGTGTGTTACATTACATTCACTAGTAGGAGTGAGAAAAACATCACGGGGTGGTGCGCACTGTATGGGTGCCTGTTACATTACATTCACTAGTAGGAGTGAGATAAACATCACGGGGTGGTGCGCATTGTATGGGTGTGTGTTCCATTACATTCACTAGTAGGAGTGAGAAAAACATCACGGGGTGGTGCGCATTGTATGGGTGTGTGTTCCATTACATTCACTAGTAGGAGTGAGAAAAACATCACGGGGTGGTGCGCATTGTATGGGTGTGTGTTCCATTACATTCACTAGTAGGAGTGAGAAAAACATCACGGGGTGGTGCGCATTGTATGGGTGTGTGTTACATTACATTCACTAGTAGGAGTGAGAAAAACATCACGGGGTGGTGCGCACTGTATGGGTGTGTGTTACATTACATTCACCAGTAGGAGTGAGAAAAACATCACGGGGTGGTGCGCACTGTATGGGTGTGTGTTACATTACATTCACCAGTAGGAGTGAGAAAAACATCACGGGGTGGTGCGCCTTGTATGGGTGTGTGTTACATTGGATTCACCAGTAGGAGTGAGAAAAACATCACGGGGTGGTGCGCCTTGTATGGGTGTGTGTTACATTACATTCACCAGTAGGAGTGAGAAAAACATCACGGGGTGGTGCGCCTTGTATGGGTGTGCGTTACATAAGATTCATTTGTAGGAGTGAGAAAAACATCACGGGGTGGTGCGCCTTGTATGGGTGTGCGTTACATTAGATTCACCAGTAGGAGTGAGAAAAACATCACGGGGTGGTGCGCATTGTATGGGTGTGTGTTACATTAGATTCACCAGTAGGAGTGAGAAAACATCACGGGGTGGTGCGCATTGTATGCGTGTGTGTTACATTAGATTCACCAGTAGGAGTGAGAAAAACATCACGGGGTGGTGCGCATTGTATGGGTGTGTGTTACATTAGATTCACCAGTAGGAGTGAGTAAAACATCACGGGGTGGTGCGCATTGTATGGGTGTGTGTTACATTAGATTCACCAGTAGGAGGGAGAAAAACATCACGGGGTGGTGCGCATTGTATGGGTGTGTGTTACATTAGATTCACCAGTAGGAGGGAGAAAAACATCACGGGGTGGTGCGCACTGTATGGGTGTGTGTTACATTACATTCACTAGTAGGAGTGAGAAAAACATCACGGGGTGGTGAGCACTGTATGGGTGTGTGTTACATTACATTCACTAGTAGGAGGGAGAAAAACATCACGGGGTGGTGCGCACTGTATGGGTGTGTGTTACATTACATTCACTAGTAGGAGTGAGAAAAACATCACGGGGTGGTGAGCACTGTATGGGTGTGTGTCACATTAGATTCACTAGTAGCAGTGAGATAAACATCACGGGGTGGTGCGCACTGTATGGGTTTGTGTTACATTACATTCACTAGTAGCAGTGAGAAAAACATCACGGGGTGGTGCGCATTGCATGGGTGTGTGTTACATTACATTCACTAGTAGGAGTGAGAAAAACATCACGGGGTGGTGCGAATTGCATGGGTGTGTGTTACATTATATTCACTAGTAGGAGTGAGAAAAACATCACGGGGTGGTGCGCATTGCATGGGTGTTTGTTACATTACATTCACTAGTAGCAGTGAGAAAAACATCACGGGGTGGTGCGCATTGTATGGGTGTGTGTTACATTAGATTCACTAGTAGCAGTGAGAAACACATCACGGGGTGGTGCGCCTTGTATGGGTGTGTGTTACATTAGATTCACTAGTAGCAGTGAGAAAAACATCACGGGGTGGTGCGCCTTGTATGGGTGTGTGTTACATTAGATTCACTAGTAGCAGTGAGAAAAACATCACGGGGTGGTGCGCCTTGTATGGGTGTGTGTCACATTAGATTCACTAGTAGGAGTGAGAAAAACATCACGGGGTGGTGCGCCTTGTATGGGTGTGTGTCACATTACGTTCACTAGTAGGAGTGAGAAAAACATCACGGGGTGGTGCGCATTGTATGGGTGTGTGTCACATTACGTTCACTAGTAGGACTGAGAAAAACATCACGGGGTGGTACGCATTGTATGGGTGTGTGTCACATTACATTCACTAGTAGGAGTGAGAAAAACATCACGGGGTGGTGCGCATTGTATGGGTGTGTGTCACATTAGATTCACTAGTAGGAGTGAGAAAATCATCACGGGGTGGTGCGCATTGTATGGGTGTGTGTCACATTACGTTCACTAGTAGGAGTGAGAAAAACATCACGGGGTGGTGCGCATTGTATGGGTGTGTGTCACATTACATTCACTAGTAGGACTGAGAAAAACATCACGGGGTGGTACGCATTGTATGGGTGTGTGTCACATTACATTCACTAGTAGGAGTGAGAAAAACATCACGGGGTGGTGCGCATTGTATGGGTGTGTGTCACATTAGATTCACTAGTAGGAGTGAGAAAATCATCACGGGGTGGTGCGCATTGTATGGGTGTGTGTCACATTAGATTCACTAGTAGGTGTGAGAAAAACATCACGGGGTGGTGCGCATTGTATGGGTGTGTGTCACATTACATTCACTAGTAGGAGTGAGAAAAACATCACGGGGTGGTGCGCATTGTATGGGTGTGTGTCACATTAGATTCACTAGTAGGAGTGAGAAAATCATCTCGGGGTGGTGCGCATTGTATGGGTGTGTGTCACATTAGATTCACTAGTAGGTGTGAGAAAAACATCAAGGGGTGTTGCGCATTGTATGGGTGTGTGTTACATTCGATTCACTACTAGCAGTGAGAAAAACATCACGGGGTGGTGCGCATTGTATGGGTGTGTGTTACATTAGATTCACTAGTAGCAGTGAGAAAAACATCACGGGGTGTTGCGCATTGTATGGGTGTGTGTTACATTAGATTCACTAGTAGCAGTGAGAAAAACATCACGGGGTGGTGCGCATTGTATGGGTGTGTGTCACATTACATTCACTAGTAGGAGTGAGAAAAACATCACGGGGTGGTGCGCATTGTATGGTTGTGTGTCACATTACATTCACTAGTAGGAGTTCGAAAATCATCACGTGGTGGTGCGCATTGTATGGGTGGGTGTCACATTAGATTCACTAGTAGCAGTGAGAAAAACATCACGGGGTGGTGCGCATTGTATGGGTGTGTGTCACATTAGATTCACTAGTAGCAGTGAGAAAAACATCACGGGGTGGTGCGCATTGTATGGGTGTGTGTCACATTAGATTCACTAGTAGCAGTGAGATAAACATCACGGGGTGGTGCGCACTGTATGGGTTTGTGTTACATTACATTCACTAGTAGGAGTGAGAAAAACATCACGGGGTGGTGCGCACTGTATGGGTGTGTGTTACATTACATTCACTAGTAGGAGTGAGAAAAACATCACGAATGGTGCGCATTGTATGGGTGTGTGTTACATTACATTCACTAGTAGGAGTGAGAAAAACATCACGGGGTGGTGCGCACTGTATGGGTGTGTGTTACATTACATTCACTAGTAGGAGTGAGATAAGCATCACGGGGTGGTGCGCACTGTATGGGTGTGTGTTACATTACATTCACTAGTAGGAGTGAGAAAAACATCACGGGGTGGTGCGCATTGTATGGGTGTGTGTTACATTACATTCACTAGTAGGAGTAAGAAAAACATCACGGGGTGGTGCGCACTGTATGGGTGTGTGTTACATTACATTCACCAGTAGGAGTGAGAAAAACATCACGGGGTGGTGCGCACTGTATGGGTGTGTGTTACATTACATTCACCAGTAGGAGTGAGAAAAACATCACGGGGTGGTGCGCCTTGTATGGGTGTGTGTTACATTACATTCACCAGTAGGAGTGAGAAAAACATCACGGGGTGGTGCGCCTTGTATGGGTGTGTGTTACATTACATTCACCAGTAGGAGTGAGAAAAACATCACGGGGTGGTGTGCCTTGTATGGGTGTGTGTTACATTAGATTCACCAGTAGGAGTGAGAAAAACATCACGGGGTGGTGCGCCTTGTATGGGTGTGTGTTACATTAGATTCATTTATAGGAGTGAGAAAAACATCACGGGGTGGTGCGCCTTGTATGGGTGTGTGTTACATTAGATTCACCAGTAGGAGTGAGAAAAACATCACGGGGTGGTGCGCATTGTATGGGTGTGTGTTAAATTAGATTCACCAGTAGGAGTGAGAAAAACATCACGGGGTGGTGCGCATTCTATGGGTGTGTGTTACATTCCATTCACCAGTAGGAGTGAGAAAAACATCACGGGGTGGTGCGCATTGTATGGGTGTGTGTTACATTAGATTCACCAGTAGGAGTGAGAAAAACATCACGGGGTGGTGCGCATTGTATGGGTGTGTGTTACATTAGATTCACCAGTAGGAGTGAGAAAAACATCACGGGGTGGTGCGCATTGTATGGGTGTGTGTTACATTAGATTCACCAGTAGGAGGGAGAAAAACATCACGGGGTGGTGCGCATTGTATGGGTGTGTGTTACATTAGATTCACCAGTAGAAGGGAGAAAAACATCACGGGGTGGTGCGCACTGTATGGGTGTGTGTTACATTACATTCACTAGTAGGAGGGAGAAAAACATCACGGGGTGGTGCGCACTGTATGGGTGTGTGTTACATTACATTCACTAGTAGGAGTGAGAAAAACATAACGGGGTGGTGCGCACTGTATGGGTGTGTGTAACATTACATTCACTAGTAGGAGTGAGAAAAACATCACGGGGTGGTGCGCACTGTATGGGTGTGTGTTACATTACATTCACTAGTAGGAGTGAGAAAAACATCACGGGGTGGTGCGCATTGTATGGGTGTGTGTTCCATTACATTCACTAGTAGGAGTGAGAAAAACATCACGGGGTGGTGCGCATTGTATGGGTGTGTGTTACATTACATTCACTAGTAGGAGTGAGAAAAACATCACGGGGTGGTGCGCATTGTATGGGTGTGTGTTACATTACATTCACTAGTAGGAGTGAGAAAAACATCACGGGGTGGTGCGCACTGTATGGGTGTGTGTTACATTACATTCACCAGTAGGAGTGAGAAAAACATCACGGGGTGGTGCGCACTGTATGGGTGTGTGTTACATTACATTCACCAGTAGGAGTGAGAAAAACATCACGGGGTGGTGCGCCTTGTATGGGTGTGTGTTATATTGGATTCACCAGTAGGAGTGAGAAAAACATCACGGGGTGGTGCGCATTTTATGGCTGTGTGTTACATTGGATTCACCAGTAGGAGTGAGAAAAACATCACGGGGTGGTGCGCCTTGTATGGGTGTGTGTTACATTACATTCACCAGTAGGAGTGAGAAAAACATCACGGGGTGGTGCGCCTTGTATGGGTGTGCGTTACATAAGATTCATTTGTAGGAGTGAGAAAAACATCACGCGGTGGTGCGCCTTGTATGGGTGTGCGTTACATTAGATTCACCAGTAGGAGTGAGAAAAACATCACGGGGTGGTGCGCATTGTATGGGTGTGTGTTACATTAGATTCACCAGTAGGAGTGAGAAAACATCACGGGGTGGTGCGCATTGTATGCGTGTGTGTTACATTAGATTCACCAGTAGGAGTGAGAAAAACATCACGGGGTGGTGCGCATTGTATGGGTGTGTGTTACATTAGATTCACCAGTAGGAGTGAGTAAAACATCACGGGGTGGTGCGCATTGTATGGGTGTGTGTTACATTAGATTCACCAGTAGGAGGGAGAAAAACATCACGGGGTGGTGCGCATTGTATGGGTGTGTGTTACATTAGATTCACTAGTAGGAGGGAGAAAAACATCACGGGGTTGTGCGCACTGTATGGGTGTGTGTTACATTACATTCACTAGTAGGAGTGAGAAAAACATCACGGGGTGGTGCGCATTGTATGGGTGTGTGTCACATTAGATTCACTAGTAGCAGTGAGAAAAACATCACGGGGTGGTGCGCACTGTATGGGTGTGTGTTACATTACATTCACCAGTAGGAGGGAGAAAAACATCACGGGGTGGTGCGCACTGTATGGGTGTGTGTTACATTACATTCACTAGTAGGAGTGAGAAAAACATAACGGGGTGGTGCGCACTGTATGGGTGCGTGTTACATTACATTCACTAGTAGGAGTGAGAAAAACATCACGGGGTGGTGCGCACTGTATGGGTGTGTGTTACATTACATTCACTAGTAGGAGTGAGAAAAACATCACGGGGTGGTGCGCACTGTATGGGTGTGTGTTACATTACATTCACTAGTAGGAGTGAGAAAAACATCACGGGGTGGTGCGCACTGTATGGGTGTGTGTTACATTACATTCACTAGTAGGAGTGAGAAAAACATCACGGGGTGGTGCGCACTGTACGGGTGTGTGTTACATTACATTCACTAGTAGGAGTGAGAAAAACATCACGGGGTGGTGCGCACTGTATGGGTGCCTGTTACATTACATTCACTAGTAGGAGTGAGATAAACATCACGGGGTGGTGCGCATTGTATGGGTGTGTGTTACATTACATTCACTAGTAGGAGTGAGAAAAACATCACGGGGTGGTGCGCATTGTATGGGTGTGTGTTCCATTACATTCACTAGTAGGAGTGAGAAAAACATCACGGGGTGGTGCGCATTGTATGGGTGTGTGTCACATTAGATTCACTAGTAGGAGTGAGAAAATCATCTCGGGGTGGTGCGCATTGTATGGGTGTGTGTCACATTAGATTCACTAGTAGGTGTGAGAAAAACATCACGGGGTGGTGCGCATTGTATGGGTGTGTGTCACATTAGACTCACTACTAGCAGTGAGAAAAACATCACGGGGTGGTGCGCATTGTATGGGTGTGTGTTACATTAGACTCACTAGTAGGAGTGAGAAAAACATCACGGGGTGGTGCGCATTGTATGGGTGTGTGTTACATTAGACTCACGAGTAGGAGTGAGAAAAACATCACGGGGTGGTGCGCATTGTATGGGTGTGTGTTATATTAGATTCACTAGTAGGAGTGAGAAAAACATCACGGGGTGGTGCGCATTGTATGGGTGTGTGTTACATTAGATTCACTAGTAGCAGTGAGAAAAAAATCACGGGGTGTTGCGCATTGTATGGGTGTGTGTTACATTCGATTCACTAGTAGCAGTGAGAAAAACATCACGGGGTGGTGCGCATTGTATGGGTGTGTGTTACATTAGATTCACTAGTAGCAGTGAGAAAAACATCACGGGGTGGTGCGCATTGTATGGGTGTGTGTTACATTACATTCACTAGTAGGAGTGAGAAAAACATCACGGGGTGGTGCGCACTGTATGGGTGCCTGTTACATTACATTCACTAGTAGGAGTGAGATAAACATCACGGGGTGGTGCGCATTGTATGGGTGTGTGTTACATTACATTCACTAGTAGGAGTGATAAAAACATCACGGGGTGGTGCGCATTGTATGGGTGTGTGTTCCATTACATTCACTAGTAGGAGTGAGAAAAACATCACGGGGTGGTGCGCATTGTATGGGTGTGTGTTACATTACATTCACTAGTAGGAGTGAGAAAAACATCACGGGGTGGTGCGCATTGTATGGGTGTGTGTTACATTACATTCACTAGTAGGAGTGAGAAAAACATCACGGGGTGGTGCGCACTGTATGGGTGTGTGTTACATTACATTCACCAGTAGGAGTGAGAAAAACATCACGGGGTGGTGCGCACTGTATGGGTGTGTGTTACATTACATTCACCAGTAGGAGTGAGAAAAACATCACGGGGTGGTGCGCCTTGTATGGGTGTGTGTTACATTGGATTCACCAGTAGGAGTGAGAAAAACATCACGGGGTGGTGCGCCTTGTATGGGTGTGTGTTACATTACATTCACCAGTAGGAGTGAGAAAAACATCACGGGGTGGTGCGCCTTGTATGGGTGTGCGTTACATAAGATTCATTTGTAGGAGTGAGAAAAACATCACGGGGTGGTGCGCCTTGTATGGGTGTGCGTTACATTAGATTCACCAGTAGGAGTGAGAAAAACATCACGGGGTGGTGCGCATTGTATGGGTGTGTGTTACATTAGATTCACCAGTAGGAGTGAGAAAACATCACGGGGTGGTGCGCATTGTATGCGTGTGTGTTACATTAGATTCACCAGTAGGAGTGAGAAAAACATCACGGGGTGGTGCGCATTGTATGGGTGTGTAGTTACATTAGATTCACCAGTAGGAGTGAGTAAAACATCACGGGGTGGTGCGCATTGTATGGGTGTGTGTTACATTAGATTCACCAGTAGGAGGGAGAAAAACATCACGGGGTGGTGCGCATTGTATGGGTGTGTGTTACATTAGATTCACTAGTAGGAGGGAGAAAAACATCACGGGGTGGTGCGCACTGTATGGGTGTGTGTTACATTACATTCACTAGTAGGAGTGAGAAAAACATCACGGGGTGGTGAGCACTGTATGGGTGTGTGTTACATTACATTCACTAGTAGGAGGGAGAAAAACATCACGGGGTGGTGCGCACTGTATGGGTGTGTGTTACATTACATTCACTAGTAGGAGTGAGAAAAACATCACGGGGTGGTGAGCACTGTATGGGTGTGTGTCACATTAGATTCATTAGTAGCAGTGAGATAAACATCACGGGGTGGTGCGCACTGTATGGGTTTGTGTTACATTACATTCACTAGTAGCAGTGAGAAAAACATCACGGGGTGGTGCGCATTGCATGGGTGTGTGTTACATTACATTCACTAGTAGGAGTGAGAAAAACATCACGGGGTGGTGCGAATTGCATGGGTGTGTGTTACATTATATTCACTAGTAGGAGTGAGAAAAACATCACGGGGTGGTGCGCATTGCATGGGTGTTTGTTACATTACATTCACTAGTAGCAGTGAGAAAAACATCACGGGGTGGTGCGCATTGTATGGGTGTGTGTTACATTAGATTCACTAGTAGCAGTGAGAAACACATCACGGGGTGGTGCGCCTTGTATGGGTGTGTGTTACATTAGATTCACTAGTAGCAGTGAGAAAAACATCACGGGGTGGTGCGCCTTGTATGGGTGTGTGTTACATTAGATTCACTAGTAGCAGTGAGAAAAACATCACGGGGTGGTGCGCCTTGTATGGGTGTGTGTCACATTAGATTCACTAGTAGGAGTGAGAAAAACATCACGGGGTGGTGCGCCTTGTATGGGTGTGTGTCACATTACGTTCACTAGTAGGAGTGAGAAAAACATCACGGGGTGGTGCGCATTGTATGGGTGTGTGTCACATTACGTTCACTAGTAGGACTGAGAAAAACATCACGGGGTGGTACGCATTGTATGGGTGTGTGTCACATTACATTCACTAGTAGGAGTGAGAAAAACATCACGGGGTGGTGCGCATTGTATGGGTGTGTGTCACATTAGATTCACTAGTAGGAGTGAGAAAATCATCACGGGGTGGTGCGCATTGTATGGGTGTGTGTCACATTACGTTCACTAGTAGGAGTGAGAAAAACATCACGGGGTGGTGCGCATTGTATGGGTGTGTGTCACATTACATTCACTAGTAGGACTGAGAAAAACATCACGGGGTGGTACGCATTGTATGGGTGTGTGTCACATTACATTCACTAGTAGGAGTGAGAAAAACATCACGGGGTGGTGCGCATTGTATGGGTGTGTGTCACATTAGATTCACTAGTAGGAGTGAGAAAATCATCACGGGGTGGTGCGCATTGTATGGGTGTGTGTCACATTAGATTCACTAGTAGGTGTGAGAAAAACATCACGGGGTGGTGCGCATTGTATGGGTGTGTGTCACATTACATTCACTAGTAGGAGTGAGAAAAACATCACGGGGTGGTGCGCATTGTATGGGTGTGTGTCACATTAGATTCACTAGTAGGAGTGAGAAAATCATCTCGGGGTGGTGCGCATTGTATGGGTGTGTGTCACATTAGATTCACTAGTAGGTGTGAGAAAAACATCACGGGGTGGTGCGCATTGTATGGGTGTGTGTCACATTAGACTCACTACTAGCAGTGAGAAAAACATCACGGGGTGGTGCGCATTGTATGGGTGTGTGTTACATTAGACTCACTAGTAGGAGTGAGAAAAACATCACGGGGTGGTGCGCATTGTATGGGTGTGTGTTACATTAGACTCACGAGTAGGAGTGAGAAAAACATCACGGGGTGGTGCGCATTGTATGGGTGTGTGTTACATTACATTCACTAGTAGGAGTGAGAAAAACATCACGGGGTGGTGCGCACTGTATGGGTGCCTGTTACATTACATTCACTAGTAGGAGTGAGATAAACATCACGGGGTGGTGCGCATTGTATGGGTGTGTGTTCCATTACATTCACTAGTAGGAGTGAGAAAAACATCACGGGGTGGTGCGCATTGTATGGGTGTGTGTTCCATTACATTCACTAGTAGGAGTGAGAAAAACATCACGGGGTGGTGCGCATTGTATGGGTGTGTGTTCCATTACATTCACTAGTAGGAGTGAGAAAAACATCACGGGGTGGTGCGCATTGTATGGGTGTGTGTTACATTACATTCACTAGTAGGAGTGAGAAAAACATCACGGGGTGGTGCGCACTGTATGGGTGTGTGTTACATTACATTCACCAGTAGGAGTGAGAAAAACATCACGGGGTGGTGCGCACTGTATGGGTGTGTGTTACATTACATTCACCAGTAGGAGTGAGAAAAACATCACGGGGTGGTGCGCCTTGTATGGGTGTGTGTTACATTGGATTCACCAGTAGGAGTGAGAAAAACATCACGGGGTGGTGCGCCTTGTATGGGTGTGTGTTACATTACATTCACCAGTAGGAGTGAGAAAAACATCACGGGGTGGTGCGCCTTGTATGGGTGTGCGTTACATAAGATTCATTTGTAGGAGTGAGAAAAACATCACGGGGTGGTGCGCCTTGTATGGGTGTGCGTTACATTAGATTCACCAGTAGGAGTGAGAAAAACATCACGGGGTGGTGCGCATTGTATGGGTGTGTGTTACATTAGATTCACCAGTAGGAGTGAGAAAACATCACGGGGTGGTGCGCATTGTATGCGTGTGTGTTACATTAGATTCACCAGTAGGAGTGAGAAAAACATCACGGGGTGGTGCGCATTGTATGGGTGTGTGTTACATTAGATTCACCAGTAGGAGTGAGTAAAACATCACGGGGTGGTGCGCATTGTATGGGTGTGTGTTACATTAGATTCACCAGTAGGAGGGAGAAAAACATCACGGGGTGGTGCGCATTGTATGGGTGTGTGTTACATTAGATTCACCAGTAGGAGGGAGAAAAACATCACGGGGTGGTGCGCACTGTATGGGTGTGTGTTACATTACATTCACTAGTAGGAGTGAGAAAAACATCACGGGGTGGTGAGCACTGTATGGGTGTGTGTTACATTACATTCACTAGTAGGAGGGAGAAAAACATCACGGGGTGGTGCGCACTGTATGGGTGTGTGTTACATTACATTCACTAGTAGGAGTGAGAAAAACATCACGGGGTGGTGAGCACTGTATGGGTGTGTGTCACATTAGATTCACTAGTAGCAGTGAGATAAACATCACGGGGTGGTGCGCACTGTATGGGTTTGTGTTACATTACATTCACTAGTAGCAGTGAGAAAAACATCACGGGGTGGTGCGCATTGCATGGGTGTGTGTTACATTACATTCACTAGTAGGAGTGAGAAAAACATCACGGGGTGGTGCGAATTGCATGGGTGTGTGTTACATTATATTCACTAGTAGGAGTGAGAAAAACATCACGGGGTGGTGCGCATTGCATGGGTGTTTGTTACATTACATTCACTAGTAGCAGTGAGAAAAACATCACGGGGTGGTGCGCATTGTATGGGTGTGTGTTACATTAGATTCACTAGTAGCAGTGAGAAACACATCACGGGGTGGTGCGCCTTGTATGGGTGTGTGTTACATTAGATTCACTAGTAGCAGTGAGAAAAACATCACGGGGTGGTGCGCCTTGTATGGGTGTGTGTTACATTAGATTCACTAGTAGCAGTGAGAAAAACATCACGGGGTGGTGCGCCTTGTATGGGTGTGTGTCACATTAGATTCACTAGTAGGAGTGAGAAAAACATCACGGGGTGGTGCGCCTTGTATGGGTGTGTGTCACATTACGTTCACTAGTAGGAGTGAGAAAAACATCACGGGGTGGTGCGCATTGTATGGGTGTGTGTCACATTACGTTCACTAGTAGGACTGAGAAAAACATCACGGGGTGGTACGCATTGTATGGGTGTGTGTCACATTACATTCACTAGTAGGAGTGAGAAAAACATCACGGGGTGGTGCGCATTGTATGGGTATGTGTCACATTAGATTCACTAGTAGGAGTGAGAAAATCATCACGGGGTGGTGCGCATTGTATGGGTGTGTGTCACATTACGTTCACTAGTAGGAGTGAGAAAAACATCACGGGGTGGTGCGCATTGTATGGGTGTGTGTCACATTACATTCACTAGTAGGACTGAGAAAAACATCACGGGGTGGTACGCATTGTATGGGTGTGTGTCACATTACATTCACTAGTAGGAGTGAGAAAAACATCACGGGGTGGTGCGCATTGTATGGGTGTGTGTCACATTAGATTCACTAGTAGGAGTGAGAAAATCATCACGGGGTGGTGCGCATTGTATGGGTGTGTGTCACATTAGATTCACTAGTAGGTGTGAGAAAAACATCACGGGGTGGTGCGCATTGTATGGGTGTGTGTCACATTACATTCACTAGTAGGAGTGAGAAAAACATCACGGGGTGGTGCGCATTGTATGGGTGTGTGTCACATTAGATTCACTAGTAGGAGTGAGAAAATCATCTCGGGGTGGTGCGCATTGTATGGGTGTGTGTCACATTAGATTCACTAGTAGGTGTGAGAAAAACATCACGGGGTGTTGCGCATTGTATGGGTGTGTGTTACATTCGATTCACTACTAGCAGTGAGAAAAACATCACGGGGTGGTGCGCATTGTATGGGTGTGTGTTACATTAGATTCACTAGTAGCAGTGAGAAAAACATCACGGGGTGTTGCGCATTGTATGGGTGTGTGTTACATTAGATTCACTAGTAGCAGTGAGAAAAACATCACGGGGTGGTGCGCATTGTATGGGTGTGTGTCACATTACATTCACTAGTAGGAGTGAGAAAAACATCACGGGGTGGTGCGCATTGTATGGTTGTGTGTCACATTACATTCACTAGTAGGAGTTCGAAAATCATCACGTGGTGGTGCGCATTGTATGGGTGGGTGTCACATTAGATTCACTAGTAGCAGTGAGAAAAACATCACGGGGTGGTGCGCATTGTATGGGTGTGTGTCACATTAGATTCACTAGTAGCAGTGAGAAAAACATCACGGGGTGGTGCGCATTGTATGGGTGTGTGTCACATTAGATTCACTAGTAGCAGTGAGATAAACATCACGGGGTGGTGCGCACTGTATGGGTTTGTGTTACATTACATTCACTAGTAGGAGTGAGAAAAACATCACGGGGTGGTGCGCACTGTATGGGTGTGTGTTACATTACATTCACTAGTAGGAGTGAGAAAAACATCACGAATGGTGCGCATTGTATGGGTGTGTGTTACATTACATTCACTAGTAGGAGTGAGAAAAACATCACGGGGTGGTGCGCACTGTATGGGTGTGTGTTACATTACATTCACTAGTAGGAGTGAGATAAGCATCACGGGGTGGTGCGCACTGTATGGGTGTGTGTTACATTACATTCACTAGTAGGAGTGAGAAAAACATCACGGGGTGGTGCGCATTGTATGGGTGTGTGTTACATTACATTCACTAGTAGGAGTTAGAAAAACATCACGGGGTGGTGCGCACTGTATGGGTGTGTGTTACATTACATTCACCAGTAGGAGTGAGAAAAACATCACGGGGTGGTGCGCACTGTATGGGTGTGTGTTACATTACATTCACCAGTAGGAGTGAGAAAAACATCACGGGGTGGTGCGCCTTGTATGGGTGTGTGTTACATTACATTCACCAGTAGGAGTGAGAAAAACATCACGGGGTGGTGCGCCTTGTATGGGTGTGTGTTACATTACATTCACCAGTAGGAGTGAGAAAAACATCACGGGGTGGTGTGCCTTGTATGGGTGTGTGTTACATTAGATTCACCAGTAGGAGTGAGAAAAACATCACGGGGTGGTGCGCCTTGTATGGGTGTGTGTTACATTAGATTCATTTATAGGAGTGAGAAAAACATCACGGGGTGGTGCGCCTTGTATGGGTGTGTGTTACATTAGATTCACCAGTAGGAGTGAGAAAAACATCACGGGGTGGTGCGCATTGTATGGGTGTGTGTTACATTACATTCACCAGTAGGAGTGAGAAAAACATCACGGGGTGGTGCGCACTGTATGGGTGTGTGTTACATTACATTCACCAGTAGGAGTGAGAAAAACATCACGGGGTGGTGTGCCTTGTATGGGTGTGTGTTACATTAGATTCACCAGTAGGAGGGAGAAAAACATCACGGGGTGGTGCGCATTGTATGGGTGTGTGTTACATTAGATTCACCAGTAGAAGGGAGAAAAACATCACGGGGTGGTGCGCACTGTATGGGTGTGTGTTACATTACATTCACTAGTAGGAGGGAGAAAAACATCACGGGGTGGTGCGCACTGTATGGGTGTGTGTTACATTACATTCACTAGTAGGAGTGAGAAAAACATAACGGGGTGGTGCGCACTGTATGGGTGTGTGTAACATTACATTCACTAGTAGGAGTGAGAAAAACATCACGGGGTGGTGCGCACTGTATGGGTGTGTGTTACATTACATTCACTAGTAGGAGTGAGAAAAACATCACGGGGTGGTGCGCACTGTATGGGTGTGTTTTACATTACATTCACTAGTAGGAGTGAGAAAAACATCACGGGGTGGTGCGCACTGTATGGGTGTGTGTTACATTAGATTCACTAGTAGCAGTGAGAAAAACATCACGGGGTGTTGCCCATTGTATGGGTGTGTGTTACATTAGATTCACTAGTAGCAGTGAGAAAAACATCACGGGGTGGTGCGCATTGTATGGGTGTGTGTCACATTACATTCACTAGTAGGAATGAGAAAAACATCACGGGGTGGTGCGCATTGTATGGTTGTGTGTCACATTACATTCACTAGTAGGAGTTAGAAAATAATCACGGGGTGGTGCGCATTGTATGGGTGTGTGTCACATTAGATTCACTAGTAGCAGTGAGAAAAACATCACGGGGTGGTGCGCATTGTATGGGTGTGTGTTACATTACATTCACTAGTAGGAGTGAGAAAAACATCACGGTGTGGTGCGCATTGTATGGGTGTGTGTTACATTACATTCACTAGTAGGAGTGAGAAAAACATAACGGGGTGGTGCGCACTGTATGGGTGCGTGTTACATTACATTCACTAGTAGGAGTGAGAAAAACATCACGGGGTGGTGCGCACTGTATGGGTGTGTGTTACATTACATTCACTAGTAGGAGTGAGAAAAACATCACGGGGTGGTGCGCACTGTATGGGTGTGTGTTACATTACATTCACTAGTAGGAGTGAGAAAAACATCACGGGGTGGTGCGCACTGTATGGGTGTGTGTTACATTACATTCACTAGTAGGAGTGAGAAAAACATCACGGGGTGGTGCGCACTGTACGGGTGTGTGTTACATTACATTCACTAGTAGGAGTGAGAAAAACATCACGGGGTGGTGCGCACTGTATGGGTGCCTGTTACATTACATTCACTAGTAGGAGTGAGATAAACATCACGGGGTGGTGCGCATTGTATGGGTGTGTGTTACATTACATTCACTAGTAGGAGTGAGAAAAACATCACGGGGTGGTGCGCATTGTATGGGTGTGTGTTCCATTACATTCACTAGTAGGAGTGAGAAAAACATCACGGGGTGGTGCGCATTGTATGGGTGTGTGTTACATTACATTCACTAGTAGGAGTGAGAAAAACATCACGGGGTGGTGCGCATTGTATGGGTGTGTGTTACATTACATTCACTAGTAGGAGTGAGAAAAACATCACGGGGTGGTGCGCACTGTATGGGTGTGTGTTACATTACATTCACCAGTAGGAGTGAGAAAAACATCACGGGGTGGTGCGCACTGTATGGGTGTGTGTTACATTACATTCACCAGTAGGAGTGAGAAAAACATCACGGGGTGGTGCGCCTTGTATGGGTGTGTGTTACATTGGATTCACCAGTAGGAGTGAGAAAAACATCACGGGGTGGTGCGCATTTTATGGCTGTGTGTTACATTGGATTCACCAGTAGGAGTGAGAAAAACATCACGGGGTGGTGCGCCTTGTATGGGTGTGTGTTACATTACATTCACCAGTAGGAGTGAGAAAAACATCACGGGGTGGTGCGCCTTGTATGGGTGTGCGTTACATAAGATTCATTTGTAGGAGTGAGAAAAACATCACGCGGTGGTGCGCCTTGTATGGGTGTGCGTTACATTAGATTCACCAGTAGGAGTGAGAAAAACATCACGGGGTGGTGCGCATTGTATGGGTGTGTGTTACATTAGATTCACCAGTAGGAGTGAGAAAACATCACGGGGTGGTGCGCATTGTATGCGTGTGTGTTACATTAGATTCACCAGTAGGAGTGAGAAAAACATCACGGGGTGGTGCGCATTGTATGGGTGTGTGTTACATTAGATTCACCAGTAGGAGTGAGTAAAACATCACGGGGTGGTGCGCATTGTATGGGTGTGTGTTACATTAGATTCACCAGTAGGAGGGAGAAAAACATCACGGGGTGGTGCGCATTGTATGGGTGTGTGTTACATTAGATTCACTAGTAGGAGGGAGAAAAACATCACGGGGTGGTGCGCACTGTATGGGTGTGTGTTACATTACATTCACTAGTAGGAGTGAGAAAAACATCACGGGGTGGTGCGCATTGTATGGGTGTGTGTCACATTAGATTCACTAGTAGCAGTGAGAAAAACATCACGGGGTGGTGCGCACTGTATGGGTGTGTGTTACATTACATTCACCAGTAGGAGGGAGAAAAACATCACGGGGTGGTGCGCACTGTATGGGTGTGTGTTACATTACATTCACTAGTAGGAGTGAGAAAAACATAACGGGGTGGTGCGCACTGTATGGGTGCGTGTTACATTACATTCACTAGTAGGAGTGAGAAAAACATCACGGGGTGGTGCGCACTGTATGGGTGTGTGTTACATTACATTCACTAGTAGGAGTGAGAAAAACATCACGGGGTGGTGCGCACTGTATGGGTGTGTGTTACATTACATTCACTAGTAGGAGTGAGAAAAACATCACGGGGTGGTGCGCACTGTATGGGTGTGTGTTACATTACATTCACTAGTAGGAGTGAGAAAAACATCACGGGGTGGTGCGCACTGTACGGGTGTGTGTTACATTACATTCACTAGTAGGAGTGAGAAAAACATCACGGGGTGGTGCGCACTGTATGGGTGCCTGTTACATTACATTCACTAGTAGGAGTGAGATAAACATCACGGGGTGGTGCGCATTGTATGGGTGTGTGTTACATTACATTCACTAGTAGGAGTGAGAAAAACATCACGGGGTGGTGCGCATTGTATGGGTGTGTGTTCCATTACATTCACTAGTAGGAGTGAGAAAAACATCACGGGGTGGTGCGCACTGTATGGGTGTGTGTTACATTACATTCACTAGTAGGAGTGAGAAAAACATCACGGGGTGGTGCGCATTGTATGGGTGTGTGTTACATTACATTCACTAGTAGGAGTGAGAAAAACATCACGGGGTGGTGCGCACTGTATGGGTGTGTGTTACATTACATTCACCAGTAGGAGTGAGAAAAACATCACGGGGTGGTGCGCACTGTATGGGTGTGTGTTACATTACATTCACCAGTAGGAGTGAGAAAAACATCACGGGGTGGTGCGCCTTGTATGGGTGTGTGTTACATTGGATTCACCAGTAGGAGTGAGAAAAACATCACGGGGTGGTGCGCCTTGTATGGGTGTGTGTTACATTACATTCACCAGTAGGAGTGAGAAAAACATCACGGGGTGGTGCGCCTTGTATGGGTGTGCGTTACATAAGATTCATTTGTAGGAGTGAGAAAAACATCACGGGGTGGTGCGCCTTGTATGGGTGTGCGTTACATTAGATTCACCAGTAGGAGTGAGAAAAACATCACGGGGTGGTGCGCATTGTATGGGTGTGTGTTACATTAGATTCACCAGTAGGAGTGAGAAAACATCACGGGCTGGTGCGCATTGTATGCGTGTGTGTTACATTAGATTCACCAGTAGGAGTGAGAAAAATATCACGGGGTGGTGCGCATTGTATGGGTGTGTGTTACATTAGATTCACCAGTAGGAGTGAGTAAAACATCACGGGGTGGTGCGCATTGTATGGGTGTGTGTTACATTAGATTCACCAGTAGGAGGGAGAAAAACATCACGGGGTGGTGCGCATTGTATGGGTGTGTGTTACATTAGATTCACTAGTAGGAGGGAGAAAAACATCACGGGGTGGTGCGCACTGTATGGGTGTGTGTTACATTACATTCACTAGTAGGAGTGAGAAAAACATCACGGGGTGGTGAGCACTGTATGGGTGTGTGTTACATTACATTCACTAGTAGGAGTGAGAAAAACATCACGGGGTGGTGCGCACTGTATGGGTGTGTGTTACATTACATTCACTAGTAGGAGTGAGAAAAACATCACGGGGTGGTGCGCACTGTATGGGTGTGTGTTACATTACATTCACTAGTAGGAGTGAGAAAAACATCACGGGGTGGTGCGCACTGTATGGGTGTGTGTTACATTACATTCACTAGTAGGAGTGAGATAAACATCACGGGGTGGTGCGCACTGTATGGGTGTGTTACATTACATTCACTAGTAGGAGTGAGAAAAACATCACGGGGTGGTGCGCACTGTATGGGTGTGTGTTACATTACATTCACTAGTAGGAGTGAGAAAAACATCACAGGGTGGTGCGCATTTTATGGGTGTGTGTTACATTACATACACTAGTAGGAGTGAGAAAAACATCACGGGGTGGTGCGCACTGTATGGGTGTGTGTTACATTACATTCACTAGTAGGAGTGAGAAAAACATCACGGGGTGGTGCGCACTGTATGGGTTTGTGTTACATTACATTCACTAGTAGGAGTGAGAAAAACATCACGGGGTGGTGCGCACTGTATGGGTGTGTGTTACATTACATTCACTAGTAGGAGTGACAAAAACATCACGGGGTGGTGCGCACTGTATGGGTGTGTGTTACATTACATTCACTAGTAGGAGTGAGAAAAACATCACGGGGTGGTGCGCACTGTATGGGTGTGTGTTACATTACATTCACTAGTAGGAGTGAGAAAAACATCACGGGGTGGTGCGCATTGTATGGGTGTGTGTTACATTAGATTCACCAGTAGGAGGGAGAAAAACATCACGGGGTGGTGCGCATTGTATGGGTGTGTGTTACATTCGATTCACCAGTAGAAGGGAGAAAAACATCACGGGGTGGTGCGCACTGTATGGGTGTGTGTTACATTACATTCACTAGTAGGAGGGAGAAAAACATCACGGGGTGGTGCGCACTGTATGGGTGTGTGTTACATTACATTCACTAGTAGGAGTGAGAAAAACATAACGGGGTGGTGCGCACTGTATGGGTGTGTGTAACATTACATTCACTAGTAGGAGTGAGAAAAACATCACGGGGTGGTGCGCACTGTATGGGTGTGTGTTACATTACATTCACTAGTAGGAGTGAGAAAAACATCACGGGGTGGTGCGCACTGTATGGGTGTGTTTTACATTACATTCACTAGTAGGAGTGAGAAAAACATCACGGGGTGGTGCGCACTGTATGGGTGTGTGTTACATTAGATTCACTAGTAGCAGTGAGAAAAACATCACGGGGTGTTGCCCATTGTATGGGTGTGTGTTACATTAGATTCACTAGTAGCAGTGAGAAAAACATCACGGGGTGGTGCGCATTGTATGGGTGTGTGTCACATTACATTCACTAGTAGGAATGAGAAAAACATCACGGGGTGGTGCGCATTGTATGGTTGTGTGTCACATTACATTCACTAGTAGGAGTTAGAAAATAATCACGGGGTGGTGCGCATTGTATGGGTGTGTGTCACATTAGATTCACTAGTAGCAGTGAGAAAAACATCACGGGGTGGTGCGCATTGTATGGGTGTGTGTCACATTAGATTCACTAGTAGCAGTGAGAAAAACATCACGGGGTGGTGCGCATTGTATGGGTGTGTGTCACATTAGATTCACTAGTAGCAGTGAGAAAAACATCACGGGGTGGTGCGCACTGTATGGGTGTGTGTTACATTACATTCACCAGTAGGAGGGAGAAAAACATCACGGGGTGGTGCGCACTGTATGGGTGTGTGTTACATTACATTCACTAGTAGGAGTGAGAAAAACATAACGGGGTGGTGCGCACTGTATGGGTGCGTGTTACATTACATTCACTAGTAGGAGTGAGAAAAACATCACGGGGTGGTGCGCACTGTATGGGTGTGTGTTACATTACATTCACTAGTAGGAGTGAGAAAAACATCACGGGGTGGTGCGCACTGTATGGGTGTGTGTCACATTACATTCACTAGTAGGAGTGAGAAAAACATCACGGGGTGGTGCGCACTGTATGGGTGTGTGTTACATTACATTCACTAGTAGGAGTGAGAAAAACATCACGGGGTGGTGCGCACTGTACGGGTGTGTGTTACATTACATTCACTAGTAGGAGTGAGAAAAACATCACGGGGTGGTGCGCACTGTATGGGTGCCTGTTACATTACATTCACTAGTAGGAGTGAGATAAACATCACGGGGTGGTGCGCATTGTATGGGTGTGTGTTACATTACATTCACTAGTAGGAGTGAGAAAAACATCACGGGGTGGTGCGCATTGTATGGGTGTGTGTTCCATTACATTCACTAGTAGGAGTGAGAAAAACATCACGGGGTGGTGCGCATTGTATGGGTGTGTGTTACATTACATTCACTAGTAGGAGTGAGAAAAACATCACGGGGTGGTGCGCATTGTATGGGTGTGTGTTACATTACATTCCCTAGTAGGAGTGAGAAAAACATCACGGGGTGGTGCGCACTGTATGGGTGTGTGTTACATTACATTCACCAGTAGGAGTGAGAAAAACATCACGGGGTGGTGCGCACTGTATGGGTGTGTGTTACATTACATTCACCAGTAGGAGTGAGAAAAACATCACGGGGTGGTGCGCCTTGTATGGGTGTGTGTTACATTGGATTCACCAGTAGGAGTGAGAAAAACATCACGGGGTGGTGCGCATTTTATGGCTGTGTGTTACATTGGATTCACCAGTAGGAGTGAGAAAAACATCACGGGGTGGTGCGCCTTGTATGGGTGTGTGTTACATTACATTCACCAGTAGGAGTGAGAAAAACATCACGGGGTGGTGCGCCTTGTATGGGTGTGCGTTACATAAGATTCATTTGTAGGAGTGAGAAAAACATCACGCGGTGGTGCGCCTTGTATGGGTGTGCGTTACATTAGATTCACCAGTAGGAGTGAGAAAAACATCACGGGGTGGTGCGCATTGTATGGGTGTGTGTTACATTAGATTCACCAGTAGGAGTGAGAAAACATCACGGGGTGGTGCGCATTGTATGCGTGTGTGTTACATTAGATTCACCAGTAGGAGTGAGAAAAACATCACGGGGTGGTGCGCATTGTATGGGTGTGTGTTACATTAGATTCACCAGTAGGAGTGAGTAAAACATCACGGGGTGGTGCGCATTGTATGGGTGTGTGTTACATTAGATTCACCAGTAGGAGGGAGAAAAACATCACGGGGTGGTGCGCATTGTATGGGTGTGTGTTACATTAGATTCACTAGTAGGAGGGAGAAAAACATCACGGGGTGGTGCGCACTGTATGGGTGTGTGTTACATTACATTCACTAGTAGGAGTGAGAAAAACATCACGGGGTGGTGCGCATTGTATGGGTGTGTGTCACATTAGATTCACTAGTAGCAGTGAGAAAAACATCACGGGGTGGTGCGCACTGTATGGGTGTGTGTTACATTACATTCACCAGTAGGAGGGAGAAAAACATCACGGGGTGGTGCGCACTGTATGGGTGTGTGTTACATTACATTCACTAGTAGGAGTGAGAAAAACATAACGGGGTGGTGCGCACTGTATGGGTGCGTGTTACATTACATTCACTAGTAGGAGTGAGAAAAACATCACGGGGTGGTGCGCACTGTATGGGTGTGTGTTACATTACATTCACTAGTAGGAGTGAGAAAAACATCACGGGGTGGTGCGCACTGTATGGGTGTGTGTTACATTACATTCACTAGTAGGAGTGAGAAAAACATCACGGGGTGGTGCGCACTGTATGGGTGTGTGTTACATTACATTCACTAGTAGGAGTGAGAAAAACATCACGGGGTGGTGCGCACTGTACGGGTGTGTGTTACATTACATTCACTAATAGGAGTGAGAAAAACATCACGGGGTGGTGCGCACTGTATGGGTGCCTGTTACATTACATTCACTAGTAGGAGTGAGATAAACATCACGGGGTGGTGCGCATTGTATGGGTGTGTGTTACATTACATTCACTAGTAGGAGTGAGAAAAACATCACGGGGTGGTGCGCATTGTATGGGTGTGTGTTCCATTACATTCACTAGTAGGAGTGAGAAAAACATCACGGGGTGGTGCGCATTGTATGGGTGTGTGTTACATTACATTCACTAGTAGGAGTGAGAAAAACATCACGGGGTGGTGCGCATTGTATGGGTGTGTGTTACATTACATTCACTAGTAGGAGTGAGAAAAACATCACGGGGTGGTGCGCACTGTATGGGTGTGTGTTACATTACATTCACCAGTAGGAGTGAGAAAAACATCACGGGGTGGTGCGCACTGTATGGGTGTGTGTTACATTACATTCACCAGTAGGAGTGAGAAAAACATCACGGGGTGGTGCGCCTTGTATGGGTGTGTGTTACATTGGATTCACCAGTAGGAGTGAGAAAAACATCACGGGGTGGTGCGCCTTGTATGGGTGTGTGTTACATTACATTCACCAGTAGGAGTGAGAAAAACATCACGGGGTGGTGCGCCTTGTATGGGTGTGCGTTACATAAGATTCATTTGTAGGAGTGAGAAAAACATCACGGGGTGGTGCGCCTTGTATGGGTGTGCGTTACATTAGATTCACCAGTAGGAGTGAGAAAAACATCACGGGGTGGTGCGCATTGTATGGGTGTGCGTTACATTAGATTCACCAGTAGGAGTGAGTAAAACATCACGGGGTGGTGCGCATTGTATAGGTGTGTGTTACATTAGATTCACCAGTAGGAGGGAGAAAAACATCACGGGGTGGTGCGCATTGTATGGGTGTGTGTTACATTAGATTCACCAGTAGGAGGGAGAAAAACATCACGGGGTGGTGCGCACTGTATGGGTGTGTGTTACATTACATTCACTAGTAGGAGTGAGAAAAACATCACGGGGTGGTGAGCACTGTATGGGTGTGTGTTACATTACATTCACTAGTAGGAGTGAGAAAAACATCACGGGGTGGTGCGCACTGTATGGGTGTGTGTTACATTACATTCACTAGTAGGAGTGAGAAAAACATCACGGGGTGGTGCGCACTGTATGGGTGTGTGTTACATTACATTCACTAGTAGGAGTGAGAAAAACATCACGGGGTGGTGCGCACTGTATGGGTGTGTGTTACATTACATTCACTAGTAGGAGTGAGATAAACATCACGGGGTGGTGCGCACTGTATGGGTGTGTTACATTACATTCACTAGTAGGAGTGAGAAAAACATCACGGGGTGGTGCGCACTGTGTGGGTGTGTTACATTACATTCACTAGTAGGAGTGAGAAAAACATCATGGGGTGGTGCGCACTGTATGGGTGTGTGTTACATTACATTCACTAGTAGGAGTGAGAAAAACATCACAGGGTGGTGCGCATTTTATGGGTGTGTGTTACATTACATACACTAGTAGGAGTGAGAAAAACATCACGGGGTGGTGCGCACTGTATGGGTGTGTGTTACATTACATTCACTAGTAGGAGTGAGAAAAACATCACGGGGTGGTGCGCACTGTATGGGTTTGTGTTACATTACATTCACTAGTAGGAGTGAGAAAAACATCACGGGGTGGTGCGCACTGTATGGGTGTGTGTTCCATTACATTCACTAGTAGGAGTGACAAAAACATCACGGGGTGGTGCGCACTGTATGGGTGTGTGTTACATTACATTCACTAGTAGGAGTGAGAAAAACATCACGGGGTGGTGCGCACTGTATGGGTGTGTGTTACATTACATTCACTAGTAGGAGTGAGAAAAACATCACGGGGTGGTGCGCACTGTATGGGTGTGTGTTACATTACATTCACTAGTAGGAGTGAGAAAAACTTCACGGGGTGGTGCGCATTGTATGGGTGTGTGTTACATTACATTCACTAGTAGGAGTGAGAAAAACATCACGGAGTGGTGCGCATTGTATGGGTGTGTGTTACATTACATTCACTAGTAGGAGTGAGAAAAACATCACGGGGTGGTGCGCATTGTATGGGTGTGTGTTACATTACATTCACTAGTAGGAGTGAGAAAAACATCACGGGGTGGTGCGCATTGTATGGGTGTGTGTTACATTACATTCACTAGTGGAGTGAGATAAACATCACGGGGTGGTGCGCCTTGTATGGGTGTGTGTTACATAACATTCACCAGTAGGAGTGAGAAAAACATCACGGGGTGGTGCGCCTTGTATGGGTGTGTGTTACATTACATTCACCAGTAGGAGTGAGAAAAACATCACGGTGTGGTGCGCATTCTATGGGTGTGTGTTACATAACATTCACCAGTAGGAGTGAGAAAAACATCACGGGGTGGTGCGCATTGTATGGGTGTGTGTTACATTAGATTCACTAGTAGGAGGGAGAAAAACATCACGGGGTGGTGCGCATTGTATTGGTGTGTGTTACATTAGATTCACTAGTAGGAGGGAGAAAAACATCACGGGGTGGTGCGCATTGTATGGGTGTGTGTTACATTACATTCACTAGTAGGAGTGAGAAAAACATCACGGGGTGGTGAGCACTGTATGGGTGTGTGTTACATTACATTCACTAGTAGGAGTGAGAAAAACATCACGGGGTGGTGCGCACTGTATGGGTGTGTGTTACATTACATTCACTAGTAGGAGTGAGAAAAACATCACGGGGTGGTGCGCACTGTATGGGTGTGTGTTACATTACATTCACTAGTAGGAGTGAGAAAAACATCACGGGGTGGTGCGCATTGTATGGGTGTGTGTTACATTACATTCACTAGTAGGAGTGAGAAAAACATCACGGGGTGGTGCGCATTGTATGGGTGTGTGTTACGTTACATTCACTAGTAGGAGTGAGAAAAACATCACGGGGTGGTGCGCATTGTATGGGTGTGTGTTACATTACATTCACTAGTAGGAGTGAGAAAAACATCACGGGGCGGTGCGCATTGTATGGGTGTGTGTTACATTACATTCACTAGTAGGAGTGAGAAAAACATCACGGGGCGGTGCGCATTGTATGGGCGTCTGTTACATTACATTCACTAGTAGGAGTGAGAAAAACATCACGGGGCGGTGCGCCTTGTATGGGCGTGTGTTACATTACATTCACTAGTAGGAGTGAGAAAAACATCACGGGGTGGTGCGCCTTGTATGGGAGTGTGTTACATTACATTCACTAGTAGGAGTGAGAAAAACATCACGGGGTGGTGCGCCTGGTATGGGCGTGTGTTACATTACATTCACCAGTAGGAGTGAGAAAAACATCACGGGGTGGTGCGCCTTGTATGGGCGTGTGTTACATTACATTCACCAGTAGGAGTGAGAAAAACATCACGGGGTGGTGCCCCTTGTATGGGTGTGTGTTACATTACATTCACCAGTAGGAGTGAGAAAAACATCACGGGGTGGTGCGCCTTGTATGGGTGTGTGTTACATTAGATTCACCAGTAGGAGTGAGAAAAACATCACGGGGTGGTGCGCCTTGTATGGGTGTGTGTTACATTAGATTCACCAGTAGGAGTGAGAAAAACATCACGGGGTGGTGCTCATTGTATGGCTGTGTGTTACATTACATTCACCAGTAGGAGTGAGAAAAACATCACGGGGTGGTGCGCCTTGTATGGGTGTGTGTTACATTAGATTCACCAGTAGGAGTGAGAAAAACATCACGGGGTGGTGCGCCTTGTATGGGTGTGTGTTACATTAGATTCACCAGTAGGAGTGACAAAAACATCACGGGGTGGTGCGCCTTGTATGGGTGTGTGTTACATTAGATTCACCAGTAGGAGTGAGAAAAACATCACGGGGTGGTGCACATTGTATGGCTGTGTGTTACATTAGATTCACCAGTAGGAGTGAGAAAAACATCACGGGGTGGTGCGCCTTGTATGGGTGTGTGTTACATTAGATTCACCAGTAGGAGTGAGAAAAACATCACGGGGTGGTGCGCCTTGTATGGGTGTGTTACATTAGATTCACCAGTAGGAGTGAGAAAAACATCACGGGGTGGTGCGCATTGTATGGGTGTGTGTTACATTAGATTCACCAGTAGGAGTGAGAAAAACATCACGGGGTGGTGCGCATTGTATGGGTGTGTGTTACATTAGATTCACCAGTAGGAGTGAGAAAAACATCACGGGGTGGTGCGCATTGTATGGGTGTGTGTTACATTAGATTCACCAGTAGGAGTGAGAAAAACATCACGGGGTGGTGCGCATTGTATGGGTGTGTGTTACATTAGATTCACCAGTAGGAGGGAGAAAAACATCACGGGGTGGTGCGCACTGTATGGGTGTGTGTTACATTACATTCACCAGTAGGAGTGAGAAAAACATCAAGGGGTGGTGCGCACTGTATGGGTGTGTGTTACATTACATTCACTAGTAGGAGTGAGAAAAACATCACGGGGTGGTGCGCACTGTATGGGTGTGTGTTACATTACATTCACTAGTAGGAGTGAGAAAAACATCACGGGGTGGTGCGCACTGTATGGGTGTGTGTTACATTATATTCACTAGTAGGAGTGAGATAAACATCACGGGGTGGTGCGCACTGTATGGGTGTGTGTTACATTACATTCACTAGTAGCAGTGAGAAAAAAATCACGGGGTGTTGCGCATTGAATGGGTGTGTGTTACATTCGATTCACTAGTAGCAGTGAGAAAAACATCACGGGGTGGTGCGCATTGTATGGGTGTGTGTTACATTAGATTCACTAGTAGCAGTGAGAAAAACATCACGGGGTGTTGCGCATTGTATGGGTGTGTGTTACATTAGATTCACTAGTAGCAGTGAGAAAAACATCACGGGGTGGTGCGCATTGTATGGGTGTGTGTCACATTACATTCACTAGTAGGAGTGAGAAAAACATCACGGGGTGGTGCGCATTGTATGGTTGTGTGTCACATTACATTCACTAGTAGGAGTTAGAAAATCATCACGTGGTGGTGCGCATTGTATGGGTGTGTGTCACATTAGATTCACTAGTAGCAGTGAGAAAAACATCACGGGGTGGTGCGCATTGTATGGGTGTGTGTCACATTAGATTCACTAGTAGCAGTGAGAAAAACATCACGGGGTGGTGCGCATTGTATGGGTGTGTGTCACATTAGATTCACTAGTAGCAGTGAGATAAACATCACGGGGTGGTGCGCACTGTATGGGTTTGTGTTACATTACATTCACTAGTAGCACTGAGAAAAACATCACGGGGTGGTGTGCATTGCATGGGTGTGTGTTACATTACATTCACTAGTAGGAGTGAGAAAAACATCACGGGGTGGTGCGAATTGCATGGGTATGTGTTACATTACATTCACTAGTAGGAGTGAGAAAAACATCACGGGGTGGTGCGCATTGCATGGGTGTTTGTTACATTACATTCACTAGTAGGAGTGAGAAAAACATCACGGGGTGGTGCGCATTGTATGGGTGTGTGTTACATTAGATTCACTAGTAGCAGTGAGAAAAACATCACGGGGTGGTGCGCCTTGTATGGGTGTGTGTTACATTAGATTCACTAGTAGCAGTGAGAAAAACATCACGGGGTGGTGCGCCTTGTATGGGTGTGTGTTACATTAGATTCACTAGTAGCAGTGAGAAAAACATCACGGGGTGGTGCGCCTTGTATGGGTGTGTGTTACATTAGATTCACTAGTAGCAGTGAGAAAAACATCACGGGGTGTTGCGCCTTGTATGGGTGTGTGTCACATTAGATTCACTAGTAGGAGTGAGAAAAACATCACGGGGTGGTGCGCCTTGTATGGGTGTGTGTCACATTACGTTCACTAGTAGGAGTGAGAAAAACATCACGGGGTGGTGCGCATTGTATGGGTGTGTGTCACATTACATTCACTAGTAGGAGTGAGAAAAACATCACGGGGTGGTGCGCATTGTATGGGTGTGTGTCACATTACATTCACTAGTAGGACTGAGAAAGACATCACGGGGTGGTACGCATTGTATGAGTGTGTGTCACATTACATTCACTAGTAGGAGTGAGAAAAACATCACGGGGTGGTGCGCATTGTATGGGTGTGTGTCACATTAGATTCACTATTAGGAGTGAGAAAATCATCACGGGGTGGTGCGCATTGTATGGGTGTGTGTCACATTAGATTCACTAGTAGGTGTGAGAAAAACATCACGGGGTGGTGCGCATTGTATGGGTGTGTGTCACATTACATTCACTAGTAGGAGTGAGAAAAACATCACGGGGTGGTGCGCATTGTATGGGTGTGTGTCACATTAGATTCACTAGTAGGAGTGAGAAAATCATCTCGGGGTGGTGCGCATTGTATGGGTGTGTGTCACATTAGATTCACTAGTAGGTGTGAGAAAAACATCACGGGGTGGTGCGCATTGTATGGGTGTGTGTCACATTAGACTCACTACTAGCAGAGAGAAAAACATCACGGGGTGGTGCGCATTGTATGGGTGTGTGTTACATTAGACTCACTAGTAGGAGTGAGAAAAACATCACGGGGTGGTGCGCATTGTATGGGTGTGTGTTACATTAGACTCACTAGTAGGAGTGAGAAAAACATCACGGGGTGGTGCGCATTGTATGGGTGTGTGTTATATTAGATTCACTAGTAGGAGTGAGAAAAACATCACGGGGTGGTGCGCATTGTATGGGTGTGTGTTACATTAGATTCACTAGTAGCAGTGAGAAAAAAATCACGGGGTGTTGCGCATTGTATGGGTGTGTGTTACATTCGATTCACTAGTAGCAGTGAGAAAATCATCACGGGGTGGTGCGCATTGTATGGGTGTGTGTCACATTACATTCACTAGTAGGAGTGAGAAAAACATCACGGGGTGGTGCGCATTGTATGGTTGTGTGTCACATTACATTCACTAGTAGGAGTTAGAAAATCATCACGTGGTGGTGCGCATTGTATGGGTGTGTGTCACATTAGATTCACTAGTAGCAGTGAGAAAAACATCACGGGGTGGTGCGCATTGTATGGGTGTGTGTCACATTAGATTCACTAGTAGCAGTGAGAAAAACATCACGGGGTGGTGCGCATTGTATGGGTGTGTGTCACATTAGATTCACTAGTAGCAGTGAGATAAACATCACGGGGTGGTGCGCACTGTATGGGTTTGTGTTACATTACATTCACTAGTAGGAGTGAGAAAAACATCACGGTGTGGTGCGCACTGTATGGGTGTGTGTTACATTACATTCACTAGTAGGAGTGAGAAAAACATCACGAATGGTGCGCATTGTATGGGTGTGTGTTACATTATATTCACTAGTAGGAGTGAGAAAAACATCACGGGGCGGTGCGCATTGTATCGGTGTGTGTTACATTACATTCACTAGTAGGAGGGAGAAAAACATCACGGGGTGGTGCGCAGTGTATGGGTGTGTGTTACATTACATTCACTAGTAGGAGGGAGAAAAACATCACGGGGTGGTGCGCACTGTATGGGTGTGTGTTACATTACATTCACTAGTAGGAGTGAGAAAAACATCACGGGGTGGTGCGCATTGTATGGGTGTGTGTCACATTACATTCACTAGTAGGACTGAGAAAGACATCACGGGGTGGTACGCATTGTATGAGTGTGTGTCACATTACATTCACTAGTAGGAGTGAGAAAAACATCACGGGGTGGTGCGCATTGTATGGGTGTGTGTCACATTAGATTCACTAGTAGGAGTGAGAAAATCATCACGGGGTGGTGCGCATTGTATGGGTGTGTGTCACATTAGATTCACTAGTAGGTGTGAGAAAAACATCACGGGGTGGTGCGCATTGTATGGGTGTGTGTCACATTACATTCACTAGTAGGAGTGAGAAAAACATCACGGGGTGGTGCGCATTGTATGGGTGTGTGTCACATTAGATTCACTAGTAGGAGTGAGAAAATCATCTCGGGGTGGTGCGCATTGTATGGGTGTGTGTCACATTAGATTCACTAGTAGGTGTGAGAAAAACATCACGGGGTGGTGCGCATTGTATGGGTGTGTGTCACATTAGACTCACTACTAGCAGTGAGAAAAACATCACGGGGTGGTGCGCATTGTATGGGTGTGTGTTACATTAGACTCACTAGTAGGAGTGAGAAAAACATCACGGGGTGGTGCGCATTGTATGGGTGTGTGTTACATTAGACTCACTAGTAGGAGTGAGAAAAACATCACGGGGTGGTGCGCATTGTATGGGTGTGTGTTATATTAGATTCACTAGTAGGAGTGAGAAAAACATCACGGGGTGGTGCGCATTGTATGGGTGTGTGTTACATTAGATTCACTAGTAGCAGTGAGAAAAAAATCACGGGGTGTTGCGCATTGTATGGGTGTGTGTTACATTCGATTCACTAGTAGCAGTGAGAAAAACATCACGGGGTGGTGCGCATTGTATGGGTGTGTGTCACATTACATTCACTAGTAGGAGTGAGAAAAACATCACGGGGTGGTGCGCATTGTATGGTTGTGTGTCACATTACATTCACTAGTAGGAGTTAGAAAATCATCACGTGGTGGTGCGCATTGTATGGGTGTGTGTCACATTAGATTCACTAGTAGCAGTGAGAAAAACATCACGGGGTGGTGCGCATTGTATGGGTGTGTGTCACATTAGATTCACTAGTAGCAGTGAGAAAAACATCACGGGGTGGTGCGCATTGTATGGGTGTGTGTCAGATTAGATTCACTAGTAGCAGTGAGATAAACATCACGGGGTGGTGCGCACTGTATGGGTTTGTGTTACATTACATTCACTAGTAGGAGTGAGAAAAACATCACGGTGTGGTGCGCACTGTATGGGTGTGTGTTACATTACATTCACTAGTAGGAGTGAGAAAAACATCACGAATGGTGCGCATTGTATGGGTGTGTGTTACATTATATTCACTAGTAGGAGTGAGAAAAACATCACGGGGCGGTGCGCATTGTATCGGTGTGTGTTACATTACATTCACTAGTAGGAGGGAGAAAAACATCACGGGGTGGTGCGCAGTGTATGGGTGTGTGTTACATTACATTCACTAGTAGGAGGGAGAAAAACATCACGGGGTGGTGCGCACTGTATGGGTGTGTGTTACATTACATTCACTAGTAGGAGTGAGAAAAACATAACGGGGTGGTGCGCACTGTATGGGTGTGTGTTACATTACATTCACTAGTAGGAGTGAGAAAAACATCACGGGGTGGTGCGCACTGTATGGGTGTGTGTTACATTACATTCACTAGTAGGAGTGAGAAAAACATCACGGGGTGGTGCGCACTGTATGGGTGTGTGTTACATTAGATTCACTAGTAGGAGTGAGAAAAACATCACGGGGTGGTGCGCACTGTATGGGTGTGTGTTACATTACATTCACTAGTAGGAGTGAGAAAAACATCACGGGGTGGTGCGCACTGTATGGGTGTGTGTTACATTACATTCACTAGTAGGAGTGAGATAAGCATCACGGGGTGGTGCGCATTGTATGGGTGTGTGTTACATTACATTCACTAGTAGGAGTGAGAAAAACATCACGGGGTGGTGCGCATTGTATGGGTGTGTGTTACATTACATTCACTAGTAGGAGTAAGAAAAACATCACGGGGTGGTGCGCACTGTATGGGTGTGTGTTACATTACATTCACCAGTAGGAGTGAGAAAAACATCACGGGGTGGTGCGCACTGTATGGGTGTGTGTTACATTACATTCACCAGTAGGAGTGAGAAAAACATCACGGGGTGGTGCGCCTTGTATGGGTGTGTGTTACATTACATTCACCAGTAGGAGTGAGAAAAACATCACGGGGTGGTGCGCCTTGTATGGGTGTGTGTTACATTACATTCACCAGTAGGAGTGAGAAAAACATCACGGGGTGGTGTGCCTTATATGGGTGTGTGTTACATTAGATTCACCAGTAGGAGTGAGAAAAACATCACGGGGTGGTGCGCATTGTATGGCTGTGTGTTACATTGGATTCACCAGTAGGAGTGAGAAAAACATCACGGGGTGGTGCGCCTTGTATGGGTGTGTGTTACATTACATTCACCAGTAGGAGTGAGAAAAACATCACGGGGTGGTGCGCCTTGTATGGGTGTGTGTTACATTAGATTCATTTATAGGAGTGAGAAAAACATCACGGGGTGGTGCGCCTTGTATGGGTGTGTGTTACATTAGATTCACCAGTAGCAGTGAGAAAAACATCACGGGGTGTTGCGCCTTGTATGGGTGTGTGTCACATTAGATTCACTAGTAGGAGTGAGAAAAACATCACGGGGTGGTGCGCCTTGTATGGGTGTGTGTCACATTACGTTCACTAGTAGCAGTGAGAAAAACATCACGGGGTGTTGCGCCTTGTATGGGTGTGTGTCACATTAGATTCACTAGTAGGAGTGAGAAAAACATCACGTGGTGGTGCGCCTTGTATGGGTGTGTGTCACATTACGTTCACTAGTAGGAGTGAGAAAAACATCACGGGTTGGTGCGCATTGTATGGGTGTGTGTCACATTACATTCACTAGTAGGAGTGAGAAAAACATCACGGGGTGGTGCGCATTGTATGGGTGTGTGTCACATTACATGCACTAGTAGGACTGAGAAAAACATCACGGGGTGGTGCGCATTGTATGGGTGTGTGTCACATTACATTCACTAGTAGGAGTGAGAAAAACATCACGGGGTGGTGCGCATTGTATGGGTGTGTGTCACATTAGATTCACTAGTAGGAGTGAGAAAATCATCACGGGGTGGTGCACATTGTATGGGTGTGTGTCACATTAGATTCACTAGTAGGTGTGAGAAAAACATCACGGGGTGGTGCGCATTGTATGGGTGTGTGTCACATTACATTCACTAGTAGGAGTGAGAAAAACATCACGGGGTGGTGCGCATTGTATGGGTGTGTGTCACATTAGATTCACTAGTAGGAGTGAGAAAATCATCTCGGGGTGGTGCGCATTGTATGGGTGTGTGTCACATTACATTCACTAGTAGGTGTGAGAAAAACATCACGGGGTGGTGCGCATTGTATGGGTGTGTGTCACATTAGACTCACTACTAGCAGTGAGAAAAACATCACGGGGTGGTGCGCATTGTATGGGTGTGTGTTACATTAGACTCACTAGTAGGAGTGAGAAAAACATCACGGGGTGGTGCGCATTGTATGGGTGTGTGTTACATTAGACTCACTAGTAGGAGTGAGAAAAACATCACGGGGTGGTGCGCATTGTATGGGTGTGTGTTATATTAGATTCACTAGTAGGAGTGAGAAAAACATCACGGGGTGGTGCGCATTGTATGGGTGTGTGTTACATTAGATTCACTAGTAGCAGTGAGAAAAAAATCACGGGGTGTTGCGCATTGTATGGGTGTGTGTTACATTCGATTCACTAGTAGCAGTGAGAAAAACATCATGGGGTGGTGCGCATTGTATGGGTGTGTGTCACATTACATTCACTAGTAGGAGTGAGAAAAACATCACGGGGTGGTGCGCATTGTATGGTTGTGTGTCACATTACATTCACTAGTAGGAGTTAGAAAATCATCACGTGGTGGTGCGCATTGTATGGGTGTGTGTCACATTAGATTCACTAGTAGCAGTGAGAAAAACATCACGGGATGGTGCGCATTGTATGGGTGTGTGTCACATTAGATTCACTAGTAGCAGTGAGAAAAACATCACGGGGTGGTGGGCATTGTATGGGTGTGTGTCACATTAGATTCACTAGTAGCAGTGAGATAAACATCACGGGGTGGTGCGCACTGTATGGGTTTGTGTTACATTACATTCACTAGTAGGAGTGAGAAAAACATCACGGGGTGGTGCGCACTGTATGGGTGTGTGTTACATTACATTCACTAGTAGGAGTGAGAAAAACATCACGAATGGTGCGCATTGTATGGGTGTGTGTTACATTATATTCACTAGTAGGAGTGAGAAAAACATCACGGGGCGGTGCGCATTGTATCGGTGTGTGTTACATTACATTCACTAGTAGGAGGGAGAAAAACATCACGGGGTGGTGCGCATTGTATGGGTGTGTGTTACATTACATTCACTAGTAGGAGGGAGAAAAACATCACGGGGTGGTGCGCACTGTATGGGTGTGTGTTACATTACATTCACTAGTAGGAGTGAGAAAAACATAACGGGGTGGTGCGCACTGTATGGGTGTGTGTTACATTACATTCACTAGTAGGAGTGAGAAAAACATCACGGGGTGGTGCGCACTGTATGGGTGTGTGTTACATTACATTCACTAGTAGGAGTGAGAAAAACATCACGGGGTGGTGCGCACTGTATGGGTGTGTGTTACATTAGATTCACTAGTAGGAGTGAGAAAAACATCACGGGGTGGTGCGCACTGTATGGGTGTGTGTTACATTACATTCACTAGTAGGAGTGAGAAAAACATCACGGGGTGGTGCGCACTGTATGGGTGTGTGTTACATTACATTCACTAGTAGGAGTGAGATAAGCATCACGGGGTGGTGCGCATTGTATGGGTGTGTGTTACATTACATTCACTAGTAGGAGTGAGAAAAACATCACGGGGTGGTGCGCATTGTATGGGTGTGTGTTACATTACATTCACTAGTAGGAGTAAGAAAAACATCACGGGGTGGTGCGCACTGTATGGGTGTGTGTTACATTACATTCACCAGTAGGAGTGAGAAAAACATCACGGGGTGGTGCGCACTGTATGGGTGTGTGTTACATTACATTCACCAGTAGGAGTGAGAAAAACATCACGGGGTGGTGCGCCTTGTATGGGTGTGTGTTACATTACATTCACCAGTAGGAGTGAGAAAAACATCACGGGGTGGTGCGCCTTGTATGGGTGTGTGTTACATTACATTCACCAGTAGGAGTGAGAAAAACATCACGGGGTGGTGTGCCTTATATGGGTGTGTGTTACATTAGATTCACCAGTAGGAGTGAGAAAAACATCACGGGGTGGTGCGCATGGTATGGCTGTGTGTTACATTGGATTCACCAGTAGGAGTGAGAAAAACATCACGGGGTGGTGCGCCTTGTATGGGTGTGTGTTACATTACATTCACCAGTAGGAGTGAGAAAAACATCACGGGGTGGTGCGCCTTGTATGGGTGTGTGTTACATTAGATTCATTTATAGGAGTGAGAAAAACATCACGGGGTGGTGCGCCTTGTATGGGTGTGTGTTACATTAGATTCACCAGTAGGAGTGAGAAAAACATCACGGGGTGGTGCGCATTGTATGGGTGTGTGTTAAATTAGATTCACCAGTAGGAGTGAGAAAAACATCACGGGGTGGTGCGCATTCTATGGGTGTGTGTTACATTACATTCACCAGTAGGAGTGAGAAAAACATCACGGGGTGGTGCGCATTGTATGGGTGTGTGTTACATTAGATTCACCAGTAGGAGTGAGAAAAACATCACGGGGTGGTGCGCATTGTATGGGTGTGTGTTACATTAGATTCACCAGTAGGAGTGAGAAAAACATCACGGGGTGGTGCGCATTGTATGGGTGTGTGTTACATTAGATTCACCAGTAGGAGGGAGAAAAACATCACGGGGTGGTGCGCATTGTATGGGTGTGTGTTACATTAGATTCACTAGTAGGAGGGAGAAAAACATCACGGGGTGGTGCGCACTGTATGGGTGTGTGTTACATTACATTCACTAGTAGGAGTGAGAAAAACATAACGGGGTGGTGCGCACTGTATGGGTGTGTGTAACATTACATTCACTAGTAGGAGTGACAAAAACATCACGGGGTGGTGCGCACTGTATGGGTGTGTGTTACATTACATTCACTAGTAGGAGTGAGAAAAACATCACGGGGTGGTGCGCACTGTATGGGTGTGTGTTACATTACATTCACTAGTAGGAGTGAGAAAAACATCACGGGGTGGTGCGCACTGTATGGGTGTGTGTTACATTACATTCACTAGTAGGAGTGAGAAAAACATCACGGGGTGGTGCGCACTGAACGGGTGTGTGTTACATTACATTCACTAGTAGGAGTGAGAAAAACATCACGGGGTGGTGCGCACTGTATGGGTGCCTGTTACATTACATTCACTATTAGGAGTGAGATAAACATCACGGGGTGGTGCGCATTGTATGGGTGTGTGTTACATTACATTCACTAGTAGGAGTGAGAAAAACATCACGGGGTGGTGCGCATTGTATGGGTGTGTGTTCCATTACATTCACTAGTAGGAGTGAGAAAAACATCACGGGGTGGTGCGCATTGTATGGGTGTGTGTTACATTACATTCACCAGTAGGAGTGAGAAAAACATCACGGGGTGGTGCGCACTGTATGGGTGTGTGTTACATTACATTCACCAGTAGGAGTGAGAAAAACATCACGGGGTGGTGCGCCTTGTATGGGTGTGTGTTACATTACATTCACCATTAGGAGTGAGAAAAACATCACGGGGTGGTGCGCCTTGTATGGGTGTGTGTTACATTGGATTCACCAGTAGGAGTGAGAAAAACATCACGGGGTGGTGCGCATTTTATGGCTGTGTGTTACATTGGATTCACCAGTAGGAGTGAGAAAAACATCACGGGGTGGTGCGCCTTGTATGGGTGTGTGTTACATTACATTCACCAGTAGGAGTGAGAAAAACATCACGGGGTGGTGCGCCTTGTATGGGTGTGTGTTACATTAGATTCATTTGTAGGAGTGAGAAAAACATCACGGGTGGTGCGCCTTGTATGGGTGTGCGTTACATTAGATTCACCAGTAGGAGTGAGAAAAACATCACGGGGTGGTGCGCATTGTATGGGTGTGTGTTACATTAGATTCACCAGTAGGAGTGAGAAAAACATCACGGGGTGGTGCGCATTGTATGTGTGTGTGTTACATTAGATTCACCAGTAGGAGTGAGAAAAACATCACGGGGTGGTGCGCATTGTATGGGTGTGTGTTACATTAGATTCACCAGTAGGAGTGAGAAAAACATCACAGGGTGGTGCGCATTGTATGGGTGTGTGTTACACTAGATTCACCAGTAGGAGTGAGTAAAACATCACGGGGTGGTGCGCATTGTATGGGTGTGTGTTACATTAGATTCACCAGTAGGAGGGAGAAAAACATCACGGGGTGGTGCGCATTGTATGGGTGTGTGTTACATTAGATTCACTAGTAGAAGGGAGAAAAACATCACGGGGTGGTGCGCACTGTATGGGTGTGTGTTACATTACATTCACTAGTAGGAGTGAGAAAAACATCACGGGGTGGTGCGCACTGTATGGGTGTGTGTTACATTACATTCACTAGTAGGAGTGAGAAAAACATCACGGGGTGGTGCGCACTGTATGGGTGTGTGTTACATTACATTCACTAGTAGGAGTGAGAAAAACATCACGGGGTGGTGCGCACTGTATGGGTGTGTGTTACATTACATTCACTAGTAGGAGTGAGAAAAACATCACGGGGTGGTGCGCACTGTATGGGTGTGTGTTACATTACATTCACTAGTAGGAGTGAGATAAACATCACGGGGTGGTGCGCACTGTATGCGTGTGTTACATTACATTCACTAGTAGGAGTGAGAAAAACATCACGGGGTGGTGCGCACTGTATGGGTGTGTGTTACATTACATTCACTAGTAGGAGTGTGAAAAACATCACAGGGTGGTGCGCATTTTATGGGTGTGTGTTACATTACATTCACTAGTAGGAGTGAGAAAAACATCACGGGGTGGTGCGCACTGTATGGGTGTGTGTTACATTACATTCACTAGTAGGAGTGAGAAAAACATCACGGGGTGGTGCGCACTGTATGGGTTTGTGTTACATTACATTCACTAGTAGGAGTGAGAAAAACATCACGGGGTGGTGCGCACTGTATGGGTGTGTGTTACATTACATTCACTAGTAGGAGTGAGAAAAACATCACGGGGTGGTGCGCACTGTATGGGTGTGTGTTACATTACATTCACTAGTAGGAGTGAGAAAAACATCACGGGGTGGTGCGCACTGTATGGGTGTGTGTTACATTACATTCACTAGTAGGAGTGAGAAAAACATCACGGGGTGGTGCGCATTGTATGGGTGTGTGTTACATTACATTCACTAGTAGGAGTGAGAAAAACATCACGGGGTGGTGCGCATTGTATGGGTGTGTGTTACATTACATTCACTAGTAGGAGTGAGAAAAACATCACGGGGTGGTGCGCATTGTATGGGTGTGTGTTACATTACATTCACTAGTAGGAGTGAGAAAAACATCACGGGGTGGTGCGCATTGTATGGGTGTGTGTTACATTACATTCACTAGTGGAGTGAGATAAACATCACGGGGTGGTGCGCCTTGTATGGGTGTGTGTTACATAACATTCACCAGTAGGAGTGAGAAAAACATCACGGGGTGGTGCGCCTTGTATGGGTGTGTGTTACATTACATTCACCAGTAGGAGTGAGAAAAACATCACGGTGTGGTGCGCATTCTATGGGTGTGTGTTACATAACATTCACCAGTAGGAGTGAGAAAAACATCACGGGGTGGTGCGCATTGTATGGGTGTGTGTTACATTAGATTCACTAGTAGCAGTGAGAAAAACATCACAGGGTGGTGCGCATTGTATGGGTGTGTGTTACATTAGATTCACTAGTAGGAGTGAGAAAAACATCACGGGGTGGTGCGCATTTTATGGGTGTGTGTTACATTAGATTCACCAGTAGGAGTGAGAAAAACATCACGGGGTGGTGCGCATTGTGTGGGTGTGTTACATAACATTCACCAGTAGGAGTGAGAAAAACATCACGGGGTGGTGCGCCTTGTATGGGTGTGTGTTACATTACATTCACCAGTAGGAGTGAGAAAAACATCACGGGGTGTTGCGCCTTGTATGGGTGTGTGTTACATTAGATTCACCAGTAGGAGTGAGAAAAACATCACGGGGTGGTGCGCATTGTATGGGTGTGTGTTACATTACATTCACCAGTAGGAGTGAGAAAAACATCACGGGGTGGTGCGCATTGTATGGGTGTGTGTTACATTACATTCACTAGTAGGAGTGAGAAAAACATCACGGGGTGGTGCGCATTGTATGGGTGTGTGTAACATTAGATTCACTAGTAGGAGGGAGAAAAACATCACGGGGTGGTACGCATTGTATTGGTGTGTGTTACATTAGATTCACTAGTACGAGGGAGAAAAACATCACGGGGTGGTGCGCATTGTATGGGTGTGTGTTACATTACATTCACTAGTAGGAGTGAGAAAAACATCACGGGGTGGTGAGCACTGTATGGGTGTGTGTTACATTACATTCACTAGTAGGAGTGAGAAAAACATCACGGGGTGGTGCGCACTGTATGGGTGTGTGTTACATTACATTCACTAGTAGGAGTGAGAAAAACATCACGGGGTGGTGCGCACTGTATGGGTGTGTGTTACATTACATTCACTAGTAGGAGTGAGAAAAACATCACGGGGTGGTGCGCATTGTATGGGTTTGTGTTACATTACATTCACTAGTAGGAGTGAGAAAAACATCACGGGGTGGTGCGCATTGTATGGGTGTGTGTTACATTACATTCACTAGTAGGAGTGAGAAAAACATCACGGGGTGGTGCGCATTGTATGGGTGTGTGTTACATTACATTCACTAGTAGGAGTGAGAAAAACATCACGGGGCGGTGCGCATTGTATGGGTGTGTGTTACATTACATTCACTAGTAGGAGTGAGAAAAACATCACGGGGCGGTGCGCATTGTATGGGCGTCTGTTACATTACATTCACTAGTAGGACTGAGAAAAACATCACGGGGCGGTGCGCCTTGTATGGGCGTGTGTTACATTACATTCACTAGTAGGAGTGAGAAAAACATCACGGGGTGGTGCGCCTTGTATGGGAGTGTGTTACATTACATTCACTAGTAGGAGTGAGAAAAACATCACGGGGTGGTGCGCCTTGTATGGGCGTGTGTTACATTACATTCACCAGTAGGAGTGAGAAAAACATCACGGGGTGGTGCGCCTTGTATGGGCGTGTGTTACATTACATTCACCAGTAGGAGTGAGAAAAACATCACGGGGTGGTGCGCATTGTATGGGTGTGTGTTACATTACATTCACTAGTAGGAGGGAGAAAAACATCACGGGGTGGTGCGCACTGTATGGGTGTGTGTTACATTACATTCACTAGTAGGAGTGAGAAAAACATCACGGGGTGGTGCGCACTGTATGGGTGTGTGTTACATTACATTCACTAGTAGGAGTGAGAAAAACATCACGGGGTGGTGCGCACTGTATGGGTGTGTGTTACATTACATTCACTAGTAGGAGTGAGAAAAACATCACGGGGTGGTGCGCACTGTATGGGTGTGTGTTACATTAGATTCACTAGTAGGAGTGAGAAAAACATCACGGGGTGGTGCGCACTGTATGGGTGTGTGTTACATTACATTCACTAGTAGGAGTGAGAAAAACATCACGGGGTGGTGCGCACTGTATGGGTGTGTGTTACATTACATTCACTAGTAGGAGTGAGATAAGCATCACGGGGTGGTGCGCATTGTATGGGTGTGTGTTACATTACATTCACTAGTAGGAGTGAGAAAAACATCACGGGGTGGTGCGCATTGTATGGGTGTGTGTTACATTACATTCACTAGTAGGAGTAAGAAAAACATCACGGGGTGGTGCGCACTGTATGGGTGTGTGTTACATTACATTCACCAGTAGGAGTGAGAAAAACATCACGGGGTGGTGCGCACTGTATGGGTGTGTGTTACATTACATTCACCAGTAGGAGTGAGAAAAACATCACGGGGTGGTGCGCCTTGTATGGGTGTGTGTTACATTACATTCACCAGTAGGAGTGAGAAAAACATCACGGGGTGGTGCGCCTTGTATGGGTGTGTGTTACATTACATTCACCAGTAGGAGTGAGAAAAACATCACGGGGTGGTGTGCCTTATATGGGTGTGTGTTACATTAGATTCACCAGTAGGAGTGAGAAAAACATCACGGGGTGGTGCGCATGGTATGGCTGTGTGTTACATTGGATTCACCAGTAGGAGTGAGAAAAACATCACGGGGTGGTGCGCCTTGTATGGGTGTGTGTTACAATACATTCACCAGTAGGAGTGAGAAAAACATCACGGGGTGGTGCGCCTTGTATGGGTGTGTGTTACATTAGATTCATTTATAGGAGTGAGAAAAACATCACGGGGTGGTGCGCCTTGTATGGGTGTGTGTTACATTAGATTCACCAGTAGGAGTGAGAAAAACATCACGGGGTGGTGCGCATTGTATGGGTGTGTGTTAAATTAGATTCACCAGTAGGAGTGAGAAAAACATCACGGGGTGGTGCGCATTCTATGGGTGTGTGTTACATTACATTCACCAGTAGGAGTGAGAAAAACATCACGGGGTGGTGCGCATTGTATGGGTGTGTGTTACATTAGATTCACCAGTAGGAGTGAGAAAAACATCACGGGGTGGTGCGCATTGTATGGGTGTGTGTTACATTAGATTCACCAGTAGGAGTGAGAAAAACATCACGGGGTGGTGCGCATTGTATGGGTGTGTGTTAAATTAGATTCACCAGTAGGAGTGAGAAAAACATCACGGGGTGGTGCGCATTCTATGGGTGTGTGTTACATTAGATTCACCAGTAGGAGGGAGAAAAACATCACGGGGTGGTGCGCATTGTATGGGTGTGTGTTACATTAGATTCACCAGTAGGAGTGAGAAAAACATCACGGGGTGGTGCGCATTGTATGGGTGTGTGTTACATTAGATTCACCAGTAGGAGGGAGAAAAACATCACGGGGTGGTGCGCACTGTATGGGTGTGTGTTACATTACATTCACTAGTAGGAGTGAGAAAAACATCACGGGGTGGTGCGCACTGTATGGGTGTGTGTTACATTACATTCACTAGTAGGAGTGAGAAAAACATCACGGGGTGGTGCGCACTGTATGGGTGTGTGTTACATTACATTCACTAGTAGGAGTGAGAAAAACATCACGGGGTGGTGCGCACTGTATGGGTGTGTGTTACATTACATTCACTAGTAGGAGTGAGAAAAACATCACGGGGTGGTGCGCACTGTACGGGTGTGTGTTACATTACATTCACTAGTAGGAGTGAGAAAAACATCACGGGGTGGTGCGCACTGTACGGGTGTGTGTTACATTACATTCACTAGTAGGAGTGAGAAAAACATCACGGGGTGGTGCGCACTGTATGGGTGCCTGTTACATTACATTCACTATTAGGAGTGAGATAAACATCACGGGGTGGTGCGCATTGTATGGGTGTGTGTTACATTACATTCACTAGTAGGAGTGAGAAAAACATCACGGGGTGGTGCGCATTGTATGGGTGTGTGTTCCATTACATTCACTAGTAGGAGTGAGAAAAACATCACGGGGTGGTGCGCATTGTATGGGTGTGTGTTACATTACATTCACTAGTAGGAGTGAGAAAAACATCACGGGGTGGTGCGCACTGTATGGGTGTGTGTTACATTACATTCACCAGTAGGAGTGAGAAAAACATCACGGGGTGGTGCGCCTTGTATGGGTGTGTGTTACATTACATTCACCAGTAGGAGTGAGAAAAACATCACGGGGTGGTGCGCCTTGTATGGGTGTGTGTTACATTGGATTCACCAGTAGGAGTGAGAAAAACATCACGGGGTGGTGCGCATTTTATGGCTGTGTGTTACATTGGATTCACCAGTAGGAGTGAGAAAAACATCACGGGGTGGTGCGCCTTGTATGGGTGTGTGTTACATTACATTCACCAGTAGGAGTGAGAAAAACATCACGGGGTGGTGCGCCTTGTATGGGTGTGTGTTACATTGGATTCACCAGTAGGAGTGAGAAAAACATCACGGGGTGGTGCGCATTTTATGGCTGTGTGTTACATTGGATTCACCAGTAGGAGTGAGAAAAACATCACGGGGTGGTGCGCCTTGTATGGGTGTGTGTTACATTACATTCACCAGTAGGAGTGAGAAAAACATCACGGGGTGGTGCGCCTTGTATGGGTGTGTGTTACATTAGATTCATTTGTAGGAGTGAGAAAAACATCACGGGTGGTGCGCCTTGTATGGGTGTGCGTTACATTAGATTCACCAGTAGGAGTGAGAAAAACATCACGGGGTGGTGCGCATTGTATGGGTGTGTGTTACATTAGATTCACCAGTAGGAGTGAGAAAAACATCACGGGGTGGTGCGCATTGTATGGGTGTGTGTTACATTAGATTCACCAGTAGGAGTGAGAAAAACATCACGGGGTGGTGCGCATTGTATGGGTGTGTGTTACATTAGATTCACCAGTAGGAGTGAGAAAAACATCACGGGGTGGTGCGCATTGTATGGGTGTGTGTTACATTAGATTCACCAGTAGGAGTGAGTAAAACATCACGGGGTGGTGCGCATTGTATGGGTGTGTGTTACATTAGATTCACCAGTAGGAGGGAGAAAAACATCACGGGGTGGTGCGCATTGTATGGGTGTGTGTTACATTAGATTCACTAGTAGAAGGGAGAAAAACATCACGGGGTGGTGCGCACTGTATGGGTGTGTGTTACATTACATTCACTAGTAGGAGTGAGAAAAACATCACGGGGTGGTGCGCACTGTATGGGTGTGTGTTACATTACATTCACTAGTAGGAGTGAGAAAAACATCACGGGGTGGTGCGCACTGTATGGGTGTGTGTTACATTACATTCACTAGTAGGAGTGAGAAAAACATCACGGGGTGGTGCGCACTGTATGGGTGTGTGTTACATTACATTCACTAGTAGGAGTGAGAAAAACATCACGGGGTGGTGCGCACTGTATGGGTGTGTGTTACATTACATTCACTAGTAGGAGTGAGAAAAACATCACGGGGTGGTGCGCACTGTATGGGTGTGTGTTACATTACATTCACTAGTAGGAGTGAGAAAAACATCACGGGGTGGTGCGCACTGTATGGGTGTGTGTTACATTACATTCACTAGTAGGAGTGAGATAAACATCACGGGGTGGTGCGCACTGTATGCGTGTGTTACATTACATTCACTAGTAGGAGTGAGAAAAACATCACGGGGTGGTGCGCACTGTATGGGTGTGTGTTACATTACATTCACTAGTAGGAGTGTGAAAAACATCACAGGGTGGTGCGCATTTTATGGGTGTGTGTTACATTACATTCACTAGTAGGAGTGAGAAAAACATCACGGGGTGGTGCGCACTGTATGGGTGTGTGTTACATTACATTCACTAGTAGGAGTGAGAAAAACATCACGGGGTGGTGCGCACTGTATGGGTTTGTGTTACATTACATTCACTAGTAGGAGTGAGAAAAACATCACGGGGTGGTGCGCACTGTATGGGTGTGTGTTACATTACATTCACTAGTAGGAGTGAGAAAAACATCACGGGGTGGTGCGCACTGTATGGGTGTGTGTTACATTACATTCACTAGTAGGAGTGAGAAAAACATCACGGGGTGGTGCGCACTGTATGGGTGTGTGTTACATTACATTCACTAGTAAGAGTGAGAAAAACATCACGGGGTGGTGCGCATTGTATGGGTGTGTGTTACATTACATACACTAGTAGGAGTGAGAAAAACATCACGGGGTGGTGCGCATTGTATGGGTGTGTGTTACATTACATTCACTAGTAGGAGTGAGAAAAACATCACGGGGTGGTGCGCATTGTATGGGTGTGTGTTACATTACATTCACTAGTAGGAGTGAGAAAAACATCACGGGGTGGTGCGCATTGTATGGGTGTGTGTTACATTACATTCACTAGTGGAGTGAGATAAACATCACGGGGTGGTGCGCCTTGTATGGGTGTGTGTTACATAACATTCACCAGTAGGAGTGAGAAAAACATCACGGGGTGGTGCGCCTTGTATGGGTGTGTGTTACATTACATTCACCAGTAGGAGTGAGAAAAACATCACGGTGTGGTGCGCATTCTATGGGTGTGTGTTACATAACATTCACCAGTAGGAGTGAGAAAAACATCACGGGGTGGTGCGCATTGTATGGGTGTGTGTTACATTAGATTCACTAGTAGCAGTGAGAAAAACATCACAGGGTGGTGCGCATTGTATGGGTGTGTGTTACATTAGATTCACTAGTAGGAGTGAGAAAAACATCACGGGGTGGTGCGCATTTTATGGGTGTGTGTTACATTAGATTCACCAGTAGGAGTGAGAAAAACATCACGGGGTGGTGCGCATTGTGTGGGTGTGTTACATAACATTCACCAGTAGGAGTGAGAAAAACATCACGGGGTGGTGCGCCTTGTATGGGTGTGTGTTACATTACATTCACCAGTAGGAGTGAGAAAAACATCACGGGGTGTTGCGCCTTGTATGGGTGTGTGTTACATTAGATTCACCAGTAGGAGTGAGAAAAACATCACGGGGTGGTGCGCATTGTATGGGTGTGTGTTACATTACATTCACCAGTAGGAGTGAGAAAAACATCACGGGGTGGTGCGCATTGTATGGGTGTGTGTTACATTACATTCACTAGTAGGAGTGAGAAAAACATCACGGGGTGGTGCGCATTGTATGGGTGTGTGTAACATTAGATTCACTAGTAGGAGGGAGAAAAACATCACGGGGTGGTACGCATTGTATTGGTGTGTGTTACATTAGATTCACTAGTACGAGGGAGAAAAACATCACGGGGTGGTGCGCATTGTATGGGTGTGTGTTACATTACATTCACTAGTAGGAGTGAGAAAAACATCACGGGGTGGTGAGCACTGTATGGGTGTGTGTTACATTACATTCACTAGTAGGAGTGAGAAAAACATCACGGGGTGGTGCGCACTGTATGGGTGTGTGTTACATTACATTCACTAGTAGGAGTGAGAAAAACATCACGGGGTGGTGCGCACTGTATGGGTGTGTGTTACATTACATTCACTAGTAGGAGTGAGAAAAACATCACGGGGTGGTGCGCATTGTATGGGTGTGTGTTACATTACATTCACTAGTAGGAGTGAGAAAAACATCACGGGGTGGTGCGCATTGTATGGGTGTGTGTTACATTACATTCACTAGTAGGAGTGAGAAAAACATCACGGGGTGGTGCGCATTGTATGGGTGTGTGTTACATTACATTCACTAGTAGGAGTGAGAAAAACATCACGGGGCGGTGCGCATTGTATGGGTGTGTGTTACATTACATTCACTAGTAGGAGTGAGAAAAACATCACGGGGCGGTGCGCATTGTATGGGCGTCTGTTACATTACATTCACTAGTAGGAGTGAGAAAAACATCACGGGGCGGTGCGCCTTGTATGGGCGTGTGTTACATTACATTCACTAGTAGGAGTGAGAAAAACATCACGGGGTGGTGCGCCTTGTATGGGAGTGTGTTACATTACATTCACTAGTAGGAGTGAGAAAAACATCACGGGGTGGTGCGCCTTGTATGGGCATGTGTTACATTACATTCACCAGTAGGAGTGAGAAAAACATCACGGGGTGGTGCGCCTTGTATGGGCGTGTGTTACATTACATTCACCAGTAGGAGTGAGAAAAACATCACGGGGTGGTGCGCCTTGTATGGGCGTGTGTTACATTACATTCACCAGTAGGAGTGAGAAAAACATCACGGGGTGGTGCGCCTTGTATGGGTGTGTGTTACATTACGTTCACCAGTAGGAGTGAGAAAAACATCACGGGGTGGTGCGCCTTGTATGGGTGTGTGTTACATTAGATTCACCAGTAGGAGTGAGAAAAACATCACGGGGTGGTGCGCCTTGTATGGGTGTGTGTTACATTAGATTCACCAGTAGGAGTGAGAAAAACATCACGGGGTGGTGCTCATTGTATGGCTGTGTGTTACATTACATTCACCAGTAGGAGTGAGAAAAACATCACGGGGTGGTGCGCCTTGTATGGGTGTGTGTTACATTAGATTCACCAGGAGGAGTGAGAAAAACATCACGGGGTGGTGCGCCTTGTATGGGTGTGTGTTACATTAGATTCACCAGTAGGAGTGACAAAAACATCACGGGCTGGTGCGCCTTGTATGGGTGTGTGTTACATTAGATTCACCAGTAGGAGTGAGAAAAACATCACGGGGTGGTGCGCATTGTATGGCTGTGTGTTACATTAGATTCACCAGTAGGAGTGAGAAAAACATCACGGGGTGGTGCGCCTTGTATGGGTGTGTGTTACATTAGATTCACCAGTAGGAGTGAGAAAAACATCACGGGGTGGTGCGCCTTGTATGGGTGTGTGTTACATTAGATTCACCAGTAGGAGTGAGAAAAACATCACGGGGTGGTGCGCATTGTATGGGTGTGTGTTACATTAGATTCACCAGTAGGAGTGAGAAAAACATCACGGGGTGGTGCGCATTGTATGGGTGTGTGTTACATTAGATTCACCAGTAGGAGTGAGAAAAACATCACGGGGTGGTGCGCATTGTATGGGAGTGTGTTACATTAGATTCACCAGTAGGAGTGAGAAAAACATCACGGGGTGGTGCGCATTGTATGGGTGTGTGTTACATTAGATTCACCAGTAGGAGGGAGAAAAACATCACGGGGTGGTGCGCATTGTATGGGTGTGTGTTACATTAGATTCACCAGTAGGAGGGAGAAAAACATCACGGGGTGGTGCGCACTGTATGGGTGTGTGTTACATTACATTCACTAGTAGGAGTGAGAAAAACATCAAGGGGTGGTGCGCACTGTATGGGTGTGTGTTACATTACATTCACTAGTAGGAGTGAGAAAAACATCACGGGGTGGTGCGCACTGTATGGGTGTGTGTTACATTACATTCACTAGTAGGAGTGAGAAAAACATCACGGGGTGGTGCGCACTGTATGGCTGTGTGTTACATTATATTCACTAGTAGGAGTGAGATAAACATCACGGGGTGGTGCGCACTGTATGGGTGTGTGTTACATTACATTCACTAGTAGGAGTGAGAAAAACATCACGGGGTGGTGCGCACTGTATGGGTGTGTGTTACATTACATTCACTAGTAGGAGTGAGAAAAGCATCATGGGGTGGTGCGCACTGTATGGGTGTGTGTTACTTTACATTCACTAGTAGGAGTGAGAAAAACATCACGGGGTGGTGCGCACTGTATGGGTGTGTGTTACATTACATTCACTAGTAGGAGTGAGAAAAACATCACGGGGTGGTGCGCACTGTATGGGTGTGTGTTACATTACATTCACTAGTAGGAGTGAGAAAAACATCACGGGGTGGTGCGCACTGTATGGGTGTGTGTTACATTACATTCACTAGTAGGAGTGAGATAAACATCACGGGGTGGTGCGCATTGTATGGGTGTGTGTTACATTACATTCACTAGTAGGAGTGAGAAAAACATCACGGGGTGGTGCGCCTTGTATGGGTGTGTGTTACATTACGTTCACCAGTAGGAGTGAGAAAAACATCACGGGGTGGTGCGCCTTGTATGGGTGTGTGTTACATTAGATTCACCAGTAGGAGTGAGAAAAACATCACGGGGTGGTGCTCATTGTATGGCTGTGTGTTACATTACATTCACCAGTAGGAGTGAGAAAAACATCACGGGGTGGTGCGCCTTGTATGGGTGTGTGTTACATTAGATTCACCAGGAGGAGTGAGAAAAACATCACGGGGTGGTGCGCCTTGTATGGGTGTGTGTTACATTAGATTCACCAGTAGGAGTGACAAAAACATCACGGGCTGGTGCGCCTTGTATGGGTGTGTGTTACATTAGATTCACCAGTAGGAGTGAGAAAAACATCACGGGGTGGTGCGCATTGTATGGCTGTGTGTTACATTAGATTCACCAGTAGGAGTGAGAAAAACATCACGGGGTGGTGCGCCTTGTATGGGTGTGTGTTACATTAGATTCACCAGTAGGAGTGAGAAAAACATCACGGGGTGGTGCGCCTTGTATGGGTGTGTGTTACATTAGATTCACCAGTAGGAGTGAGAAAAACATCACGGGGTGGTGCGCATTGTATGGGTGTGTGTTACATTAGATTCACCAGTAGGAGTGAGAAAAACATCACGGGGTGGTGCGCATTGTATGGGTGTGTGTTACATTAGATTCACCAGTAGGAGTGAGAAAAACATCACGGGGTGGTGCGCATTGTATGGGTGTGTGTTACATTAGATTCACCAGTAGGAGTGAGAAAAACATCACGGGGTGGTGCGCATTGTATGGGTGTGTGTTACATTAGATTCACCAGTAGGAGGGAGAAAAACATCACGGGGTGGTGCGCATTGTATGGGTGTGTGTTACATTAGATTCACCAGTAGGAGGGAGAAAAACATCACGGGGTGGGGCGCACTGTATGGGTGTGTGTTACATTACATTCACTAGTAGGAGTGAGAAAAACATCAAGGGGTGGTGCGCACTGTATGGGTGTGTGTTACATTACATTCACTAGTAGGAGTGAGAAAAACATCACGGGGTGGTGCGCACTGTATGGGTGTGTGTTACATTACATTCACTAGTAGGAGTGAGAAAAACATCACGGGGTGGTGCGCACTGTATGGCTGTGTGTTACATTATATTCACTAGTAGGAGTGAGATAAACATCACGGGGTGGTGCGCACTGTATGGGTGTGTGTTACATTACATTCACTAGTAGGAGTGAGAAAAACATCACGGGGTGGTGCGCACTGTATGGGTGTGTGTTACATTACATTCACTAGTAGGAGTGAGAAAAGCATCATGGGGTGGTGCGCACTGTATGGGTGTGTGTTACTTTACATTCACTAGTAGGAGTGAGAAAAACATCACGGGGTGGTGCGCACTGTATGGGTGTGTGTTACATTACATTCACTAGTAGGAGTGAGAAAAACATCACGGGGTGGTGCGCACTGTATGGGTGTGTGTTACATTACATTCACTAGTAGGAGTGAGAAAAACATCACGGGGTGGTGCGCACTGTATGGGTGTGTGTTACATTACATTCACTAGTAGGAGTGAGATAAACATCACGGGGTGGTGCGCATTGTATGGGTGTGTGTTACATTACATTCACTAGTAGGGGTGAGAAAAACATCACGGGGTGGTGCGCATTGTATGGGTGTGTGTTACATTACATTCACTAGTAGCAGTGAGAAAAACATCACGGGGTGGTGCGCATTGTATGGGTGTGTGTTACATTACATTCACTAGTAGCAGTGAGAAAAACATCACGGGGTGGTGTGCACTGTATGGGTGTGTGTTACATTACATTCACTAGTAGGAGTGAGAAAAGCATCACGGGGTGGTGCGCACTGTATGGGTGTGTGATACTTTACATTCACTAGTAGGAGTGAGAAAAACATCACGGGGTGGTGCGCACTGTATGGGTGTGTGTTACATTACATTCACTAGTAGGAGTGAGAAAAACATCACGGGGTGGTGCGCACTGTATGGGTGTCTGTTACATTACATTCACTAGTAGGAGTGAGAAAAACATCACGGGGTGGTGCGCACTGTATGGGTGTGTGTTACATTACATTCACTAGTAGGAGTGAGATAAACATCACGGGGTGGTGCGCACTGTATGGGTGTGTGTTACATTACATTCACTAGTAGGAGTGAGAAAAACATCACGGGGTGGTGCGCATTGTATGGGTGTGTGTTACATTACATTCACTAGTAGCAGTGAGAAAAACATCACGGGGTGGTGCGCATTGTATGGGTGTGTGTTACATTAGATTCACTAGTAGCAGTGAGAAAAACATCACGGGGTGGTGCGCATTGTATGGGTGTGTGTTACATTAGATTCACTAGTAGCAGTGAGAAAAACATCACGGGGTGGTGCGCATTGTATGGGTGTGTGTTACATTACATTCACTAGTAGCAGTGAGAAAAACATCACGGGGTGGTGCGCCTTGTATGGGCGTGTGTTATATTACATTCACTAGTAGGAGTGAGAAATACATCACGGGGTGGTGCGCATTGTATGGGCGTGTGTTACATTACATTCACCAGTAGGAGTGAGAAAAACATCACGGGGTGGTGCGCACTGTATGGGCGTGTGTTACATTACATTCACCAGTAGGAGTGAGAAAAACATCACGGGGTGGTGCGCACTGTATGGGTGTGTGTTTCATTACATTCACTAGTAGGAGTGAGAAAAACATCACGGGGTGGTGCGCACTGTATGGGTGTGTGTTACATTACATTCACTAGTAGGAGTCAGAAAAACATCACGGTGTGGTGCCCATTGTATGGGTGTGTGTTACATTAGATTCACCAGTAGGAGTGACAAAAGCATCACGGGGTGGTGCGCCTTGTATGGGTGTGTGTTACATTAGATTCACCAGTAGGAGTGAGAAAAACATCACGTGGTGGTGCGCCTTGTATGGCTGTGTGTTACATTAGATTCACCAGTAGGAGTGAGAAAAACATCACGGGGTGGTGCGCCTTGTATGGGTGTGTGTTACATTAGATTCACCAGTAGGAGTGAGAAAAACATCACGGGGTGGTGCGCCTTGTATGGGTGTGTGTTACATTAGATTCACCAGTAGGAGTGAGAAAAACATCACGGGGTGGTGCGCATTGTATGGGTGTGTGTTACATTAGATTCACTAGTAGCAGTGAGAAAAACATCACGGGGTGGTGCGCATTGTATGGGTGTGTGTTACATTACATTCACTAGTAGCAGTGAGAAAAACATCACGGGGTGGTGCGCCTTGTATGGGCGTGTGTTATATTACATTCACTAGTAGGAGTGAGAAATACATCACGGGGTGGTGCGCATTGTATGGGCGTGTGTTACATTACATTCACCAGTAGGAGTGAGAAAAACATCACGGGGTGGTGCGCACTGTATGGGCGTGTGTTACATTACATTCACCAGTAGGAGTGAGAAAAACATCACGGGGTGGTGCGCACTGTATGGGTGTGTGTTACATTACATTCACTAGTAGGAGTGAGAAAAACATCACGGGGTGGTGCGCACTGTATGGGTGTGTGTTACATTACATTCACTAGTAGGAGTCAGAAAAACATCACGGTGTGGTGCCCATTGTATGGGTGTGTGTTACATTAGATTCACCAGTAGGAGTGACAAAAGCATCACGGGGTGGTGCGCCTTGTATGGGTGTGTGTTACATTAGATTCACCAGTAGGAGTGAGAAAAACATCACGGGGTGGTGCGCCTTGTATGGCTGTGTGTTACATTAGATTCACCAGTAGGAGTGAGAAAAACATCACGGGGTGGTGCGCCTTGTATGGGTGTGTGTTACATTAGATTCACCAGTAGGAGTGAGAAAAACATCACGGGGTGGTGCGCCTTGTATGGGTGTGTGTTACATTAGATTCACCAGTAGGAGTGAGAAAAACATCACGGGGTGGTGCGCATTGTATGGGTGTGTGTTACATTAGATTCACCAGTAGGAGTGAGAAAAACATCACGGGGTGGTGCGCATTGTATGGGTGTGTGTTACATTAGATTCACCAGTAGGAGTGAGAAAAACATCACGGGGTGGTGCGCATTGTATGGGTGTGTGTTACATTAGATTCACCAGTAGGAGTGAGAAAAACATCACGGGGTGGTGCGCATTGTATGGGTGTGTGTTACATTAGATTCACCAGTAGGAGGGAGAAAAACATCACGGGGTGGTGCGCATTGTATGGGTGTGTGTTACATTACATTCACTAGTAGGAGTGAGAAAAACATCACGGGGTGGTGCGCATTGTATGGGTGTTTGTTACATTACATTCACTAGTAGGAGTGAGAAAAACATCAGGGGGTGGTGCGCACTGTATGGGTGTGTGTTACATTATATTCACTAGTAGGAGTGAGATAAACATCACGGGGTGGTGCGCACTGTATGGGTGTGTGTTACATTACATTCACCAGTAGGAGTGAGAAAAACATCACGGGGTGGTGTGCACTGTATGGGTGTGTGTTACATTACATTCACTAGTAGGAGTGAGAAAAACATCACGGGGTGGTGCGCACTGTATGGGTGTGTGTTACATTACATTCACTAGTAGGAGTGAGAAAAGCATCACGGGGTGGTGCGCACTTTATGGGTGTGTGTTACTTTACATTCACTAGTAGGAGTGAGAAAAACATCACGGGGTGGTGTGCATTGTATGGGTGTGTGTTACATTACATTCACTAGTAGGAGTGAGAAAAACATCACGGGGTGGTGCGCACTGTATGGGTGTGTGTTACATTACATTCACTAGTAGGAGTGAGAAAAACATCACGGGGTGGTGCGCACTGTATGGGTGTGTGTTACATTACATTCACTAGTAGGAGTGAGATAAACATCACGGAGTGGTGCGCACTGTATGGGTGTGTGTTACATTACATTCACTAGTAGGAGTGAGAAAAACATCACGGGGTGGTGCGCATTGTATGGGTGTGTGTTACATTACATTCACTAGTAGCAGTGAGAAAAACATCACGGGGTGGTGCGCATTGTATGGGTGTGTGTTACATTAGATTCACTAGTAGCAGTGAGAAAAACATCACGGGGTGGTGCGCATTGTATGGCTGTGTTTTACATTACATTCACTAGTAGCAGTGAGAAAAACATCACGGGGTGGTGCGCATTGTATGGGTGTGTGTTACATTACATTCACTAGTAGCAGTGAGAAAAACATCACGGGGTGGTGCGCATTGTATGGGTGTGTGTTACATTACATTCACTAGTAGCAGTGAGAAAAACATCACGGGGTGGTGCGCATTGTATGGGTGTGTGTTACATTACATTCACTAGTAGCAGTGAGAAAAACATCACGGGGTGGTGCGCATTGTATGGGTGTGTGTTACATTACATTCACTAGTAGCAGTGAGAAAAACATCACGGGGTGGTGCGCATTGCATGGGTGTGTGTTACATTACATTCACTAGTAGCAGTGAGAAAAACATCACGGGGTGGTGCGCATTGCATGGGTGTGTGTTACATTACATTCACTAGTAGCAGTGAGAAAAACATCACGGGGTGGTGCGCATTGTATGGGTGTGTGTTACATTACATTCACTAGTAGGAGTGAGAAAAACATCACGGGGCGGTGCGCATTGTATGGGCGTCTGTTACATTACATTCACTAGTAGGAGTGAGAAAAACATCACGGGGTGGTGCGCCTTGTATGGGCGTGTGTTACATTACATTCACTAGTAGGAGTGAGAAAAACATCACAGGGTGGTGCGCCTTGTATGGGCGTGTGTTACATTACATTCACTAGTAGGAGTGAGAAAAACATCACGCGGTGGTGCGCCTTGTATGGGCGTGTGTTACATTACATTCACCAGTAGGAGTGAGAAAAACATCACGGGGTGGTGCGCTTGTATGGGCGTGTGTTACATTACATTCACCAGTAGGAGTGAGAAAAACATCACGGGGTGGTGCGCTTGTATGGGCGTGTGTTACATTACATTCACCAGTAGGAGTGAGAAAAACATCAGGGGGTGGTGCGCCTTGTATGGGTGTGTGTTACATTACATTCACCAGTAGGAGTGAGAAAAACATCACGGGGTGGTGCGCCTTGTATGTGTGTGTGTTACATTACATTCACCAGTAGGAGTGAGAAAAACATCACGGGGTGGTGCGCCTTGTATGGGTGTGTGTTACATTAGATTCACCAGTAGGAGTGAGAAAAACATCACGGGGTGGTGCGCCTTGTATGGGTGTGTGTTACATTAGATTCACCAGTAGGAGTGAGAAAAACATCACGGGGTGGTGCTCATTGTATGGCTGTGTGTTACATTACATTCACCAGTAGGAGTGAGAAAAACATCACGGGGTGGTGCGCCTTGTATGGGTGTGTGTTACATTAGATTCACCAGTAGGAGTGAGAAAAACATGACGGGGTGGTGCGCCTCGTATGGGTGTGTGTTACATTAGATTCACCAGTAGGAGTGACAAAAACATCACGGGGTGGTGCGCCTCGTATGGGTGTGTGTTACATTAGATTCACCAGTAGGAGTGACAAAAACATCACGGGGTGGTGCGCCTCGTATGGGTGTGTGTTACATTAGATTCACCAGTAGGAGTGAGAAAAACATCACGGGGTGGTGCGCATTGTATGGCTGTGTGTTACATTAGATTCACCAGTAGGACAGAGAAAAACATCACGGGGTGGTGCGCCTTGTATGGGTGTGTGTTACATTACATTCACCAGTAGGAGTGAGAAAAACATCACGGGGTGGTGCGCCTTGTATGGGTGTGTGTTACATTAGATTCACCAGTAGGAGTGAGAAAAACATCACGGGGTGGTGCGCATTGTATGGGTGTGTGTTACATTAGATTCACCAGTAGGAGTGAGAAAAACATCACGGGGTGGTGCGCATTGTATGGGTGTGTGTTACATTAGATTCACCAGTAGGAGTGAGAAAAACATCACGGGGTGGTGCGCACTGTATGGGTGTGTGTTACATTACATTCACTAGTAGGAGTGAGAAAAACATCACGGGGTGGTGCGCACTGTATGGGTGTGTGTTACATTACATTCACTAGTAGGAGTGAGATAAACATCACGGGGTGGTGCGCACTGTATGGGTGTGTGTTACATTACATTCACTAGTAGCAGTGAGAAAAACATCACGGGGTGGTGCGCATTGCATGGGTGTGTGTTACATTACATTCACTAGTAGCAGTGAGAAAAACATCACGGGGTGGTGCGCATTGCATGGGTGTGTGTTACATTACATTCACTAGTAGCAGTGAGAAAAACATCACGGGGTGGTGCGCATTGTATGGGTGTGTGTTACATTACATTCACTAGTAGGAGTGAGAAAAACATCACGGGGCGGTGCGCATTGTATGGGCGTCTGTTACATTACATTCACTAGTAGGAGTGAGAAAAACATCACGGGGTGGTGCGCCTTGTATGGGCGTGTGTTACATTACATTCACTAGTAGGAGTGAGAAAAACATCACAGGGTGGTGCGCCTTGTATGGGCGTGTGTTACATTACATTCACTAGTAGGAGTGAGAAAAACATCACGCGGTGGTGCGCCTTGTATGGGCGTGTGTTACATTACATTCACCAGTAGGAGTGAGAAAAACATCACGGGGTGGTGCGCTTGTATGGGCGTGTGTTACATTACATTCACCAGTAGGAGTGAGAAAAACATCACGGGGTGGTGCGCTTGTATGGGCGTGTGTTACATTACATTCACCAGTAGGAGTGAGAAAAACATCACGGGGTGGTGCGCCTTGTATGGGTGTGTGTTACATTACATTCACCAGTAGGAGTGAGAAAAACATCACGGGGTGGTGCGCCTTGTATGTGTGTGTGTTACATTACATTCACCAGTAGGAGTGAGAAAAACATCACGGGGTGGTGCGCCTTGTATGGGTGTGTGTTACATTAGATTCACCAGTAGGAGTGAGAAAAACATCACGGGGTGGTGCGCCTTGTATGGGTGTGTGTTACATTAGATTCACCAGTAGGAGTGAGAAAAACATCACGGGGTGGTGCTCATTGTATGGCTGTGTGTTACATTACATTCACCAGTAGGAGTGAGAAAAACATCACGGGGTGGTGCGCCTTGTATGGGTGTGTGTTACATTAGATTCACCAGTAGGAGTGAGAAAAACATGACGGGGTGGTGCGCCTCGTATGGGTGTGTGTTACATTAGATTCACCAGTAGGAGTGACAAAAACATCACGGGGTGGTGCGCCTCGTATGGGTGTGTGTTACATTAGATTCACCAGTAGGAGTGACAAAAACATCACGGGGTGGTGCGCCTCGTATGGGTGTGTGTTACATTAGATTCACCAGTAGGAGTGAGAAAAACATCACGGGGTGGTGCGCATTGTATGGCTGTGTGTTACATTAGATTCACCAGTAGGACAGAGAAAAACATCACGGGGTGGTGCGCCTTGTATGGGTGTGTGTTACATTACATTCACCAGTAGGAGTGAGAAAAACATCACGGGGTGGTGCGCCTTGTATGGGTGTGTGTTACATTAGATTCACCAGTAGGAGTGAGAAAAACATCACGGGGTGGTGCGCATTGTATGGGTGTGTGTTACATTAGATTCACCAGTAGGAGTGAGAAAAACATCACGGGGTGGTGCGCATTGTATGGGTGTGTGTTACATTAGATTCACCAGTAGGAGTGAGAAAAACATCACGGGGTGGTGCGCACTGTATGGGTGTGTGTTACATTACATTCACTAGTAGGAGTGAGAAAAACATCACGGGGTGGTGCGCACTGTATGGGTGTGTGTTACATTACATTCACTAGTAGGAGTGAGATAAACATCACGGGGTGGTGCGCACTGTATGGGTGTGTGTTACATTACATTCACTAGTAGGAGTGAGAAAAACATCAAGGTGTGGTGCGCACTGTATGGGTGTGTGTTACATTACATTCACTAGTAGGAGTGAGAAAAACATCACGGGGTGGTGCGCACTGTATGGGTGTGTGTTACATTACATTCACTAGTAGGAGTGAGAAAAACATCACGGGGTGGTGCGCACTGTATGGGTGTGTGTTACATTATATTCACTAGTAGGAGTGAGATAAACATCACGGGGTGGTGCGCACTGTATGGGTGTGTGTTACATTACATTCACTAGTAGCAGTGAGAAAAAAATCACGGGGTGTTGCGCATTGTATGGGTGTGTGTTACATTAGATTCACCAGTAGGAGGGAGAAAAACATCACGGGGTGGTGCGCATTGTATGGGTGTGTGTTACATTAGATTCACCAGTAGGAGGGAGAAAAACATCACGGGGTGGTGCGCACTGTATGGGTGTGTGTTACATTACATTCACTAGTAGGAGTGAGAAAAACATCACGGGGTGGTGCGCACTGTATGGGTGTGTGTTACATTATATTCACTAGTAGGAGTGAGATAAACATCACGGGGTGGTGCGCACTGTATGGGTGTGTGTTGCATTACATTCACTAGTAGGAGTGAGAAAAACATCACGGGGTGGTGCGCACTGTATGGGTGTGTGTTACATTACATTCACTAGTAGGAGTGAGAAAAACATCACGGGGTGGTGCGCACTGTATGGGTGTGTGTTACATTACATTCACTAGTAGGAGTGAGAAAAGCATCACGGGGTGGTGCGCACTGTAAGGGTGTGCGTTACTTTACATTCACTAGTAGGAGTGAGAAAAACATCACGGGGTGGTGCGCACTGTATGGGTGTGTGTTACATTACATTCACTAGTAGGAGTGAGAAAAACATCACGGGGTGGTGCGCACTGTATGGGTGTGTGTTACATTACATTCACTAGTAGGAGTGAGAAAAACATCACGGGGTGGTGCGCACTGTATGGGTGTGTGTTACATTACATTCACTAGTAGGAGTGAGATAAACATCACGGGGTGGTGCGCATTGTATGGGTGTGTGTTACATTACATTCACTAGTAGGAGTGAGAAAAACATCACGGGGTGGTGCGCATTGTATGGGTGTGTGTTACATTACATTCACTAGTAGGAGTGAGAAAAACATCACGGGGTGGTGCGCATTGTATGGGTGTGTGTTACATTACATTCACTAGTAGCAGTGAGAAAAACATCACGGGGTGGTGCGCACTGTATGGGTGTGTGTTACATTACATTCACTAGTAGGAGTGAGAAAAGCATCACGGGGTGGTGCGCACTGTATGGGTGTGTGTTACTTTACATTCACTAGTAGGAGTGAGAAAAACATCACGGGGTGGTGCGCACTGTATGGGTGTGTGTTACATTACATTCACTAGTAGGAGTGAGAAAAACATCACGGGGTGGTGCGCACTGTATGGGTGTCTGTTACATTACATTCACTAGTAGGAGTGAGAAAAACATCACGGGGTGGTGCGCACTGTATGGGTGTGTGTTACATTACATTCACTAGTAGGAGTGAGATAAACATCACGGGGTGGTGCGCACTGTATGGGTGTGTGTTACATTACATTCACTAGTAGGAGTGAGAAAAACATCACGGGGTGGTGCGCATTGTATGGGTGTGTGTTACATTACATTCACTAGTAGCAGTGAGAAAAACATCACGGGGTGGTGCGCATTGTATGGGTGTGTGTTACATTAGATTCACTAGTAGCAGTGAGAAAAACATCACGGGGTGGTGCGCATTGTATGGGTGTGTGTTACATTAGATTCACTAGTAGCAGTGAGAAAAACATCACGGGGTGGTGCACATTGTATGGGTGTGTGTTACATTACATTCACTAGTAGCAGTGAGAAAAACATCACGGGGTGGTGCGCCTTGTATGGGCGTGTGTTATATTACATTCACTAGTAGGAGTGAGAAATACATCACGGGGTGGTGCGCATTGTATGGGCGTGTGTTACATTACATTCACCAGTAGGAGTGAGAAAAACATCACGGGGTGGTGCGCACTGTATGGGCGTGTGTTACATTACATTCACCAGTAGGAGTGAGAAAAACATCACGGGGTGGTGCGCACTGTATGGGTGTGTGTTACATTACATTCACTAGTAGGAGTGAGAAAAACATCACGGGGTGGTGCGCACTGTATGGGTGTGTGTTACATTACATTCACTAGTAGGAGTCAGAAAAACATCACGGTGTGGTGCCCATTGTATGGGTGTGTGTTACATTACATTCACTAGTAGGAGTGAGATAAACATCACGGGGTGGTGCGCATTGTATGGGTGTGTGTTACATTACATTCACTAGTAGGAGTGAGAACAACATCACGGGGTGGTGCGCCTTGTATGGGTGTGTGTTACATTAGATTCACCAGTAGGAGTGACAAAAACATCACGGGGTGGTGCGCCTTGTATGGGTGTGTGTTACATTAGATTCACCAGTAGGAGTGAGAAAAACATCACGGGGTGGTGCGCCTTGTATGGCTGTGTGTTACATTAGATTCACCAGTAGGAGTGAGAAAAACATCACGGGGTGGTGCGCCTTGTATGGGTGTGTGTTACATTAGATTCACCAGTAGGAGTGAGAAAAACATCACGGGGTGGTGCGCCTTGTATGGGTGTGTGTTACATTAGATTCACCAGTAGGAGTGAGAAAAACATCACGGGGTGGTGCGCATTGTATGGGTGTGTGTTACATTAGATTCACCAGTAGGAGTGAGAAAAACATCACGGGGTGGTGCATATTGTATGGGTGTGTGTTACATTAGATTCACCAGTAGGAGTGAGAAAAACATCACGGGGTGGTGCGCATTGTATGGGTGTGTGTTACATTAGATTCACCAGTAGGAGTGAGAAAAACATCACGGGGTGGTGCGCATTGTATGGGTGTGTGTTACATTAGATTCACCAGTAGGAGGGAGAAAAACATCACGGGGTGGTGCGCATTGTATGGGTGTGTGTTACATTAGATTCACCAGTAGGAGGGAGAAAAACATCACGGGGTGGTGCGCATTGTATGGGTGTGTGTTACATTACATTCACTAGTAGGAGTGAGAAAAACATCAAGGGGTGGTGCGCACTGTATGGGTGTGTGTTACATTACATTCACTAGTAGGAGTGAGAAAAACATCACGGGGTGGTGCGCACTGTATGGGTGTGTGTTACATTATATTCACTAGTAGGAGTGAGATAAACATCACGGGGTGGTGCGCACTGTATGGGTGTGTGTTACATTACATTCACCAGTAGGAGTGAGAAAAACATCACGGGGTGGTGTGCACTGTATGGGTGTGTGTTACATTACATTCACTAGTAGGAGTGAGAAAAACATCACGGGGTGGTGCGCACTGTATGGGTGTGTGTTACATTACATTCACTAGTAGGAGTGAGAAAAGCATCACGGGGTGGTGCGCACTGTATGGGTGTGTGTTACTTTACATTCACTAGTAGGAGTGAGAAAAACATCACGGGGTGGTGTGCATTGTATGGGTGTGTGTTACGTTACATTCACTAGTAGGAGTGAGAAAAACATCACGGGGTGGTGCGCACTGTATGGGTGTGTGTTACATTACATTCACTAGTAGGAGTGAGAAAAACATCACGGGGTGGTGCGCACTGTATGGGTGTGTGTTACATTACATTCACTAGTAGGAGTGAGATAAACATCACGGGGTGGTGCGCACTGTATGGGTGTGTGTTACATTACATTCACTAGTAGGAGTGAGAAAAACATCACGGGGTGGTGCGCATTGTATGGGTGTGTGTTACATTACATTCACTAGTAGCAGTGAGAAAAACATCACGGGGTGGTGCGCATTGTATGGGTGTGTGTTACATTAGATTCACTAGTAGCAGTGAGAAAAACATCACGGGGTGGTGCGCATTGTATGGGTGTGTGTTACATTACATTCACTAGTAGCAGTGAGAAAAACATCACGGGGTGGTGCGCATTGTATGGGTGTGTGTTACATTACATTCACTAGTAGCAGTGAGAAAAACATCACGGGGTGGTGCGCATTGTATGGGTGTGTGTTACATTACATTCACTAGTAGCAGTGAAAAAACATCACGGGGTGGTGCGCATTGTATGGGTGTGTGTTACATTACATTCACTAGTAGCAGTGAGAAAAACATCACGGGGTGGTGCGCATTGTATGGGTGTGTGTTACATTACATTCACTAGTAGCAGTGAGAAAAACATCACGGGGTGGTGCGCATTGCATGGGTGTGTGTTACATTACATTCACTAGTAGGAGTGAGAAAAACATCACGGGGTGGTGCGCATTGCATGGGTGTGTGTTACATTACATTCACTAGTAGCAGTGAGAAAAACATCACGGGGTGGTGCGCATTGTATGGGTGTGTGTTACATTACATTCACTAGTAGGAGTGAGAAAAACATCACGGGGCGGTGCGCATTGTATGGGCGTCTGTTACATTACATTCACTAGTAGGAGTGAGAAAAACATCACGGGGTGGTGCGCCTTGTATGGGCGTGTGTTACATTACATTCACTAGTAGGAGTGAGAAAAACATCACGGGGTGGTGCGCCTTGTATGGGCGTGTGTTACATTACATTCACTAGTAGGAGTGAGAAAAACATCACGCGGTGGTGCGCCTTGTATGGGCGTGTGTTACATTACATTCACCAGTAGGAGTGAGAAAAACATCACGGGGTGGTGCGCCTTGTATGGGCGTGTGTTACATTACATTCACCAGTAGGAGTGAGAAAAACATCACGGGGTGGTGCGCCTTGTATGGGTGTGTGTTACATTACATTCACCAGTAGGAGTGAGAAAAACATCACGGGGTGGTGCGCCTTGTATGTGTGTGTGTTACATTACATTCACCAGTAGGAGTGAGAAAAACATCACGGGGTGGTGCGCCTTGTATGGGTGTGTGTTACATTAGATTCACCAGTAGGAGTGAGAAAAACATCACGGGGTGGTGCGCCTTGTATGGGTGTGTGTTACATTAGATTCAGCAGTAGGAGTGAGAAAAACATCACGGGGTGGTGCTCATTGTATGGCTGTGTGTTACATTACATTCACCAGTAGGAGTGAGAAAAACATCACGGGGTGGTGCGCCTTGTATGGGTGTGTGTTACATTAGATTCACCAGTAGGAGTGAGAAAAACATGACGGGGTGGTGCGCCTCGTATGGGTGTGTGTTACATTAGATTCACCAGTAGGAGTGACAAAAACATCACGGGGTGGTGCGCCTCGTATGGGTGTGTGTTACATTAGATTCACCAGTAGGAGTGAGAAAAACATCACGGGGTGGTGCGCATTGTATGGCTGTGTGTTACATTAGATTCACCAGTAGGACAGAGAAAAACATCACGGGGTGGTGCGCCTTGTATGGGTGTGTGTTACATTACATTCACCAGTAGGAGTGAGAAAAACATCACGGGGTGGTGCGCCTTGTATGGGTGTGTGTTACATTAGATTCACCAGTAGGAGTGAGAAAAACATCACGGGGTGGTGCGCATTGTATGGGTGTGTGTTACATTAGATTCACCAGTAGGAGTGAGAAAAACATCACGGGGTGGTGCGCATTGTATGGGTGTGTGTTACATTAGATTCACCAGTAGGAGTGAGAAAAACATCACGGGGTGGTGCGCACTGTATGGGTGTGTGTTACATTACATTCACTAGTAGGAGTGAGAAAAACATCACGGGGTGGTGCGCACTGTATGGGTGTGTGTTACATTACATTCACTAGTAGGAGTGAGATAAACATCACGGGGTGGTGCGCACTGTATGGGTGTGTGTTACATTACATTCACTAGTAGGAGTGAGAAAAACATCAAGGGGTGGTGCGCACTGTATGGGTGTGTGTTACATTACATTCACTAGTAGGAGTGAGAAAAACATCACGGGGTGGTGCGCCTTGTATGGGCGTGTGTTACATTACATTCACTAGTAGGAGTGAGAAAAACATCACGCGGTGGTGCGCCTTGTATGGGCGTGTGTTACATTACATTCACCAGTAGGAGTGAGAAAAACATCACGGGGTGGTGCGCCTTGTATGGGCGTGTGTTACATTACATTCACCAGTAGGAGTGAGAAAAACATCACGGGGTGGTGCGCCTTGTATGGGTGTGTGTTACATTACATTCACCAGTAGGAGTGAGAAAAACATCACGGGGTGGTGCGCCTTGTATGTGTGTGTGTTACATTACATTCACCAGTAGGAGTGAGAAAAACATCACGTGGTGGTGCGCCTTGTATGGGTGTGTGTTACATTAGATTCACCAGTAGGAGTGAGAAAAACATCACGGGGTGGTGCGCCTTGTATGGGTGTGTGTTACATTAGATTCAGCAGTAGGAGTGAGAAAAACATCACGGGGTGGTGCTCATTGTATGGCTGTGTGTTACATTACATTCACCAGTAGGAGTGAGAAAAACATCACGGGGTGGTGCGCCTTGTATGGGTGTGTGTTACATTAGATTCACCAGTAGGAGTGAGAAAAACATGACGGGGTGGTGCGCCTCGTATGGGTGTGTGTTACATTAGATTCACCAGTAGGAGTGACAAAAACATCACGGGGTGGTGCGCCTCGTATGGGTGTGTGTTACATTAGATTCACCAGTAGGAGTGAGAAAAACATCACGGGGTGGTGCGCATTGTATGGCTGTGTGTTACATTAGATTCACCAGTAGGACAGAGAAAAACATCACGGGGTGGTGCGCCTTGTATGGGTGTGTGTTACATTACATTCACCAGTAGGAGTGAGAAAAACATCACGGGGTGGTGCGCCTTGTATGGGTGTGTGTTACATTAGATTCACCAGTAGGAGTGAGAAAAACATCACGGGGTGGTGCGCATTGTATGGGTGTGTGTTACATTAGATTCACCAGTAGGAGTGAGAAAAACATCACGGGGTGGTGCGCATTGTATGGGTGTGTGTTACATTAGATTCACCAGTAGGAGTGAGAAAAACATCACGGGGTGGTGCGCACTGTATGGGTGTGTGTTACATTACATTCACTAGTAGGAGTGAGAAAAACATCACGGGGTGGTGCGCACTGTATGGGTGTGTGTTACATTACATTCACTAGTAGGAGTGAGATAAACATCACGGGGTGGTGCGCACTGTATGGGTGTGTGTTACATTACATTCACTAGTAGGAGTGAGAAAAACATCAAGGGGTGGTGCGCACTGTATGGGTGTGTGTTACATTACATTCACTAGTAGGAGTGAGAAAAACATCACGGGGTGGTGCCCACTGTATGGGTGTGTGTTACATTATATTCACTAGTAGGAGTGAGATAAACATCACGGGGTGGTGTGCACTGTATGGGTGTGTGTTACATTACATTCACTAGTAGCAGTGAGAAAAAAATCACGGGGTGTTGCGCATTGTATGGGTGTGTGTTACATTCGATTCACTAGTAGCAGTGAGAAAAACATCACGGGGTGGTGCGCATTGTATGGGTGTGTGTTACATTAGATTCACTAGTAGCAGTGAGAAAAACATCACGGGGTGTTGCGCATTGTATGGGTGTGTGTTACATTAGATTCACTAGTAGCAGTGAGAAAAACATCACGGGGTGGTGCGCATTGTATGGGTGTGTGTCACATTACATTCACTAGTAGGAGTGAGAAAAACATCATGGGGTGGTGCGCATTGTATGGTTGTGTGTCACATTACATTCACTAGTAGGAGTTAGAAAATCATCACGTGGTGGTGCGCATTGTATGGGTGTGTGTCACATTAGATTCACTAGTAGCAGTGAGAAAAACATCACGGGGTGGTGCGCATTGTATGGGTGTGTGTCACATTAGATTCACTAGTAGCAGTGAGAAAAACATCATGGGGTGGTGCGCATTGTATGGGTGTGTGTCACATTAGATTCACTAGTAGCAGTGAGATAAACATCACGGGGTGGTGCGCACTGTATGGGTTTGTGTTACATTACATTCACTAGTAGGAGTGAGAAAAACATCACGGGGTGGTGCGCACTGTATGGGTGTGTGTTACATTACATTCACTAGTAGGAGTGAGAAAAACATCACGAATGGTGCGCATTGTATGGGTGTGTGTTACATTATATTCACTAGTAGGAGTGAGAAAAACATCACGGGGCGGTGCGCATTGTATCGGTGTGTGTTACATTACATTCACTAGTAGGAGTGAGAAAAACATCACGGGGTGGTGCGCATTGTATGGGTGTGTGTCACATTAGATTCACTAGTATGAGTGAGAAAATCATCTCGGGGTGGTGCGCATTGTATGGGTGTGTGTCACATTAGATTCACTAGTAGGTGTGAGAAAAACATCACGGGGTGGTGCGCATTGTATGGGTGTGTGTCACATTAGACTCACTACTAGCAGTGAGAAAAACATCACGGGGTGGTGCGCATTGTATGGGTGTGTGTTACATTAGACTCACTAGTAGGAGTGAGAAAAACATAATGGGGTGGTGCGCATTGTATGGGTGTGTGTTACATTAGACTCACTAGTAGGAGTGAGAAAAACATCACGGGGTGGTGCGCATTGTATGGGTGTGTGTTATATTAGATTCACTAGTAGGAGTGAGAAAAACATCACGGGGTGGTGCGCATTGTATGGGTGTGTGTTACATTAGATTCACTAGTAGCAGTGAGAAAAAAATCACGGGGTGTTGCGCATTGTATGGGTGTGTGTTACATTCGATTCACTAGTAGCAGTGAGAAAAACATCACGGGGTGGTGCGCATTGTATGGGTGTGTGTTACATTAGATTCACTAGTAGCAGTGAGAAAAACATCACGGGGTGTTGCGCATTGTATGGGTGTGTGTTACATTAGATTCACTAGTAGCAGTGAGAAAAACATCACGGGGTGGTGCGCATTGTATGGGTGTGTGTCACATTACATTCACTAGTAGGAGTGAGAAAAACATCACGGGGTGGTGCGCATTGTATGGTTGTGTGTCACATTACATTCACTAGTAGGAGTTAGAAAATCATCACGTGGTGGTGCGCATTGTATGGGTGTGTGTCACATTAGATTCACTAGTAGCAGTGAGAAAAACATCACGGGGTGGTGCGCATTGTATGGGTGTGTGTCACATTAGATTCACTAGTAGCAGTGAGAAAAACATCACGGGGTGGTGCGCATTGTATGGGTGTGTGTCACATTAGATTCACTAGTAGCAGTGAGATAAACATTACGGGGTGGTGCGCACTGTATGGGTTTGTGTTACATTACATTCACTAGTAGGAGTGAGAAAAACATCACGGGGTGGTGCGCACTGTATGGGTGTGTGTTACATTACATTCACTAGTAGGAGTGAGAAAAACATCACGAATGGTGCGCATTGTATGGGTGTGTGTTACATTATATTCACTAGTAGGAGTGAGAAAAACATCACGGGGCGGTGCGCATTGTATCGGTGTGTGTTACATTACATTCACTAGTAGGAGGGAGAAAAACATCACGGGGTGGTGCGCATTGTATGGGTGTGTGTTACATTACATTCACTAGTAGGAGGGAGAAAAACATCACGGGGTGGTGCGCACTGTATGGGTGTGTGTTACATTACATTCACTAGTAGGAGTGAGAAAAACATAACGGGGTGGTGCGCACTGTATGGGTGTGTGTTACATTACATTCACTAGTAGGAGTGAGAAAAACATCACGGGGTGGTGCGCACTGTATGGGTGTGTGTTACATTACATTCACTAGTAGGAGTGAGAAAAACATCACGGGGTGGTGCGCACTGTATGGGTGTGTGTTACATTAGATTCACTAGTAGGAGTGAGAAAAACATCACGGGGTGGTGCGCACTGTATGGGTGTGTGTTACATTACATTCACTAGTAGGAGTGAGAAAAACATCACGGGGTGGTGCGCACTGTATGGGTGTGTGTTACATTACATTCACTAGTAGGAGTGAGATAAGCATCACGGGGTGGTGCGCATTGTATGGGTGTGTGTTACATTACATTCACTAGTAGGAGTGAGAAAAACATCACGGGGTGGTGCGCATTGTATGGGTGTGTGTTACATTACATTCACTAGTAGGAGTGAGAAAAACATCACGGGGTGGTGCGCACTGTATGGGTGTGTGTTACATTACATTCACCAGTAGGAGTGAGAAAAACATCACGGGGTGGTGCGCACTGTATGGGTGTGTGTTACATTACATTCACCAGTAGGAGTGAGAAAAACATCACGGGGTGGTGCGCCTTGTATGGGTGTGTGTTACATTACATTCACCAGTAGGAGTGAGAAAAACATCACGGGGTGGTGCGCCTTGTATGGGTGTGTGTTACATTACATTCACCAGTAGGAGTGAGAGAAACATCACGGGGTGGTGTGCCTTGTATGGGTGTGTGTTACATTGGATTCACCAGTAGGAGTGAGAAAAACATCACGGGGTGGTGCGCATTGTATGGCTGTGTGTTACATTGGATTCACCAGTAGGAGTGAGAAAAACATCACGGGGTGGTGCGCCTTGTATGGGTGTGTGTTACATTACATTCACCAGTAGGAGTGAGAAAAACATCACGGGGTGGTGCGCATTGTATGGGTGTGTGTCACATTAGACTCACTACTAGCAGTGAGAAAAACATCACGGGGTGGTGCGCATTGTATGGGTGTGTGTTACATTAGACTCACTAGTAGGAGTGAGAAAAACATAATGGGGTGGTGCGCATTGTATGGGTGTGTGTTACATTAGACTCACTAGTAGGAGTGAGAAAAACATCACGGGGTGGTGTGCATTGTATGGGTGTGTGTTATATTAGATTCACTAGTAGGAGTGAGAAAAACATCACGGGGTGGTGCGCATTGTATGGGTGTGTGTTACATTAGATTCACTAGTAGCAGTGAGAAAAAAATCACGGGGTGTTGCGCATTGTATGGGTGTGTGTTACATTCGATTCACTAGTAGCAGTGAGAAAAACATCACGGGGTGGTGCGCATTGTATGGGTGTGTGTTACATTAGATTCACTAGTAGCAGTGAGAAAAACATCACGGGGTGGTGCGCCTTGTATGGGTGTGTGTTACATTAGATTCACTAGTAGCAGTGAGAAAAACATCACGGGGTGGTGCGCCTTGTATGGGTGTGTGTCACATTAGATTCACTAGTAGGAGTGAGAAAAACATCACGGGGTGGTGCGCCTTGTATGGGTGTGTGTCACATTACGTTCACTAGTAGGAGTGAGAAAAACATCACGGGGTGGTGCGCATTGTATCGGTGTGTGTTACATTACATTCACTAGTAGGAGTGAGAAAAACATCACGGGGTGGTGCGCATTGTATGGGTGTGTGTCACATTAGATTCACTAGTATGAGTGAGAAAATCATCTCGGGGTGGTGCGCATTGTATGGGTGTGTGTCACATTAGATTCACTAGTAGGTGTGAGAAAAACATCACGGGGTGGTGCGCATTGTATGGGTGTGTGTCACATTAGACTCACTACTAGCAGTGAGAAAAACATCACGGGGTGGTGCGCATTGTATGGGTGTGTGTTACATTAGACTCACTAGTAGGAGTGAGAAAAACATAATGGGGTGGTGCGCATTGTATGGGTGTGTGTTACATTAGACTCACTAGTAGGAGTGAGAAAAACATCACGGGGTGGTGCGCATTGTATGGGTGTGTGTTATATTAGATTCACTAGTAGGAGTGAGAAAAACATCACGGGGTGGTGCGCATTGTATGGGTGTGTGTTACATTAGATTCACTAGTAGCAGTGAGAAAAAAATCACGGGGTGTTGCGCATTGTATGGGTGTGTGTTACATTCGATTCACTAGTAGCAGTGAGAAAAACATCACGGGGTGGTGCGCATTGTATGGGTGTGTGTTACATTAGATTCACTAGTAGCAGTGAGAAAAACATCACGGGGTGTTGCGCATTGTATGGGTGTGTGTTACATTAGATTCACTAGTAGCAGTGAGAAAAACATCACGGGGTGGTGCGCATTGTATGGGTGTGTGTCACATTACATTCACTAGTAGGAGTGAGAAAAACATCACGGGGTGGTGCGCATTGTATGGTTGTGTGTCACATTACATTCACTAGTAGGAGTTAGAAAATCATCACGTGGTGGTGCGCATTGTATGGGTGTGTGTCACATTAGATTCACTAGTAGCAGTGAGAAAAACATCACGGGGTGGTGCGCATTGTATGGGTGTGTGTCACATTAGATTCACTAGTAGCAGTGAGAAAAACATCACGGGGTGGTGCGCATTGTATGGGTGTGTGTCACATTAGATTCACTAGTAGCAGTGAGATAAACATTACGGGGTGGTGCGCACTGTATGGGTTTGTGTTACATTACATTCACTAGTAGGAGTGAGAAAAACATCACGGGGTGGTGCGCACTGTATGGGTGTGTGTTACATTACATTCACTAGTAGGAGTGAGAAAAACATCACGAATGGTGCGCATTGTATGGGTGTGTGTTACATTATATTCACTAGTAGGAGTGAGAAAAACATCACGGGGCGGTGCGCATTGTATCGGTGTGTGTTACATTACATTCACTAGTAGGAGGGAGAAAAACATCACGGGGTGGTGCGCATTGTATGGGTGTGTGTTACATTACATTCACTAGTAGGAGGGAGAAAAACATCACGGGGTGGTGCGCACTGTATGGGTGTGTGTTACATTACATTCACTAGTAGGAGTGAGAAAAACATAACGGGGTGGTGCGCACTGTATGGGTGTGTGTTACATTACATTCACTAGTAGGAGTGAGAAAAACATCACGGGGTGGTGCGCACTGTATGGGTGTGTGTTACATTACATTCACTAGTAGGAGTGAGAAAAACATCACGGGGTGGTGCGCACTGTATGGGTGTGTGTTACATTAGATTCACTAGTAGGAGTGAGAAAAACATCACGGGGTGGTGCGCACTGTATGGGTGTGTGTTACATTACATTCACTAGTAGGAGTGAGAAAAACATCACGGGGTGGTGCGCACTGTATGGGTGTGTGTTACATTACATTCACTAGTAGGAGTGAGATAAGCATCACGGGGTGGTGCGCATTGTATGGGTGTGTGTTACATTACATTCACTAGTAGGAGTGAGAAAAACATCACGGGGTGGTGCGCATTGTATGGGTGTGTGTTACATTACATTCACTAGTAGGAGTGAGAAAAACATCACGGGGTGGTGCGCACTGTATGGGTGTGTGTTACATTACATTCACCAGTAGGAGTGAGAAAAACATCACGGGGTGGTGCGCACTGTATGGGTGTGTGTTACATTACATTCACCAGTAGGAGTGAGAAAAACATCACGGGGTGGTGCGCCTTGTATGGGTGTGTGTTACATTACATTCACCAGTAGGAGTGAGAAAAACATCACGGGGTGGTGCGCCTTGTATGGGTGTGTGTTACATTACATTCACCAGTAGGAGTGAGAGAAACATCACGGGGTGGTGTGCCTTGTATGGGTGTGTGTTACATTGGATTCACCAGTAGGAGTGAGAAAAACATCACGGGGTGGTGCGCATTGTATGGCTGTGTGTTACATTGGATTCACCAGTAGGAGTGAGAAAAACATCACGGGGTGGTGCGCCTTGTATGGGTGTGTGTTACATTACATTCACCAGTAGGAGTGAGAAAAACATCACGGGGTGGTGCGCATTGTATGGGTGTGTGTCACATTAGACTCACTACTAGCAGTGAGAAAAACATCACGGGGTGGTGCGCATTGTATGGGTGTGTGTTACATTAGACTCACTAGTAGGAGTGAGAAAAACATAATGGGGTGGTGCGCATTGTATGGGTGTGTGTTACATTAGACTCACTAGTAGGAGTGAGAAAAACATCACGGGGTGGTGTGCATTGTATGGGTGTGTGTTATATTAGATTCACTAGTAGGAGTGAGAAAAACATCACGGGGTGGTGCGCATTGTATGGGTGTGTGTTACATTAGATTCACTAGTAGCAGTGAGAAAAAAATCACGGGGTGTTGCGCATTGTATGGGTGTGTGTTACATTCGATTCACTAGTAGCAGTGAGAAAAACATCACGGGGTGGTGCGCATTGTATGGGTGTGTGTTACATTAGATTCACTAGTAGCAGTGAGAAAAACATCACGGGGTGGTGCGCATTGTATGGGTGTGTGTTACATTAGATTCACTAGTAGCAGTGAGAAAAACATCACGGTGTGGTGCGCATTGTATGGGTGTGTGTCACATTACATTCACTAGTAGGAGTGAGAAAAACATCACGGGGTGGTGCGCATTGTATGGTTGTGTGTCACATTACATTCACTAGTAGGAGTTAGAAAATCATCACGTGGTGGTGCGCATTGTATGGGTGTGTGTCACATTAGATTCACTAGTAGCAGTGAGAAAAACATCACGGGGTGGTGCGCATTGTATGGGTGTGTGTCACATTAGATTCACTAGTAGCAGTGAGATAAACATCACGGGGTGGTGCGCACTGTATGGGTTTGTGTTACATTACATTCACTAGTAGGAGTGAGAAAAACATCACGGGGTGGTGCGCACTGTATGGGTGGGTGTTACATTACATTCACTAGTAGGAGTGAGAAAAACATCACGAATGGTGCGCATTGTATGGGTGTGTGTTACATTATATTCACTAGTAGGAGTGAGAAAAACATCACGGGGCGGTGCGCATTGTATCGGTGTGTGTTACATTACATTCACTAGTAGGAGTGAGAAAAACATCAAGGGGTGGTGCGCATTGTATGGGTGTGTGTCACATTAGATTCACTAGTATGAGTGAGAAAATCATCTCGGGGTGGTGCGCATTGTATGGGTGTGTGTCACATTAGATTCACTAGTAGGTGTGAGAAAAACATCACGGGGTGGTGCGCATTGTATGGGTGTGTGTCACATTAGACTCACTACTAGCAGTGAGAAAAACATCACGGGGTGGTGCGCATTGTATGGGTGTGTGTTACATTAGACTCACTAGTAGGAGTGAGAAAAACATAATGGGGTGGTGCGCATTGTATGGGTGTGTGTTACATTAGACTCACTAGTAGGAGTGAGAAAAACATCACGGGGTGGTGCGCATTGTATGGGTGTGTGTTATATTAGATTCACTAGTAGGAGTGAGAAAAACATCACGGGGTGGTGCGCATTGTATGGGTGTGTGTTACATTAGATTCACTAGTAGCAGTGAGAAAAAAATCACGGGGTGTTGCGCATTGTATGGGTGTGTGTTACATTCGATTCACTAGTAGCAGTGAGAAAAACATCACGGGGTGGTGCGCATTGTATGGGTGTGTGTTACATTAGATTCACTAGTAGCAGTGAGAAAAACATCACGGGGTGTTGCGCATTGTATGGGTGTGTGTTACATTAGATTCACTAGTAGCAGTGAGAAAAACATCACGGGGTGGTGCGCATTGTATGGGTGTGTGTCACATTACATTCACTAGTAGGAGTGAGAAAAACATCACGGGGTGGTGCGCCTTGTATGGGTGTGTGTTACATTAGATTCAGCAGTAGGAGTGAGAAAAACATCACGGGGTGGTGCTCATTGTATGGCTGTGTGTTACATTACATTCACCAGTAGGAGTGAGAAAAACATCACGGGGTGGTGCGCCTTGTATGGGTGTGTGTTACATTAGATTCACCAGTAGGAGTGAGAAAAACATGACGGGGTGGTGCGCCTCGTATGGGTGTGTGTTACATTAGATTCACCAGTAGGAGTGACAAAAACATCACGGGGTGGTGCGCCTCGTATGGGTGTGTGTTACATTAGATTCACCAGTAGGAGTGAGAAAAACATCACGGGGTGGTGCGCATTGTATGGCTGTGTGTTACATTAGATTCACCAGTAGGACAGAGAAAAACATCACGGGGTGGTGCGCCTTGTATGGGTGTGTGTTACATTACATTCACCAGTAGGAGTGAGAAAAACATCACGGGGTGGTGCGCCTTGTATGGGTGTGTGTTACATTAGATTCACTAGTAGCAGTGAGAAAAACATCACGGGGTGGTGCGCATTGTATGGGTGTGTGTTACATTACATTCACTAGTAGCAGTGAGAAAAACATCACGGGGTGGTGCGCATTGCATGGGTGTGTGTTACATCACATTCACTAGTAGGAGTGAGAAAAACATCACGGGGTGGTGCGCATTGTATGGGTGTGTGTCACATTACATTCACTAGTAGGACTGAGAAAAACATCACGGGGTGGTGCGCATTGTATGGGTGTGTGTCACATTACATTCACTAGTAGGAGTGAGAAAAACATCACGGGGTGGTGCGCATTGTATGGGTGTGTGTCACATTAGATTCACTAGTAGGAGTGAGAAAATCATCTCGGGGTGGTGCGCATTGTATGGGTGTGTGTCACATTAGATTCACTAGTAGGTGTGAGAAAAACATCACGGGGTGGTGCGCATTGTATGGGTGTGTGTCACATTAGACTCACTACTAGCAGTGAGAAAAACATCACGGGGTGGTGCGCATTGTATGGGTGTGTGTTACATTAGACTCACTAGTAGGAGTGAGAAAAACATAATGGGGTGGTGCGCATTGTATGGGTGTGTGTTACATTAGACTCACTAGTAGGAGTGAGAAAAACATCACGGGGTGGTGCGCATTGTATGGGTGTGTGTTATATTAGATTCACTAGTAGGAGTGAGAAAAACATCACGGGGTGGTGCGCATTGTATGGGTGTGTGTTACATTAGATTCACTAGTAGCAGTGAGAAAAAAATCACGGGGTGTTGCGCATTGTATGGGTGTGTGTTACATTCGATTCACTAGTAGCAGTGAGAAAAACATCACGGGGTGGTGCGCATTGTATGGGTGTGTGTTACATTAGATTCACTAGTAGCAGTGAGAAAAACATCACGGGGTGGTGCGCATTGTATGGGTGTGTGTTACATTCGATTCACTAGTAGCAGTGAGAAAAACATCACGGGGTGGTGCGCATTGTATGGGTGTGTGTTACATTAGATTCACTAGTAGCAGTGAGAAAAACATCACGGGGTGTTGCGCATTGTATGGGTGTGTGTTACATTAGATTCACTAGTAGCAGTGAGAAAAACATCACGGGGTGGTGCGCATTGTATGGGTGTGTGTCACATTACATTCACTAGTAGGAGTGAGAAAAACATCACGGGGTGGTGCGCATTGTATGGTTGTGTGTCACATTACATTCACTAGTATGAGTTAGAAAATCATCACGTGGTGGTGCGCATTGTATGGGTGTGTGTCACATTAGATTCACTAGTAGCAGTGAGAAAAACATCACGGGGTGGTGCGCCTTGTATGGGTGTGTGTTACATTAGATTCACCAGTAGGAGTGAGAAAAACATGACGGGGTGGTGCGCCTCGTATGGGTGTGTGTTACATTAGATTCACCAGTAGGAGTGACAAAAACATCACGGGGTGGTGCGCCTCGTATGGGTGTGTGTTACATTAGATTCACCAGTAGGAGTGAGAAAAACATCACGGGGTGGTGCGCATTGTATGGCTGTGTGTTACATTAGATTCACCAGTAGGACAGAGAAAAACATCACGGGGTGGTGCGCCTTGTATGGGTGTGTGTTACATTACATTCACCAGTAGGAGTGAGAAAAACATCACGGGGTGGTGCGCCTTGTATGGGTGTGTGTTACATTAGATTCACTAGTAGCAGTGAGAAAAACATCACGGGGTGGTGCGCATTGTATGGGTGTGTGTTACATTACATTCACTAGTAGCAGTGAGAAAAACATCACGGGGTGGTGCGCATTGCATGGGTGTGTGTTACATCACATTCACTAGTAGGAGTGAGAAAAACATCACGGGGTGGTGCGCATTGTATGGGTGTGTGTCACATTACATTCACTAGTAGGACTGAGAAAAACATCACGGGGTGGTGCGCATTGTATGGGTGTGTGTCACATTACATTCACTAGTAGGAGTGAGAAAAACATCACGGGGTGGTGCGCATTGTATGGGTGTGTGTCACATTAGATTCACTAGTAGGAGTGAGAAAATCATCTCGGGGTGGTGCGCATTGTATGGGTGTGTGTCACATTAGATTCACTAGTAGGTGTGAGAAAAACATCACGGGGTGGTGCGCATTGTATGGGTGTGTGTCACATTAGACTCACTACTAGCAGTGAGAAAAACATCACGGGGTGGTGCGCATTGTATGGGTGTGTGTTACATTAGACTCACTAGTAGGAGTGAGAAAAACATAATGGGGTGGTGCGCATTGTATGGGTGTGTGTTACATTAGACTCACTAGTAGGAGTGAGAAAAACATCACGGGGTGGTGCGCATTGTATGGGTGTGTGTTATATTAGATTCACTAGTAGGAGTGAGAAAAACATCACGGGGTGGTGCGCATTGTATGGGTGTGTGTTACATTAGATTCACTAGTAGCAGTGAGAAAAAAATCACGGGGTGTTGCGCATTGTATGGGTGTGTGTTACATTCGATTCACTAGTAGCAGTGAGAAAAACATCACGGGGTGGTGCGCATTGTATGGGTGTGTGTTACATTAGATTCACTAGTAGCAGTGAGAAAAACATCACGGGGTGGTGCGCATTGTATGGGTGTGTGTTACATTCGATTCACTAGTAGCAGTGAGAAAAACATCACGGGGTGGTGCGCATTGTATGGGTGTGTGTTACATTAGATTCACTAGTAGCAGTGAGAAAAACATCACGGGGTGTTGCGCATTGTATGGGTGTGTGTTACATTAGATTCACTAGTAGCAGTGAGAAAAACATCACGGGGTGGTGCGCATTGTATGGGTGTGTGTCACATTACATTCACTAGTAGGAGTGAGAAAAACATCACGGGGTGGTGCGCATTGTATGGTTGTGTGTCACATTACATTCACTAGTATGAGTTAGAAAATCATCACGTGGTGGTGCGCATTGTATGGGTGCGTGTTACATTAGATTCACTAGTAGGAGTGAGAAAAACATCACGGGGTGGTGCGCATTGTATGGGTGTGTGTCACATTAGATTCACTAGTAGCAGTGAGAAAAACATCACGGGGTGGTGCGCATTGTATGGGTGTGTGTCACATTAGATTCACTAGTAGCAGTGAGATAAACATTACGGGGTGGTGCGCACTGTATGGGTTTGTGTTACATTACATTCACTAGTAGGAGTGAGAAAAACATCACGGGGTGGTGCGCACTGTATGGGTGTGTGTTACATTACATTCACTAGTAGGAGTGAGAAAAACATCACGAATGGTGCGCATTGTATGGGTGTGTGTTACATTATATTCACTAGTAGGAGTGAGAAAAACATCACGGGGCGGTGCGCATTGTATCGGTGTGTGTTACATTACATTCACTAGTAGGAGGGAGAAAAACATCACGGGGTGGTGCGCATTGTATGGGTGTGTGTTACATTACATTCACTAGTAGGAGGGAGTAAAACATCACGGGGTGGTGCGCACTGTATGGGTGTGTGTTACATTACATTCACTAGTAGGAGTGAGAAAAACATAACGGGGTGGTGCGCACTGTATGGGTGTGTGTTACATTACATTCACTAGTAGGAGTGAGAAAAACATCACGGGGTGGTGCGCACTGTATGGGTGTGTGTTACATTACATTCACTAGTAGGAGTGAGAAAAACATCACGGGGTGGTGCGCACTGTATGGGTGTGTGTTACATTACATTCACTAGTAGGAGTGAGAAAAACATCACGGGGTGGTGCGCACTGTATGGGTGTGTGTTACATTACATTCACTAGTAGGAGTGAGAAAAACATCACGGGGTGGTGCGCACTGTATGGGTGTGTGTTACATTACATTCACTAGTAGGAGTGAGATAAGCATCACGGGGTGGTGCGCATTGTATGGGTGTGTGTTACATTACATTCACTAGTAGGAGTGAGAAAAACATCACGGGGTGGTGCGCATTGTATGGGTGTGTGTTACATTACATTTACTAGTAGGAGTGAGAAAAACATCACGGGGTGGTGCGCACTGTATGGGTGTGTGTTACATTACATACACCAGTAGGAGTGAGAAAAACATCACGGGGTGGTGCGCCTTGTATGGGTGTGTGTTACATTACATTCACCAGTAGGAGTGAGAGAAACATCACGGGGTGGTGTGCCTTGTATGGGTGTGTGTTATATTGGATTCACCAGTAGGAGTGAGAAAAACATCACGGGGTGGTGCGCATTGTATGGCTGTGTGTTACATTGGATTCACCAGTAGGAGTGAGAAAAACATCACGGGGTGGTGCGCCTTGTATGGGTGTGTGTTACATTACATTCACCAGTAGGAGTGAGAAAAACATCACGGGGTGGTGCGCCTTGTATGGGTGTGTGTTACATTAGATTCATTTATAGGAGTGAGAAAAACATCACGGGGTGGTGCGCCTTGTATGGGTGTGTGTTACATTAGATTCACCAGTAGGAGTGAGAAAAACATCACGGGGTGGTGCGCATTGTATGGGTGTGTGTTAAATTAGATTCACCAGTAGGAGTGAGAAAAACATCACGGGGTGGTGCGCATTCTATGGGTGTGTGTTACATTACATTCACCAGTAGGAGTGAGAAAAACATCACGGGGTGGTGCGCATTGTATGGGTGTGTGTTACATTAGATTCACCAATAGGAGTGAGAAAAACATCACGGGGTGGTGCGCATTGTATGGGTGTGTGTTACATTAGATTCACCAGTAGGAGTGAGAAAAACATCACGGGGTGGTGCGCATTGTATGGGTGTGTGTTACATTAGATTCACCAGTAGGAGGGAGAAAAACATCACGGGGTGGTGCGCACTGTATGGGTGTGTGTTACATTAGATTCACTAGTAGAAGGGAGAAAAACATCACGGGGTGGTGCGCACTGTATGGGTGTGTGTTACATTACATTCACTAGTAGGAGGGAGAAAAACATCACGGGGTGGTGCGCACTGTATGGGTGTGTGTTACATTACATTCACTAGTAGGAGTGAGAAAAACATCACGGGGTGGTGCGCACTGTATGGGTGTGTGTTACATTACATTCACTAGTAGGAGTGAGAAAAACATCACGGGGTGGTGCGCACTGTATGGGTGTGTGTTACATTAGATTCACTAGTAGCAGTGAGAAAAACATCACGGGGTGTTGCGCATTGTATGGGTGTGTGTTACATTAGATTCACTAGTAGCAGTGAGAAAAACATCACGGGGTGGTGCGCATTGTATGGGTGTGTGTCACATTAGATTCACTAGTAGCAGTGAGAAAAACATCACGGGGTGGTGCGCATTGTATGGGTGTGTGTCACATTAGATTCACTAGTAGCAGTGAGATAAACATTACGGGGTGGTGCGCACTGTATGGGTTTGTGTTACATTACATTCACTAGTAGGAGTGAGAAAAACATCACGGGGTGGTGCGCACTGTATGGGTGTGTGTTACATTACATTCACTAGTAGGAGTGAGAAAAACCTCACGAATGGTGCGCATTGTATGGGTGTGTGTTACATTATATTCACTAGTAGGAGTGAGAAAAACATCACGGGGCGGTGCGCATTGTATCGGTGTGTGTTACATTACATTCACTAGTAGGAGGGAGAAAAACATCACGGGGTGGTGCGCATTGTATGGGTGTGTGTTACATTACATTCACTAGTAGGAGGGAGAAAAACATCACGGGGTGGTGCGCACTGTATGGGTGTGTGTTACATTACATTCACTAGAAGGAGTGAGAAAAACATAACGGGGTGTTGCGCACTGTATGGGTGTGTGTTACATTACATTCACTAGTAGGAGTGAGAAAAACATCACGGGGTGGTGCGCACTGTATGGGTGTGTGTTACATTACATTCACTAGTAGGAGTGAGAAAAACATCACGGGGTGGTGCGCACTGTATGGGTGTGTGTTACATTAGATTCACTAGTAGGAGTGAGAAAAACATCACGGGGTGGTGCGCACTGTATGGGTGTGTGTTACATTACATTCACTAGTAGGAGTGAGAAAAACATCACGGGGTGGTGCGCACTGTATGGGTGTGTGTTACATTACATTCACTAGTAGGAGTGAGATAAGCATCACGGGGTGGTGCGCATTGTATGGGTGTGTGTTACATTACATTCACTAGTAGGAGTGAGAAAAACATCACGGGGTGGTGCGCATTGTATGGGTGTGTGTTACATTACATTCACTAGTAGGAGTGAGAAAAACATCACGGGGTGGTGCGCACTGTATGGGTGTGTGTTACATTACATTCACCAGTAGGAGTGAGAAAAACATCACGGGGTGGTGCGCACTGTATGGGTGTGTGTTACATTACATTCACCAGTAGGAGTGAGAAAAACATCACGGGGTGGTGCGCCTTGTATGGGTGTGTGTTACATTACATTCACCAGTAGGAGTGAGAAAAACATCACGGGGTGGTGCGCCTTGTATGGGTGTGTGTTACATTACATTCACCAGTAGGAGTGAGAGAAACATCACGGGGTGGTGTGCCTTCTATGGGTGTGTGTTACATTGGATTCACCAGTAGGAGTGAGAAAAACATCACGGGGTGGTGCGCATTGTATGGCTGTGTGTTACATTGGATTCACCAGTAGGAGTGAGAAAAACATCACGGGGTGGTGCGCCTTGTATGGGTGTGTGTTACATTACATTCACCAGTAGGAGTGAGAAAAACATCACGGGGTGGTGCGCCTTGTATGGGTGTGTGTTACATTAGATTCATTTATAGGAGTGAGAAAAACATCACGGGGTGGTGCGCCTTGTATGGGTGTGTGTTACATTAGATTCACCAGTAGGAGTGAGAAAAACATCACGGGGTGGTGCGCATTGTATGGGTGTGTGTTAAATTAGATTCACCAGTAGGAGTGAGAAAAACATCACGGGGTGGTGCGCATTCTATGGGTGTGTGTTACATTACATTCACCAGTAGGAGTGAGAAAAACATCACGGGGTGGTGCGCATTGTATGGGTGTGTGTTACATTAGATTCACCAGTAGGAGTGAGAAAAACATCACGGGGTGGTGCGCATTGTATGGGTGTGTGTTACATTAGATTCACCAGTAGGAGTGAGAAAAACATCACGGGGTGGTGCGCATTGTATGGGTGTGTGTTACATTAGATTCACCAGTAGGAGGGAGAAAAACATCACGGGGTGGTGCGCACTGTATGGGTGTGTGTTACATTAGATTCACTAGTAGAAGGGAGAAAAACATCACGGGGTGGTGCGCACTGTATGGGTGTGTGTTACATTACATTCACTAGTAGGAGGGAGAAAAACATCACGGGGTGGTGCGCACTGTATGGGTGTGTGTTACATTACATTCACTAGTAGGAGTGAGAAAAACATAACGGGGTGGTGCGCACTGTATGGGTGTGTGTAACATTACATTCACTAGTAGGAGTGAGAAAAACATCACGGGGTGGTGCGCACTGTATGGGTGTGTGTTACATTACATTCACTAGTAGGAGTGAGAAAAACATCACGGGGTGGTGCGCACTGTATGGGTGTGTGTTACATTACATTCACTAGTAGGAGTGAGAAAAACATCACGGGGTGGTGCGCACTGTATGGGTGTGTGTTACATTAGATTCACTAGTAGCAGTGAGAAAAACATCACGGGGTGTTGCGCATTGTATGGGTGTGTGTTACATTAGATTCACTAGTAGCAGTGAGAAAAACATCACGGGGTGGTGCGCATTGTATGGGTGTGTGTCACATTACATTCACTAGTAGGAATGAGAAAAACATCACGGGGTGGTGCGCATTGTATGGTTGTGTGTCACATTACATTCACTAGTAGGAGTTAGAAAATAATCACGGGGTGGTGCGCATTGTATGGGTGTGTGTCACATTAGATTCACTAGTAGCAGTGAGAAAAACATCACGGGGTGGTGCGCATTGTATGGGTGTGTGTCACATTAGATTCACTAGTAGCAGTGAGAAAAACATCACGGGGTGGTGCGCATTGTATGGGTGTGTGTCACACTAGATTCACTAGTAGCAGTGAGAAAAACATCACGGGGTGGTGCGCACTGTATGGGTGTGTGTTACATTACATTCACCAGTAGGAGGGAGAAAAACATCACGGGGTGGTGCGCACTGTATGGGTGCGTGTTACATTACATTCACTAGTAGGAGTGAGAAAAACATCACGGGGTGGTGCGCACTGTATGGGTGTGTGTTACATTACATTCACTAGTAGGAGTGAGAAAAACATCACGGGGTGGTGCGCACTGTATGGGTGTGTGTTACATTACATTCACTAGTAGGAGTGAGAAAAACATCACGGGGTGGTGCGCACTGTATGGGTGTGTGTTACATTACATTCACTAGTAGGAGTGAGAAAAACATCACGGGGTGGTGCGCACTGTACGGGTGTGTGTTACATTACATTCACTAGTAGGAGTGAGAAAAACATCACGGGGTGGTGCGCACTGTATGGGTGCCTGTTACATTACATTCACTAGTAGGAGTGAGATAAACATCACGGGGTGGTGCGCATTGTATGGGTGTGTGTTACATTACATTCACTAGTAGGAGTGAGAAAAACATCACGGGGTGGTGCGCATTGTATGGGTGTGTGTTCCATTACATTCACTAGTAGGAGTGAGAAAAACATCACGGGGTGGTGCGCATTGTATGGGTGTGTGTTACATTACATTCACTAGTAGGAGTGAGAAAAACATCACGGGGTGGTGCGCACTGTATGGGTGTGTGTTACATTACATTCACCAGTAGGAGTGAGAAAAACATCACGGGGTGGTGCGCCTTGTATGGGTGTGTGTTACATTACATTCACCAGTAGGAGTGAGAAAAACATCACGGGGTGGTGCGCCTTGTATGGGTGTGTGTTACATTGGATTCACCAGTAGGAGTGAGAAAAACATCACGGGGTGGTGCGCATTTTATGGCTGTGTGTTACATTGGATTCACCAGTAGGAGTGAGAAAAACATCACGGGGTGGTGCGCCTTGTATGGGTGTGTGTTACATTACATTCACCAGTAGGAGTGAGAAAAACATCACGGGGTGGTGCGCCTTGTATGGGTGTGTGTTACATTAGATTCATTTGTAGGAGTGAGAAAAACATCACGGGGTGGTGCGCCTTGTATGGGTGTGCGTTACATTAGATTCACCAGTAGGAGTGAGAAAAACATCACGGGGTGGTGCGCATTGTATGGGTGTGTGTTACATTAGATTCACCAGTAGGAGTGAGAAAAACATCACGGGGTGGTGCGCATTGTATGGGTGTGTGTTACATTAGATTCACCAGTAGGAGTGAGAAAAACATCACGGGGTGGTGCGCATTGTATGGGTGTGTGTTACATTAGATTCACCAGTAGGAGTGAGAAAAACATCACGGGGTGGTGCGCATTGTATGGGTGTGTGTTACATTAGATTCACCAGTAGGAGTGAGTAAAACATCACGGGGTGGTGCGCATTGTATGGGTGTGTGTTACATTAGATTCACCAGTAGGAGGGAGAAAAACATCACGGGGTGGTGCGCATTGTATGGGTGTGTGTTACATTAGATTCACTAGTAGAAGGGAGAAAAACATCACGGGGTGGTGCGCACTGTATGGGTGTGTGTTACATTACATTCACTAGTAGGAGTGAGAAAAACATCACGGGGTGGTGCGCACTGTATGGGTGTGTGTTACATTACATTCACTAGTAGGAGTGAGAAAAACATCACGGGGTGGTGCGCACTGTATGGGTGTGTGTTACATTACATTCACTAGTAGGAGTGAGAAAAACATCACGGGGTGGTGCGCACTGTATGGGTGTGTGTTACATTACATTCACTAGTAGGAGTGAGAAAAACATCACGGGGTGGTGCGCACTGTATGGGTGTGTGTTACATTACATTCACTAGTAGGAGTGAGATAAACATCACGGGGTGGTGCGCACTGTATGGGTGTGTTACATTACATTCACTAGTAGGAGTGAGAAAAACATCACGGGGTGGTGCGCACTGTATGGGTGTGTGTTACATTACATTCACTAGTAGGAGTGAGAAAAACATCACGGGGTGGTGCGCATTTTATGGGTGTGTGTTACATTACATTCACTAGTAGGAGTGAGAAAAACATCACGGGGTGGTGCGCACTGTATGGGTGTGTGTTACATTACATTCACTAGTAGGAGTGAGAAAAACATCACGGGGTGGTGCGCACTGTATGGGTTTGTGTTACATTACATTCACTAGTAGGAGTGAGAAAAACATCACGGGGTGGTGCGCACTGTATGGGTGTGTGTTACATTACATTCACTAGTAGGAGTGAGAAAAACATCACGGGGTGGTGCGCACTGTATGGGTGTGTGTTACATTACATTCACTGGTAGGAGTGAGAAAAACATCACGGGGTGGTGCGCACTGTATGGGTGTGTGTTACATTACATTCACCAGTAGGAGTGAGAAAAACATCACGGGGTGGTGCGCATTGTATGGGTGTGTGTTACATTAGATTCACCAGTAGGAGTGAGAAAAACATCACGGGGTGGTGCGCATTGTATGGGTGTGTGTTACATTAGATTCACCAGTAGGAGGGAGAAAAACATCACGGGGTGGTGCGCACTGTATGGGTGTGTGTTACATTAGATTCACTAGTAGAAGGGAGAAAAACATCACGGGGTGGTGCGCACTGTATGGGTGTGTGTTACATTACATTCACTAGTAGGAGGGAGAAAAACATCACGGGGTGGTGCGCACTGTATGGGTGTGTGTTACATTACATTCACTAGTAGGAGTGAGAAAAACATAACGGGGTGGTGCGCACTGTATGGGTGTGTGTAACATTACATTCACTAGTAGGAGTGAGAAAAACATCACGGGGTGGTGCGCACTGTATGGGTGTGTGTTACATTACATTCACTAGTAGGAGTGAGAAAAACATCACGGGGTGGTGCGCACTGTATGGGTGTGTGTTACATTACATTCACTAGTAGGAGTGAGAAAAACATCACGGGGTGGTGCGCACTGTATGGGTGTGTGTTACATTAGATTCACTAGTAGCAGTGAGAAAAACATCACGGGGTGTTGCGCATTGTATGGGTGTGTGTTACATTAGATTCACTAGTAGCAGTGAGAAAAACATCACGGGGTGGTGCGCATTGTATGGGTGTGTGTCACATTACATTCACTAGTAGGAATGAGAAAAACATCACGGGGTGGTGCGCATTGTATGGTTGTGTGTCACATTACATTCACTAGTAGGAGTTAGAAAATAATCACGGGGTGGTGCGCATTGTATGGGTGTGTGTCACATTAGATTCACTAGTAGCAGTGAGAAAAACATCACGGGGTGGTGCGCATTGCATGGGTGTGTGTCACATTAGATTCACTAGTAGCAGTGAGAAAAACATCACGGGGTGGTGCGCATTGTATGGGTGTTTGTCACATTAGATTCACTAGTAGCAGTGAGAAAAACATCACGGGGTGGTGCGCACTGTATGGGTGTGTGTTACATTACATTCACCAGTAGGAGGGAGAAAAACATCACGGGGTGGTGCGCACTGTATGGGTGCGTGTTACATTACATTCACTAGTAGGAGTGAGAAAAACATCACGGGGTGGTGCGCACTGTATGGGTGTGTGTTACATTACATTCACTAGTAGGAGTGAGAAAAACATCACGGGGTGGTGCGCACTGTATGGGTGTGTGTTACATTACATTCACTAGTAGGAGTGAGAAAAACATCACGGGGTGGTGCGCACTGTATGGGTGTGTGTTACATTACATTCACTAGTAGGAGTGAGAAAAACATCACGGGGTGGTGCGCACTGTACGGGTGTGTGTTACATTACATTCACTAGTAGGAGTGAGAAAAACATCACGGGGTGGTGCGCACTGTATGGGTGCCTGTTACATTACATTCACTAGTAGGAGTGAGATAAACATCACGGGGTGGTGCGCATTGTATGGGTGTGTGTTACATTACATTCACTAGTAGGAGTGAGAAAAACATCACGGGGTGGTGCGCATTGTATGGGTGTGTGTTCCATTACATTCACTAGTAGGAGTGAGAAAAACATCACGGGGTGGTGCGCATTGTATGGGTGTGTGTTACATTACATTCACTAGTAGGAGTGAGAAAAACATCACGGGGTGGTGCGCACTGTATGGGTGTGTGTTACATTACATTCACCAGTAGGAGTGAGAAAAACATCACGGGGTGGTGCGCCTTGTATGGGTGTGTGTTACATTACATTCACCAGTAGGAGTGAGAAAAACATCACGGGGTGGTGCGCCTTGTATGGGTGTGTGTTACATTGGATTCACCAGTAGGAGTGAGAAAAACATCACGGGGTGGTGCGCATTTTATGGCTGTGTGTTACATTGGATTCACCAGTAGGAGTGAGAAAAACATCACTGGGTGGTGCGCCTTGTATGGGTGTGTGTTACATTACATTCACCAGTAGGAGTGAGAAAAACATCACGGGGTGGTGCGCCTTGTATGGGTGTGTGTTACATTAGATTCATTTGTAGGAGTGAGAAAAACATCACGGGGTGGTGCGCCTTGTATGGGTGTGCGTTACATTAGATTCACCAGTAGGAGTGAGAAAAACATCACGGGGTGGTGCGCATTGTATGGGTGTGTGTTACATTAGATTCACCAGTAGGAGTGAGAAAAACATCACGGGGTGGTGCGCATTGTATGGGTGTGTGTTACATTAGATTCACCAGTAGGAGTGAGAAAAACATCACGGGGTGGTGCGCATTGTATGGGTGTGTGTTACATTAGATTCACCAGTAGGAGTGAGAAAAACATCACGGGGTGGTGCGCATTGTATGGGTGTGTGTTACATTAGATTCACCAGTAGGAGTGAGTAAACATCACGGGGTGGTGCGCATTGTATGGGTGTGTGTTACATTAGATTCACCAGTAGGAGGGAGAAAAACATCACGGGGTGGTGCGCATTGTATGGGTGTGTGTTACATTAGATTCACTAGTAGAAGGGAGAAAAACATCACGGGGTGGTGCGCACTGTATGGGTGTGTGTTACATTACATTCACTAGTAGGAGTGAGAAAAACATCACGGGGTGGTGCGCACTGTATGGGTGTGTGTTACATTACATTCACTAGTAGGAGTGAGAAAAACATCACGGGGTGGTGCGCACTGTATGGGTGTGTGTTACATTACATTCACTAGTAGGAGTGAGAAAAACATCACGGGGTGGTGCGCACTGTATGGGTGTGTGTTACATTACATTCACTAGTAGGAGTGAGATAAACATCACGGGGTGGTGCGCACTGTATGGGTGTGTTACATTACATTCACTAGTAGGAGTGAGAAAAACATCACGGGGTGGTGCGCACTGTATGGGTGTGTGTTACATTACATTCACTAGTAGGAGTGAGAAAAACATCACGGGGTGGTGCGCATTGCATGGGTGTGTGTTACATTACATTCACTAGTAGGAGTGAGAAAAACATCACGGGGTGGTGCGCACTGTATGGGTGTGTGTTACATTACATTCACTAGTAGGAGTGAGAAAAACATCACGGGGTGGTGCGCACTGTATGGGTTTGTGTTACATTACATTCACTAGTAGGAGTGAGAAAAACATCACGGGGTGGTGCGCACTGTATGGGTGTGTGTTACATTACATTCACTAGTAGGAGTGAGAAAAACATCACGGGGTGGTGCGCACTGTATGGGTGTGTGTTACATTACATTCACTAGTAGGAGTGAGAAAAACATCATGGGGTGGTGCGCACTGTATGGGTGTGTGTTACATTACATTCACTAGTAGGAGTGAGAAAAACATCACGGGGTGGTGCGCACTGTATGGGTGTGTGTTACATTACATTCACTAGTAGGAGTGAGAAAAACATCACGGGGTGGTGCGCATCGTATGGGTGTGTGTTACATTACATTCACTAGTAGGAGTGAGAAAAACATCACGGGGTGGTGCGCATTGTATGGGTGTGTGTTACATTACATTCACTAGTAGGAGTGAGAAAAACATCACGGGGTGGTGCGCATTGTATGGGTGTGTGTTACATTACATTCACTAGTAGGAGTGAGAAAAACATCACGGGATGGTGCGCATTGTATGGGTGTGTGTTACATTACATTCACTAGTGGAGTGAGATAAACATCACGGGGTGGTGCGCCTTGTATGGGTGTGTGTTACATAACATTCACCAGTAGGAGTGAGAAAAACATCACGGGGTGGTGCGCCTTGTATGGGTGTGTGTTACATTACATTCACCAGTAGGAGTGAGAAAAACATCACGGGGTGTTGCGCCTTGTATGGGTGTGTGTTACATTAGATTCACCAGTAGGAGTGAGAAAAACATCACGGGGTGGTGCGCATTGTATGGGTGTGTGTTACATTACATTCACCAGTAGGAGTGAGAAAAACATCACGGGGTGGTGCGCATTGTATGGGTGTGTGTTACATTGCATTCACTAGTAGGAGTGAGAAAAACATCACGGGGTGGTGCGCATTGTATGGGTGTGTGTAACATTAGATTCACTAGTAGGAGGGAGAAAAACATCACGGGGTGGTGCGCATTGTATTGGTGTGTGTTACATTAGATTCACTAGTAGGAGGGAGAAAAACATCACGGGGTGGTGCGCATTGTATGGGTGTGTGTTACATTACATACACTAGTAGGAGTGAGAAAAACATCACGGGGTGGTGAGCACTGTATGGGTGTGTGTTACATTACATTCACTAGTAGGAGTGAGAAAAACATCACGGGGTGGTGCGCACTGTATGGGTGTGTGTTACATTACATTCACTAGTAGGAGTGAGAAAAACATCACGGGGTGGTGCGCACTGTATGGGTGTGTGTTACATTACATTCACTAGTAGGAGTGAGAAAAACATCACGGGGTGGTGCGCACTGTATGGGTGTGTGTTACATTACATTCACTAGTAGGAGTGAGAAAAACATCACGGGGTGGTGCGCATTGTATGGGTGTGTGTTACATTACATTCACTAGTAGGAGTGAGAAAAACATCACGGGGCGGTGCGCATTGTATGGGGGTGTGTTACATTACATTCACTAGTAGGAGTGAGAAAAACATCACGGGGCGGTGCGCATTGTATGGGCGTCTGTTACATTACATTCACTAGTAGGAGTGAGAAAAACATCAAGGGGCGGTGCGCCTTGTATGGGCGTGTGTTACATTACATTCACTAGTAGGAGTGAGAAAAACATCACGGGGCGGTGCGCCTTGTATGGGAGTGTGTTACATTACATTCACTAGTAGGAGTGAGAAAAACATCACGGGGCGGTGCGCCTTGTATGGGCGTGTGTTACATTACATTCACCAGTAGGAGTGAGAAAAACATCACGGGGTGGTGCGCCTTGTATGGGCGTGTGTTACATTACATTCACCAGTAGGAGTGAGAAAAACATCACGGGGTCGTGCGCCTTGTATGGGCGTGTGTTACATTACATTCACCAGTAGGAGTGAGAAAAACATCACGGGGTGGTGCGCCTTGTATGGGTGTGTGTTACATTACATTCACCAGTAGGAGTGAGAAAAACATCACGGGGTGGTGCGCCTTGTATGGGTGTGTGTTACATTAGATTCACCAGTAGGAGTGAGAAAAACATCACGGGGTGGTGCGCCTTGTATGGGTGTGTGTTACATTAGATTCACCAGTAGGAGTGAGAAAAACATCACGGGGTGGTGCTCATTGTATGGCTGTGTGTTACATTACATTCACCAGTAGGAGTGAGAAAAACATCACGGGGTGGTGCGCCTTGTATGGGTGTGTGTTACATTAGATTCACCAGTAGGAGTGACAAAAACATCACGGGGTGGTGCGCCTTGTATGGGTGTGTGTTACATTAGATTCACCAGTAGGAGTGAGAAAAACATCACGGGGTGGTGCGCATTGTATGGCTGTGTGTTACATTAGATTCACCAGTAGGAGTGAGAAAAACATCACGGGGTGGTGCGCCTTGTATGGGTGTGTGTTACATTAGATTCACCAGTAGGAGTGAGAAAAACATCACGGGGTGGTGCGCCTTGTATGGGTGTGTGTTACATTAGATTCACCAGTAGGAGTGAGAAAAACATCACGGGGTGGTGCGCATTGTATGGGTGTGTGTTACATTAGATTCACCAGTAGGAGTGAGAAAAACATCACGGGGTGGTGCGCATTGTATGGGTGTGTGTTACATTAGATTCACCAGTAGGAGTGAGAAAAACATCACGGGGTGGTGCGCATTGTATGGGTGTGTGTTACATTAGATTCACCAGTAGGAGTGAGAAAAACATCACGGGGTGGTGCGCATTGTATGGGTGTGTGTTACATTAGATTCACCAGTAGGAGGGAGAAAAACATCACGGGGTGGTGCGCATTGTATGGGTGTGTGTTACATTAGATTCACCAGTAGGAGGGAGAAAAACATCACGGGGTGGTGCGCACTGTATGGGTGTGTGTTACATTACATTCACTAGTAGGAGTGAGAAAAACATCAAGGGGTGGTGCGCACTGTATGGGTGTGTGTTACATTACATTCACTAGTAGGAGTGAGAAAAACATCACGGGGTGGTGCGCACTGTATGGGTGTGTGTTACATTACATTCACTAGTAGGAGTGAGAAAAACATCACGGGGTGGTGCGCACTGTATGGGTGTGTGTTACATTATATTCACTAGTAGGAGTGAGATAAACATCACTGGGTGGTGCGCACTGTATGGGTGTGTGTTACATTACATTCACTAGTAGGAGTGAGAAAAACATCACGGGGTGGTGCGCACTGTATGGGTGTGTGTTACATTACATTCACTAGTAGGAGTGAGAAAAACATCACGGGGTGGTGCGCACTGTATGGGTGTGTGTTACATTACATTCACTAGTAGGAGTGAGAAAAGCATCACGGGGTGGTGCGCACTGTATGGGTGTGTGTTACTTTACATTCACTAGTAGGAGTGAGAAAAACATCACGGGGTGGTGCGCACTGTATGGGTGTGTGTTACATTACATTCACTAGTAGGAGTGAGAAAAACATCACGGGGTGGTGCGCACTGTATGGGTGTGTGTTACATTACATTCACTAGTAGGAGTGAGAAAAACATCACGGGGTGGTGCGCACTGTATGGGTGTGTGTTACATTACATTCACTAGTAGGAGTGAGAAAAACATCACGGGGTGGTGCGCATTGTATGGGTGTGTGTTACATTACATTCACTAGTAGGAGTGAGAAAAACATCACGGGGTGGTGCGCATTGTATGGGCGTGTGTTACATTACATTCACTAGTAGGAGTGAGAAAAACATCACGGGGTGGTGCGCATTGTATGGGTGTGTGTTACATTACATTCACTAGTAGGAGTGAGAAAAACATCACGGGGTGGTGCGCATTGTATGGGTGTGTGTTACATTACATTCACTAGTGGAGTGAGATAAACATCACGGGGTGGTGCGCCTTGTATGGGTGTGTGTTACATAACATTCACCAGTAGGAGTGAGAAAAACATCACGGGGTGGTGCGCCTTGTATGGGTGTGTGTTACATTACATTCACCAGTAGGAGTGAGAAAAACATCACGGTGTGGTGCACATTCTATGGGTGTGTGTTACATAACATTCACCAGTAGGAGTGAGAAAAACATCACGGGGTGGTGCGCATTGTATGGGTGTGTGTTACATTAGATTCACTAGTAGCAGTGAGAAAAACATCACAGGGTGGTGCGCATTGTATGGGTGTGTGTTACATTAGATTCACTAGTAGGAGTGAGAAAAACATCACGGGGTGGTGCGCATTTTATGGGTGTGTGTTACATTAGATTCACCAGTAGGAGTGAGAAAAACATCACGGGGTGGTGCGCATTGTGTGGGTGTGTTACATAACATTCACCAGTAGGAGTGAGAAAAACATCACGGGGTGGTGCGCCTTGTATGGGTGTGTGTTACATTACATTCACCAGTAGGAGTGAGAAAAACATCACGGGGTGTTGCGCCTTGTATGGGTGTGTGTTACATTAGATTCACCAGTAGGAGTGAGAAAAACATCACGGGGTGGTGCGCATTGTATGGGTGTGTGTTACATTACATTCACCAGTAGGAGTGAGAAAAACATCACGGGGTGGTGCGCATTGTATGGGTGTGTGTTACATTACATTCACTAGTAGGAGTGAGAAAAACATCACGGGGTGGTGCGCATTGTATGGGTGTGTGTAACATTAGATTCACTAGTAGGAGGGAGAAAAACATCACGGGGTGGTGCGCATTGTATTGGTGTGTGTTACATTAGATTCACTAGTAGGAGGGAGAAAAACATCACGGGGTGGTGCGCATTGTATGGGTGTGTGTTACATTACATTCACTAGTAGGAGTGAGAAAAACATCACGGGGTGGTGAGCACTGTATGGGTGTGTGTTACATTACATTCACTAGTAGGAGTGAGAAAAACATCACGGGGTGGTGCGCACTGTATGGGTGTGTGTTACATTACATTCACTAGTAGGAGTGAGAAAAACATCACGGGGTGGTGCGCACTGTATGGGTGTGTGTTACATTACATTCACTAGTAGGAGTGAGAAAAACATCACGGGGCGGTGCGCATTGTATGGGTGTGTGTTACATTACATTCACTAGTAGGAGTGAGAAAAACATCACGGGGCGGTGCGCATTGTATGGGCGTCTGTTACATTACATTCACTACTAGGAGTGAGAAAAACATCACGGGGCGGTGCGCCTTGTATGGGCGTGTGTTACATTACATTCACTAGTAGGAGTGAGAAAAACATCACGGGGCGGTGCGCCTTGTATGGGAGTGTGTTACATTACATTCACTAGTAGGAGTGAGAAAAACATCACGGGGCGGTGCGCCTTGTATGGGCGTGTGTTACATTACATTCACCAGTAGGAGTGAGAAAAACATCACGGGGTGGTGCGCCTTGTATGGGCGTGTGTTACATTACATTCACCAGTAGGAGTGAGAAAAACATCACGGGGTGGTGCGCCTTGTATGGGCGTGTGTTACATTAGATTCACCAGTAGGAGTGAGAAAAACATCACGGGGTGGTGCGCCTTGTATGGGTGTGTGTTACATTAGATTCACCAGTAGGAGTGAGAAAAACATCACGGGGTGGTGCGCCTTGTATGGGTGTGTGTTACATTAGATTCACCAGTAGGAGTGACAAAAACATCATGGGGTGGTGCGCCTTGTATGGGTGTGTGTTACATTAGATTCACCAGTAGGAGTGAGAAAAACATCACGGGGTGGTGCGCATTGTATGGCTGTGTGTTACATTAGATTCACCAGTAGGAGTGAGAAAAACATCACGGGGTGGTGCGCCTTGTATGGGTGTGTGTTACATTAGATTCACCAGTAGGAGTGAGAAAAACATCACGGGGTGGTGCGCCTTGTATGGGTGTGTGTTACATTAGATTCACCAGTAGGAGTGAGAAAAACATCACGGGGTGGTGCGCATTGTATGGGTGTGTGTTACATTAGATTCACCAGTAGGAGTGAGAAAAACATCACGGGGTGGTGCGCATTGTATGGGTGTGTGTTACATTAGATTCACCAGTAGGAGTGAGAAAAACATCAAGGGGTGGTGCGCATTGTATGGGTGTGTGTTACATTAGATTCACCAGTAGGAGTGAGAAAAACATCACGGGGTGGTGCGCATTGTATGGGTGTGTGTTACATTAGATTCACCAGTAGGAGGGAGAAAAACATCACGGGGTGGTGCGCATTGTATGGGTGTGTGTTACATTAGATTCACCAGTAGGAGGGAGAAAAACATCACGGGGTGGTGCGCACTGTATGGGTGTGTGTTACATTACATTCACTAGTAGGAGTGAGAAAAACATCAAGGGGTGGTGCGCACTGTATGGGTGTGTGTTACATTACATTCACTAGTAGGAGTGAGAAAAACATCACGGGGTGGTGCGCACTGTATGGGCGTGTGTTACATTACATTCACCAGTAGGAGTGAGAAAAACATCACGGGGTGGTGCGCACTGTATGGGTGTGTGTTACATTACATTCACCAGTAGGAGTGAGAAAAACATCACGGGGTGGTGCGCACTGTATGGGTGTGTGTTACATTACATTCACTAGTAGGAGTCAGAAAAACATCACGGTGTGGTGCCCATTGTATGGGTGTGTGTTACATTACATTCACTAGTAGGAGTGAGATAAACATCACGGGGTGGTGCGCATTGTATGGGTGTGTGTTACATTACATTCACTAGTAGGAGTGAGAAAAACATCACGGGGTGGTGCGCCTTGTATGGGTGTGTGTTACATTAGATTCACCAGTAGGAGTGACAAAAACATCACGGGGTTGTGCGCCTTGTATGGGTGTGTGTTACATTAGATTCACTAGTAGGAGTGAGAAAAACATCACGGGGTGGTGCGCCTTGTATGGCTGTGTGTTACATTAGATTCACCAGTAGGAGTGAGAAAAACATCACGGGGTGGTGCGCCTTGTATGGGTGTGTGTTACATTAGATTCACCAGTAGGAGTGAGAAAAACATCACGGGGTGGTGCGCCTTGTATGGGTGTGTGTTACATTAGATTCACCAGTAGGAGTGAGAAAAACATCACGGGGTGGTGCGCATTGTATGGGTGTGTGTTACATTAGATTCACCAGTAGGAGTGAGAAAAACATCACGGGGTGGTGCGCATTGTATGGGTGTGTGTTACATTAGATTCACCAGTAGGAGTGAGAAAAACATCACGGGGTGGTGCGCATTGTATGGGTGTGTGTTACATTAGATTCACCAGTAGGAGGGAGAAAAACATCACGGGGTGGTGCGCATTGTATGGGTGTGTGTTACATTAGATTCACCAGTAGGAGGGAGAAAAACATCACGGGGTGGTGCGCATTGTATGGGTGTGTGTTACATTAGATTCACCAGTAGGAGGGAGAAAAACATCACGGGGTGGTGCGCATTGTATGGGTGTGTGTTACATTACATTCACCAGTAGGAGTGAGAAAAACATCAAGGGGTGGTGCGCACTGTATGGGTGTGTGTTACATTACATTCACCAGTAGGAGTGAGAAAAACATCACGGGGTGGTGCGCACTGTATGGGTGTGTGTTACATTACATTCACTAGTAGGAGTGAGATAAACATCACGGGGTGGTGCGCACTGTATGGGTGTGTGTTACATTACATTCACTAGTAGGAGTGAGAAAAACATCACGGGGTGGTGCGCACTGTATGGGTGTGTGTTACATTACATTCACTAGTAGGAGTGAGAAAAACATCACGGGGTGGTGCGCACTGTATGGGTGTGTGTTACATTACATTCACTAGTAGGAGTGAGAAAAGCATCACGGGGTGGTGCGCACTGTATGGGTGTGTGTTACTTTACATTCACTAGTAGGAGTGAGAAAAACATCACGGGGTGGTGTGCACTGTATGGGTGTGTGTTACATTACATTCACTAGTAGGAGTGAGAAAAACATCACGGGGTGGTGCGCACTGTATGGGTGTGTGTTACATTACATTCACTAGTAGGAGTGAGAAAAACATCACGGGGTGGTGCGCACTGTATGGGTGTGTGTTACATTACATTCACTAGTAGGAGTGAGATAAACATCACGGGGTGGTGCGCACTGTATGGGTGTGTGTTACATTACATTCACTAGTAGGAGTGAGATAAACATCACGGGGTGGTGCGCACTGTATGGGTGTGTGTTACATTACATTCACTAGTAGGAGTGAGAAAAACATCACGGGGTGGTGCGCATTGTATGGGTGTGTGTTACATTACATTCACTAGTAGCAGTGAGAAAAACATCACGGGGTGGTGCGCATTGTATGGGTGTGTGTTACATTAGATTCACTAGTAGCAGTGAGAAAAACATCACGGGGTGGTGCGCATTGTATGGGTGTGTGTTACATTACATTCACTAGTAGCAGTGAGAAAAACATCACGGGGTGGTGCGCATTGTATGGGTGTGTGTTACATTACATTCACTAGTAGCAGTGAGAAAAACATCACGGGGTGGTGCGCATTGTATGGGTGTGTGTTACATTACATTCACTAGTAGCAGTGAGAAAAACATCACGGGGTGGTGCGCATTGTATGGGTGTGTGTTACATTACATTCACTAGTAGCAGTGAGAAAAACATCACGGGGTGGTGCGCATTGTATGGGTGTGTATTACATTACATTCACAAGTAGCAGTGAGAAAAACATCACGGGGTGGTGCGCATTGCATGGGTGTGTGTTACATTACATTCACTAGTAGGAGTGAGAAAAACATCACGGGGTGGTGCGCATTGCATGGGTGTGTGTTACATTACATTCACTAGTAGCAGTGAGAAAAACATCACGGGGTGGTGCGCATTGTATGGGTGTGTGTTACATTACATTCACTAGTAGGAGTGAGAAAAACATCACGGGGCGGTGCGCATTGTATGGGCGTCTGTTACATTACATTCACTAGTAGCAGTGAGAAAAACATCACAGGGTGGTGCGCATTGTATGGGTGTGTGTTACATTAGATTCACTAGTAGGAGTGAGAAAAACATCACGGGGTGGTGCGCATTTTATGGGTGTGTGTTACATTAGATTCACCAGTAGGAGTGAGAAAAACATCACGGGGTGGTGCGCATTGTGTGGGTGTGTTACATAACATTCACCAGTAGGAGTGAGAAAAACATCACGGGGTGGTGCGCCTTGTATGGGTGTGTGTTACATTACATTCACCAGTAGGAGTGAGAAAAACATCACGGGGTGTTGCGCCTTGTATGGGTGTGTGTTACATTAGATTCACCAGTAGGAGTGAGAAAAACATCACGGGGTGGTGCGCATTGTATGGGTGTGTGTTACATTACATTCACCAGTAGGAGTGAGAAAAACATCACGGGGTGGTGCGCATTGTATGGGTGTGTGTTACATTACATTCACTAGTAGGAGTGAGAAAAACATCACGGGGTGGTGCGCATTGTATGGGTGTGTGTAACATTAGATTCACTAGTAGGAGGGAGAAAAATATCACGGGGTGGTGCGCATTGTATTGGTGTGTGTTACATTAGATTCACTAGTAGGAGGGAGAAAAACATCACGGGGTGGTGCGCATTGTATGGGTGTGTGTTACATTACATTCACTAGTAGGAGTGAGAAAAACATCACGGGGTGGTGAGCACTGTATGGGTGTGTGTTACATTACATTCACTAGTAGGAGTGAGAAAAACATCACGGGGTGGTGCGCACTGTATGGGTGTGTGTTACATTACATTCACTAGTAGGAGTGAGAAAAACATCACGGGGTGGTGCGCACTGTATGGGTGTGTGTTACATTACATTCACTAGTAGGAGTGAGAAAAACATCACGGGGTGGTGCGCACTGTATGGGTGTGTGTTACATTACATTCACTAGTAGGAGTGAGAAAAACATCACGGGGTGGTGCGCATTGTATGGGTGTGTGTTACATTACATTCACTAGTAGGAGTGAGAAAAACATCACGGGGCGGTGCGCATTGTATGGGTGTGTGTTACATTACATTCACTAGTAGGAGTGAGAAAAACATCACGGGGCGGTGCGCATTGTATGGGTGTGTGTTACATTACATTCACTAGTAGGAGTGAGAAAAACATCACGGGGTGGTGCGCATTGTATGGGTGTGTGTTACATTAGATTCACCAGTAGGAGGGAGAAAAACATCACGGGGTGGTGCGCATTGTATGGGTGTGTGTTACATTAGATTCACCAGTAGGAGGGAGAAAAACATCACGGGGTGGTGCGCACTGTATGGGTGTGTGTTACATTACATTCACTAGTAGGAGTGAGAAAAACATCAAGGGGTGGTGCGCACTGTATGGGTGTGTGTTACATTACATTCACTAGTAGGAGTGAGAAAAACATCACGGGGTGGTGCGCACTGTATGGGCGTGTGTTACATTACATTCACCAGTAGGAGTGAGAAAAACATCACGGGGTGGTGCGCACTGTATGGGTGTGTGTTACATTACATTCACCAGTAGGAGTGAGAAAAACATCACGGGGTGGTGCGCACTGTATGGGTGTGTGTTACATTACATTCACTAGTAGGAGTCAGAAAAACATCACGGTGTGGTGCCCATTGTATGGGTGTGTGTTACATTACATTCACTAGTAGGAGTGAGATAAACATCACGGGGTGGTGCGCATTGTATGGGTGTGTGTTACATTACATTCACTAGTAGGAGTGAGAAAAACATCACGGGGTGGTGCGCCTTGTATGGGTGTGTGTTACATTAGATTCACCAGTAGGAGTGACAAAAACATCACGGGGTGGTGCGCCTTGTATGGGTGTGTGTTACATTAGATTCACTAGTAGGAGTGAGAAAAACATCACGGGGTGGTGCGCCTTGTATGGCTGTGTGTTACATTAGATTCACCAGTAGGAGTGAGAAAAACATCACGGGGTGGTGCGCCTTGTATGGGTGTGTGTTACATTAGATTCACCAGTAGGAGTGAGAAAAACATCACGGGGTGGTGCGCCTTGTATGGGTGTGTGTTACATTAGATTCACCAGTAGGAGTGAGAAAAACATCACGGGGTGGTGCGCATTGTATGGGTGTGTGTTACATTAGATTCACCAGTAGGAGTGAGAAAAACATCACGGGGTGGTGCGCATTGTATGGGTGTGTGTTACATTAGATTCACCAGTAGGAGTGAGAAAAACATCACGGGGTGGTGCGCATTGTATGGGTGTGTGTTACATTAGATTCACCAGTAGGAGGGAGAAAAACATCACGGGGTGGTGCGCATTGTATGGGTGTGTGTTACATTAGATTCACCAGTAGGAGGGAGAAAAACATCACGGGGTGGTGCGCATTGTATGGGTGTGTGTTACATTAGATTCACCAGTAGGAGGGAGAAAAACATCACGGGGTGGTGCGCATTGTATGGGTGTGTGTTACATTACATTCACCAGTAGGAGTGAGAAAAACATCAAGGGGTGGTGCGCACTGTATGGGTGTGTGTTACATTACATTCACCAGTAGGAGTGAGAAAAACATCACGGGGTGGTGCGCACTGTATGGGTGTGTGTTACATTACATTCACTAGTAGGAGTGAGATAAACATCACGGGGTGGTGCGCACTGTATGGGTGTGTGTTACATTACATTCACTAGTAGGAGTGAGAAAAACATCACGGGGTGGTGCGCACTGTATGGGTGTGTGTTACATTACATTCACTAGTAGGAGTGAGAAAAACATCACGGGGTGGTGCGCACTGTATGGGTGTGTGTTACATTACATTCACTAGTAGGAGTGAGAAAAGCATCACGGGGTGGTGCGCACTGTATGGGTGTGTGTTACTTTACATTCACTAGTAGGAGTGAGAAAAACATCACGGGGTGGTGTGCACTGTATGGGTGTGTGTTACATTACATTCACTAGTAGGAGTGAGAAAAACATCACGGGGTGGTGCGCACTGTATGGGTGTGTGTTACATTACATTCACTAGTAGGAGTGAGAAAAACATCACGGGGTGGTGCGCACTGTATGGGTGTGTGTTACATTACATTCACTAGTAGGAGTGAGATAAACATCACGGGGTGGTGCGCACTGTATGGGTGTGTGTTACATTACATTCACTAGTAGGAGTGAGAAAAACATCACGGGGTGGTGCGCATTGTATGGGTGTGTGTTACATTACATTCACTAGTAGCAGTGAGAAAAACATCACGGGGTGGTGCGCATTGTATGGGTGTGTGTTACATTAGATTCACTAGTAGCAGTGAGAAAAACATCACGGGGTGGTGCGCATTGTATGGGTGTGTGTTACATTACATTCACTAGTAGCAGTGAGAAAAACATCACGGGGTGGTGCGCATTGTATGGGTGTGTGTTACATTACATTCACTAGTAGCAGTGAGAAAAACATCACGGGGTGGTGCGCATTGTATGGGTGTGTGTTACATTACATTCACTAGTAGCAGTGAGAAAAACATCACGGGGTGGTGCGCATTGTATGGGTGTGTGTTACATTACATTCACTAGTAGCAGTGAGAAAAACATCACGGGGTGGTGCGCATTGTATGGGTGTGTATTACATTACATTCACAAGTAGCAGTGAGAAAAACATCACGGGGTGGTGCGCATTGCATGGGTGTGTGTTACATTACATTCACTAGTAGGAGTGAGAAAAACATCACGGGGTGGTGCGCATTGCATGGGTGTGTGTTACATTACATTCACTAGTAGCAGTGAGAAAAACATCACGGGGTGGTGCGCATTGTATGGGTGTGTGTTACATTACATTCACTAGTAGGAGTGAGAAAAACATCACGGGGCGGTGCGCATTGTATGGGCGTCTGTTACATTACATTCACTAGTAGCAGTGAGAAAAACATCACAGGGTGGTGCGCATTGTATGGGTGTGTGTTACATTAGATTCACTAGTAGGAGTGAGAAAAACATCACGGGGTGGTGCGCATTTTATGGGTGTGTGTTACATTAGATTCACCAGTAGGAGTGAGAAAAACATCACGGGGTGGTGCGCATTGTGTGGGTGTGTTACATAACATTCACCAGTAGGAGTGAGAAAAACATCACGGGGTGGTGCGCCTTGTATGGGTGTGTGTTACATTACATTCACCAGTAGGAGTGAGAAAAACATCACGGGGTGTTGCGCCTTGTATGGGTGTGTGTTACATTAGATTCACCAGTAGGAGTGAGAAAAACATCACGGGGTGGTGCGCATTGTATGGGTGTGTGTTACATTACATTCACCAGTAGGAGTGAGAAAAACATCACGGGGTGGTGCGCATTGTATGGGTGTGTGTTACATTACATTCACTAGTAGGAGTGAGAAAAACATCACGGGGTGGTGCGCATTGTATGGGTGTGTGTAACATTAGATTCACTAGTAGGAGGGAGAAAAATATCACGGGGTGGTGCGCATTGTATTGGTGTGTGTTACATTAGATTCACTAGTAGGAGGGAGAAAAACATCACGGGGTGGTGCGCATTGTATGGGTGTGTGTTACATTACATTCACTAGTAGGAGTGAGAAAAACATCACGGGGTGGTGAGCACTGTATGGGTGTGTGTTACATTACATTCACTAGTAGGAGTGAGAAAAACATCACGGGGTGGTGCGCACTGTATGGGTGTGTGTTACATTACATTCACTAGTAGGAGTGAGAAAAACATCACGGGGTGGTGCGCACTGTATGGGTGTGTGTTACATTACATTCACTAGTAGGAGTGAGAAAAACATCACGGGGTGGTGCGCACTGTATGGGTGTGTGTTACATTACATTCACTAGTAGGAGTGAGAAAAACATCACGGGGTGGTGCGCATTGTATGGGTGTGTGTTACATTACATTCACTAGTAGGAGTGAGAAAAACATCACGGGGCGGTGCGCATTGTATGGGTGTGTGTTACATTACATTCACTAGTAGGAGTGAGAAAAACATCACGGGGCGGTGCGCATTGTATGGGTGTGTGTTACATTACATTCACTAGTAGGAGTGAGAAAAACATCACGGGGCGGTGCGCATTGTATGGGCGTCTGTTACATTACATTCACTAGTAGGAGTGAGAAAAACATCACGGGGCGTTGCGCCTTGTATGGGCGTGTGTTACATTACATTCACTAGTAGGAGTGAGAAAAACATCACGGGGTGGTGCGCCTTGTATGGGAGTGTGTTACATTACATTCACTAGTAGGAGTGAGAAAAACATCACGGGGTGGTGCGCCTTGTATGGGCGTGTGTTACATTACATTCACCAGTAGGAGTGAGAAAAACATCACGGGGTGGTGCGCCTTGTATGGGCGTGTGTTACATTACATTCACCAGTAGGAGTGAGAAAAACATCACGGGGTGGTGCGCCTTGTATGTGCGTGTGTTACATTACATTCACCAGTAGGAGTGAGAAAAACATCACGGGGTGGTGCGCCTTGTATGGGTGTGTGTTACATTAGATTCACCAGTAGGAGTGAGAAAAACATCACGGGGTGGTGCGCCTTGTATGGGTGTGTGTTACATTAGATTCACCAGTAGGAGTGAGAAAAACATCACGGGGTGGTGCGCCTTGTATGGGTGTGTGTTACATTAGATTCACCAGTAGGAGTGAGAAAAACATCACGTGGTGGTGCTCATTGTATGGCTGTGTGTTACATTACATTCACCAGTAGGAGTGAGAAAAACATCACGGGGTGGTTCGCCTTGTATGGGTGTGTGTTACATTAGATTCACCAGTAGGAGTGAGAAAAACATCACGGGGTGGTGCGCCTTGTATGGGTGTGTGTTACATTAGATTCACCAGTAGGAGTGACAAAAACATCACGGGGTGGTGCGCCTTGTATGGGTGTGTGTTACATTACATTCACCAGTAGGAGTGAGAAAAACATCACGGGGTGGTGCGCATTGTATGGCTGTGTGTTACATTAGATTCACCAGTAGGAGTGAGAAAAACATCACGGGGTGGTGCGCCTTGTATGGGTGTGTGTTACATTAGATTCACCAGTAGGAGGGAGAAAAACATCACGGGGTGGTGCGCCTTGTATGGGTGTGTGTTACATTAGATTCACCAGTAGGAGTGAGAAAAACATCACGGGGTGGTGCGCATTGTATGGCTGTGTGTTACATTAGATTCACCAGTAGGAGTGAGAAAAACATCACGGGGTGGTGCGCATTCTATGGGTGTGTGTTACATTAGATTCACCAGTAGGAGTGAGAAAAACATCACGGGGTGGTGCGCATTGTATGGGTGTGTGTTACATTAGATTCACCAGTAGGAGTGAGAAAAACATCACGGGGTGGTGCGCATTGTATGGGTGTGTGTTACATTAGATTCACCAGTAGGAGGGAGAAAAACATCACGGGGTGGTGCGCACTGTATGGGTGTGTGTTACATTACATTCACTAGTAGGAGTGAGAAAAACATCAAGGGGTGGTGCGCACTGTATGGGTGTGTGTTACATTACATTCACTAGTAGGAGTGAGAAAAACATCACGGGGTGGTGCGCACTGTATGGGTGTGTGTTACATTATATTCACTAGTAGGAGTGAGATAAACATCACGGGGTGGTGCGCACTGTATGGGTGTGTGTTACATTACATTCACTAGTAGGAGTGAGAAAAACATCACGGGGTGGTGCGCACTGTATGGGTGTGTGTTACATTACATTCACTAGTAGGAGTGAGAAAAACATCACGGGGTGGTACGCACTGTATGGGTGTGTGTTACATTACATTCACTAGTAGGAGTGAGAAAAGCATCACGGGGTGGTGCGCACTGTATGGGTGTGTGTTACTTTACATTCACTAGTAGGAGTGAGAAAAACATCACGGGGTGGTGCGCACTGTATGGGTGTGTGTTACATTACATTCACTAGTAGGAGTGAGAAAAACATCACGTGGTGGTGCGCACTGTATGGGTGTGTGTTACATTACATTCACTAGTAGGAGTGAGAAAAACATCACGGGGTGGTGCGCACTGTATGGGTGTGTGTTACATTACATTCACTAGTAGGAGTGAGATAAACATCACGGGGTGGTGCGCATTGTATGGGTGTGTGTTACATTACATTCACTAGTAGGAGTGAGAAAAACATCACGGGGTGGTGCGCATTGTATGGGTGTGTGTTACATTACATTCACTAGTAGCAGTGAGAAAAACATCACGGGGTGGTGCGCATTGTATGGGTGTGTGTTACATTAGATTCACTAGTAGCAGTGAGAAAAACATCACGGGGTGGTGCGCATTGTATGGGTGTGTGTTACATTAGATTCACTAGTAGCAGTGAGAAAAACATCACGGGGTGGTGCGCATTGTATGGGTGTGTGTTACATTACATTCACTAGTAGGAGTGAGAAATACATCACGGGGTGGTGCGCATTGTATGGGCGTGTGTTACATTACATTCACCAGTAGGAGTGAGAAAAACATCACGGGGTGGTGCGCACTGTATGGGCGTGTGTTACATTACATTCACCAGTAGGAGTGAGAAAAACATCACGGGGTGGTGCGCACTGTATGGGTGTGTGTTACATTACATTCACTAGTAGGAGTGAGAAAAACATCACGGGGTGGTGCGCACTGTATGGGTGTGTGTTACATTACATTCACTAGTAGGAGTCAGAAAAACATCACGGTGTGGTGCCCATTGTATGGGTGTGTGTTACATTACATTCACGAGTAGGAGTGAGATAAACATCACGGGGTGGTGCGCATTGTATGGGTGTGTGTTACATTACATTCACTAGTAGGAGTGAGAAAAACATCACGGGGTGGTGCGCCTTGTATGGGTGTGTGTTACATTAGATTCACCAGTAGGAGTGACAAAAACATCACGGGGTGGTGCGCCTTGTATGGGTGTGTGTTACATTAGATTCACCAGTAGGAGTGAGAAAAACATCACGGGGTGGTGCGCCTTGTATGGCTGTGTGTTACATTAGATTCACCAGTAGGAGTGAGAAAAACATCACGGGGTGGTGCGCCTTGTATGGGTGTGTGTTACATTAGATTCACCAGTAGGAGTGAGAAAAACATCACGGGGTGGTGCGCCTTGTATGGGTGTGTGTTACATTAGATTCACCAGTAGGAGTGAGAAAAACATCACGGGGTGGTGCGCATTGTATGGGTGTGTGTTACATTAGATTCACCAGTAGGAGTGAGAAAAACATCACGGGGTGGTGCGCATTGTATGGGTGTGTGTTACATTAGATTCACCAGTAGGAGGGAGAAAAACATCACGGGGGTGGTGCGCATTGTATGGGTGTGTGTTACATTAGATTCACCAGTAGGAGGGAGAAAAACATCACGGGGTGGTGCGCATTGTATGGGTGTGTGTTACATTAGATTCACCAGTAGGAGGGAGAAAAACATCACGGGGTGGTGCGCATTGTATGGGTGTGTGTTACATTAGATTCACCAGTAGGAGGGAGAAAAACATCACGGGGTGGTGCGCATTGTATGGGTGTGTGTTACATTACATTCACTAGTAGGAGTGAGAAAAACATCAAGGGGTGGTGCGCACTGTATGGGTGTGTGTTACATTACATTCACTAGTAGGAGTGAGAAAAACATCACGGGGTGGTGCGCACTGTATGGGTGTGTGTTACATTATATTCACTAGTAGGAGTGAGATAAACATCACGGGGTGGTGCGCACTGTATGGGTGTGTGTTACATTACATTCACTAGTAGGAGTGAGAAAAACATCACGGGGTGGTGCGCACTGTATGGGTGTGTGTTACATTACATTCACTAGTAGGAGTGAGATAAACATCACGGGGTGGTGCGCACTGTATGGGTGTGTGTTACATGACATTCACTAGTAGGAGTGAGAAAAACATCACGGGGTGGTGCGCATTGTATGGGTGTGTGTTACATTACATTCACTAGTAGCAGTGAGAAAAACATCACGGGGTGGTGCGCATTGTATGGGTGTGTGTTACATTAGATTCACTAGTAGCAGTGAGAAAAACATCACGGGGTGGTGCGCATTGTATGGGTGTGTGTTACATTACATTCACTACTAGCAGTGAGAAAAACATCACGGGGTGGTGCGCATTGTATGGGTGTGTATTACATTACATTCACTAGTAGCAGTGAGAAAAACATCACGGGGTGGTGCGCATTGCATGGGTGTGTGTTACATTACATTCACTAGTAGGAGTGAGAAAAACATCACGGGGTGGTGCGCATTGCATGGGTGTGTGTTACATTACATTCACTAGTAGCAGTGAGAAAAACATCACGGGGTGGTGCGCATTGTATGGGTGTGTGTTACATTACATTCACTAGTAGGAGTGAGAAAAACATCACGGGGCGGTGCGCATTGTATGGGCGTCTGTTACATTACATTCACTAGTAGGAGTGAGAAAAACATCACGGGGCGGTGCGCATTGTATGGGCGTCTGTTACATTACATTCACTAGTAGCAGTGAGAAAAACATCACAGGGTGGTGCGCATTGTATGGGTGTGTGTTACATTAGATTCACTAGTAGGAGTGAGAAAAACATCACGGGGTGGTGCGCCTTGTATGGGTGTGTGTTACATTAGATTCACCAGTAGGAGTGACAAAAACATCACGGGGTGGTGCGCCTTGTATGGGTGTGTGTTACATTACATTCACCAGTAGGAGTGAGAAAAACATCACGGGGTGGTGCGCATTGTATGGCTGTGTGTTACATTAGATTCACCAGTAGGAGTGAGAAAAACATCACGGGGTGGTGCGCCTTGTATGGGTGTGTGTTACATTAGATTCACCAGTAGGAGGGAGAAAAACATCACGGGGTGGTGCGCCTTGTATGGGTGTGTGTTACATTAGATTCACCAGTAGGAGTGAGAAAAACATCACGGGGTGGTGCGCATTGTATGGCTGTGTGTTACATTAGATTCACCAGTAGGAGTGAGAAAAACATCACGGGGTGGTGCGCATTCTATGGGTGTGTGTTACATTAGATTCACCAGTAGGAGTGAGAAAAACATCACGGGGTGGTGCGCATTGTATGGGTGTGTGTTACATTAGATTCACCAGTAGGAGTGAGAAAAACATCACGGGGTGGTGCGCATTGTATGGGTGTGTGTTACATTAGATTCACCAGTAGGAGGGAGAAAAACATCACGGGGTGGTGCGCACTGTATGGGTGTGTGTTACATTACATTCACTAGTAGGAGTGAGAAAAACATCAAGGGGTGGTGCGCACTGTATGGGTGTGTGTTACATTACATTCACTAGTAGGAGTGAGAAAAACATCACGGGGTGGTGCGCACTGTATGGGTGTGTGTTACATTATATTCACTAGTAGGAGTGAGATAAACATCACGGGGTGGTGCGCACTGTATGGGTGTGTGTTACATTACATTCACTAGTAGGAGTGAGAAAAACATCACGGGGTGGTGCGCACTGTATGGGTGTGTGTTACATTACATTCACTAGTAGGAGTGAGAAAAACATCACGGGGTGGTACGCACTGTATGGGTGTGTGTTACATTACATTCACTAGTAGGAGTGAGAAAAGCATCACGGGGTGGTGCGCACTGTATGGGTGTGTGTTACTTTACATTCACTAGTAGGAGTGAGAAAAACATCACGGGGTGGTGCGCACTGTATGGGTGTGTGTTACATTACATTCACTAGTAGGAGTGAGAAAAACATCACGTGGTGGTGCGCACTGTATGGGTGTGTGTTACATTACATTCACTAGTAGGAGTGAGAAAAACATCACGGGGTGGTGCGCACTGTATGGGTGTGTGTTACATTACATTCACTAGTAGGAGTGAGATAAACATCACGGGGTGGTGCGCATTGTATGGGTGTGTGTTACATTACATTCACTAGTAGGAGTGAGAAAAACATCACGGGGTGGTGCGCATTGTATGGGTGTGTGTTACATTACATTCACTAGTAGCAGTGAGAAAAACATCACGGGGTGGTGCGCATTGTATGGGTGTGTGTTACATTAGATTCACTAGTAGCAGTGAGAAAAACATCACGGGGTGGTGCGCATTGTATGGGTGTGTGTTACATTAGATTCACTAGTAGCAGTGAGAAAAACATCACGGGGTGGTGCGCATTGTATGGGTGTGTGTTACATTACATTCACTAGTAGGAGTGAGAAATACATCACGGGGTGGTGCGCATTGTATGGGCGTGTGTTACATTACATTCACCAGTAGGAGTGAGAAAAACATCACGGGGTGGTGCGCACTGTATGGGCGTGTGTTACATTACATTCACCAGTAGGAGTGAGAAAAACATCACGGGGTGGTGCGCACTGTATGGGTGTGTGTTACATTACATTCACTAGTAGGAGTGAGAAAAACATCACGGGGTGGTGCGCACTGTATGGGTGTGTGTTACATTACATTCACTAGTAGGAGTCAGAAAAACATCACGGTGTGGTGCCCATTGTATGGGTGTGTGTTACATTACATTCACGAGTAGGAGTGAGATAAACATCACGGGGTGGTGCGCATTGTATGGGTGTGTGTTACATTACATTCACTAGTAGGAGTGAGAAAAACATCACGGGGTGGTGCGCCTTGTATGGGTGTGTGTTACATTAGATTCACCAGTAGGAGTGACAAAAACATCACGGGGTGGTGCGCCTTGTATGGGTGTGTGTTACATTAGATTCACCAGTAGGAGTGAGAAAAACATCACGGGGTGGTGCGCCTTGTATGGCTGTGTGTTACATTAGATTCACCAGTAGGAGTGAGAAAAACATCACGGGGTGGTGCGCCTTGTATGGGTGTGTGTTACATTAGATTCACCAGTAGGAGTGAGAAAAACATCACGGGGTGGTGCGCCTTGTATGGGTGTGTGTTACATTAGATTCACCAGTAGGAGTGAGAAAAACATCACGGGGTGGTGCGCATTGTATGGGTGTGTGTTACATTAGATTCACCAGTAGGAGTGAGAAAAACATCACGGGGTGGTGCGCATTGTATGGGTGTGTGTTACATTAGATTCACCAGTAGGAGGGAGAAAAACATCACGGGGGTGGTGCGCATTGTATGGGTGTGTGTTACATTAGATTCACCAGTAGGAGGGAGAAAAACATCACGGGGTGGTGCGCATTGTATGGGTGTGTGTTACATTAGATTCACCAGTAGGAGGGAGAAAAACATCACGGGGTGGTGCGCATTGTATGGGTGTGTGTTACATTAGATTCACCAGTAGGAGGGAGAAAAACATCACGGGGTGGTGCGCATTGTATGGGTGTGTGTTACATTACATTCACTAGTAGGAGTGAGAAAAACATCAAGGGGTGGTGCGCACTGTATGGGTGTGTGTTACATTACATTCACTAGTAGGAGTGAGAAAAACATCACGGGGTGGTGCGCACTGTATGGGTGTGTGTTACATTATATTCACTAGTAGGAGTGAGATAAACATCACGGGGTGGTGCGCACTGTATGGGTGTGTGTTACATTACATTCACTAGTAGGAGTGAGAAAAACATCACGGGGTGGTGCGCACTGTATGGGTGTGTGTTACATTACATTCACTAGTAGGAGTGAGATAAACATCACGGGGTGGTGCGCACTGTATGGGTGTGTGTTACATGACATTCACTAGTAGGAGTGAGAAAAACATCACGGGGTGGTGCGCATTGTATGGGTGTGTGTTACATTACATTCACTAGTAGCAGTGAGAAAAACATCACGGGGTGGTGCGCATTGTATGGGTGTGTGTTACATTAGATTCACTAGTAGCAGTGAGAAAAACATCACGGGGTGGTGCGCATTGTATGGGTGTGTGTTACATTACATTCACTACTAGCAGTGAGAAAAACATCACGGGGTGGTGCGCATTGTATGGGTGTGTATTACATTACATTCACTAGTAGCAGTGAGAAAAACATCACGGGGTGGTGCGCATTGCATGGGTGTGTGTTACATTACATTCACTAGTAGGAGTGAGAAAAACATCACGGGGTGGTGCGCATTGCATGGGTGTGTGTTACATTACATTCACTAGTAGCAGTGAGAAAAACATCACGGGGTGGTGCGCATTGTATGGGTGTGTGTTACATTACATTCACTAGTAGGAGTGAGAAAAACATCACGGGGCGGTGCGCATTGTATGGGCGTCTGTTACATTACATTCACTAGTAGGAGTGAGAAAAACATCACGGGGCGGTGCGCATTGTATGGGCGTCTGTTACATTACATTCACTAGTAGCAGTGAGAAAAACATCACAGGGTGGTGCGCATTGTATGGGTGTGTGTTACATTAGATTCACTAGTAGGAGTGAGAAAAACATCACGGGGTGGTGCGCATTTTATGGGTGTGTGTTACATTAGATTCACCAGTAGGAGTGAGAAAAACATCACGGGGTGGTGCGCATTGTGTGGGTGTGTTACATAACATTCACCAGTAGGAGTGAGAAAAACATCACGGGGTGGTGCGCCTTGTATGGGTGTGTGTTACATTACATTCACCAGTAGGAGTGAGAAAAACATCACGGGGTGTTGCGCCTTGTATGGGTGTGTGTTACATTACATTCACCAGTAGGAGTGAGAAAAACATCACGGGGTGGTGCGCATTGTATGGGTGTATGTTACATTACATTCACCAGTAGGAGTGAGAAAAACATCACGGGGTGGTGCGCATTGTATGGGTGTGTGTTACATTACATTCACTAGTAGGAGTGAGAAAAACATCACGGGGTGGTGCGCATTGTATGGGTGTGTGTAACATTAGATTCACTAGTAGGAGGGAGAAAAACATCACGGGGTGGTGCGCATTGTATTGGTGTGTGTTACATTAGATTCACTAGTAGGAGGGAGAAAAACATCACGGGGTGGTGCGCATTGTATGGGTGTGTGTTACATTACATTCACTAGTAGGAGTGAGAAAAACATCACGGGGTGGTGAGCACTGTATGGGTGTGTGTTACATTACATTCACTAGTAGGAGTGAGAAAAACATCACGGGGTGGTGCGCACTGTATGGGTGTGTGTTACATTACATTCACTAGTAGGAGTGAGAAAAACATCACGGGGTGGTGCGCACTGTATGGGTGTGTGTTACATTACATTCACTAGTAGGAGTGAGAAAAACATCACGGGGTGGTGCGCATTGTATGGGTGTGTGTTACATTACATTCACTAGTAGGAGTGAGAAAAACATCACGGGGTGGTGCGCATTGTATGGGTGTGTGTTACATTACATTCACTAGTAGGAGTGAGAAAAACATCACGGGGTGGTGCGCATTGTATGGGTGTGTGTTACATTACATTCACTAGTAGGAGTGAGAAAAACATCACGGGGCGGTGCGCATTGTATGGGTGTGTGTTACATTACATTCACTAGTAGGAGTGAGAAAAACATCACGGGGCGGTGCGCATTGTATGGGCGTCTGTTACATTACATTCACTAGTAGGAGTGAGAAAAACATCACGCGGCGTTGCGCCTTGTATGGGCGTGTGTTACATTACATTCACTAGTAGGAGTGAGAAAAACATCACGGGGTGGTGCGCCTTGTATGGGAGTGTGTTACATTACATTCACTAGTAGGAGTGAGAAAAACATCACGGGGTGGTGCGCCTTGTATGGGCGTGTGTTACATTACATTCACCAGTAGGAGTGAGAAAAACATCACGGGGTGGTGCGCCTTGTATGGGCGTGTGTTACATTACATTCACCAGTAGGAGTGAGAAAAACATCACGGGGTGGTGCGCCTTGTATGTGCGTGTGTTACATTACATTCACCAGTAGGAGTCAGAAAAACATCACGGGGTGGTGCGCCTTGTATGGGTGTGTGTTACATTACATTCACCAGTAGGAGTGAGAAAAACATCACGGGGTGGTGCGCCTTGTATGGGTGTGTGTTACATTAGATTCACCAGTAGGAGTGAGAAAAACATCACGGGGTGGTGCGCCTTGTATGGGTGTGTGTTACATTAGATTCACCAGTAGGAGTGAGAAAAACATCACGGGGTGGTGCTCATTGTATGGCTGTGTGTTACATTACATTCACCAGTAGGAGTGAGAAAAACATCACGGGGTGGTGCGCCTTGTATGGGTGTGTGTTACATTAGATTCACCAGTAGGAGTGAGAAAAACATCACGGGGTGGTGCGCCTTGTATGGGTGTGTGTTACATTAGATTCACCAGTAGGAGTGACAAAAACATCACGGGGTGGTGCGCCTTGTATGGGTGTGTGTTACATTAGATTCACCAGTAGGAGTGAGAAAAACATCACGGGGTGGTGCGCATTGTATGGCTGTGTGTTACATTAGATTCACCAGTAGGAGTGAGAAAAACATCACGGGGTGGTGCGCCTTGTATGGGTGTGTGTTACATTAGATTCACCAGTAGGAGTGAGAAAAACATCACGGGGTGGTGCGCCTTGTATGGGTGTGTGTTACATTAGATTCACCAGTAGGAGTGAGAAAAACATCACGGGGTGGTGCGCATTGTATGGGTGTGTGTTACATTAGATTCACCAGTAGGAGTGAGAAAAACATCACGGGGTGGTGCGCATTCTATGGGTGTTTGTTACATTAGATTCACCAGTAGGAGTGAGAAAAACATCACGGGGTGGTGCGCATTGTATGGGTGTGTGTTACATTAGATTCACCAGTAGGAGTGAGAAAAACATCACGGGGTGGTGCGCATTGTATGGGTGTGTGTTACATTAGATTCACCAATAGGAGGGAGAAAAACATCACGGGGTGGTGCGCATTGTATGGGTGTGTGTTACATTAGATTCACCAGTAGGAGGGAGAAAAACATCACGGGGTGGTGCGCACTGTATGGGTGTGTGTTACATTACATTCACTAGTAGGAGTGAGAAAAACATCAAGGGGTGGTGCGCACTGTATGGGTGTGTGTTACATTACATTCACTAGTAGGAGTGAGAAAAACATCACGGGGTGGTGCGCACTGTATGGGTGTGTGTTACATTATATTCACTAGTAGGAGTGAGATAAACATCACGGGGTGGTGCGCATTGTATGGGTGTGTGTTACATTACATTCACTAGTAGGAGTGAGAAAAACATCACGGGGTGGTGCGCACTGTATGGGTGTGTGTTACATTACATTCACTAGTAGGAGTGAGAAAAACATCACGGGGTGGTGCGCACTGTATGGGTGTGTGTTACATTACATTCACTAGTAGGAGTGAGAAAAGCATCACGGGGTGGTGCGCACTGTATGGGTGTGTGTTACTTTACATTCACTAGTAGGAGTGAGAAAAACATCACGGGGTGGTGCGCACTGTATGGGTGTGTGTTACATTACATTCACTAGTAGGAGTGAGAAAAACATCACGGGGTGGTGCGCATTGTATTGGTGTGTGTTACATTACATTCACTAGTAGGAGTGAGAAAAACATCACGGGGTGGTGCGCATTGTATTGGTGTGTGTTACATTACATTCACTAGTAGGAGTGAGATAAACATCACGGGGTGGTGCGCACTGTATGGGTGTGTGTTACATTACATTCACTAGTAGGAGTGAGAAAAACATCACGGGGTGGTGCGCATTGTATGGGTGTGTGTTACATTACATTCACTAGTAGCAGTGAGAAAAACATCACGGGGTGGTGCGCATTGTATGGGTGTGTGTTACATTAGATTCACTAGTAGCAGTGAGAAAAACATCACGGGGTGGTGCGCATTGTATGGGTGTGTGTTACATTAGATTCACTAGTAGCAGTGAGAAAAACATCACGGGGTGGTGCGCATTGTATGGGTGTGTGTTACATTACATTCACTAGTAGCAGTGAGAAAAACATCACGGGGTGGTGCGCCTTGTATGGGCGTGTGTTATATTACATTCACTAGTAGGAGTGAGAAATACATCACGGGGTGGTGCGCATTGTATGGGCGTGTGTTACATTACATTCACCAGTAGGAGTGAGAAAAACATCACGGGGTGGTGCGCACTGTATGGGCGTGTGTTACATTACGTTCACCAGTAGGAGTGAGAAAAACATCACGGGGTGGTGCGCACTGTATGGGTGTGTGTTACATTACATTCACTAGTAGGAGTGAGAAAAACATCACGGGGTGGTGCGCACTGTATGGGTGTGTGTTACATTACATTCACTAGTAGGAGTCAGAAAAACATCACGGTGTGGTGCCCATTGTATGGGTGTGTGTTACATTACATTCACGAGTAGGAGTGAGATAAACATCACGGGGTGGTGCGCATTGTATGGGTGTGTGTTACATTACATTCACTAGTAGGAGTGAGAAAAACATCACGGGGTGGTGCGCCTTGTATGGGTGTGTGTTACATTAGATTCACCAGTAGGAGTAACAAAAACATCACGGGGTGGTGCGCCTTGTATGGGTGTGTGTTACATTAGATTCACCAGTAGGAGTGAGAAAAACATCACGGGGTGGTGCGCCTTGTATGGCTGTGTGTTACATTAGATTCACCAGTAGGAGTGAGAAAAACATCACGGGGTGGTGCGCCTTGTATGGGTGTGTGTTACATTAGATTCACCAGTAGGAGTGAGAAAAACATCACGGGGTGGTGCGCCTTGTATGGGTGTGTGTTACATTAGATTCACCAGTAGGAGTGAGAAAAACATCACGGGGTGGTGCGCATTGTATGGGTGTGTGTTACATTAGATTCACCAGTAGGAGTGAGAAAAACATCACGGGGTGGTGCGCATTGTATGGGTGTGTGTTACATTAGATTCACCAGTAGGAGGGAGAAAAACATCACGGGGGTGGTGCGCATTGTATGGGTGTGTGTTACATTAGATTCACCAGTAGGAGGGAGAAAAACATCACGGGGTGGTGCGCATTGTATGGGTGTGTGTTACATTAGATTCACCAGTAGGAGGGAGAAAAACATCACGGGGTGGTGCGCATTGTATGGGTGTGTGTTACATTAGATTCACCAGTAGGAGGGAGAAAAACATCACGGGGTGGTGCGCATTGTATGGGTGTGTGTTACATTACATTCACTAGTAGGAGTGAGAAAAACATCAAGGGGTGGTGCGCACTGTATGGGTGTGTGTTACATTACATTCACTAGTAGGAGTGAGAAAAACATCACGGGGTGGTGCGCACTGTATGGGTGTGTGTTACATTATATTCACTAGTAGGAGTGAGATAAACATCACGGGGTGGTGCGCACTGTATGGGTGTGTGTTACATTACATTCACTAGTAGGAGTGAGAAAAACATCACGGGGTGGTGCGCACTGTATGGGTGTGTGTTACATTACATTCACTAGTAGGAGTGAGAAAAACATCACGGGGTGGTGCGCATTGTATGGGTGTGTGTTACATTACATTCACTAGTAGGAGTGAGAAAAGCATCACGGGGTGGTGCGCACTGTATGGGTGTGTGTTACTTTACATTCACTAGTAGGAGTGAGAAAAACATCACGGGGTGGTGTGCATTGTATGCGTGTGTGTTACATTACATTCACTAGTAGGAGTGAGAAAAACATCACGGGGTGGTGCGCACTGTATGGGTGTGTGTTACATTACATTCACTAGTAGGAGTGAGAAAAACATCACGGGGTGGTGCGCACTGTATGGGTGTGTGTTACATTACATTCACTAGTAGGAGTGAGAAAAACATCACGGGGTGGTGCGCACTGTATGGGTGTGTGTTACATTACATTCACTAGTAGGAGTGAGAAAAACATCACGGGGTGGTGCGCATTGTATGGGTGTGTGTTACATTACATTCACTAGTAGCAGTGAGAAAAACATCACGGGGTGGTGCGCATTGTATGGGTGTGTGTTACATTAGATTCACTAGTAGCAGTGAGAAAAACATCACGGGGTGGTGCGCATTGTATGGGTGTGTGTTACATTACATTCACTAGTAGCAGTGAGAAAAACATCACGGGGTGGTGCGCATTGTATGGGTGTGTGTTACATTACATTCACTAGTAGCAGTGAGAAAAACATCACGGGGTGGTGCGCATTGTATGGGTGTGTATTACATTACATTCACTAGTAGCAGTGACAAAAACATCACGGGGTGGTGCGCATTGCATGGGTGTGTGTTACATTACATTCACTAGTAGGAGTGAGAAAAACATCACGGGGTGGTGCGCATTGCATGGGTGTGTGTTACATTACATTCACTAGTAGCAGTGAGAAAAACATCACGGGGTGGTGCGCATTGTATGGGTGTGTGTTACATTACATTCACTAGTAGGAGTGAGAAAAACATCACGGGGCGGTGCGCATTGTATGGGCGTCTGTTACATTACATTCACTAGTAGGAGTGAGAAAAACATCACGGGGTGGTGCGCCTTGTATGGGCGTGTGTTACATTACATTCACTAGTAGGAGTGAGAAAAACATCACGGGGTGGTGCGCCTTGTATGGGCGTGTGTTACATTACATTCACCAGTAGGAGTGAGAAAAACATCACGGGGTGGTGCGCCTTGTATGGGCGTGTGTTACATTACATTCACCAGTAGGAGTGAGAAAAACATCACGGGGTGGTGCGCCTTGTATGGGTGTGTGTTACATTACATTCACCAGTAGGAGTGAGAAAAACATCACGGGGTGGTGCGCCTTGTATGGGTGTGTGTTACATTACATTCACCAGTAGGAGTGAGAAAAACATCACGGGGTGGTGCGCCTTGTATGGGTGTGTGTTACATTAGATTCACCAGTAGGAGTGAGAAAAACATCACGGGGTGGTGCGCCTTGTATGGGTGTGTGTTACATTAGATTCACCAGTAGGAGTGAGAAAAACATCACGGGGTGGTGCTCATTGTATGGCTGTGTGTTACATTACATTCACCAGTAGGAGTGAGAAAAACATCACGGGGTGGTGCGCCTTGTATGGGTGTGTGTTACATTAGATTCACCAGTAGGAGTGAGAAAAACATGACGGGGTGGTGCGCCTCGTATGGGTGTGTGTTACATTAGATTCACCAGTAGGAGTGACAAAAACATCACGGGGTGGTGCGCCTCGTATGGGTGTGTGTTACATTAGATTCACCAGTAGGAGTGAGAAAAACATCACGGGGTGGTGCGCATTGTATGGCTGTGTGTTACATTAGATTCACCAGTAGGACAGAGAAAAACATCACGGGGTGGTGCGCCTTGTATGGGTGTGTGTTACATTACATTCACCAGTAGGAGTGAGAAAAATATCACGGGGTGGTGCGCCTTGTATGGGTGTGTGTTACATTAGATTCACCAGTAGGAGTGAGAAAAACATCACGGGGTGGTGCGCCTTGTATGGGTGTGTGTTACATTAGATTCACCAGTAGGAGTGAGAAAAACATGACGGGGTGGTGCACCTCGTATGGGTGTGTGTTACATTAGATTCACCAGTAGGAGTGACAAAAACATCACGGGGTGGTGCGCCTCGTATGGGTGTGTGTTACATTAGATTCACCAGTAGGAGTGAGAAAAACATCACGGGGTGGTGCGCATTGTATGGCTGTGTGTTACATTAGATTCACCAGTAGGACAGAGAAAAACATCACGGGGTGGTGCGCCTTGTATGGGTGTGTGTTACATTACATTCACCAGTAGGAATGAGAAAAACATCACGGGGTGGTGCGCCTTGTATGGGTGTGTGTTACATTAGATTCACCAGTAGGAGTGAGAAAAACATCACGGGGTGGTGCGCCTTGTATGGGTGTGTGTTACATTAGATTCACCAGTAGGAGTGAGAAAAACATCACGGGGTGGTGCGCATTGTATGGGTGTGTGTTACATTAGATTCACCAGTAGGAGTGAGAAAAACATCACGGGGTGGTGCGCATTGTATGGGTGTGTGTTACATTAGATTCACCAGTAGGAGTGAGAAAAAAATCACGGGGTGGTGCGCATTGTATGGGTGTGTGTTACATTAGATTCACCAGTAGGAGTGAGAAAAACATCACGGGGTGGTGCGCACTGTATGGGTGTGTGTTACATTACATTCACTAGTAGGAGTGAGAAAAACATCACGGGGTGGTGCGCACTGGATGGGTGTGTGTTACATTACATTCACTAGTAGGAGTGAGATAAACATCACGGGGTGGTGCGCACTGTATGGGTGTGTGTTACATTACATTCACTAGTAGGAGTGAGAAAAACATCACGGGGTGGTGCGCACTGTATGGGTGTGTGTTACTTTACATTCACTAGTAGGAGTGAGAAAAACATCACGGGGTGGTGCGCATTGTATGGGTGTGTGTTACATTAGATTCACCAGTAGGAGTGAGAAAAACATCACGGGGTCGTGCGCATTGTATGGGTGTGTGTTACATTAGATTCACCAGTAGGAGTGAGAAAAACATCACGGGGTGGTGCGCATTGTATGGGTGTGTGTTACATTAGATTCACCAGTAGGAGTGAGAAAAACATCACGGGGTGGTGCGCATTGTATGGGTGTGTGTTACATTAGATTCACCAGTAGGAGTGAGAAAAACATCACGGGGTGGTGCGCACTGTATGGGTGTGTGTTACATTAGATTCACCAGTAGGAGGGAGAAAAACATCACGGGGTGGTGCGCACTGTATGGGTGTGTGTTACATTACATTCACCAGTAGGAGGGAGAAAAACATCACGGGGTGGTGCGCACTGTATGGGTGTGTGTTACATTACATTCACCAGTAGGAGTGAGAAAAACATCACGGGGTGGTGCGCACTGTATGGGTGTGTGTTACATTACATTCACTAGTAGGAGTGAGATAAACATCACGGGGTGGTGGGCACTGTATGGGTGTGTGTTACATTACATTCACTAGTAGGAGTGAGAAAAACATCACGGGGTGGTGCGCATTGTATGGGTGTGTGTTACATTACATTCACTAGTAGCAGTGAGAAAAACATCACGGGGTGGTGCGCATTGTATGGGTGTGTGTTACATTAGATTCACTAGTAGCAGTGAGAAAAACATCACGGGGTGGTGCGCATGGTATGGGTGTGTGTTACATTAGATTCACTAGTAGCAGTGAGAAAAACATCACGGGGTGGTGCGCATTGTATGGGTGTGTGTTACATTACATTCACTAGTAGCAGTGAGAAAAACATCACGGGGTGGTGCGCATTGTATGGGTGTGTGTTACATTACATTCACTAGTAGCAGTGAGAAAAACATCACGGGGTGGTGCGCATTGCATGGGTGTGTGTTACATTACATACACTAGTAGGAGTGAGAAAAACATCACGGGGTGGTGCGCATTGCATGGGTGTGTGTTACATTACATTCACTAGTAGCAGTGAGAAAAACATCACGGTGTGGTGCGCATTGCATGGGTGTGTGTTACATTAGATTCACTAGTAGGAGTGAGAAAAACATCACGGGGTGGTGCGCACTGTATGGGTGTGTGTTACATTACATTCACTAGTAGGAGTGAGAAAAACATCACGGGGTGGTGCGCACTGTATGGGTGTGTGTTACATTACATTCACTAGTAGGAGTGAGAAAAACATCACGGGGTGGTGCGCACTGTATGGGTGTGTGTTACATTACATTCACTAGTAGGAGTGAGAAAAACATCACGGGGTGGTGCGCACTGTAAGGGTGTGTGTTACATTACATTCACTAGTAGGAGTGAGATAAACATCACGGGGTGGTGCGCATTGTATGGGTGTGTGTTACATTACATTCACTAGTAGGAGTGAGAAGAACATCACGGGGTGGTGCGCATTGTATGGGTGTGTGTTACATTACATTCACTAGTAGGAGTGAGAAAAACATCACGGGGTGGTGCGCATTGTATGGGTGTGTGTTACATTACATTCAGTAGTAGGAGTGAGAAAAACCTCACGGGGTGGTGCGCATTGTATGGGTGTGTGTTACATTTCATTCAGTAGTAGGAGTGAGAAAAACATCACGGGGTGGTGCACACTGTATGGGTGTGTGTTACATTACATTCACTAGTAGGAGTGAGAAAAACATCACGGGGTGGTGCGCACTGTATGGGTGTGTGTTACATTACATTCACTAGTAGGAGTGAGAAAAACATCACGGGGTGGTGCGCACTGTAAGGGTGTGTGTTACATTACATTCACTAGTAGGAGTGAGATAAACATCACGGGGTGGTGCGCATTGTATGGGTGTGTGTTACATTACATTCACTAGTAGGAGTGAGAAGAACATCACGGGGTGGTGCGCATTGTATGGGTGTGTGTTACATTACATTCACTAGTAGGAGTGAGAAAAACATCACGGGGTGGTGCGCATTGTATGGGTGTGTGTTACATTACATTCAGTAGTAGGAGTGAGAAAAACCTCACGGGGTGGTGCGCATTGTATGGGTGTGTGTTACATTAGATTCACTAGTAGGAGTGAGAAAATCATCACGGGGTGGTGCGCATTGTATGGGTGTGTGTTACATTAGATTCACTAGTAGGAGTGAGAAAAACATCACGGGGTGGTGCGCATTGTATGGGTGTGTGTTACATTAGATTCACTAGTAGGAGTGAGAAAAACATCACGGGGTGGTGCGCATTGTATGGGTGTGTGTTACATTAGATTCACTAGTAGCAGTGAGAAAAACATCACGGGGTGGTGCGCATTGTATGGGTGTGTGTTACATTACATTCACTAGTAGCAGTGAGAAAAACATCACGTGGTGGTGCGCCTTGTATGGGCGTGTGTTACATTACATTCACTAGTAGGAGTGAGAAATACATCACGGGGTGGTGCGCATTGTATGGGCGTGTGTTACATTACATTCACCAGTAGGAGTGAGAAAAACATCACGGGGTGGTGCGCACTGTATGGGCGTGTGTTACATTTGATTCACCAGTAGCAGTGAGAAAAACATCACGGGGTGGTGCGCATTGTATGGGTGTGTGTTACATTAGATTCACTAGTAGCAGTGAGAAAAACATCACGGGGTGGTGCGCATTGTATGGGTGTGTGTTACATTACATTCACTAGTAGCAGTGAGAAAAACATCACGGGGTGGTGCGCATTGTATGGGTGTGTGTTACATTACATTCACTAGTAGCAGTGAGAAAAACATCACGGGGTGGTGCGCATTGCATGGGTGTGTGTTACATTACATTCACTAGTAGGAGTGAGAAAAACATCACGGGGTGGTGCGCATTGCATGGGTGTGTGTTACATTACATTCACTAGTAGCAGTGAGAAAAACATCACGGGGTGGTGCACATTGCATGGGTGTGTGTTACATTAGATTCACTAGTAGGAGTGAGAAAAACATCACGGGGTGGTGCGCATTGTATGGGTGTGTGTTACATTAGATTCACTAGTAGGAGTGAGAAAAACATCACGGGGTGGTGCGCACTGTATGGGTGTGTGTTACATTACATTCACTAGTAGGAGTGAGAAAAACATCACGGGGTGGTGCGCACTGTATGGGTGTGTGTTACATTACATTCACTAGTAGGAGTGAGAAAAACATCACGGGGTGGTGCGCACTGTATGGGTGTGTGTTACATTACATTCACTAGTAGGAGTGAGAAAAACATCACGGGGTGGTGCGCACTGTAAGGGTGTGTGTTACATTACATTCACTAGTAGGAGTGAGATAAACATCACGGGGTGGTGCGCATTGTATGGGTGTGTGTTACATTACATTCACTAGTAGGAGTGAGAAGAACATCACGGGGTGGTGCGCATTGTATGGGTGTGTGTTACATTACATTCAGTAGTAGGAGTGAGAAAAACATCACGGGGTGGTGCGCATTGTATGGGTGTGTGTTACATTACATTCAGTAGTAGGAGTGAGAAAAACCTCACGGGGTGGTGCGCATTCTATGGGTGTGTGTTACATTTCATTCAGTAGTAGGAGTGAGAAAAACATCACGGGGTGGTGCGCACTGTATGGGTGTGTGTTACATTACATTCACTAGTAGGAGTGAGAAAAACATCACGGGGTGGTGCGCACTGTATGGGTGTGTGTTACATTACATTCACTAGTAGGAGTGAGAAGAACATCACGGGGTGGTGCGCATTGTATGGGTGTGTGTTACATTACATTCACTAGTAGGAGTGAGAAAAACATCACGGGGTGGTGCGCATTGTATGGGTGTGTGTTACATTACATTCAGTAGTAGGAGTGAGAAAAACCTCACGGGGTGGTGCGCATTGTATGGGTGTGTGTTACATTAGATTCACTAGTAGGAGTGAGAAAATCATCACAGGGTGGTGCGCATTGTATGGGTGTGTGTTACATTAGATTCACTAGTAGGAGTGAGAAAAACATCACGGTGTGGTGCGCATTGTATGGGTGTGTGTTACATTAGATTCACTAGTTGGAGTGAGAAAAACATCACGGGGTGGTGCGCATTGTATGGGTGTGTGTTACATTAGATTCACTAGTAGCAGTGAGAAAAACATCACGGGGTGGTGCGCATTGTATGTGTGTGTGTTACATTACATTCACTAGTAGCAGTGAGAAAAACATCACGGGGTGGTGCGCATTGCATGGGTGTGTGTTACATTACATTCACTAGTAGGAGTGAGAAAAACATCACGGGGTGGTGCGCATTGCATGGGTGTGTGTTACATTACATTCACTAGTAGCAGTGAGAAAAACATCACGGGGTGGTGCGCATTGTATGGGTGTGTGTTACATTACATTCACTAGTAGGAGTGAGAAAAACATCACGGGGCGGTGCGCATTGTATGGGCGTCTGTTACATTACATTCACTAGTAGGAGTGAGAAAAACATCACGGGGCGGTGCGCATTGTATGGGCGTCTGTTACATTACATTCACTAGTAGCAGTGAGAAAAACATCACAGGGTGGTGCGCATTGTATGGGTGTGTGTTACATTAGATTCACTAGTAGGAGTGAGAAAAACATCACGGGGTGGTGCGCATTTTATGGGTGTGTGTTACATTAGATTCACCAGTAGGAGTGAGAAAAACATCACGGGGTGGTGCGCATTGTGTGGGTGTGTTACATAACATTCACCAGTAGGAGTGAGAAAAACATCACGGGGTGGTGCGCCTTGTATGGGTGTGTGTTACATTACATTCACCAGTAGGAGTGAGAAAAACATCACGGGGTGTTGCGCCTTGTATGGGTGTGTGTTACATTACATTCACCAGTAGGAGTGAGAAAAACATCACGGGGTGGTGCGCATTGTATGGGTGTGTGTTACATTACATTCACCAGTAGGAGTGAGAAAAACATCACGGGGTGGTGCGCATTGTATGGGTGTGTGTTACATTACATTCACTAGTAGGAGTGAGAAAAACATCACGGGGTGGTGCGCATTGTATGGGTGTGTGTAACATTAGATTCACTAGTAGGAGGGAGAAAAACATCACGGGGTGGTGCGCATTGTATTGGTGTGTGTTACATTAGATTCACTAGTAGGAGGGAGAAAAACATCACGGGGTGGTGCGCATTGTATGGGTGTGTGTTACATTACATTCACTAGTAGGAGTGAGAAAAACATCACGGGGTGGTGAGCACTGTATGGGTGTGTGTTACATTACATTCACTAGTAGGAGTGAGAAAAACATCACGGGGTGGTGCGCACTGTATGGGTGTGTGTTACATTACATTCACTAGTAGGAGTGAGAAAAACATCACGGGGTGGTGCGCACTGTATGGGTGTGTGTTACATTACATTCACTAGTAGGAGTGAGAAAAACATCACGGGGTGGTGCGCATTGTATGGGTGTGTGTTACATTACATTCACTAGTAGGAGTGAGAAAAACATCACGGGGTGGTGCGCATTGTATGGGTGTGTGTTACATTACATTCACTAGTAGGAGTGAGAAAAACATCACGGGGTGGTGCGCATTGTATGGGTGTGTGTTACATTACATTCACTAGTAGGAGTGAGAAAAACATCACGGGGCGGTGCGCATTGTATGGGTGTGTGTTACATTACATTCACTAGTAGGAGTGAGAAAAACATCACGGGGCGGTGCGCATTGTATGGGCGTCTGTTACATTACATTCACTAGTAGGAGTGAGAAAAACATCAGGCGGCGTTGCGCCTTGTATGGGCGTGTGTTACATTACATTCACTAGTAGGAGTGAGAAAAACATCACGGGGTGGTGCGCCTTGTATGGGAGTGTGTTACATTACATTCACTAGTAGGAGTGAGAAAAACATCACGGGGTGGTGCGCCTTGTATGGGCGTGTGTTACATTACATTCACCAGTAGGAGTGAGAAAAACATCACGGGGTGGTGCGCCTTGTATGGGCGTGTGTTACATTACATTCACCAGTAGGAGTGAGAAAAACATCACGGGGTGGTGCGCCTTGTATGTGCGTGTGTTACATTACATTCACCAGTAGGAGTCAGAAAAACATCACGGGGTGGTGCGCCTTGTATGGGTGTGTGTTACATTACATTCACCAGTAGGAGTGAGAAAAACATCACGGGGTGGTGCGCCTTGTATGGGTGTGTGTTACATTAGATTCACCAGTAGGAGTGAGAAAAACATCACGGGGTGGTGCGCCTTGTATGGGTGTGTGTTACATTAGATTCACCAGTAGGAGTGAGAAAAACATCACGGGGTGGTGCTCATTGTATGGCTGTGTGTTACATTACATTCACCAGTAGGAGTGAGAAAAACATCACGGGGTGGTGCGCCTTGTATGGGTGTGTGTTACATTAGATTCACCAGTAGGAGTGAGAAAAACATCACGGGGTGGTGCGCCTTGTATGGGTGTGTGTTACATTAGATTCACCAGTAGGAGTGACAAAAACATCACGGGGTGGTGCGCCTTGTATGGGTGTGTGTTACATTAGATTCACCAGTAGGAGTGAGAAAAACATCACGGGGTGGTGCGCATTGTATGGCTGTGTGTTACATTAGATTCACCAGTAGGAGTGAGAAAAACATCACGGGGTGGTGCGCCTTGTATGGGTGTGTGTTACATTAGATTCACCAGTAGGAGTGAGAAAAACATCACGGGGTGGTGCGCCTTGTATGGGTGTGTGTTACATTAGATTCACCAGTAGGAGTGAGAAAAACATCACGGGGTGGTGCGCATTGTATGGGTGTGTGTTACATTAGATTCACCAGTAGGAGTGAGAAAAACATCACGGGGTGGTGCGCATTCTATGGGTGTTTGTTACATTAGATTCACCAGTAGGAGTGAGAAAAACATCACGGGGTGGTGCGCATTGTATGGGTGTGTGTTACATTAGATTCACCAGTAGGAGTGAGAAAAACATCACGGGGTGGTGCGCATTGTATGGGTGTGTGTTACATTAGATTCACCAATAGGAGGGAGAAAAACATCACGGGGTGGTGCGCATTGTATGGGTGTGTGTTACATTAGATTCACCAGTAGGAGGGAGAAAAACATCACGGGGTGGTGCGCACTGTATGGGTGTGTGTTACATTACATTCACTAGTAGGAGTGAGAAAAACATCAAGGGGTGGTGCGCACTGTATGGGTGTGTGTTACATTACATTCACTAGTAGGAGTGAGAAAAACATCACGGGGTGGTGCGCACTGTATGGGTGTGTGTTACATTATATTCACTAGTAGGAGTGAGATAAACATCACGGGGTGGTGCGCATTGTATGGGTGTGTGTTACATTACATTCACTAGTAGGAGTGAGAAAAACATCACGGGGTGGTGCGCACTGTATGGGTGTGTGTTACATTACATTCACTAGTAGGAGTGAGAAAAACATCACGGGGTGGTGCGCACTGTATGGGTGTGTGTTACATTACATTCACTAGTAGGAGTGAGAAAAGCATCACGGGGTGGTGCGCACTGTATGGGTGTGTGTTACTTTACATTCACTAGTAGGAGTGAGAAAAACATCACGGGGTGGTGCGCACTGTATGGGTGTGTGTTACATTACATTCACTAGAAGGAGTGAGAAAAACAGCACGTGGTGGTGCGCACTTTATGGGTGTGTGTTACATTACATTCATTAGTAGGAGTGAGAAAAACATCACGGGGTGGTGCGCACTGTATGGGTGTGTGTTACATTACATTCACTAGTAGGAGTGAGATAAACATCACGGGGTGGTGCGCATTGTATGGGTGTGTGTTACATTACATTCACTAGTAGGAGTGAGAAAAACATCACGGGGTGGTGCGCATTGTATGGGTGTGTGTTACATTACATTCACTAGTAGCAGTGAGAAAAACATCACGGGGTGGTGCGCCTTGTATGGGTGTGTGTTACATTACATTCACTAGTAGCAGTGAGAAAAACATCACGGGGTGGTGCGCATTGTATGGGTGTGTGTTACATTACATTCACTAGTAGGAGTGAGAAAAGCATCACGGGGTGGTGCGCACTGTATGGGTGTGTGTTACTTTACATTCACTAGTAGGAGTGAGAAAAACATCACGGGGTGGTGCGCACTGTATGGGTGTGTGTTACATTACATTCACTAGTAGGAGTGAGAAAAACATCACGGGGTGGTGCGCATTGTATTGGTGTGTGTTACATTACATTCACTAGTAGGAGTGAGATAAACATCACGGGGTGGTGCGCACTGTATGGGTGTGTGTTACATTACATTCACTAGTAGGAGTGAGAAAAACATCACGGGGTGGTGCGCATTGTATGGGTGTGTGTTACATTACATTCACTAGTAGCAGTGAGAAAAACATCACGGGGTGGTGCGCATTGTATGGGTGTGTGTTACATTAGATTCACTAGTAGCAGTGAGAAAAACATCACGGGGTGGTGCGCATTGTATGGGTGTGTGTTACATTAGATTCACTAGTAGCAGTGAGAAAAACATCACGGGGTGGTGCGCATTGTATGGGTGTGTGTTACATTACATTCACTAGTAGCAGTGAGAAAAACATCACGGGGTGGTGCGCCTTGTATGGGCGTGTGTTATATTACATTCACTAGTAGGAGTGAGAAATACATCACGGGGTGGTGCGCATTGTATGGGCGTGTGTTACATTACATTCACCAGTAGGAGTGAGAAAAACATCACGGGGTGGTGCGCACTGTATGGGCGTGTGTTACATTACATTCACCAGTAGGAGTGAGAAAAACATCACGGGGTGGTGCGCACTGTATGGGTGTGTGTTACATTACATTCACTAGTAGGAGTGAGAAAAACATCACGGGGTGGTGCGCACTGTATGGGTGTGTGTTACATTACATTCACTAGTAGGAGTCAGAAAAACATCACGGTGTGGTGCCCATTGTATGGGTGTGTGTTACATTACATTCACGAGTAGGAGTGAGATAAACATCACGGGGTGGTGCGCATTGTATGGGTGTGTGTTACATTACATTCACTAGTAGGAGTGAGAAAAACATCACGGGGTGGTGCGCCTTGTATGGGTGTGTGTTACATTAGATTCACCAGTAGGAGTGACAAAAACATCACGGGGTGGTGCGCCTTGTATGGGTGTGTTACATTAGATTCACCAGTAGGAGTGAGAAAAACATCACGGGGTGGTGCGCCTTGTATGGCTGTGTGTTACATTAGATTCACCAGTAGGAGTGAGAAAAACATCACGGGGTGGTGCGCCTTGTATGGGTGTGTGTTACATTAGATTCACCAGTAGGAGTGAGAAAAACATCACGGGGTGGTGCGCCTTGTATGGGTGTGTGTTACATTAGATTCACCAGTAGGAGTGAGAAAAACATCACGGGGTGGTGCGCATTGTATGGGTGTGTGTTACATTAGATTCACCAGTAGGAGTGAGAAAAACATCACGGGGTGGTGCGCATTGTATGGGTGTGTGTTACATTAGATTCACCAGTAGGAGGGAGAAAAACATCACGGGGGTGGTGCGCATTGTATGGGTGTGTGTTACATTAGATTCACCAGTAGGAGGGAGAAAAACATCACGGGGTGGTGCGCATTGTATGGGTGTGTGTTACATTAGATTCACCAGTAGGAGGGAGAAAAACATCACGGGGTGGTGCGCATTGTATGGGTGTGTGTTACATTAGATTCACCAGTAGGAGGGAGAAAAACATCACGGGGTGGTGCGCATTGTATGGGTGTGTGTTACATTACATTCACTAGTAGGAGTGAGAAAAACATCAAGGGGTGGTGCGCACTGTATGGGTGTGTGTTACATTACATTCACTAGTAGGAGTGAGAAAAACATCACGGGGTGGTGCGCACTGTATGGGTGTGTGTTACATTATATTCACTAGTAGGAGTGAGATAAACATCACGGGGTGGTGCGCACTGTATGGGTGTGTGTTACATTACATTCACTAGTAGGAGTGAGAAAAACATCACGGGGTGGTGCGCACTGTATGGGTGTGTGTTACATTACATTCACTAGTAGGAGTGAGAAAAACATCACGGGGTGGTGCGCACTGTATGGGTGTGTGTTACATTACATTCACTAGTAGGAGTGAGAAAAGCATCACGGGGTGGTGCGCACTGTATGGGTGTGTGTTACTTTACATTCACTAGTAGGAGTGAGAAAAACATCACGGGGTGGTGTGCATTGTATGCGTGTGTGTTACATTACATTCACTAGTAGGAGTGAGAAAAACATCACGGGGTGGTGCGCACTGTATGGGTGTGTGTTACATTACATTCACTAGTAGGAGTGAGAAAAACATCACGGGGTGGTGCGCACTGTATGGGTGTGTGTTACATTACATTCACTAGTAGGAGTGAGAAAAACATCACGGGGTGGTGCGCACTGTATGGGTGTGTGTTACATTACATTCACTAGTAGGAGTGAGAAAAACATCACGGGGTGGTGCGCATTGTATGGGTGTGTGTTACATTACATTCACTAGTAGCAGTGAGAAAAACATCACGGGGTGGTGCGCATTGTATGGGTGTGTGTTACATTAGATTCACTAGTAGCAGTGAGAAAAACATCACGGGGTGGTGCGCATTGTATGGGTGTGTGTTACATTACATTCACTAGTAGCAGTGAGAAAAACATCACGGGGTGGTGCGCATTGTATGGGTGTGTGTTACATTACATTCACTAGTAGCAGTGAGAAAAACATCACGGGGTGGTGCGCATTGTATGGGTGTGTATTACATTACATTCACTAGTAGCAGTGACAAAAACATCACGGGGTGGTGCGCATTGCATGGGTGTGTGTTACATTACATTCACTAGTAGGAGTGAGAAAAACATCACGGGGTGGTGCGCATTGCATGGGTGTGTGTTACATTACATTCACTAGTAGCAGTGAGAAAAACATCACGGGGTGGTGCGCATTGTATGGGTGTGTGTTACATTACATTCACTACTAGGAGTGAGAAAAACATCACGGGGCGGTGCGCATTGTATGGGCGTCTGTTACATTACATTCACTAGTAGGAGTGAGAAAAACATCACGGGGTGGTGCGCCTTGTATGGGCGTGTGTTACATTACATTCACTAGTAGGAGTGAGAAAAACATCACGGGGTGGTGCGCCTTGTATGGGCGTGTGTTACATTACATTCACCAGTAGGAGTGAGAAAAACATCACGGGGTGGTGCGCCTTGTATGGGCGTGTGTTACATTACATTCACCAGTAGGAGTGAGAAAAACATCACGGGGTGGTGCGCCTTGTATGGGTGTGTGTTACATTACATTCACCAGTAGGAGTGAGAAAAACATCACGGGGTGGTGCGCCTTGTATGGGTGTGTGTTACATTAGATTCACCAGTAGGAGTGAGAAAAACATCACGGGGTGGTGCGCCTTGTATGGGTGTGTGTTACATTAGATTCACCAGTAGGAGTGAGAAAAACATCACGGGGTGGTGCTCATTGTATGGCTGTGTGTTACATTACATTCACCAGTAGGAGTGAGAAAAACATCACGGGGTGGTGCGCCTTGTATGGGTGTGTGTTACATTAGATTCACCAGTAGGAGTGAGAAAAACATGACGGGGTGGTGCGCCTCGTATGGGTGTGTGTTACATTAGATTCACCAGTAGGAGTGACAAAAACATCACGGGGTGGTGCGCCTCGTATGGGTGTGTGTTACATTAGATTCACCAGTAGGAGTGAGAAAAACATCACGGGGTGGTGCGCATTGTATGGCTGTGTGTTACATTAGATTCACCAGTAGGACAGAGAAAAACATCACGGGGTGGTGCGCCTTGTATGGGTGTGTGTTACATTACATTCACCAGTAGGAGTGAGAAAAACATCACGGGGTGGTGCGCCTTGTATGGGTGTGTGTTACATTAGATTCACCAGTAGGAGTGAGAAAAACATCACGGGGTGGTGCGCCTTGTATGGGTGTGTGTTACATTAGATTCACCAGTAGGAGTGAGAAAAACATGACGGGGTGGTGCACCTCGTATGGGTGTGTGTTACATTAGATTCACCAGTAGGAGTGACAAAAACATCACGGGGTGGTGCGCCTCGTATGGGTGTGTGTTACATTAGATTCACCAGTAGGAGTGAGAAAAACATCACGGGGTGGTGCGCATTGTATGGCTGTGTGTTACATTAGATTCACCAGTAGGACAGAGAAAAACATCACGGGGTGGTGCGCCTTGTATGGGTGTGTGTTACATTACATTCACCAGTAGGAATGAGAAAAACATCACGGGGTGGTGCGCCTTGTATGGGTGTGTGTTACATTAGATTCACCAGTAGGAGTGAGAAAAACATCACGGGGTGGTGCGCCTTGTATGGGTGTGTGTTACATTAGATTCACCAGTAGGAGTGAGAAAAACATCACGGGGTGGTGCGCATTGTATGGGTGTGTGTTACATTAGATTCACCAGTAGGAGTGAGAAAAACATCACGGGGTGGTGCGCATTGTATGGGTGTGTGTTACATTAGATTCACCAGTAGGAGTGAGAAAAAAATCACGGGGTGGTGCGCATTGTATGGGTGTGTGTTACATTAGATTCACCAGTAGGAGTGAGAAAAACATCACGGGGTGGTGCGCACTGTATGGGTGTGTGTTACATTACATTCACTAGTAGGAGTGAGAAAAACATCACGGGGTGGTGCGCACTGGATGGGTGTGTGTTACATTACATTCACTAGTAGGAGTGAGATAAACATCACGGGGTGGTGCGCACTGTATGGGTGTGTGTTACATTACATTCACTAGTAGGAGTGAGAAAAACATCACGGGGTGGTGCGCACTGTATGGGTGTGTGTTACTTTACATTCACTAGTAGGAGTGAGAAAAACATCACGGGGTGGTGCGCATTGTATGGGTGTGTGTTACATTAGATTCACCAGTAGGAGTGAGAAAATCATCACGGGGTCGTGCGCATTGTATGGGTGTGTGTTACATTAGATTCACCAGTAGGAGTGAGAAAAACATCACGGGGTGGTGCGCATTGTATGGGTGTGTGTTACATTAGATTCACCAGTAGGAGTGAGAAAAACATCACGGGGTGGTGCGCATTGTATGGGTGTGTGTTACATTAGATTCACCAGTAGGAGTGAGAAAAACATCACGGGGTGGTGCGCACTGTATGGGTGTGTGTTACATTAGATTCACCAGTAGGAGGGAGAAAAACATCACGGGGTGGTGCGCACTGTATGGGTGTGTGTTACATTACATTCACCAGTAGGAGGGAGAAAAACATCACGGGGTGGTGCGCACTGTATGGGTGTGTGTTACATTACATTCACCAGTAGGAGTGAGAAAAACATCACGGGGTGGTGCGCACTGTATGGGTGTGTGTTACATTACATTCACTAGTAGGAGTGAGATAAACATCACGGGGTGGTGGGCACTGTATGGGTGTGTGTTACATTACATTCACTAGTAGGAGTGAGAAAAACATCACGGGGTGGTGCGCATTGTATGGGTGTGTGTTACATTACATTCACTAGTAGCAGTGAGAAAAACATCACGGGGTGGTGCGCATTGTATGGGTGTGTGTTACATTAGATTCACTAGTAGCAGTGAGAAAAACATCACGGGGTGGTGCGCATGGTATGGGTGTGTGTTACATTAGATTCACTAGTAGCAGTGAGAAAAACATCACGGGGTGGTGCGCATTGTATGGGTGTGTGTTACATTACATTCACTAGTAGCAGTGAGAAAAACATCACGGGGTGGTGCGCATTGTATGGGTGTGTGTTACATTACATTCACTAGTAGCAGTGAGAAAAACATCACGGGGTGGTGCGCATTGCATGGGTGTGTGTTACATTACATACACTAGTAGGAGTGAGAAAAACATCACGGGGTGGTGCGCATTGCATGGGTGTGTGTTACATTACATTCACTAGTAGCAGTGAGAAAAACATCACGGGGTGGTGCGCATTGCATGGGTGTGTGTTACATTAGATTCACTAGTAGGAGTGAGAAAAACATCACGGGGTGGTGCGCACTGTATGGGTGTGTGTTACATTACATTCACTAGTAGGAGTGAGAAAAACATCACGGGGTGGTGCGCACTGTATGGGTGTGTGTTACATTACATTCACTAGTAGGAGTGAGAAAAACATCACGGGGTGGTGCGCACTGTATGGGTGTGTGTTACATTACATTCACTAGTAGGAGTGAGAAAAACATCACGGGGTGGTGCGCACTGTAAGGGTGTGTGTTACATTACATTCACTAGTAGGAGTGAGATAAACATCACGGGGTGGTGCGCATTGTATGGGTGTGTGTTACATTACATTCACTAGTAGGAGTGAGAAGAACATCACGGGGTGGTGCGCATTGTATGGGTGTGTGTTACATTACATTCACTAGTAGGAGTGAGAAAAACATCACGGGGTGGTGCGCATTGTATGGGTGTGTGTTACATTACATTCAGTAGTAGGAGTGAGAAAAACCTCACGGGGTGGTGCGCATTGTATGGGTGTGTGTTACATTTCATTCAGTAGTAGGAGTGAGAAAAACATCACGGGGTGGTGCACACTGTATGGGTGTGTGTTACATTACATTCACTAGTAGGAGTGAGAAAAACATCACGGGGTGGTGCGCACTGTATGGGTGTGTGTTACATTACATTCACTAGTAGGAGTGAGAAAAACATCACGGGGTGGTGCGCACTGTAAGGGTGTGTGTTACATTACATTCACTAGTAGGAGTGAGATAAACATCACGGGGTGGTGCGCATTGTATGGGTGTGTGTTACATTACATTCACTAGTAGGAGTGAGAAGAACATCACGGGGTGGTGCGCATTGTATGGGTGTGTGTTACATTACATTCACTAGTAGGAGTGAGAAAAACATCACGGGGTGGTGCGCATTGTATGGGTGTGTGTTACATTACATTCAGTAGTAGGAGTGAGAAAAACCTCACGGGGTGGTGCGCATTGTATGGGTGTGTGTTACATTAGATTCACTAGTAGGAGTGAGAAAATCATCACGGGGTGGTGCGCATTGTATGGGTGTGTGTTACATTAGATTCACTAGTAGGAGTGAGAAAAACATCACGGGGTGGTGCGCATTGTATGGGTGTGTGTTACATTAGATTCACTAGTAGGAGTGAGAAAAACATCACGGGGTGGTGCGCATTGTATGGGTGTGTGTTACATTAGATTCACTAGTAGCAGTGAGAAAAACATCACGGGGTGGTGCGCATTGTATGGGTGTGTGTTACATTACATTCACTAGTAGCAGTGAGAAAAACATCACGTGGTGGTGCGCCTTGTATGGGCGTGTGTTACATTACATTCACTAGTAGGAGTGAGAAATACATCACGGGGTGGTGCGCATTGTATGGGCGTGTGTTACATTACATTCACCAGTAGGAGTGAGAAAAACATCACGGGGTGGTGCGCACTGTATGGGCGTGTGTTACATTTGATTCACCAGTAGCAGTGAGAAAAACATCACGGGGTGGTGCGCATTGTATGGGTGTGTGTTACATTAGATTCACTAGTAGCAGTGAGAAAAACATCACGGGGTGGTGCGCATTGTATGGGTGTGTGTTACATTAGATTCACTAGTAGCAGTGAGAAAAACATCACGGGGTGGTGCGCATTGTATGGGTGTGTGTTACATTACATTCACTAGTAGCAGTGAGAAAAACATCACGGGGTGGTGCGCATTGTATGGGTGTGTGTTACATTACATTCACTAGTAGGAGTGAGAAAAACATCACGGGGTGGTGCGCATTGCATGGGTGTGTGTTACATTACATTCACTAGTAGGAGTGAGAAAAACATCACGGGGTGGTGCGCATTGCATGGGTGTGTGTTACATTACATTCACTAGTAGCAGTGAGAAAAACATCACGGGGTGGTGCGCATTGCATGGGTGTGTGTTACATTAGATTCACTAGTAGGAGTGAGAAAAACATCACGGGGTGGTGCGCACTGTATGGGTGTGTGTTACATTAGATTCACTAGTAGGACTGAGAAAAACATCACGGGGTGGTGCGCACTGTATGGGTGTGTGTTACATTACATTCACTAGTAGGAGTGAGAAAAACATCACGGGGTGGTGCGCACTGTATGGGTGTGTGTTACATTACATTCACTAGTAGGAGTGAGAAAAACATCACGGGGTGGTGCGCACTGTATGGGTGTGTGTTACATTACATTCACTAGTAGGAGTGAGAAAAACATCACGGGGTGGTGCGCACTGTAAGGGTGTGTGTTACATTACATTCACTAGTAGGAGTGAGATAAACATCACGGGGTGGTGCGCATTGTATGGGTGTGTGTTACATTACATTCACTAGTAGGAGTGAGAAGAACATCACGGGGTGGTGCGCATTGTATGGGTGTGTGTTACATTACATTCAGTAGTAGGAGTGAGAAAAACATCACGGGGTGGTGCGCATTGTATGGGTGTGTGTTACATTACATTCAGTAGTAGGAGTGAGAAAAACCTCACGGGGTGGTGCGCATTCTATGGGTGTGTGTTACATTTCATTCAGTAGTAGGAGTGAGAAAAACATCACGGGGTGGTGCGCACTGTATGGGTGTGTGTTACATTACATTCACTAGTAGGAGTGAGAAAAACATCACGGGGTGGTGCGCACTGTATGGGTGTGTGTTACATTACATTCACTAGTAGGAGTGAGAAGAACATCACGGGGTGGTGCGCATTGTATGGGTGTGTGTTACATTACATTCACTAGTAGGAGTGAGAAAAACATCACGGGGTGGTGCGCATTGTATGGGTGTGTGTTACATTACATTCAGTAGTAGGAGTGAGAAAAACCTCACGGGGTGGTGCGCATTGTATGGGTGTGTGTTACATTAGATTCACTAGTAGGAGTGAGAAAATCATCACAGGGTGGTGCGCATTGTATGGGTGTGTGTTACATTAGATTCACTAGTAGGAGTGAGAAAAACATCACGGTGTGGTGCGCATTGTATGGGTGTGTGTTACATTAGATTCACTAGTTGGAGTGAGAAAAACATCACGGGGTGGTGCGCATTGTATGGGTGTGTGTTACATTAGATTCACTAGTAGCAGTGAGAAAAACATCACGGGGTGGTGCGCATTGTATGGGTGTGTGTTACATTACATTCACTAGTAGCAGTGAGAAAAACATCACGGGGTGGTGCGCCTTGTATGGGCGTGTGTTACATTACATTCACTAGTAGGAGTGAGAAATACATCACGGGGTGGTGCGCATTGTATGGGCGTGTGTTACATTACATTCACCAGTAGGAGTGAGAAAAACATCACGGGGTGGTGCGCACTGTATGGGCGTGTGTTACATTACATTCACCAGTAGGAGTGAGAAAAACATCACGCTGTGGTGCGCACTGTATGTGTGTGTGTTACATTACATTCACTAGTAGGAGTGAGAAAAACATCACGGGGTGGTGCGCGCTGTATGGGTGTGTGTTACATTAGATTCACTAGTAGGAGTGAGAAAATCATCACGGGGTGGTGCGCATTGTATGGGTGTGTGTTACATTAGATTCACTAGTAGCAGTGAGAAAAACATCACGGGGTCGTGCGCATTGTATGGGTGTGTGTTACATTAGATTCACTAGTAGCAGTGAGAAAAACATCACGGGGTGGTGCGCATTGTATGGGTGTGTGTTACATTAGATTCACTAGTAGCAGTGAGAAAAACATCACGGGGTGGTGCGCATTGTATGGGTGTGTGTTACATTAGATTCACTAGTAGCAGTGAGAAAAACATCACGGGGTGGTGCGCATTGTTTGGGTGTGTGTTACATTAGATTCACTAGTAGCAGTGAGAAAAACATCACGGGGTGGTGCGCATTGTATGGGTGTGTGTTACATTACATTCACTAGTAGCAGTGAGAAAAACATCACGGGGTGGTGCGCATTGCATGGGTGTGTGTTACATTACATTCACTAGTAGGAGTGAGAAAAACATCACGGGGTGGTGCGCATTGCTTGGGTGTGTGTTACATTACATTCACTAGTAGGAGTGAGAAAAACATCACGGGGTGGTGCGCATTGTATGGGTGTGTGTCACATTACATTCACTAGTAGGAGTGAGAAAAACATCACGGGGTGGTGCGCATTGTATGGGTGTGTGTCACATTACATTCACTAGTAGGAGTGAGAAAAACATCACGGGGTGGTGCGCATTGTATGGGTGTGTATCACATTACATTCACTAGTAGGAGTGAGAAAAACATCACGGGGTGGGGCGCATTGTATGGGTGTGTGTCACATTAGATTCACTAGTAGGAGTGAGAAAATCATCACGGGGTGGTGCGCATTGTATGGGTGTGTGTCACATTAGATTCACTAGTAGGTGTGAGAAAAACATCACGGGGTGGTGCGCATTGTATGGGTGTGTGTCACATTACATTCACTAGTAGGAGTGAGAAAAACATCACGGGGTGGTGCGCATTGTATGGGTGTGTGTCACATTAGATTCACTAGTAGGAGTGAGAAAATTATCACGGGGTGGTGCGCATTGTATGGGTGTGTGTCACATTAGATTCACTAGTAGGTGTGAGAAAAACATCACGGGGTGGTACGCATTGTATGGGTGTGTGTCACATTAGACTCACTACTAGCAGTGAGAAAAACATCACGGGGTGGTGCGCATTGTATGGGTGTGTGTCACATTAGACTCACTAGTAGGAGTGAGAAAAACATCACGGGGTGGTGCGCATTGTATGGGTGTGTGTTACATTAGACCCACTAGTAGGAGTGAGAAAAACATCACGGGGTGGTGCGCATTGTATGGGTGTGTGTTACATTAGATTCACTAGTAGGAGTGAGAAAAACATCACGGGGTGGTGCGCATTGTATGGGTGTGTGTTACATTAGATTCACTAGTAGCAGTGAGAAAAACATCACGAGGTGGTGCGCATTTTATGGGTGTGTGTTACATTAGATTCACTAGTAGCAGTGAGAAAAACATCACGAGGTGGTGCGCATTGTATGGGTGTGTGTTACATTATATTCACTAGTAGCAGTGAGAAAAACATCACGGGGTGGTGCGCATTGTATGGGTGTGTGTCACATTACATTCACTAGTAGCAGTGAGAAAAACATCACGGGGTGGTGCGCATTGTATGGGTGTGTGTCACATTACATTCACTAGTAGGAGTTAGAAAATCATCACGGGGTGATGCGCATTGTATGGGTGTGTGTCACATTAGATTCACTAGTAGCAGTGAGAAAAACATCACGGGGTGGTGCCCATTGTATGGGTGTGTGTAACATTAGATTCACTAGTAGCAGTGAGAAAAACATCACGGGGTGGTGCGCATTGTATGGGTGTGTGTCACGTTAGATTCACTAGTAGGAGCGAGAAAAACATCACGGGATGGTGCGCATTGTATGGGTGTGTGTCACGTTAGATTCACTAGTAGGAGTGAGAAAAACATCACGGGGTGGTGCGCATTCTATGGGTGCGTGTCACGTTAGATTCACTAGTAGGAGTGAGAAAAACATCACGGGGTGGTGCGCATTCTATGGGTGTGTGTCACATTAGATTCACTAGTAGCAGTGAGAAAAACATCACGGGGTGGTGCGCATTGTTTGGGTGTGTGTTACATTAGATTCACTAGTAGCAGTGAGAAAAACATCACGGGGTGGTGCGCATTGTATGGGTGTGTGTTACATTAGATTCACTAGTAGCAGTGAGAAAAACATCACGGGGTGGTGCGCATTGTATGGGTGTGTGTTACATTAGATTCACTAGTAGCAGTGAGAAAAACATCACGGGGTGGTGCGCATTGTATGGGTGTGTGTTACATTAGATTCACTAGTAGCAGTGAGAAAAACATCACGGGGTGGTGCGCATTGTATGGGTGTGTGTTACATTGCATTCACTAGTAGGAATGAGAAAAACATCACGGGGTGGTGCGCATTGTATGGGTGTGTGTTACATTAGATTCACTAGTAGCAGTGAGAAAAACATCACGGGGTGGTGCGCATTGTATGGGTGTGTGTTACATTAGATTCACTAGTAGCAGTGAGAAAAACATCACGGGGTGGTGCGCATTGTATGGGTGTGTGTTACATTAGATTCACTAGTAGCAGTGAGAAAAACATCACGGGGTGGTGCGCATTGTATGGCTGTGTGTTACATTAGATTCACTAGTAGCAGTGAGAAAAACATCACGGGGTGGTGCGCCTTGTATGGGTGTGTGTCACATTAGATTCACTAGTAGGAGTGAGAAAAACATCACGGGGTGGTGCGCATTGTATGGGTGTGTGTCACATTACATTCACTAGTAGGAGTGAGAAAAACATCACGGGGTGGTGCGCCTTATATGGGTGTGTGTCACATTACATTCGCTAGTAGGAGTGAGAAAAACATCACGGGGTGGTGCGCATTGTATGGGTGTGTGTCACATTACATTCACTAGCAGGAGTGAGAAAAACATCACGGGGTGGTGCGCCTTGTATGGGTGTGTGTCACATTGGATTCACTAGCAGGAGTGAGAAAAACATCACGGGGTGGTGCGCATTGTATGGGTGTGTGTCACATTAGATTCACTAGCAGGAGTGAGAAAAACATCACGGGGTGGTGCGCATTGTATGGGTGTGTGTCACATTAGATTCACTAGCAGGAGTGAGAAAAACATCACGGGGTGGTGGGCATTGTATGGGTGTGTCACATTAGATTCACTAGCAGGAGTGAGAAAAACATCACGGGGTGGTGGGCATTGTATGGGTGTGTGTCACATTAGATTCACTAGCAGGAGTGAGAAAAACAACACGGGGTGGTGCGCATTGTATGGGTGTGTGTCACATTAGATTCACTAGTAGGAGTGAGAAAAACATCACGGGGTGTTGCGCATTGTATGGGTTTGTGTCACATTAGATTCACTAGTAGGAGTGAGAAAAACATCACGGGGTGGTGCGCATTGTATGGGTGTGTGTTACATTAGATTCACTAGTAGGAGTGACAAAAACATCACGGGGTGGTGCGCATTGTATGGGTGTGTGTTACATTACAGTCACTAGTAGGAGTGAGAAAAACATCACGGGGTGGTGCGCATTGTATGGGTGTGTGTTATATTACACACACTAGTAGGAGTGAGAAAAACATCACGGGGTGGTGCGCATTGTATGGGTGTGTGTCACATTACATTCACTAGTAGGAGTGAGAAAAACATCACGGGGTGGTGCGCATTGTATGGGTGTGTGTCACATTACATTTACTAGTAGGAGTGAGAAAAACATCACGGGGTGGTGCGCATTGTATGGGTGTGTGTCACATTACATTCACTAGTAGGAGTGAGAAAAACTTCACGGGGTGGTGCGCATCGTATGGGTGTGTGTTACATTAGATTCACTAGTAGCAGTGAGAAAAACATCCCGGGGTGGAGGGCATTGTATGGGTGTGTGTTACATTACATTCACTAGTAGGAGTGAGAAAAACATCACGGGGTGGTGCGCATCGTATGGGTGTGTGTTACATTAGATTCACTAGTAGCAGTGAGAAAAACATCCCGGGGTGGTGCGCATTGTATGGGTGTGTGTTACATTAGATTCACTAGTAGGAGTGAGAAAAACATCACGGGGTGGTGCGCATTGTATGGGTTTGTGTTACATTAGATTCACTAGTAGCAGTGAGAAAAACATCACGAGGTGGTGCGCATTTTATGGGTGTGTGTTACATTAGATTCACTAGTAGCAGTGAGAAAAACATCACGGGGTGGTGCGCATTGTATGGGTGTGTGTTACATTAGATTCACTAGTAGCAGTGAGAAAAACATCACGGGGTGGTGCGCATTGTATGGGTGTGTGTCACATTACAATCACTAGTAGCAGTGAGAAAAACATCACGGGGTGGTGCGCATTGTATGGGTGTGTGTCACATTACATTCACTAGTAGGAGTTAGAAAATCATCACGGGGTGGTGCGCATTGTATGGGTGTGTGTCACATTAGATTCACTAGTAGCAGTGAGAAAAACATCACGGGGTGGTGCCCATTGTATGGGTGTGTGTCACATTAGATTCACTAGTAGCAGTGAGAAAAACATCACGGGGTGGTGCGCATTGTATGGGTGTGTGTCACGTTAGATTCACTAGTAGGAGTGAGAAAAACATCACGGGATGGTGCGCATTGTATGGGTGTGTGTCACGTTAGATTCACTAGTAGGAGTGAGAAAAACATCACGGGGTGGTGCGCATTCTATGGGTGTGTGTCACGTTAGATTCACTAGTAGGAGTGAGAAAAACATCACGGGGTGGTGCGCATTCTATGGGTGTGTGTCACATTAGATTCACTAGTAGCAGTGAGAAAAACATCACGGGGTGGTGCGCATTGTTTGGGTGTGTGTTACATTAGATTCACTAGTAGCAGTGAGAAAAACATCACGGGGTGGTGCGCATTGTATGGGTGTGTGTTACATTAGATTCACTAGTAGCAGTGAGAAAAACATCACGGGGTGGTGCGCATTGTATGGGTGTGTGTTACATTAGATTCACTAGTAGCAGTGAGAAAAACATCACGGGGTGGTGCGCATTGTATGGGTGTGTGTTACATTAGATTCACTAGTAGCAGTGAGAAAAACATCACGGGGTGGTGCGCATTGTATGGGTGTGTGTTACATTGCATTCACTAGTAGGAATGAGAAAAACATCACGGGGTGGTGCGCATTGTATGGGTGTGTGTTACATTAGATTCACTAGTAGCAGTGAGAAAAACATCACGGGGTGGTGCGCATTGTATGGGTGTGTGTTACATTAGATTCACTAGTAGCAGTGAGAAAAACATCACGGGGTGGTGCGCATTGTATGGGTGTGTGTTACATTAGATTCACTAGTAGCAGTGAGAAAAACATCACGGGGTGGTGCGCATTGTATGGGTGTGTGTTACATTAGATTCACTAGTAGCAGTGAGAAAAACATCACGGGGTGGTGCGCATTGTATGGGTGTGTGTTACATTAGATTCACTAGTAGCAGTGAGAAAAACATCACGGGGTGGTGCGCCTTGTATGGGTGTGTGTCACATTAGATTCACTAGTAGGAGTGAGAAAAACATCACGGGGTGGTGCGCATTGTATGGGTGTGTGTCACATTACATTCACTAGTAGGAGTGAGAAAAACATCACGGGGTGGTGCGCCTTGTATGGGTGTGTGTCACATTACATTCACTAGTAGGAGTGAGAAAAACATCACGGGGTGGTGCGCATTGTATGGGTGTGTGTTACATTGCATTCACTAGTAGGAATGAGAAAAACATCACGGGGTGGTGCGCATTGTATGGGTGTGTGTTACATTAGATTCACTAGTAGCAGTGAGAAAAACATCACGGGGTGGTGCGCATTGTATGGGTGTGTGTTACATTGCATTCACTAGTAGGAATGAGAAAAACATCACGGGGTGGTGCGCATTGTATGGGTGTGTGTTACATTAGATTCACTAGTAGCAGTGAGAAAAACATCACGGGGTGGTGCGCATTGTATGGGTGTGTGTTACATTAGATTCACTAGTAGCAGTGAGAAAAACATCACGGGGTGGTGCGCATTGTATGGGTGTGTGTTACATTAGATTCACTAGTAGCAGTGAGAAAAACATCACGGGGTGGTGCGCATTGTATGGCTGTGTGTTACATTAGATTCACTAGTAGCAGTGAGAAAAACATCACGGGGTGGTGCGCCTTGTATGGGTGTGTGTCACATTAGATTCACTAGTAGGAGTGAGAAAAACATCACGGGGTGGTGCGCATTGTATGGGTGTGTGTCACATTACATTCACTAGTAGGAGTGAGAAAAACATCACGGGGTGGTGCGCCTTATATGGGTGTGTGTCACATTACATTCACTAGTAGGAGTGAGAAAAACATCACGGGGTGGTGCGCATTGTATGGGTGTGTGTCACATTACATTCACTAGCAGGAGTGAGAAAAACATCACGGGGTGGTGCGCCTTGTATGGGTGTGTGTCACATTAGATTCACTAGCAGGAGTGAGAAAAACATCACGGGGTGGTGCGCATTGTATGGGTGTGTGTCACATTAGATTCACTAGCAGGAGTGAGAAAAACATCACGGGGTGGTGCGCATTGTATGGGTGTGTGTCACATTAGATTCACTAGCAGGAGTGAGAAAAACATCACGGGGTGGTGGGCATTGTATGGGTGTGTCACATTAGATTCACTAGCAGGAGTGAGAAAAACATCACGGGGTGGTGGGCATTGTATGGGTGTGTGTCACATTAGATTCACTAGCAGGAGTGAGAAAAACAACACGGGGTGGTGCGCATTGTATGGGTGTGTGTCACATTAGATTCACTAGTAGGAGTGAGAAAAACATCACGGGGTGTTGCGCATTGTATGGGTTTGTGTCACATTAGATTCACTAGTAGGAGTGAGAAAAACATCACGGGGTGGTGCGCATTGTATGGGTGTGTGTTACATTAGATTCACTAGTAGGAGTGACAAAAACATCACGGGGTGGTGCGCATTGTATGGGTGTGTGTTACATTACAGTCACTAGTAGGAGTGAGAAAAACATCACGGGGTGGTGCGCATTGTATGGGTGTGTGTTATATTACACACACTAGTAGGAGTGAGAAAAACATCACGGGGTGGTGCGCATTGTATGGGTGTGTGTCACATTACATTCACTAGTAGGAGTGAGAAAAACATCACGGGGTTGTGCGCATTGTATGGGTGTGTGTCACATTACATTTACTAGTAGGAGTGAGAAAAACATCACGGGGTGGTGCGCATTGTATGGGTGTGTGTCACATTACATTCACTAGTAGGAGTGAGAAAAACTTCACGGGGTGGTGCGCATCGTATGGGTGTGTGTTACATTAGATTCACTAGTAGCAGTGAGAAAAACATCCCGGGGTGGAGGGCATTGTATGGGTGTGTGTTACATTACATTCACTAGTAGGAGTGAGAAAAACATCACGGGGTGGTGCGCATCGTATGGGTGTGTGTTACATTAGATTCACTAGTAGCAGTGAGAAAAACATCCCGGGGTGGTGCGCATTGTATGGGTGTGTGTTACATTAGATTCACTAGTAGGAGTGAGAAAAACATCACGGGGTGGTGCGCATTGTATGGGTTTGTGTTACATTAGATTCACTAGTAGCAGTGAGAAAAACATCACGAGGTGGTGCGCATTTTATGGGTGTGTGTTACATTAGATTCACTAGTAGCAGTGAGAAAAACATCACGGGGTGGTGCGCATTGTATGGGTGTGTGTTACATTAGATTCACTAGTAGCAGTGAGAAAAACATCACGGGGTGGTGCGCATTGTATGGGTGTGTGTCACATTACAATCACTAGTAGCAGTGAGAAAAACATCACGGGGTGGTGCGCATTGTATGGGTGTGTGTCACATTACATTCACTAGTAGGAGTTAGAAAATCATCACGGGGTGGTGCGCATTGTATGGGTGTGTGTCACATTAGATTCACTAGTAGCAGTGAGAAAAACATCACGGGGTGGTGCCCATTGTATGGGTGTGTGTCACATTAGATTCACTAGTAGCAGTGAGAAAAACATCACGGGGTGGTGCGCATTGTATGGGTGTGTGTCACGTTAGATTCACTAGTAGGAGTGAGAAAAACATCACGGGATGGTGCGCATTGTATGGGTGTGTGTCACGTTAGATTCACTAGTAGGAGTGAGAAAAACATCACGGGGTGGTGCGCATTCTATGGGTGTGTGTCACGTTAGATTCACTAGTAGGAGTGAGAAAAACATCACGGGGTGGTGCGCATTCTATGGGTGTGTGTCACATTAGATTCACTAGTAGCAGTGAGAAAAACATCACGGGGTGGTGCGCATTGTTTGGGTGTGTGTTACATTAGATTCACTAGTAGCAGTGAGAAAAACATCACGGGGTGGTGCGCATTGTATGGGTGTGTGTTACATTAGATTCACTAGTAGCAGTGAGAAAAACATCACGGGGTGGTGCGCATTGTATGGGTGTGTGTTACATTAGATTCACTAGTAGCAGTGAGAAAAACATCACGGGGTGGTGCGCATTGTATGGGTGTGTGTTACATTAGATTCACTAGTAGCAGTGAGAAAAACATCACGGGGTGGTGCGCATTGTATGGGTGTGTGTTACATTGCATTCACTAGTAGGAATGAGAAAAACATCACGGGGTGGTGCGCATTGTATGGGTGTGTGTTACATTAGATTCACTAGTAGCAGTGAGAAAAACATCACGGGGTGGTGCGCATTGTATGGGTGTGTGTTACATTAGATTCACTAGTAGCAGTGAGAAAAACATCACGGGGTGGTGCGCATTGTATGGGTGTGTGTTACATTAGATTCACTAGTAGCAGTGAGAAAAACATCACGGGGTGGTGCGCATTGTATGGGTGTGTGTTACATTAGATTCACTAGTAGCAGTGAGAAAAACATCACGGGGTGGTGCGCATTGTATGGGTGTGTGTTACATTAGATTCACTAGTAGCAGTGAGAAAAACATCACGGGGTGGTGCGCCTTGTATAGGTGTGTGTCACATTAGATTCACTAGTAGGAGTGAGAAAAACATCACGGGGTGGTGCGCATTGTATGGGTGTGTGTCACATTACATTCACTAGTAGGAGTGAGAAAAACATCACGGGGTGGTGCGCCTTGTATGGGTGTGTGTCACATTACATTCACTAGTAGGAGTGAGAAAAACATCACGGGGTGGTGCGCATTGTATGGGTGTGTGTCACATTACATTCACTAGCAGGAGTGAGAAAAACATCACGGGGTGGTGCGCCTTGTATGGGTGTGTGTCACATTAGATTCACTAGCAGGAGTGAGAAAAACATCACGGGGTGGTGCGCATTGTATGGGTGTGTGTCACATTAGATTCACTAGCAGGAGTGAGAAAAACATCACGGGGTGGTGCGCATTGTATGGGTGTGTGTCACATTAGATTCACTAGCAGGAGTGAGAAAAACATCACGGGGTGGTGGGCATTGTATGGGTGTGTCACATTAGATTCACTAGCAGGAGTGAGAAAAACATCACGGGGTGGTGGGCATTGTATGGGTGTGTGTCACATTAGATTCACTAGCAGGAGTGAGAAAAACAACACGGGGTGGTGCGCATTGTATGGGTGTGTGTCACATTAGATTCACTAGTAGCAGTGAGAAAAACATCACGGGGTGGTGCGCATTGTATGGGTGTGTGTCACGTTAGATTCACTAGTAGGAGTGAGAAAAACATCACGGGATGGTGCGCATTGTATGGGTGTGTGTCACGTTAGATTCACTAGTAGGAGTGAGAAAAACATCACGGGGTGGTGTGCATTCTATGGGTGTGTGTCACGTTAGATTCACTAGTAGGAGTGAGAAAAACATCACGGGGTGGTGCGCATTCTATGGGTGTGTGTCACATTAGATTCACTAGTAGCAGTGAGAAAAACATCACGGGGTGGTGCGCATTGTTTGGGTGTGTGTTACATTAGATTCACTAGTAGCAGTGAGAAAAACATCACGGGGTGGTGCGCATTGTATGGGTGTGTGTTACATTAGATTCACTAGTAGCAGTGAGAAAAACATCACGGGGTGGTGCGCATTGTATGGGTGTGTGTTACATTAGATTCACTAGTAGCAGTGAGAAAAACATCACGGGGTGGTGCGCATTGTATGGGTGTGTGTTACATTAGATTCACTAGTAGCAGTGAGAAAAACATCACGGGGTGGTGCGCATTGTATGGGTGTGTGTTACATTGCATTCACTAGTAGGAATGAGAAAAACATCACGGGGTGGTGCGCATTGTATGGGTGTGTGTTACATTAGATTCACTAGTAGCAGTGAGAAAAACATCACGGGGTGGTGCGCATTGTATGGGTGTGTGTTACATTAGATTCACTAGTAGCAGTGAGAAAAACATCACGGGGTGGTGCGCATTGTATGGGTGTGTGTTACATTAGATTCACTAGTAGCAGTGAGAAAAACATCACGGGGTGGTGCGCATTGTATGGGTGTGTGTTACATTAGATTCACTAGTAGCAGTGAGAAAAACATCACGGGGTGGTGCGCATTGTATGGGTGTGTGTTACATTAGATTCACTAGTAGCAGTGAGAAAAACATCACGGGGTGGTGCGCCTTGTATGGGTGTGTGTCACATTAGATTCACTAGTAGGAGTGAGAAAAACATCACGGGGTGGTGCGCATTGTATGGGTGTGTGTCACATTACATTCACTAGTAGGAGTGAGAAAAACATCACGGGGTGGTGCGCCTTGTATGGGTGTGTGTCACATTACATTCACTAGTAGGAGTGAGAAAAACATCACGGGGTGGTGCGCATTGTATGGGTGTGTGTCACATTACATTCACTAGCAGGAGTGAGAAAAACATCACGGGGTGGTGCGCCTTGTATGGGTGTGTGTCACATTAGATTCACTAGTAGCAGTGAGAAAAACATCACGGGGTGGTGCGCATTGTATGGGTGTGTGTTACATTAGATTCACTAGTAGCAGTGAGAAAAACATCACGGGGTGGTGCGCATTGTATGGGTGTGTGTCACATTAGATTCACTAGCAGGAGTGAGAAAAACATCACGGGGTGGTGCGCATTCTATGGGTGTGTGTCACATTAGATTCACTAGTAGCAGTGAGAAAAACATCACGGGGTGGTGCGCATTGTTTGGGTGTGTGTTACATTAGATTCACTAGTAGCAGTGAGAAAAACATCACGGGGTGGTGCGCATTGTATGGGTGTGTGTTACATTAGATTCACTAGTAGCAGTGAGAAAAACATCACGGGGTGGTGCGCATTGTATGGGTGTGTGTTACATTAGATTCACTAGTAGCAGTGAGAAAAACATCACGGGGTGGTGCGCATTGTATGGGTGTGTGTTACATTAGATTCACTAGTAGCAGTGAGAAAAACATCACGGGGTGGTGCGCATTGTATGGGTGTGTGTTACATTGCATTCACTAGTAGGAATGAGAAAAACATCACGGGGTGGTGCGCATTGTATGGGTGTGTGTTACATTAGATTCACTAGTAGCAGTGAGAAAAACATCACGGGGTGGTGCGCATTGTATGGGTGTGTGTTACATTAGATTCACTAGTAGCAGTGAGAAAAACATCACGGGGTGGTGCGCATTGTATGGGTGTGTGTTACATTAGATTCACTAGTAGCAGTGAGAAAAACATCACGGGGTGGTGCGCATTGTATGGGTGTGTGTTACATTAGATTCACTAGTAGCAGTGAGAAAAACATCACGGGGTGGTGCGCATTGTATGGGTGTGTGTTACATTAGATTCACTAGTAGCAGTGAGAAAAACATCACGGGGTGGTGCGCCTTGTATGGGTGTGTGTCACATTAGATTCACTAGTAGGAGTGAGAAAAACATCACGGGGTGGTGCGCATTGTATGGGTGTGTGTCACATTACATTCACTAGTAGGAGTGAGAAAAACATCACGGGGTGGTGCGCCTTGTATGGGTGTGTGTCACATTACATTCACTAGTAGGAGTGAGAAAAACATCACGGGGTGGTGCGCATTGTATGGGTGTGTGTCACATTACATTCACTAGCAGGAGTGAGAAAAATATCACGGGGTGGTGCGCCTTGTATGGGTGTGTGTCACATTAGATTCACTAGCAGGAGTGAGAAAAACATCACGGGGTGGTGCGCATTGTATGGGTGTGTGTCACATTAGATTCACTAGCAGGAGTGAGAAAAACATCACGGGGTGGTGCGCATTGTATGGGTGTGTGTCACATTAGATTCACTAGCAGGAGTGAGAAAAACATCACGGGGTGGTGGGCATTGTATGGGTGTGTCACATTAGATTCACTAGCAGGAGTGAGAAAAACATCACGGGGTGGTGGGCATTGTATGGGTGTGTGTCACATTAGATTCACTAGCAGGAGTGAGAAAAACAACACGGGGTGGTGCGCATTGTATGGGTGTGTGTCACATTAGATTCACTAGTAGGAGTGAGAAAAACATCACGGGGTGGTGCGCATTGTATGGGTTTGTGTCACATTAGATTCACTAGTAGGAGTGAGAAAAACATCACGGGGTGGTGCGCATTGTATGGGTGTGTGTTACATTAGATTCACTAGTAGGAGTGAGAAAAACATCACGGGGTGGTGCGCATTGTATGGGTGTGTGTTACATTACAGTCACTAGTAGGAGTGAGAAAAACATCACGGGGTGGTGCGCATTGTATGGGTGTGTGTTATATTACACACACTAGTAGGAGTGAGAAAAACATCACGGGGTGGTGCGCATTGTATGGGTGTGTGTCACATTACATTCACTAGTAGGAGTGAGAAAAACATCACGGGGTGGTGCGCATTGTATGGGTGTGTGTCACATTACATTTACTAGTAGGAGTGAGAAAAACATCACGGGGTGGTGCGCATTGTATGGGTGTGTGTCACATTACATTCACTAGTAGGTGTGAGAAAAACATCACTGGGTGGAGGTCATTGTATGGGTGTGTGTTACATTACATTCACTAGTAGGAGTGAGAAAAACATCACGGGGTGGTGCGCATCGTATGGGTGTGTGTTACATTAGATTCACTAGTAGCAGTGAGAAAAACATCCCGGGGTGGTGCGCATTGTATGGGTGTGTGTTACATTAGATTCACTAGTAGGAGTGAGAAAAACATCACGGGGTGGTGCGCATTGTATGGGTGTGTGTTACATTACATTCACTAGTAGCAGTGAGAAAAACATCACGGGGTGGTGCGCATTGTATGGGTGTGTGTCACATTACATTCACTAGTAGCAGTGAGAAAAACATCACGGGGTGGTGCGCATTGTATGGGTGTGTGTCACATTACATTCACTAGTAGGAGTTAGAAAATCATCACGGGGTGGTGCGCATTGTATGGGTGTGTGTCACATTAGATTCACTAGTAGCAGTGAGAAAAACATCACGGGGTGGTGCCCATTGTATGGGTGTGTGTCACATTAGATTCACTAGTAGCAGTGAGAAAAACATCACGGGGTGGTGCGCATTGTATGGGTGTGTGTCACGTTAGATTCACTAGTAGGAGTGAGAAAAACATCACGGGATGGTGCGCATTGTATGGGTGTGTGTTACATTAGATTCACTAGTAGCAGTGAGAAAAACATCACGGGGTGGTGCGCATTGTTTGGGTGTGTGTTACATTAGATTCACTAGTAGCAGTGAGAAAAACATCACGGGGTGGTGCGCATTGTTTGGGTGTGTGTTACATTAGATTCACTAGTAGCAGTGAGAAAAACATCACGGGGTGGTGCGCATTGTATGGGTGTGTGTTACATTAGATTCACTAGTAGCAGTGAGAAAAACATCACGGGGTGGTGCGCATTGTATGGGTGTGTGTTACATTAGATTCACTAGTAGCAGTGAGAAAAACATCACGGGGTGGTGCGCATTGTATGGGTGTGTGTCACATTAGATTCACTAGCAGGAGTGAGAAAAACATCACGGGGTGGTGGGCATTGTATGGGTGTGTCACATTAGATTCACTAGCAGGAGTGAGAAAAACATCACGGGGTGGTGGGCATTGTATGGGTGTGTGTCACATTAGATTCACTAGCAGGAGTGAGAAAAACAACACGGGGTGGTGCGCATTGTATGGGTGTGTGTCACATTAGATTCACTAGTAGGAATGAGAAAAACATCACGGGGTGGTGCGCATTGTATGGGTTTGTGTCACATTAGATTCACTAGTAGGAGTGAGAAAAACATCACGGGGTGGTGCGCATTGTATGGGTGTGTGTTACATTAGATTCACTAGTAGGAGTGAGAAAAACATCACGGGGTGGTGCGCATTGTATGGGTGTGTGTTACATTACAGTCACTAGTAGGAGTGAGAAAAACATCACGGGGTGGTGCGCATTGTATGGGTGTGTGTTATATTACACACACTAGTAGGAGTGAGAAAAACATCACGGGGTGGTGCGCATTGTATGGGTGTGTGTCACATTACATTCACTAGTAGGAGTGAGAAAAACATCACGGGGTGGTGCGCATTGTATGGGTGTGTGTCACATTACATTTACTAGTAGGAGTGAGAAAAACATCACGGGGTGGTGCGCATTGTATGGGTGTGTGTCACATTACATTCACTAGTAGGTGTGAGAAAAACATCACTGGGTGGAGGTCATTGTATGGGTGTGTGTTACATTACATTCACTAGTAGGAGTGAGAAAAACATCACGGGGTGGTGCGCATCGTATGGGTGTGTGTTACATTAGATTCACTAGTAGCAGTGAGAAAAACATCCCGGGGTGGTGCGCATTGTATGGGTGTGTGTTACATTAGATTCACTAGTAGGAGTGAGAAAAACATCACGGGGTGGTGCGCATTGTATGGGTGTGTGTTACATTACATTCACTAGTAGCAGTGAGAAAAACATCACGGGGTGGTGCGCATTGTATGGGTGTGTGTCACATTACATTCACTAGTAGCAGTGAGAAAAACATCACGGGGTGGTGCGCATTGTATGGGTGTGTGTCACATTACATTCACTAGTAGGAGTTAGAAAATCATCACGGGGTGGTGCGCATTGTATGGGTGTGTGTCACATTAGATTCACTAGTAGCAGTGAGAAAAACATCACGGGGTGGTGCCCATTGTATGGGTGTGTGTCACATTAGATTCACTAGTAGCAGTGAGAAAAACATCACGGGGTGGTGCGCATTGTATGGGTGTGTGTCACGTTAGATTCACTAGTAGGAGTGAGAAAAACATCACGGGATGGTGCGCATTGTATGGGTGTGTGTTACATTAGATTCACTAGTAGCAGTGAGAAAAACATCACGGGGTGGTGCGCATTGTTTGGGTGTGTGTTACATTAGATTCACTAGTAGCAGTGAGAAAAACATCACGGGGTGGTGCGCATTGTATGGGTGTGTGTTACATTAGATTCACTAGTAGCAGTGAGAAAAACATCACGGGGTGGTGCGCATTGTATGGGTGTGTGTTACATTAGATTCACTAGTAGCAGTGAGAAAAACATCACGGGGTGGTGCGCATTGTATGGGTGTGTGTTACATTAGATTCACTAGTAGCAGTGAGAAAAACATCACGGGGTGGTGCGCATTGTATGGGTGTGTGTTACATTGCATTCACTAGTAGGAATGAGAAAAACATCACGGGGTGGTGCGCATTGTATGGGTGTGTGTTACATTAGATTCACTAGTAGCAGTGAGAAAAACATCACGGGGTGGTGCGCATTGTATGGGTGTGTGTTACATTAGATTCACTAGTAGCAGTGAGAAAAACATCACGGGGTGGTGCGCATTGTATGGGTGTGTGTTACATTAGATTCACTAGTAGCAGTGAGAAAAACATCACGGGGTGGTGCGCATTGTATGGGTGTGTGTTACATTAGATTCACTAGTAGCAGTGAGAAAAACATCACGGGGTGGTGCGCATTGTATGGGTGTGTGTTACATTAGATTCACTAGTAGCAGTGAGAAAAACATCACGGGGTGGTGCGCCTTGTATGGGTGTGTGTCACATTAGATTCACTAGTAGGAGTGAGAAAAACATCACGGGGTGGTGCGCATTGTATGGGTGTGTGTCACATTACATTCACTAGTAGGAGTGAGAAAAACATCACGGGGTGGTGCGCCTTGTATGGGTGTGTGTCACATTACATTCACTAGTAGGAGTGAGAAAAACATCACGGGGTGGTGCGCATTGTATGGGTGTGTGTCACATTACATTCACTAGCAGGAGTGAGAAAAACATCACGGGGTGGTGCGCCTTGTATGGGTGTGTGTCACATTAGATTCACTAGCAGGAGTGAGAAAAACATCACGGGGTGGTGCGCATTGTATGGGTGTGTGTCACATTAGATTCACTAGCAGGAGTGAGAAAAACATCACGGGGTGGTGCGCATTGTATGGGTGTGTGTCACATTAGATTCACTAGCAGGAGTGAGAAAAACATCACGGGGTGGTGGGCATTGTATGGGTGTGTCACATTAGATTCACTAGCAGGAGTGAGAAAAACATCACGGGGTGGTGGGCATTGTATGGGTGTGTGTCACATTAGATTCACTAGCAGGAGTGAGAAAAACAACACGGGGTGGTGCGCATTGTATGGGTGTGTGTCACATTAGATTCACTAGTAGGAGTGAGAAAAACATCACGGGGTGGTGCGCATTGTATGGGTTTGTGTCACATTAGATTCACTAGTAGGAGTGAGAAAAACATCACGGGGTGGTGCGCATTGTATGGGTGTGTGTTACATTAGATTCACTAGTAGGAGTGAGAAAAACATCACGGGGTGGTGCGCATTGTATGGGTGTGTGTTACATTACAGTCACTAGTAGGAGTGAGAAAAACATCACGGGGTGGTGCGCATTGTATGGGTGTGTGTTATATTACACACACTAGTAGGAGTGAGAAAAACATCACGGGGTGGTGCGCATTGTATGGGTGTGTGTCACATTACATTCACTAGTAGGAGTGAGAAAAACATCACGGGGTGGTGCGCATTGTATGGGTGTGTGTCACATTACATTTACTAGTAGGAGTGAGAAAAACATCACGGGGTGGTGCGCATTGTATGGGTGTGTGTCACATTACATTCACTAGTAGGTGTGAGAAAAACATCACTGGGTGGAGGTCATTGTATGGGTGTGTGTTACATTACATTCACTAGTAGGAGTGAGAAAAACATCACGGGGTGGTGCGCATCGTATGGGTGTGTGTTACATTAGATTCACTAGTAGCAGTGAGAAAAACATCCCGGGGTGGTGCGCATTGTATGGGTGTGTGTTACATTAGATTCACTAGTAGGAGTGAGAAAAACATCACGGGGTGGTGCGCATTGTATGGGTGTGTGTTACATTACATTCACTAGTAGCAGTGAGAAAAACATCACGGGGTGGTGCGCATTGTATGGGTGTGTGTCACATTACATTCACTAGTAGCAGTGAGAAAAACATCACGGGGTGGTGCGCATTGTATGGGTGTGTGTCACATTACATTCACTAGTAGGAGTTAGAAAATCATCACGGGGTGGTGCGCATTGTATGGGTGTGTGTCACATTAGATTCACTAGTAGCAGTGAGAAAAACATCACGGGGTGGTGCCCATTGTATGGGTGTGTGTCACATTAGATTCACTAGTAGCAGTGAGAAAAACATCACGGGGTGGTGCGCATTGTATGGGTGTGTGTCACGTTAGATTCACTAGTAGGAGTGAGAAAAACATCACGGGATGGTGCGCATTGTATGGGTGTGTGTCACGTTAGATTCACTAGTAGGAGTGAGAAAAACATCACGGGGTGGTGCGCATTCTATGGGTGTGTGTCACGTTAGATTCACTAGTAGGAGTGAGAAAAACATCACGGGGTGGTGCGCATTCTATGGGTGTGTGTCACATTACATTCACTAGTAGGAGTTAGAAAATCATCACGGGGTGGTGCGCATTGTATGGGTGTGTGTCACATTAGATTCACTAGTAGCAGTGAGAAAAACATCACGGGGTGGTGCCCATTGTATGGGTGTGTGTCACATTAGATTCACTAGTAGCAGTGAGAAAAACATCACGGGGTGGTGCGCATTGTATGGGTGTGTGTTACATTAGATTCACTAGTAGCAGTGAGAAAAACATCACGGGGTGGTACGCATTGTATGAGTGTGTGTTACATTAGATTCACTAGTAGCAGTGAGAAAAACATCACGGGGTGGTGCGCATTGTATGGGTGTGTGTTACATTAGATTCACTAGTAGCAGTGAGAAAAACATCACGGGGTGGTGCGCATTGTATGGGTGTGTGTTACATTAGATTCACTAGTAGCAGTGAGAAAAACATCACGGGGTGGTGCGCATTGTATGGGTGTGTGTTACATTAGATTCACTAGTAGCAGTGAGAAAAACATCACGGGGTGGTGCGCATTGTATGGGTGTGTGTTACATTAGATTCACTAGTAGCAGTGAGAAAAACATCACGTGGTGGTGCGCATTGTATGGGTGTGTGTTACATTAGATTCACTAGTAGCAGTGAGAAAAACATCACGGGGTGGTGCGCCTTGTATGGGTGTGTGTCACATTAGATTCACTAGTAGGAGTGAGAAAAACATCACGGGGTGGTGCGCATTGTATGGGTGTGTGTCACATTACATTCACTAGTAGGAGTGAGAAAAACATCACGGGGTGGTGCGCCTTGTATGGGTGTGTGTCACATTACATTCACTAGTAGGAGTGAGAAAAACATCACGGGGTGGTGCGCATTGTATGGGTGTGTGTCACATTACATTCACTAGCAGGAGTGAGAAAAACATCACGGGGTGGTGCGCCTTGTATGGGTGTGTGTCACATTAGATTCACTAGCAGGAGTGAGAAAAACATCACGGGGTGGTGCGCATTGTATGGGTGTGTGTCACATTAGATTCACTAGCAGGAGTGAGAAAAACATCACGGGGTGGTGCGCATTGTATGGGTGTGTGTCACATTAGATTCACTAGCAGGAGTGAGAAAAACAGCACGGGGTGGTGGCCATTGTATGGGTGTGTGTCACATTAGATTCACTAGCAGGAGTGAGAAAAACATCACGGGGTGGTGGGCATTGTATGGGTGTGTTTCACATAAGATTCACTAGCAGGAGTGAGAAAAACATCACGGGGTGGTGCGCATTGTATGGGTGTGTGTCACACTAGATTCACTAGTAGCAGTGAGAAAAACATCACGGGGTGGTGTGCATTGTATGGGTGTGTGTCACATTAGATTCACTAGTAGGAGTGAGAAAAACATCACGGGGTGGTGGGCATTGTATGGGTGTGTGTCACATTAGATTCACTAGCAGGAGTGAGAAAAACATCACGGGGTGGTGCGCATTGTATGGGTGTGTGTCACATTAGATTCACTAGTAGGAGTGAGAAAAACATCACGGGGTGGTGCGCATTGTATGGGTGTGTGTCACATTAGATTCACTAGTAGGAGTGAGAAAAACATCACGGGGTGGTGCGCATTGTATGGGTGTGTGTTACATTAGATTCACTAGTAGGAGTGAGAAAAACATCACGGGGTGGTGCGCATTGTATGGGTGTGTGTTACATTACATTCACTAGTAGGAGTGAGAAAAACATCACTGGGTGGTGCGCATTGTATGGGTGTGTGTTATATTACATACACTAGTAGGAGTGAGAAAAACATCACGGGGTGGTGCGCATTGTATGGGTGTGTGTCACATTACATTCACTAGTAGGAGTGAGAAAAACATCACGGGGTGGTGCGCATTGTATGGGTGTGTGTCACATTACATTCACTAGTAGGAGTGAGAAAAACATCACTGGGTGGTGCGCATTGTATGGGTGTGTGTTATATTACATACACTAGTAGCAGTGAGAAAAACATCACGGGGTGGTGCGCATTGTATGGGTGTGTGTTACATTAGATTCACTAGTAGCAGTGAGAAAAACATCACGGGGTGGTGCGCATTGTATGGGTGTGTGTTACATTAGATTCACTAGTAGCAGTGAGAAAAACATCACGGGGTGGTGCGCATTGTATGGGTGTGTGTTACATTAGATTCACTAGTAGCAGTGAGAAAAACATCACGGGGTGGTGCGCATTGTATGGGTGTGTGTTACATTAGATTCACTAGTAGCAGTGAGAAAAACATCACGGGGTGGTGCGCCTTGTATGGGTGTGTGTCACATTAGATTCACTAGTAGGAGTGAGAAAAACATCACGGGGTGGTGCGCATTGTATGGGTGTGTGTCACATTACATTCACTAGTAGGAGTGAGAAAAACATCACGGGGTGGTGCGCCTTGTATGGGTGTGTGTCACATTACATTCACTAGTAGGAGTGAGAAAAACATCACGGGGTGGTGCGCATTGTATGGGTGTGTGTCACATTACATTCACTAGCAGGAGTGAGAAAAACATCACGGGGTGGTGCGCCTTGTATGGGTGTGTGTCACATTAGATTCACTAGCAGGAGTGAGAAAAACATCACGGGGTGGTGCGCATTGTATGGGTGTGTGTCACATTAGATTCACTAGCAGGAGTGAGAAAAACATCACGGGGTGGTGCGCATTGTATGGGTGTGTGTCACATTAGATTCACTATCAGGAGTGAGAAAAACATCACGGGGTGGTGGGCATTGTATGGGTGTGTCACATTAGATTCACTAGCAGGAGTGAGAAAAACATCACGGGGTGGTGGGCATTGTATGGGTGTGTGTCACATTAGATTCACTAGCAGGAGTGAGAAAAACAACACGGGGTGGTGCGCATTGTATGGGTGTGTGTCACATTAGATTCACTAGCAGGAGTGAGAAAAACATCACGGGGTGGTGCGCATTGTATGGGTTTGTGTCACATTAGATTCACTAGTAGGAGTGAGAAAAACATCACGGGGTGGTGCGCATTGTATGGGTGTGTGTTACATTAGATTCACTAGTAGGAGTGAGAAAAACATCACGGGGTGGTGCGCATTGTATGGGTGTGTGTTACATTACAGTCACTAGTAGGAGTGAGAAAAACATCACGGGGTGGTGCGCATTGTATGGGTGTGTGTTATATTACACACACTAGTAGGAGTGAGAAAAACATCACGGGGTGGTGCGCATTGTATGGGTGTGTGTCACATTACACTCACTAGTAGGAGTGAGAAAAACATCACGGGGTGGTGCGCATTGTATGGGTGTGTGTCACATTACATTTACTAGTAGGAGTGAGAAAAACATCACGGGGTGGTGCGCATTGTATGGGTGTGAGTCACATTACATTCACTAGTAGGTGTGAGAAAAACATCACGGGGTGGAGGGCATTGTATGGGTGTGTGTTACATTACATTCACTAGTAGGAGTGAGAAAAACATCACGGGGTGGTGCGCATCGTATGGGTGTGTGTTACATTAGATTCACTAGTAGCAGTGAGAAAAACATCCCGGGGTGGTGCGCATTGTATGGGTGTGTGTTACATTAGATTCACTAGTAGGAGTGAGAAAAACATCACGGGGTGGTGCGCATTGTATGGGTGTGTGTTACATTACATTCACTAGTAGCAGTGAGAAAAACATCACGGGGTGGTGCGCATTGTATGGGTGTGTGTCACATTACATTCACTAGTAGCAGTGAGAAAAACATCACGGGGTGGTGCGCATTGTATGGGTGTGTGTCACATTACATTCACTAGTAGGAGTTAGAAAATCATCACGGGGTGGTGCGCATTGTATGGGTGTGTGTCACATTAGATTCACTAGTAGCAGTGAGAAAAACATCACGGGGTGGTGCCCATTGTATGGGTGTGTGTCACATTAGATTCACTAGTAGCAGTGAGAAAAACATCACGGGGTGGTGCGCATTGTATGGGTGTGTGTCACGTTAGATTCACTAGTAGGAGTGAGAAAAACATCACGGGATGGTGCGCATTGTATGGGTGTGTGTCACGTTAGATTCACTAGTAGGAGTGAGAAAAACATCACGGGGTGGTGCGCATTCTATGGGTGTGTGTCACGTTAGATTCACTAGTAGGAGTGAGAAAAACATCACGGGGTGGTGCGCATTCTATGGGTGTGTGTCACATTACATTCACTAGTAGGAGTTAGAAAATCATCACGGGGTGGTGCGCATTGTATGGGTGTGTGTCACATTAGATTCACTAGTAGGAGTGAGAAAAACATCACGGGGTGGTGCCCATTGTATGGGTGTGTGTCACATTAGATTCACTAGTAGCAGTGAGAAAAACATCACGGGGTGGTGCGCATTGTATGGGTGTGTGTTACATTAGATTCACTAGTAGCAGTGAGAAAAACATCACGGGGTGGTACGCATTGTATGAGTGTGTGTTACATTAGATTCACTAGTAGCAGTGAGAAAAACATCACGGGGTGGTGCGCATTGTATGGGTGTGTGTTACATTAGATTCACTAGTAGCAGTGAGAAAAACATCACGGGGTGGTGCGCATTGTATGGGTGTGTGTTACATTAGATTCACTAGTAGCAGTGAGAAAAACATCACGGGGTGGTGCGCATTGTATGGGTGTGTGTTACATTAGATTCACTAGTAGCAGTGAGAAAAACATCACGGGGTGGTGCGCATTGTATGGGTGTGTGTTACATTAGATTCACTAGTAGCAGTGAGAAAAACATCACGGGGTGGTGCCCATTGTATGGGTGTGTGTCACATTAGATTCACTAGTAGCAGTGAGAAAAACATCCCGGGGTGGTGCGCATTGTATGGGTGTGTGTTACATTAGATTCACTAGTAGGAGTGAGAAAAACATCACGGGGTGGTGCGCATTGTATGGGTGTGTGTTACATTACATTCACTAGTAGCAGTGAGAAAAACATCACGGGGTGGTGCATTGTATGGGTGTGTGTTACATTACATTCACTAGCAGCAGTGAGAAAAACATCACGGGGTGGTGCGCATTGTATGGGTGTGTGTTACATTACATTCACTAGTAGCAGTGAGAAAAACATCACGGGGTGGTGCGCATTGTATGGGTGTGTGTTACATTAGATTCACTAGTAGCAGTGAGAAAAACATCACGGGGTGGTGCGCATTGTATGGGTGTGTGTTACATTAGATTCACTAGTAGCAGTGAGAAAAACATCACGGGGTGGTGCGCATTGTATGGGTGTGTGTCACATTAGATTCACTAGTAGCAGTGAGAAAAACATCACGGGGTGGTGCGCATTGTATGGGTGTGTGTCACATTACATTCACTAGTAGGAGTGAGAAAAACATCACGGGGTGGTGCGCATTGTATGGGTGTGTGTCACATTACATTCACTAGTAGGAGTGAGAAAAACATCACGGGGTGGTGCGCATTGTATGGGTGTGTGTCACATTACATTCACTAGTAGGTGTGAGAAAAACATCACGGGGTGGAGGGCATTGTATGGGTGTGTGTCACATTACATTCACTAGTAGGAGTGAGAAAAACATCACGGGGTGGTGCGCATTGTATGGGTGTGTGTTACATTAGATTCACTAGTTGCAGTGAGAAAAACATCCCGGGGTGGTGCGCATTGTATGGGTGTGTGTTACATTAGATTCACTAGTAGGAGTGAGAAAAACATCACGGGGTGGTGCGCATTGTATGGGTGTGTGTTACATTACATTCACTAGTAGGAGTGAGAAAAACATCACGGGGTGGTGCGCATTGTATGGGTGTGTGTTACATTACATTCACTAGTAGCAGTGAGAAAAACATCACGGGGTGGTGCGCATTGTATGGGTGTGTGTTACATTACATTCACTAGTAGCAGTGAGAAAAACATCACGGGGTGGTGCGCATTGTATGGGTGTGTGTTACATTAGATTCACTAGTAGCAGTGACAAAAACATCACGGGGTGGTGCGCATTGTATGGGTGTGTGTTACATTAGATTCACTAGTAGCAGTGAGAAAAACATCACGGGGTGGTGCGCATTGTATGGGTGTGTGTTACATTAGATTCACTAGCAGCAGTGAGAAAAACATCACGGGGTGGTGCGCATTGTATGGGTGTGTGTTACATTAGATTCACTAGTAGCAGTGAGAAAAACATCACGGGGTGGTGTGCATTGTATGGGTGTGTGTTACATTAGATTCACTAGTAGCAGTGAGAAAAACATCACGGGGTGGTGCGCATTGTATGGGTGTGTGTTACATTAGATTCACTAGTAGCAGTGAGAAAAACATCACGGGGTGGTGCGCATTGTATGGGTGTGTGTTACATTAGATTCACTAGTAGCAGTGAGAAAAACATCACGGGGTGGTGCGCATTGTATGGGTGTGTGTTACATTAGATTCACTAGTAGCAGTGAGAAAAACATCACGGGGTGGTGCGCCTTGTATGGGTGTGTGTCACATTAGATTCACTAGTAGGAGTGAGAAAAACATCACGGGGTGGTGCGCATTGTATGGGTGTGTGTCACATTACATTCACTAGTAGGAGTGAGAAAAACATCACGGGGTGGTGCGCCTTGTATGGGTGTGTGTCACATTACATTCACTAGTAGGAGTGAGAAAAACATCATGGGGTGGTGCGCATTGTATGGGTGTGTGTCACATTACATTCACTAGCAGGAGTGAGAAAAACATCACGGGGTGGTGCGCCTTGTATGGGTGTGTGTCACATTAGATTCACTAGCAGGAGTGAGAAAAACATCACGGGGTGGTGCGCATTGTATGGGTGTGTGTCACATTAGATTCACTAGCAGGAGTGAGAAAAACATCACGGGGTGGTGCGCATTGTATGGGTGTGTGTCACATTAGATTCACTAGCAGGAGTGAGAAAAACATCACGGGGTGGTGCGCATTGTATGGGTGTGTGTCACATTAGATTCACTAGCAGGAGTGAGAAAAACATCACGGGGTGGTGGGCATTGTATGGGTGTGTGTCACATTAGATACACTAGCAGGAGTGAGAAAAACATCACGGGGTGGTGGGCATTGTATGGGTGTGTGTCACATTAGATTCACTAGCAGGAGTGAGAAAAACATCACGGGGTGGTGCGCATTGTATGGGTGTGTGTCACATTAGATTCACTAGTAGGAGTGAGAAAAACATCACGGGGTGGTGCGCATTGTATGGGTGTGTGTCACATTAGATTCACTAGCAGGAGTGAGAAAAACATCACGGGGTGGTGCGCATTGTATGGGTGTGTGTCACATTAGATTCACTAGCAGGAGTGAGAAAAACATCACGGGGTGGTGCGCATTGTATGGGTGTGTGTCACATTAGATTCACTAGCAGGAGTGAGAAAAACATCACGGGGTGGTGGGCATTGTATGGGTGTGTGTCACATTAGATACACTAGCAGGAGTGAGAAAAACATCACGGGGTGGTGGGCATTGTATGGGTGTGTGTCACATTAGATTCACTAGCAGGAGTGAGAAAAACATCACGGGGTGGTGCGCATTGTATGGGTGTGTGTCACATTAGATTCACTAGCAGGAGTGAGAAAAACATCACGGGGTGGTGCGCATTGTATGGGTGTGTGTCACATTAGATTCACTAGTAGGAGTGAGAAAAACATCACGGGGTGGTGCGCATTGTATGGGTGTGTGTCACATTAGATTCACTAGTAGGAGTGAGAAAAACATCACGGGGTGGTGCGCATTGTATGGGTGTGTGTTACATTACATTCACTAGTAGGAGTGAGAAAAACATCACGGGGTGGTGCGCATTGTATGGGTGTGTGTTACATTACATTCACTAGTAGGAGTGAGAAAAACATCACGGGGTCGTGCGCATTGTATGGGTGTGTGTTATATTACATACACTCGTAGGAGTGAGAAAAACATCATGGGGTGGTGCGCATTGTATGGGTGTGTGTCACATTACATTCACTAGTAGGAGTGAGAAAAACATCACGGGGTGGTGCGCATTGTATGCGTGTGTGTCACATTACATTCACTACTAGGAGTGAGAAAAACATCACGGGGTGGTGCGCATTGTATGGGTGTGTGTCACATTATATTCACTAGTAGGAGTGAGAAAATCATCACGGGGTGGTGCACATTGTATGGGTGTGTGTCACATTAGATTCACTAGTAGGTGTGAGAAAAACATCACGGGGTGGAGGGCATTGTATGGGTGTGTGTTACATTACATTCACTAGTAGGAGTGAGAAAAACATCACGGGGTGGTGCGCATTGTATGGGTGTGTGTTATATTAGATTCACTAGTAGGAGTGAGAAAAACATCACGGGGTGGTGCGCATTGTATGGGTGTCTGTTACATTAGATTCACTAGTAGGAGTGAGAAAATCATCACGGGGTGGTGCGCATTGTATGGGTGTGTGTTACATTAGAGTCACTAGTAGCAGTGAAAAAAACATCACGGGGTGGTGCGCATTGTATGGGTGTGTGTTACATTAGATTCACTAGTAGCAGTGAGAAAAACATCACGGGGTGGTGCGCATTGTATGGGTGTGTGTTACATTAGATTCACTAGTAGCAGTGAGAAAAACATCCCGGGGTGGTGCGCATTGTATGGGTGTGTGTTACATTAGATTCACTAGTAGGAGTGAGAAAAACATCACGGGGTGGTGCGCATTGTATGGGTGTGTGTTACATTACATTCACTAGTAGCAGTGAGAAAAACATCACGGGGTGGTGCGCATTGCATGGGTGTGTGTTACATTACTTTCACTAGTAGGAGTGAGAAAAACATCACGGGGTGGTGCGCATTGTATGGGTGTGTGTTACATTACATTCACTAGTAGCAGTGAGAAAAACATCACGGGGTGGTGCGCATTGTATGGGTGTGTGTTACATTATATTCACTAGTAGCAGTGAGAAAAACATCACGGGGTGGTGCGCATTGTATGGGTGTGTGTTACATTAGATTCACTAGTAGCAGTGAGAAAAACACGGGGTGGTGCGCATTGTATGGGTGTGTGTTACATTAGATTCACTAGTAGCAGTGAGAAAAACATCACGGGCTGGTGCGCATTGTATGGGTGTGTGTTACATTACATTCACTAGTAGGAGTGAGAAAAACATCACGGGGTGGTGCGCATTGTATGGGTGTGTGTTACATTACATTCACTAGTAGGAGTGAGAAAAACATCACGGGGTGGTGCGCATTGTATGGGTGTGTGTTACATTACATTCACTACTAGGAGTAAGACAAACATCACGGGGTGGTGCGCATTGTATGGGTGTGTGTTACATTAGATTCACTAGTAGGAGTGAGAAAAACATCACGGGGTGGTGCGCATTGTATGGGTGTGTGTTACATTAGATTCACTAGTAGGAGTGAGAAAATCATCACGGGGTGGTGCGCATTGTATGGGTGAGTGTTACATTAGATTCACTAGTAGCAGTGAGAAAAACATCACGGGGTGGTGCGCATTGTATGGGTGTGTGTTACATTAGATTCACTAGTAGGATTGAGAAATACATCACGGGGTGGTGCGCATTGTATGGGTGTGTGTTACATTACATTCTCTAGTAGGAGTGAGAAAAACATCACGGGGTGGTGCGCATTTTATGGGTGTGTGTTACATTAGATTCACTAGTAGGAGTGAGAAAAACATCACGGGGTGGTGCGCATTGTATGGGTGTGTGTTACATTAGATTCACTAGTAGCAGTGAGAAAAACATCACGGGGTGGTGGGCGTTGTATGGGTGTGTGTTAAATTAGATTCACTAGCAGCAGTGAGAAAAACATCACGGGGTGGTGCGCCTTGTATGGGTGTTTGTCACGTTAGATTCACTAGTAGGAGTGAGAAAAACATCACGGGGTGGTGCGCATTCTATGGGTGTGTGTCACGTTAGATTCACTAGTAGGAGTGAGAAAAACATCACGGGGTGGTGCGCATTCTATGGGTGTGTGTCACATTAGATTCACTAGTAGCAGTGAGAAAAACATCACGGGGTGGTGCGCATTGTTTGGGTGTGTGTTACATTAGATTCACTAGTAGCAGTGAGAAAAACATCACGGGGTGGTGCGCATTGTATGGGTGTGTGTTACATTAGATTCACTAGTAGCAGTGAGAAAAACATCACGGGGTGGTGCGCATTGTATGGGTGTGTGTTACATTAGATTCACTAGTAGCAGTGAGAAAAACATCACGGGGTGGTGCGCATTGTATGGGTGTGTGTTACATTAGATTCACTAGTAGCAGTGAGAAAAACATCACGGGGTGGTGCGCATTGTATGGGTGTGTGTTACATTGCATTCACTAGTAGGAATGAGAAAAACATCACGGGGTGGTGCGCATTGTATGGGTGTGTGTTACATTAGATTCACTAGTAGCAGTGAGAAAAACATCACGGGGTGGTGCGCATTGTATGGGTGTGTGTTACATTAGATTCACTAGTAGCAGTGAGAAAAACATCACGGGGTGGTGCGCATTGTATGGGTGTGTGTTACATTAGATTCACTAGTAGCAGTGAGAAAAACATCACGGGGTGGTGCGCATTGTATGGGTGTGTGTTACATTAGATTCACTAGTAGCAGTGAGAAAAACATCACGGGGTGGTGCGCCTTGTATGGGTGTGTGTCACATTAGATTCACTAGTAGGAGTGAGAAAAACATCACGGGGTGGTGCGCATTGTATGGGTGTGTGTCACATTACATTCACTAGTAGGAGTGAGAAAAACATCACGGGGTGGTGCGCATTGTATGGGTGTGTGTCACATTACATTCACTAGCAGGAGTGAGAAAAACATCACGGGGTGGTGCGCCTTGTATGGGTGTGTGTCACATTAGATTCACTAGCAGGAGTGAGAAAAACATCACGGGGTGGTGCGCATTGTATGGGTGTGTGTCACATTAGATTCACTAGCAGGAGTGAGAAAAACATCACGGGGTGGTGCGCATTGTATGGGTGTGTGTCACATTAGATTCACTAGCAGGAGTGAGAAAAACATCACGGGGTGGTGGGCATTGTATGGGTGTGTCACATTAGATTCACTAGCAGGAGTGAGAAAAACATCACGGGGTGGTGGGCATTGTATGGGTGTCACATTAGATTCACTAGCAGGAGTGAGAAAAACAACACGGGGTGGTGCGCATTGTATGGGTGTGTGTCACATTAGATTCACTAGTAGGAGTGAGAAAAACATCACGGGGTGGTGCGCATTGTATGGGTTTGTGTCACATTAGATTCACTAGTAGGAGTGAGAAAAACATCACGGGGTGGTGCGCATTGTATGGGTGTGTGTTACATTAGATTCACTAGTAGGAGTGAGAAAAACATCACGGGGTGGTGCGCATTGTATGGGTGTGTGTTACATTACAGTCACTAGTAGGAGTGAGAAAAACATCACGGGGTGGTGCGCATTGTATGGGTGTGTGTTATATTACACACACTAGTAGGAGTGAGAAAAACATCACGGGGTGGTGCGCATTGTATGGGTGTGTGTCACATTACATTCACTAGTAGGAGTGAGAAAAACATCACGGGGTGGTGCGCATTGTATGGGTGTGTGTCACATTACATTTACTAGTAGGAGTGAGAAAAACATCACGGGGTGGTGCGCATTGTATGGGTGTGTGTCACATTACATTCACTAATAGGTGTGAGAAAAACATCACGGGGTGGAGGGCATTGTATGGGTGTGTGTTACATTACATTCACTAGTAGGAGTGAGAAAAACATCACGGGGTGGTGCGCATCGTATGGGTGTGTGTTACATTAGATTCACTAGTAGCAGTGAGAAAAACATCCCGGGGTGGTGCGCATTGTATGGGTGTGTGTTACATTAGATTCACTAGTAGGAGTGAGAAAAACATCACGGGGTGGTGCGCATTGTATGGGTGTGTGTTACATTACATTCACTAGTAGCAGTGAGAAAAACATCACGGGGTGGTGCGCATTGTATGGGTGTGTGTCACATTACATTCACTAGTAGCAGTGAGAAAAACATCACGGGGTGGTGCGCATTGTATGGGTGTGTGTCACATTACATTCCCTAGTAGGAGTTAGAAAATCATCACGGGGTTGTGCGCATTGTATGGGTGTGTGTCACATTAGATTCACTAGTAGCAGTGAGAAAAACATCACGGGGTGGTGCCCATTGTATGGGTGTGTGTCACATTAGATTCACTAGTAGCAGTGAGAAAAACATCACGGGGTGGTGCGCATTGTATGGGTGTGTGTCACGTTAGATTCACTAGTAGGAGTGAGAAAAACATCACGGGATGGTGCGCATTGTATGGGTGTGTGTCACGTTAGATTCACTAGTAGGAGTGAGAAAAACATCACGGGGTGGTGCGCATTCTATGGGTGTGTGTCACGTTAGATTCACTAGTAGGAGTGAGAAAAACATCACGGGGTGGTGCGCATTCTATGGGTGTGTGTCACATTACATTCACTAGTAGGAGTTAGAAAATCATCACGGGGTGGTGCGCATTGTATGGGTGTGTGTCACATTAGATTCACTAGTAGCAGTGAGAAAAACATCACGGGGTGGTGCCCATTGTATGGGTGTGTGTCACATTAGATTCACTAGTAGCAGTGAGAAAAACATCACGGGGTGGTGCGCATTGTATGGGTGTGTGTTACATTAGATTCACTAGTAGCAGTGAGAAAAACATCACGGCGTGGTGCGCATTGTATGGGTGTGTGTTACATTACAGTCACTAGTAGGAGTGAGAAAAACATCACGGGGTGGTGCGCATTGTATGGGTGTGTGTTATATTACACACACTAGTAGGAGTGAGAAAAACATCACGGGGTGGTGCGCATTGTATGGGTGTGTGTCACATTACATTCACTAGTAGGAGTGAGAAAAACATCACGGGGTGGTGCGCATTGTATGGGTGTGTGTCACATTACATTTACTAGTAGGAGTGAGAAAAACATCACGGGGTGGTGCGCATTGTATGGGTGTGTGTCACATTACATTCACTAATAGGTGTGAGAAAAACATCACGGGGTGGAGGGCATTGTATGGGTGTGTGTTACATTACATTCACTAGTAGGAGTGAGAAAAACATCACGGGGTGGTGCGCATCGTATGGGTGTGTGTTACATTAGATTCACTAGTAGCAGTGAGAAAAACATCCCGGGGTGGTGCGCATTGTATGGGTGTGTGTTACATTAGATTCACTAGTAGGAGTGAGAAAAACATCACGGGGTGGTGCGCATTGTATGGGTGTGTGTTACATTACATTCACTAGTAGCAGTGAGAAAAACATCACGGGGTGGTGCGCATTGTATGGGTGTGTGTCACATTACATTCACTAGTAGCAGTGAGAAAAACATCACGGGGTGGTGCGCATTGTATGGGTGTGTGTCACATTACATTCCCTAGTAGGAGTTAGAAAATCATCACGGGGTGGTGCGCATTGTATGGGTGTGTGTCACATTAGATTCACTAGTAGCAGTGAGAAAAACATCACGGGGTGGTGCCCATTGTATGGGTGTGTGTCACATTAGATTCACTAGTAGCAGTGAGAAAAACATCACGGGGTGGTGCGCATTGTATGGGTGTGTGTCACGTTAGATTCACTAGTAGGAGTGAGAAAAACATCACGGGATGGTGCGCATTGTATGGGTGTGTGTCACGTTAGATTCACTAGTAGGAGTGAGAAAAACATCACGGGGTGGTGCGCATTCTATGGGTGTGTGTCACGTTAGATTCACTAGTAGGAGTGAGAAAAACATCACGGGGTGGTGCGCATTCTATGGGTGTGTGTCACATTACATTCACTAGTAGGAGTTAGAAAATCATCACGGGGTGGTGCGCATTGTATGGGTGTGTGTCACATTAGATTCACTAGTAGCAGTGAGAAAAACATCACGGGGTGGTGCCCATTGTATGGGTGTGTGTCACATTAGATTCACTAGTAGCAGTGAGAAAAACATCACGGGGTGGTGCGCATTGTATGGGTGTGTGTTACATTAGATTCACTAGTAGCAGTGAGAAAAACATCACGGGGTGGTACGCATTGTATGAGTGTGTGTTACATTAGATTCACTAGTAGCAGTGAGAAAAACATCACGGGGTGGTGCGCATTGTATGGGTGTGTGTTACATTAGATTCACTAGTAGCAGTGAGAAAAACATCACGGGGTGGTGCGCATTGTATGGGTGTGTGTTACATTAGATTCACTAGTAGCAGTGAGAAAAACATCACGGGGTGGTGCGCATTGTATGGGTGTGTGTTACATTAGATTCACTAGTAGCAGTGAGAAAAACATCACGTGGTGGTGCGCATTGTATGGGTGTGTGTTACATTAGATTCACTAGTAGCAGTGAGAAAAACATCACGGGGTGGTGCGCCTTGTATGGGTGTGTGTCACATTAGATTCACTAGTAGGAGTGAGAAAAACATCACGGGGTGGTGCGCATTGTATGGGTGTGTGTCACATTACATTCACTAGTAGGAGTGAGAAAAACATCACGGGGTGGTGCGCCTTGTATGGGTGTGTGTCACATTACATTCACTAGTAGGAGTGAGAAAAACATCACGGGGTGGTGCGCATTGTATGGGTGTGTGTCACATTACATTCACTAGCAGGAGTGAGAAAAACATCACGGGGTGGTGCGCCTTGTATGGGTGTGTGTCACATTAGATTCACTAGCAGGAGTGAGAAAAACATCACGGGGTGGTGCGCATTGTATGGGTGTGTGTCACATTAGATTCACTAGCAGGAGTGAGAAAAACATCACGGGGTGGTGCGCATTGTATGGGTGTGTGTCACATTAGATTCACTAGCAGGAGTGAGAAAAACATCACGGGGTGGTGGCCATTGTATGGGTGTGTGTCACATTAGATTCACTAGCAGGAGTGAGAAAAACATCACGGGGTGGTGGGCATTGTATGGGTGTGTGTCACATAAGATTCACTAGCAGGAGTGAGAAAAACATCACGGGGTGGTGCGCATTGTATGGGTGTGTGTCACACTAGATTCACTAGTAGCAGTGAGAAAAACATCACGGGGTGGTGCGCATTGTATGGGTGTGTGTCACATTAGATTCACTAGTAGGAGTGAGAAAAACATCACGGGGTGGTGGGCATTGTATGGGTGTGTGTCACATTAGATTCACTAGCAGGAGTGAGAAAAACATCACGGGGTGGTGCGCATTGTATGGGTGTGTGTCACATTAGATTCACTAGTAGGAGTGAGAAAAACATCACGGGGTGGTGCGCATTGTATGGGTGTGTGTCACATTAGATTCACTAGTAGGAGTGAGAAAAACATCACGGGGTGGTGCGCATTTTATGGGTGTGTGTTACATTAGATTCACTAGTAGGAGTGAGAAAAACATCACGGGGTGGTGCGCATTGTATGGGTGTGTGTTACATTACATTCACTAGTAGGAGTGAGAAAAACATCACTGGGTGGTGCGCATTGTATGGGTGTGTGTCATATTACATACACTAGTAGGAGTGAGAAAAACATCACGGGGTGGTGCGCATTGTATGGGTGTGTGTCACATTACATTCACTAGTAGGAGTGAGAAAAACATCACGGGGTGGTGCGCATTGTATGGGTGTGTGTCACATTACATTCACTAGTAGGAGTGAGAAAAACATCACGGGGTGGTGCGCATTGTATGGGTGTGTGTCACATTACATTCACTAGTAGGTGTGAGAAAAACATCACGGGGTGGAGGGCATTGTATGGGTGTGTGTTACATTACATTCACTAGTAGGAGTGAGAAAAACATCACGGGGTGGTGCGCATTGTATGGGTGTGTGTTACATTAGATTCACTAGTAGCAGTGAGAAAAACATCCCGGGGTGGTGCGCATTGTATGGGTGTGTGTTACATTAGATTCACTAGTAGGAGTGAGAAAAACATCACGGGGTGGTGCGCATTGTATGGGTGTGTGTTACATTACATTCACTAGTAGCAGTGAGAAAAACATCACGGGGTGGTGCGCATTGTATGGGTGTGTGTTACATTACATTCACTAGTAGCAGTGAGAAAAACATCACGGGGTGGTGCGCATTGTATGGGTGTGTGTTACATTAGATTCACTAGTAGCAGTGAGAAAAACATCACGGGGTGGTGCGCATTGTATGGGTGTGTGTCACATTAGATTCACTAGTAGCAGTGAGAAAAACATCACGGGGTGGTGCGCATTGTATGGGTGTGTGTCACATTACATTCACTAGTAGGAGTGAGAAAAACATCACGGGGTGGTGCGCATTGTATGGGTGTGTGTCACATTACATTCACTAGTAGGAGTGAGAAAAACATCACGGGGTGGTGCGCATTGTATGGGTGTGTGTCACATTACATTCACTAGTAAGTGTGAGAAAAACATCACGGGGTGGAGGGCATTGTATGGGTGTGTGTCACATTACATTCACTAGTAGGAGTGAGAAAAACATCACGGGGTGGTGCGCATTGTATGGGTGTGTGTTACATTAGATTCACTAGTTGCAGTGAGAAAAACATCCCGGGGTGGTGCGCATTGTATGGGTGTGTGTTACATTAGATTCACTAGTAGGAGTGAGAAAAACATCACGGGGTGGTGCGCATTGTATGGGTGTGTGTTACATTACATTCACTAGTAGGAGTGAGAAAAACATCACGGGGTGGTGCGCATTGTATGGGTGTGTGTTACATTACATTCACTAGTAGCAGTGAGAAAAACATCACGGGGTGGTGCGCATTGTATGGGTGTGTGTTACATTACATTCACTAGTAGCAGTGAGAAAAACATCACGGGGTGGTGCGCATTGTATGGGTGTGTGTTACATTAGATTCACTAGTAGCAGTGAGAAAAACATCACGGGGTGGTGCGCATTGTATGGGTGTGTGTTACATTAGATTCACTAGTAGCAGTGAGAAAAACATCACGGGGTGGTGCGCATTGTATGGGTGTGTGTTACATTAGATTCACTAGCAGCAGTGAGAAAAACATCACGGGGTGGTGCGCATTGTATGGGTGTGTGTTACATTAGATTCACTAGTAGCAGTGAGAAAAACATCACGGGGTGGTGTGCATTGTATGGGTGTGTGTTACATTAGATTCACTAGTAGCAGTGAGAAAAACATCACGGGGTGGTGCGCATTGTATGGGTGTGTGTTACATTAGATTCACTAGTAGCAGTGAGAAAAACATCACGGGGTGGTTCGCATTGTATGGGTGTGTGTTACATTAGATTCACTAGTAGCAGTGAGAAAAACATCACGGGGTGGTACGCATTGTATGGGTGTGTGTTACATTAGATTCACTAGTAGCAGTGAGAAAAACATCACGGGGTGGTGCGCCTTGTATGGGTGTGTGTCACATTAGATTCACTAGTAGGAGTGAGAAAAACATCACGGGGTGGTGCGCATTGTATGGGTGTGTGTCACATTACATTCACTAGTAGGAGTGAGAAAAACATCACGGGGTGGTGCGCCTTGTATGGGTGTGTGTCACATTACATTCACTAGTAGGAGTGAGAAAAACATCACGGGGTGGTGCGCATTGTATGGGTGTGTGTCACATTACATTCACTAGCAGGAGTGAGAAAAACATCACGGGGTGGTGCGCCTTGTATGGGTGTGTGTCACATTAGATTCACTAGCAGGAGTGAGAAAAACATCACGGGGTGGTGCGCATTGTATGGGTGTGTGTCACATTAGATTCACTAGCAGGAGTGAGAAAAACATCACGGGGTGGTGCGCATTGTATGGGTGTGTGTCACATTAGATTCACTAGCAGGAGTGAGAAAAACATCACGGGGTGGTGGGCATTGTATGGGTGTGTGTCACATTAGATACGCTAGCAGGAGTGAGAAAAACATCACGGGGTGGTGGGCATTGTATGGGTGTGTGTCACATTAGATTCACTAGCAGGAGTGAGAAAAACATCACGGGGTGGTGCGCATTGTATGGGTGTGTGTCACATTAGATTCACTAGTAGGAGTGAGAAAAACATCACGGGGTGGTGCGCATTGTATGGGTGTGTGTCACATTAGATTCACTAGTAGGAGTGAGAAAAACATCACGGGGTGGTGCGCATTGTATGGGTGTGTGTTACATTACATTCACTAGTAGGAGTGAGAAAAACATCACGGGGTGGTGCGCATTGTATGGGTGTGTGTTACATTACATTCACTAGTAGGAGTGAGAAAAACATCACGGGGTCGTGCGCATTGTATGGGTGTGTGTTATATTACATACACTAGTAGGAGTGAGAAAAACATCACGGGGTGGTGCGCATTGTATGGGTGTGTGTCACATTACATTCACTAGTAGGAGTGAGAAAAACATCACGGGGTGGTGCGCATTGTATGCGTGTGTGTCACATTACATTCACTAGTAGGAGTGAGAAAAACATCACGGGGTGGTGCGCATTGTATGGGTGTGTGTCACATTATATTCACTAGTAGGAGTGAGAAAATCATCACGGGGTGGTGCACATTGTATGGGTGTGTGTCACATTAGATTCACCAGTAGGTGTGAGAAAAACATCACGGGGTGGAGGGCATTGTATGGGTGTGTGTTACATTACATTCACTAGTAGGAGTGAGAAAAACATCACGGGGTGGTGCGCATTGTATGGGTGTGTGTTACATTACATTCACTAGTAGCAGTGAGAAAAACATCACGGGGTGGTGCGCATTGTATGGGTGTGTGTTACATTACATTCACTAGTAGCAGTGAGAAAAACATCACGGGGTGGTGCGCATTGTATGGGTGTGTGTTACATTAGATTCACTAGTAGCAGTGAGAAAAACATCACGGGGTGGTGCGCATTGTATGGGTGTGTGTTACATTAGATTCACTAGTAGCAGTGAGAAAAACATCACGGGGTGGTGCGCATTGTATGGGTGTGTGTTACATTAGATTCACTAGCAGCAGTGAGAAAAACATCACGGGGTGGTGCGCATTGTATGGGTGTGTGTTACATTAGATTCACTAGTAGCAGTGAGAAAAACATCACGGGGTGGTGTGCATTGTATGGGTGTGTGTTACATTAGATTCACTAGTAGCAGTGAGAAAAACATCACGGGGTGGTGCGCATTGTATGGGTGTGTGTTACATTAGATTCACTAGTAGCAGTGAGAAAAACATCACGGGGTGGTGCGCATTGTATGGGTGTGTGTTACATTAGATTCACTAGTAGCAGTGAGAAAAACATCACGGGGTGGTGCGCATTGTATGGGTGTGTGTTACATTAGATTCACTAGTAGCAGTGAGAAAAACATCACGGGGTGGTGCGCCTTGTATGGGTGTGTGTCACATTAGATTCACTAGTAGGAGTGAGAAAAACATCACGGGGTGGTGCGCATTGTATGGGTGTGTGTCACATTACATTCACTAGTAGGAGTGAGAAAAACATCACGGGGTGGTGCGCCTTGTATGGGTGTGTGTCACATTACATTCACTAGTAGGAGTGAGAAAAACATCATGGGGTGGTGCGCATTGTATGGGTGTGTGTCACATTACATTCACTAGCAGGAGTGAGAAAAACATCACGGGGTGGTGCGCCTTGTATGGGTGTGTGTCACATTAGATTCACTAGCAGGAGTGAGAAAAACATCACGGGGTGGTGCGCATTGTATGGGTGTGTGTCACATTAGATTCACTAGCAGGAGTGAGAAAAACATCACGGGGTGGTGCGCATTGTATGGGTGTGTGTCACATTAGATTCACTAGCAGGAGTGAGAAAAACATCACGGGGTGGTGCGCATTGTATGGGTGTGTGTCACATTAGATTCACTAGCAGGAGTGAGAAAAACATCACGGGGTGGTGGGCATTGTATGGGTGTGTGTCACATTAGATACACTAGCAGGAGTGAGAAAAACATCACGGGGTGGTGGGCATTGTATGGGTGTGTGTCACATTAGATTCACTAGCAGGAGTGAGAAAAACATCACGGGGTGGTGCGCCTTGTATGGGTGTGTGTCACATTAGATTCACTAGCAGGAGTGAGAAAAACATCACGGGGTGGTGCGCATTGTATGGGTGTGTGTCACATTAGATTCACTAGCAGGAGTGAGAAAAACATCACGGGGTGGTGCGCATTGTATGGGTGTGTGTTACATTAGATTCACTAGTAGCAGTGAGAAAAACATCACGTGGTGGTGCGCATTGTATGGGTGTGTGTTACATTAGATTCACTAGTAGCAGTGAGAAAAACATCACGGGGTGGTGCGCCTTGTATGGGTGTGTGTCACATTAGATTCACTAGTAGGAGTGAGAAAAACATCACGGGGTGGTGCGCATTGTATGGGTGTGTGTCACATTACATTCACTAGTAGGAGTGAGAAAAACATCACGGGGTGGTGCGCCTTGTATGGGTGTGTGTCACATTACATTCACTAGTAGGAGTGAGAAAAACATCACGGGGTGGTGCGCATTGTATGGGTGTGTGTCACATTACATTCACTAGCAGGAGTGAGAAAAACATCACGGGGTGGTGCGCCTTGTATGGGTGTGTGTCACATTAGATTCACTAGCAGGAGTGAGAAAAACATCACGGGGTGGTGTGCATTGTATGGGTGTGTGTCACATTAGATTCACTAGCAGGAGTGAGAAAAACATCACGGGGTGGTGCGCATTGTATGGGTGTGTGTCACATTAGATTCACTAGCAGGAGTGAGAAAAACATCACGGGGTGGTGGCCATTGTATGGGTGTGTGTCACATTAGATTCACTAGCAGGAGTGAGAAAAACATCACGGGGTGGTGGGCATTGTATGGGTGTGTGTCACATAAGATTCACTAGCAGGAGTGAGAAAAACATCACGGGGTGGTGCGCATTGTATGGGTGTGTGTCACACTAGATTCACTAGTAGCAGTGAGAAAAACATCACGGGGTGGTGCGCATTGTATTGGTGTGTGTCACATTAGATTCACTAGCAGGAGTGAGAAAAACATCACGGGGTGGTGGGCAATGTATGGGTGTGTGTCACATTAGATTCACTAGCAGGAGTGAGAAAAACATCACGGGGTGGTGCGCATTGTATGGGTGTGTGTCACATTAGATTCACTAGTAGGTGTGAGAAAAACATCACGGGGTGGAGGGCATTGTATGGGTGTGTGTTACATTACATTCACTAGTAGGAGTGAGAAAAACATCACGGGGTGGTGCGCATTGTATGGGTGTGTGTTACATTAGATTCACTAGTAGCAGTGAGAAAAACATCCCGGGGTGGTGCGCATTGTATGGGTGTGTGTTACATTAGATTCACTAGTAGGAGTGAGAAAAACATCACGGGGTGGTGCGCGTTGTATGGGTGTGTGTTACATTACATTCACTAGTAGCAGTGAGAAAAACATCACGGGGTGGTGCGCATTGTATGGGTGTGTGTTACATTACATTCACTAGCAGCAGTGAGAAAAACATCACGGGGTGGTGCGCATTGTATGGGTGTGTGTTACATTACATTCACTAGTAGCAGTGAGAAAAACATCACGGGGTGGTGCGCATTGTATGGGTGTGTGTTACATTAGATTCACTAGTAGCAGTGAGAAAAACATCACGGGGTGGTGCGCATTGTATGGGTGTGTGTTACATTACATTCACTAGTAGCAGTGAGAAAAACATCACGGGGTGGTGCGCATTGTATGGGTGTGTGTTACATTACATTCACTAGTAGCAGTGAGAAAAACATCACGGGGTGGTGCGCATTGTATGGGTGTGTGTTACATTAGATTCACTAGTAGCAGTGAGAAAAACATCACGGGGTGGTGCGCATTGTATGGGTGTGTGTCACATTAGATTCACTAGTAGCAGTGAGAAAAACATCACGGGGTGGTGCGCATTGTATGGGTGTGTGTCACATTACATTCACTAGTAGGAGTGAGAAAAACATCACGGGGTGGTGCGCATTGTATGGGTGTGTGTCACATTACATTCACTAGTAGGAGTGAGAAAAACATCACGGGGTGGTGCGCATTGTATGGGTGTGTGTCACATTACATTCACTAGTAAGTGTGAGAAAAACATCACGGGGTGGAGGGCATTGTATGGGTGTGTGTCACATTACATTCACTAGTAGGAGTGAGAAAAACATCACGGGGTGGTGCGCATTGTATGGGTGTGTGTTACATTAGATTCACTAGTTGCAGTGAGAAAAACATCCCGGGGTGGTGCGCATTGTATGGGTGTGTGTTACATTAGATTCACTAGTAGGAGTGAGAAAAACATCACGGGGTGGTGCGCATTGTATGGGTGTGTGTTACATTACATTCACTAGTAGGAGTGAGAAAAACATCACGGGGTGGTGCGCATTGTATGGGTGTGTGTTACATTACATTCACTAGTAGCAGTGAGAAAAACATCACGGGGTGGTGCGCATTGTATGGGTGTGTGTTACATTACATTCACTAGTAGCAGTGAGAAAAACATCACGGGGTGGTGCGCATTGTATGGGTGTGTGTTACATTAGATTCACTAGTAGCAGTGAGAAAAACATCACGGGGTGGTGCGCATTGTATGGGTGTGTGTTACATTAGATTCACTAGTAGCAGTGAGAAAAACATCACGGGGTGGTGCGCATTGTATGGGTGTGTGTTACATTAGATTCACTAGCAGCAGTGAGAAAAACATCACGGGGTGGTGCGCATTGTATGGGTGTGTGTTACATTAGATTCACTAGTAGCAGTGAGAAAAACATCACGGGGTGGTGTGCATTGTATGGGTGTGTGTTACATTAGATTCACTAGTAGCAGTGAGAAAAACATCACGGGGTGGTGCGCATTGTATGGGTGTGTGTTACATTAGATTCACTAGTAGCAGTGAGAAAAACATCACGGGGTGGTTCGCATTGTATGGGTGTGTGTTACATTAGATTCACTAGTAGCAGTGAGAAAAACATCACGGGGTGGTACGCATTGTATGGGTGTGTGTTACATTAGATTCACTAGTAGCAGTGAGAAAAACATCACGGGGTGGTGCGCCTTGTATGGGTGTGTGTCACATTAGATTCACTAGTAGGAGTGAGAAAAACATCACGGGGTGGTGCGCATTGTATGGGTGTGTGTCACATTACATTCACTAGTAGGAGTGAGAAAAACATCACGGGGTGGTGCGCCTTGTATGGGTGTGTGTCACATTACATTCACTAGTAGGAGTGAGAAAAACATCACGGGGTGGTGCGCATTGTATGGGTGTGTGTCACATTACATTCACTAGCAGGAGTGAGAAAAACATCACGGGGTGGTGCGCCTTGTATGGGTGTGTGTCACATTAGATTCACTAGCAGGAGTGAGAAAAACATCACGGGGTGGTGCGCATTGTATGGGTGTGTGTCACATTAGATTCACTAGCAGGAGTGAGAAAAACATCACGGGGTGGTGCGCATTGTATGGGTGTGTGTCACATTAGATTCACTAGCAGGAGTGAGAAAAACATCACGGGGTGGTGGGCATTGTATGGGTGTGTGTCACATTAGATACGCTAGCAGGAGTGAGAAAAACATCACGGGGTGGTGGGCATTGTATGGGTGTGTGTCACATTAGATTCACTAGCAGGAGTGAGAAAAACATCACGGGGTGGTGCGCATTGTATGGGTGTGTGTCACATTAGATTCACTAGTAGGAGTGAGAAAAACATCACGGGGTGGTGCGCATTGTATGGGTGTGTGTCACATTAGATTCACTAGTAGGAGTGAGAAAAACATCACGGGGTGGTGCGCATTGTATGGGTGTGTGTTACATTACATTCACTAGTAGGAGTGAGAAAAACATCACGGGGTGGTGCGCATTGTATGGGTGTGTGTTACATTACATTCACTAGTAGGAGTGAGAAAAACATCACGGGGTCGTGCGCATTGTATGGGTGTGTGTTATATTACATACACTAGTAGGAGTGAGAAAAACATCACGGGGTGGTGCGCATTGTATGGGTGTGTGTCACATTACATTCACTAGTAGGAGTGAGAAAAACATCACGGGGTGGTGCGCATTGTATGCGTGTGTGTCACATTACATTCACTAGTAGGAGTGAGAAAAACATCACGGGGTGGTGCGCATTGTATGGGTGTGTGTCACATTATATTCACTAGTAGGAGTGAGAAAATCATCACGGGGTGGTGCACATTGTATGGGTGTGTGTCACATTAGATTCACCAGTAGGTGTGAGAAAAACATCACGGGGTGGAGGGCATTGTATGGGTGTGTGTTACATTACATTCACTAGTAGGAGTGAGAAAAACATCACGGGGTGGTGCGCATTGTATGGGTGTGTGTTACATTACATTCACTAGTAGCAGTGAGAAAAACATCACGGGGTGGTGCGCATTGTATGGGTGTGTGTTACATTACATTCACTAGTAGCAGTGAGAAAAACATCACGGGGTGGTGCGCATTGTATGGGTGTGTGTTACATTAGATTCACTAGTAGCAGTGAGAAAAACATCACGGGGTGGTGCGCATTGTATGGGTGTGTGTTACATTAGATTCACTAGTAGCAGTGAGAAAAACATCACGGGGTGGTGCGCATTGTATGGGTGTGTGTTACATTAGATTCACTAGCAGCAGTGAGAAAAACATCACGGGGTGGTGCGCATTGTATGGGTGTGTGTTACATTAGATTCACTAGTAGCAGTGAGAAAAACATCACGGGGTGGTGTGCATTGTATGGGTGTGTGTTACATTAGATTCACTAGTAGCAGTGAGAAAAACATCACGGGGTGGTGCGCATTGTATGGGTGTGTGTTACATTAGATTCACTAGTAGCAGTGAGAAAAACATCACGGGGTGGTGCGCATTGTATGGGTGTGTGTTACATTAGATTCACTAGTAGCAGTGAGAAAAACATCACGGGGTGGTGCGCATTGTATGGGTGTGTGTTACATTAGATTCACTAGTAGCAGTGAGAAAAACATCACGGGGTGGTGCGCCTTGTATGGGTGTGTGTCACATTAGATTCACTAGTAGGAGTGAGAAAAACATCACGGGGTGGTGCGCATTGTATGGGTGTGTGTCACATTACATTCACTAGTAGGAGTGAGAAAAACATCACGGGGTGGTGCGCCTTGTATGGGTGTGTGTCACATTACATTCACTAGTAGGAGTGAGAAAAACATCATGGGGTGGTGCGCATTGTATGGGTGTGTGTCACATTACATTCACTAGCAGGAGTGAGAAAAACATCACGGGGTGGTGCGCCTTGTATGGGTGTGTGTCACATTAGATTCACTAGCAGGAGTGAGAAAAACATCACGGGGTGGTGCGCATTGTATGGGTGTGTGTCACATTAGATTCACTAGCAGGAGTGAGAAAAACATCACGGGGTGGTGCGCATTGTATGGGTGTGTGTCACATTAGATTCACTAGCAGGAGTGAGAAAAACATCACGGGGTGGTGCGCATTGTATGGGTGTGTGTCACATTAGATTCACTAGCAGGAGTGAGAAAAACATCACGGGGTGGTGGGCATTGTATGGGTGTGTGTCACATTAGATACACTAGCAGGAGTGAGAAAAACATCACGGGGTGGTGGGCATTGTATGGGTGTGTGTCACATTAGATTCACTAGCAGGAGTGAGAAAAACATCACGGGGTGGTGCGCCTTGTATGGGTGTGTGTCACATTAGATTCACTAGCAGGAGTGAGAAAAACATCACGGGGTGGTGCGCATTGTATGGGTGTGTGTCACATTAGATTCACTAGCAGGAGTGAGAAAAACATCACGGGGTGGTGCGCATTGTATGGGTGTGTGTTACATTAGATTCACTAGTAGCAGTGAGAAAAACATCACGTGGTGGTGCGCATTGTATGGGTGTGTGTTACATTAGATTCACTAGTAGCAGTGAGAAAAACATCACGGGGTGGTGCGCCTTGTATGGGTGTGTGTCACATTAGATTCACTAGTAGGAGTGAGAAAAACATCACGGGGTGGTGCGCATTGTATGGGTGTGTGTCACATTACATTCACTAGTAGGAGTGAGAAAAACATCACGGGGTGGTGCGCCTTGTATGGGTGTGTGTCACATTACATTCACTAGTAGGAGTGAGAAAAACATCACGGGGTGGTGCGCATTGTATGGGTGTGTGTCACATTACATTCACTAGCAGGAGTGAGAAAAACATCACGGGGTGGTGCGCCTTGTATGGGTGTGTGTCACATTAGATTCACTAGCAGGAGTGAGAAAAACATCACGGGGTGGTGTGCATTGTATGGGTGTGTGTCACATTAGATTCACTAGCAGGAGTGAGAAAAACATCACGGGGTGGTGCGCATTGTATGGGTGTGTGTCACATTAGATTCACTAGCAGGAGTGAGAAAAATATCACGGGGTGGTGGCCATTGTATGGGTGTGTGTCACATTAGATTCACTAGCAGGAGTGAGAAAAACATCACGGGGTGGTGGGCATTGTATGGGTGTGTGTCACATAAGATTCACTAGCAGGAGTGAGAAAAACATCACGGGGTGGTGCGCATTGTATGGGTGTGTGTCACACTAGATTCACTAGTAGCAGTGAGAAAAACATCACGGGGTGGTGCGCATTGTATTGGTGTGTGTCACATTAGATTCACTAGCAGGAGTGAGAAAAACATCACGGGGTGGTGGGCAATGTATGGGTGTGTGTCACATTAGATTCACTAGCAGGAGTGAGAAAAACATCACGGGGTGGTGCGCATTGTATGGGTGTGTGTCACATTAGATTCACTAGTAGGTGTGAGAAAAACATCACGGGGTGGAGGGCATTGTATGGGTGTGTGTTACATTACATTCACTAGTAGGAGTGAGAAAAACATCACGGGGTGGTGCGCATTGTATGGGTGTGTGTTACATTAGATTCACTAGTAGCAGTGAGAAAAACATCCCGGGGTGGTGCGCATTGTATGGGTGTGTGTTACATTAGATTCACTAGTAGGAGTGAGAAAAACATCACGGGGTGGTGCGCGTTGTATGGGTGTGTGTTACATTACATTCACTAGTAGCAGTGAGAAAAACATCACGGGGTGGTGCGCATTGTATGGGTGTGTGTTACATTACATTCACTAGCAGCAGTGAGAAAAACATCACGGGGTGGTGCGCATTGTATGGGTGTGTGTTACATTACATTCACTAGTAGCAGTGAGAAAAACATCACGGGGTGGTGCGCATTGTATGGGTGTGTGTTACATTAGATTCACTAGTAGCAGTGAGAAAAACATCACGGGGTGGTGCGCATTGTATGGGTGTGTGTTACATTAGATTCACTAGTAGCAGTGAGAAAAACATCACGGGGTGGTGCGCATTGTATGGGTGTGTGTCACATTAGATTCACTAGTAGCAGTGAGAAAAACATCACGGGGTGGTGCGCATTGTATGGGTGTGTGTCACATTACATTCACTAGTAGGAGTGAGAAAAACATCACGGGGTGGTGCGCATTGTATGGGTGTGTGTCACATTACATTCACTAGTAGGAGTGAGAAAAACATCACGGGGTGGTGCGCATTGTATGGGTGTGTGTCACATTACATTCACTAGTAGGTGTGAGAAAAACATCACGGGGTGGAGGGCATTGTATGGGTGTGTGTCACATTACATTCACTAGTAGGAGTGAGAAAAACATCACGGGGTGGTGCGCATTGTATGGGTGTGTGTTACATTAGATTCACTAGTTGCAGTGAGAAAAACATCCCGGGGTGGTGCGCATTGTATGGGTGTGTGTTACATTAGATTCACTAGTAGGAGTGAGAAAAACATCACGGGGTGGTGCGCATTGTATGGGTGTGTGTTACATTACATTCACTAGTAGGAGTGAGAAAAACATCACGGGGTGGTGCGCATTGTATGGGTGTGTGTTACATTACATTCACTAGTAGCAGTGAGAAAAACATCACGGGGTGGTGCGCATTGTATGGGTGTGTGTTACATTACATTCACTAGTAGCAGTGAGAAAAACATCACGGGGTGGTGCGCATTGTATGGGTGTGTGTTACATTAGATTCACTAGTAGCAGTGACAAAAACATCACGGGGTGGTGCGCATTGTATGGGTGTGTGTTACATTAGATTCACTAGTAGCAGTGAGAAAAACATCACGGGGTGGTGCGCATTGTATGGGTGTGTGTTACATTAGATTCACTAGCAGCAGTGAGAAAAACATCACGGGGTGGTGCGCATTGTATGGGTGTGTGTTACATTAGATTCACTAGTAGCAGTGAGAAAAACATCACGGGGTGGTGCGCATTGTATGGGTGTGTGTTACATTAGATTCACTAGTAGCAGTGAGAAAAACATCACGGGGTGGTGCGCATTGTATGGGTGTGTGTTACATTAGATTCACTAGTAGCAGTGAGAAAAACATCACGGGGTGGTGCGCATTGTATGGGTGTGTGTTACATTAGATTCACTAGTAGCAGTGAGAAAAACATCACGGGGTGGTGCGCATTGTATGGGTGTGTGTTACATTAGATTCACTAGTAGCAGTGAGAAAAACATCACGGGGTGGTGCGCCTTGTATGGGTGTGTGTCACATTAGATTCACTAGTAGGAGTGAGAAAAACATCACGGGGTGGTGCGCATTGTATGGGTGTGTGTCACATTACATTCACTAGTAGGAGTGAGAAAAACATCACGGGGTGGTGCGCCTTGTATGGGTGTGTGTCACATTACATTCACTAGTAGGAGTGAGAAAAACATCATGGGGTGGTGCGCATTGTATGGGTGTGTGTCACATTACATTCACTAGCAGGAGTGAGAAAAACATCACGGGGTGGTGCGCCTTGTATGGGTGTGTGTCACATTAGATTCACTAGCAGGAGTGAGAAAAACATCACGGGGTGGTGCGCATTGTATGGGTGTGTGTCACATTAGATTCACTAGCAGGAGTGAGAAAAACATCACGGGGTGGTGCGCATTGTATGGGTGTGTGTCACATTAGATTCACTAGCAGGAGTGAGAAAAACATCACGGGGTGGTGCGCATTGTATGGGTGTGTGTCACATTAGATTCACTAGCAGGAGTGAGAAAAACATCACGGGGTGGTGGGCATTGTATGGGTGTGTGTCACATTAGATACACTAGCAGGAGTGAGAAAAACATCACGGGGTGGTGGGCATTGTATGGGTGTGTGTCACATTAGATTCACTAGCAGGAGTGAGAAAAACATCACGGGGTGGTGCGCATTGTATGGGTGTGTGTCACATTAGATTCACTAGTAGGAGTGAGAAAAACATCACGGGGTGGTGCGCATTGTATGGGTGTGTGTCACATTAGATTCACTAGTAGGAGTGAGAAAAACATCACGGGGTGGTGCGCATTGTATGGGTGTGTGTTACATTACATTCACTAGTAGGAGTGAGAAAAACATCACGGGGTGGTGCGCATTGTATGGGTGTGTGTTACATTACATTCACTAGTAGGAGTGAGAAAAACATCACGGGGTCGTGCGCATTGTATGGGTGTGTGTTATATTACATACACTAGTAGGAGTGAGAAAAACATCACGGGGTGGTGCGCATTGTATGGGTGTGTGTCACATTACATTCACTAGTAGGAGTGAGAAAAACATCACGGGGTGGTGCGCATTGTATGCGTGTGTGTCACATTACATTCACTACTAGGAGTGAGAAAAACATCACGGGGTGGTGCGCATTGTATGCGTGTGTGTCACATTATATTCACTAGTAGGAGTGAGAAAATCATCACGGGGTGGTGCACATTGTATGGGTGTGTGTCACATTAGATTCACTAGTAGGTGTGAGAAAAACATCACGGGGTGGAGGGCATTGTATGGGTGTGTGTTACATTACATTCACTAGTAGGAGTGAGAAAAACATCACGGGGTGGTGCGCATTGTATGGGTGTGTGTTATATTAGATTCACTAGTAGGAGTGAGAAAAACATCACGGGGTGGTGCGCATTGTATGGGTGTGTGTTACATTAGATTCACTAGTAGGAGTGAGAAAATCATCACGGGGTGGTGCGCATTGTATGGGTGTGTGTTACATTAGAGTCACTAGTAGCAGTAAGAAAAACATCACGGGGTGGTGCGCATTGTATGGGTGTGTGTTACATTAGATTCACTAGTAGCAGTGAGAAAAACATCACGGGGTGGTGCGCATTGTATGGGTGTGTGTTACATTAGATTCACTAGTAGCAGTGAGAAAAACATCCCGGGGTGGTGCGCATTGTATGGGTGTGTGTTACATTAGATTCACTAGTAGGAGTGAGAAAAACATCACGGGGTGGTGCGCATTGTATGGGTGTGTGTTACATTACATTCACTAGTAGCAGTGAGAAAAACATCACGGGGTGGTGCGCATTGCATGGGTGTGTGTTACATTACTTTCACTAGTAGGAGTGAGAAAAACATCACGGGGTGGTGCGCATTGTATGGGTGTGTGTTACATTACATTCACTAGTAGCAGTGAGAAAAACATCACGGGGTGGTGCGCATTGTATGGGTGTGTGTTACATTATATTCACTAGTAGCAGTGAGAAAAACATCACGGGGTGGTGCGCATTGTATGGGTGTGTGTTACATTAGATTCACTAGTAGCAGTGAGAAAAACACGGGGTGGTGCGCATTGTATGGGTGTGTGTTACATTAGATTCACTAGTAGCAGTGAGAAAAACATCACGGGCTGGTGCGCATTGTATGGGTGTGTGTTACATTACATTCACTAGTAGGAGTGAGAAAAACATCACGGGGTGGTGCGCATTGTATGGGTGTGTGTTACATTACTTTCACTAGTAGGAGTGAGAAAAACATCACGGGGTGGTGCGCATTGTATGGGTGTGTGTTACATTACATTCACTACTAGGAGTAAGACAAACATCACGGGGTGGTGCGCATTGTATGGGTGTGTGTTACATTAGATTCACTAGTAGGAGTGAGAAAAACATCACGGGGTGGTGCGCATTGTATGGGTATGTGTTACATTAGATTCACTAGTAGGAGTGAGAAAATCATCACGGGGTGGTGCGCATTGTATGGGTGAGTGTTACATTAGATTCACTAGTAGCAGTGAGAAAAACATCACGGGGTGGTGCGCATTGTATGGGTGTGTGTTACATTAGATTCACTAGTAGGATTGAGAAAAACATCACGGGGTGGTGCGCATTGTATGGGTGTGTGTTACATTACATTCTCTAGTAGGAGTGAGAAAAACATCACGGGGTGGTGCGCATTTTATGGGTGTGTGTTACATTAGATTCACTAGTAGGAGTGAGAAAAACATCACGGGGTGGTGCGCATTGTATGGGTGTGTGTTACATTAGATTCACTAGTAGCAGTGAGAAAAACATCACGGGGTGGTGGGCGTTGTATGGGTGTGTGTTAAATTAGATTCACTAGCAGCAGTGAGAAAAACATCACGGGGTGGTGCGCCTTGTATGGGTGTTTGTCACGTTAGATTCACTAGTAGGAGTGAGAAAAACATCACGGGGTGGTGCGCATTCTATGGGTGTGTGTCACGTTAGATTCACTAGTAGGAGTGAGAAAAACATCACGGGGTGGTGCGCATTCTATGGGTGTGTGTCACATTAGATTCACTAGTAGCAGTGAGAAAAACATCACGGGGTGGTGCGCATTGTTTGGGTGTGTGTTACATTAGATTCACTAGTAGCAGTGAGAAAAACATCACGGGGTGGTGCGCATTGTATGGGTGTGTGTTACATTAGATTCACTAGTAGCAGTGAGAAAAACATCACGGGGTGGTGCGCATTGTATGGGTGTGTGTTACATTAGATTCACTAGTAGCAGTGAGAAAAACATCACGGGGTGGTGCGCATTGTATGGGTGTGTGTTACATTAGATTCACTAGTAGCAGTGAGAAAAACATCACGGGGTGGTGCGCATTGTATGGGTGTGTGTTACATTGCATTCACTAGTAGGAATGAGAAAAACATCACGGGGTGGTGCGCATTGTATGGGTGTGTGTTACATTAGATTCACTAGTAGCAGTGAGAAAAACATCACGGGGTGGTGCGCATTGTATGGGTGTGTGTTACATTAGATTCACTAGTAGCAGTGAGAAAAACATCACGGGGTGGTGCGCATTGTATGGGTGTGTGTTACATTAGATTCACTAGTAGCAGTGAGAAAAACATCACGGGGTGGTGCGCATTGTATGGGTGTGTGTTACATTAGATTCACTAGTAGCAGTGAGAAAAACATCACGGGGTGGTGCGCATTGTATGGGTGTGTGTTACATTAGATTCACTAGTAGCAGTGAGAAAAACATCACGGGGTGGTGCGCCTTGTATGGGTGTGTGTCACATTAGATTCACTAGTAGGAGTGAGAAAAACATCACGGGGTGGTGCGCATTGTATGGGTGTGTGTCACATTACATTCACTAGTAGGAGTGAGAAAAACATCACGGGGTGGTGCGCATTGTATGGGTGTGTGTCACATTACATTCACTAGCAGGAGTGAGAAAAACATCACGGGGTGGTGCGCCTTGTATGGGTGTGTGTCACATTAGATTCACTAGCAGGAGTGAGAAAAACATCACGGGGTGGTGCGCATTGTATGGGTGTGTGTCACATTAGATTCACTAGCAGGAGTGAGAAAAACATCACGGGGTGGTGCGCATTGTATGGGTGTGTGTCACATTAGATTCACTAGCAGGAGTGAGAAAAACATCACGGGGTGGTGGGCATTGTATGGGTGTGTCACATTAGATTCACTAGCAGGAGTGAGAAAAACATCACGGGGTGGTGGGCATTGTATGGGTGAGTGTCACATTAGATTCACTAGCAGGAGTGAGAAAAACAACACGGGGTGGTGCGCATTGTATGGGTGTGTGTCACATTAGATTCACTAGTAGGAGTGAGAAAAACATCACGGGGTGGTGCGCATTGTATGGGTTTGTGTCACATTAGATTCACTAGTAGGAGTGAGAAAAACATCACGGGGTGGTGCGCATTGTATGGGTGTGTGTTACATTAGATTCACTAGTAGGAGTGAGAAAAACATCACGGGGTGGTGCGCATTGTATGGGTGTGTGTTACATTACAGTCACTAGTAGGAGTGAGAAAAACATCACGGGGTGGTGCGCATTGTATGGGTGTGTGTTATATTACACACACTAGTAGGAGTGAGAAAAACATCACGGGGTGGTGCGCATTGTATGGGTGTGTGTCACATTACATTCACTAGTAGGAGTGAGAAAAACATCACGGGGTGGTGCGCATTGTATGGGTGTGTGTCACATTACATTTACTAGTAGGAGTGAGAAAAACATCACGGGGTGGTGCGCATTGTATGGGTGTGTGTCACATTACATTCACTAATAGGTGTGAGAAAAACATCACGGGGTGGAGGGCATTGTATGGGTGTGTGTTACATTACATTCACTAGTAGGAGTGAGAAAAACATCACGGGGTGGTGCGCATCGTATGGGTGTGTGTTACATTAGATTCACTAGTAGCAGTGAGAAAAACATCCCGGGGTGGTGCGCATTGTATGGGTGTGTGTTACATTAGATTCACTAGTAGGAGTGAGAAAAACATCACGGGGTGGTGCGCATTGTATGGGTGTGTGTTACATTACATTCACTAGTAGCAGTGAGAAAAACATCACGGGGTGGTGCGCATTGTATGGGTGTGTGTCACATTACATTCACTAGTAGCAGTGAGAAAAACATCACGGGGTGGTGCGCATTGTATGGGTGTGTGTCACATTACATTCCCTAGTAGGAGTTAGAAAATCATCACGGGGTGGTGCGCATTGTATGGGTGTGTGTCACATTAGATTCACTAGTAGCAGTGAGAAAAACATCACGGGGTGGTGCCCATTGTATGGGTGTGTGTCACATTAGATTCACTAGTAGCAGTGAGAAAAACATCACGGGGTGGTGCGCATTGTATGGGTGTGTGTCACGTTAGATTCACTAGTAGGAGTGAGAAAAACATCACGGGATGGTGCGCATTGTATGGGTGTGTGTCACGTTAGATTCACTAGTAGGAGTGAGAAAAACATCACGGGGTGGTGCGCATTCTATGGGTGTGTGTCACGTTAGATTCACTAGTAGGAGTGAGAAAAACATCACGGGGTGGTGCGCATTCTATGGGTGTGTGTCACATTACATTCACTAGTAGGAGTTAGAAAATCATCACGGGGTGGTGCGCATTGTATGGGTGTGTGTCACATTAGATTCACTAGTAGCAGTGAGAAAAACATCACGGGGTGGTGCCCATTGTATGGGTGTGTGTCACATTAGATTCACTAGTAGCAGTGAGAAAAACATCACGGGGTGGTGCGCATTGTATGGGTGTGTGTTACATTAGATTCACTAGTAGCAGTGAGAAAAACATCACGGGGTGGTACGCATTGTATGAGTGTGTGTTACATTAGATTCACTAGTAGCAGTGAGAAAAACATCACGGGGTGGTGCGCATTGTATGGGTGTGTGTTACATTAGATTCACTAGTAGCAGTGAGAAAAACATCACGGGGTGGTGCGCATTGTATGGGTGTGTGTTACATTAGATTCACTAGTAGCAGTGAGAAAAACATCACGGGGTGGTGCGCATTGTATGGGTGTGTGTTACATTAGATTCACTAGTAGCAGTGAGAAAAACATCACGGGGTGGTGCGCATTGTATGGGTGTGTGTTACATTAGATTCACTAGTAGCAGTGAGAAAAACATCACGTGGTGGTGCGCATTGTATGGGTGTGTGTTACATTAGATTCACTAGTAGCAGTGAGAAAAACATCACGGGGTGGTGCGCCTTGTATGGGTGTGTGTCACATTAGATTCACTAGTAGGAGTGAGAAAAACATCACGGGGTGGTGCGCATTGTATGGGTGTGTGTCACATTACATTCACTAGTAGGAGTGAGAAAAACATCACGGGGTGGTGCGCCTTGTATGGGTGTGTGTCACATTACATTCACTAGTAGGAGTGAGAAAAACATCACGGGGTGGTGCGCATTGTATGGGTGTGTGTCACATTACATTCACTAGCAGGAGTGAGAAAAACATCACGGGGTGGTGCGCCTTGTATGGGTGTGTGTCACATTAGATTCACTAGCAGGAGTGAGAAAAACATCACGGGGTGGTGCGCATTGTATGGGTGTGTGTCACATTAGATTCACTAGCAGGAGTGAGAAAAACATCACGGGGTGGTGCGCATTGTATGGGTGTGTGTCACATTAGATTCACTAGCAGGAGTGAGAAAAACATCACGGGGTGGTGGCCATTGTATGGGTGTGTGTCACATTAGATTCACTAGCAGGAGTGAGAAAAACATCACGGGGTGGTGGGCATTGTATGGGTGTGTGTCACATAAGATTCACTAGCAGGAGTGAGAAAAACATCACGGGGTGGTGCGCATTGTATGGGTGTGTGTCACACTAGATTCACTAGTAGCAGTGAGAAAAACATCACGGGGTGGTGCGCATTGTATGGGTGTGTGTCACATTAGATTCACTAGTAGGAGTGAGAAAAACATCACGGGGTGGTGGGCATTGTATGGGTGTGTGTCACATTAGATTCACTAGCAGGAGTGAGAAAAACATCACGGGGTGGTGCGCATTGTATGGGTGTGTGTCACATTAGATTCACTAGTAGGAGTGAGAAAAACATCACGGGGTGGTGCGCATTGTATGGGTGTGTGTCACATTAGATTCACTAGTAGGAGTGAGAAAAACATCACGGGGTGGTGCGCATTGTATGGGTGTGTGTTACATTAGATTCACTAGTAGGAGTGAGAAAAACATCACGGGGTGGTGCGCATTGTATGGGTGTGTGTTACATTACATTCACTAGTAGGAGTGAGAAAAACATCACTGGGTGGTGCGCATTGTATGGGTGTGTGTCATATTACATACACTAGTAGGAGTGAGAAAAACATCACGGGGTGGTGCGCATTGTATGGGTGTGTGTCACATTACATTCACTAGTAGGAGTGAGAAAAACATCACGGGGTGGTGCGCATTGTATGGGTGTGTGTCACATTACATTCACTAGTAGGAGTGAGAAAAACATCACGGGGTGGTGCGCATTGTATGGGTGTGTGTCACATTACATTCACTAGTAGGTGTGAGAAAAACATCACGGGGTGGAGGGCATTGTATGGGTGTGTGTTACATTACATTCACTAGTAGGAGTGAGAAAAACATCACGGGGTGGTGCGCATTGTATGGGTGTGTGTTACATTAGATTCACTAGTAGCAGTGAGAAAAACATCCCGGGGTGGTGCGCATTGTATGGGTGTGTGTTACATTAGATTCACTAGTAGGAGTGAGAAAAACATCACGGGGTGGTGCGCATTGTATGGGTGTGTGTTACATTACATTCACTAGTAGCAGTGAGAAAAACATCACGGGGTGGTGCGCATTGTATGGGTGTGTGTTACATTACATTCACTAGTAGCAGTGAGAAAAACATCACGGGGTGGTGCGCATTGTATGGGTGTGTGTTACATTAGATTCACTAGTAGCAGTGAGAAAAACATCACGGGGTGGTGCGCATTGTATGGGTGTGTGTTACATTAGATTCACTAGTAGGAGTGAGAAAAACATCACGGGGTGGTGCGCATTGTATGGGTGTGTGTTACATTAGATTCACTAGTTGCAGTGAGAAAAACATCCCGGGGTGGTGCGCATTGTATGGGTGTGTGTTACATTAGATTCACTAGTAGGAGTGAGAAAAACATCACGGGGTGGTGCGCATTGTATGGGTGTGTGTTACATTACATTCACTAGTAGCAGTGAGAAAAACATCACGGGGTGGTGCGCATTGTATGGGTGTGTGTTACATTACATTCACTAGTAGCAGTGAGAAAAACATCACGGGGTGGTGCGCATTGTATGGGTGTGTGTTACATTACATTCACTAGTAGGAGTGAGAAAAACATCACGGGGTGGTGCGCATTGTATGGGTGTGTGTTACATTAGATTCACTAGTAGCAGTGAGAAAAACATCACGGGGTGGTGCGCATTGTATGGGTGTGTGTTACATTAGATTCACTAGCAGCAGTGAGAAAAACATCACGGGGTGGTGCGCATTGTATGGGTGTGTGTTACATTAGATTCACTAGCAGCAGTGAGAAAAACATCACGGGGTGGTGCGCATTGTATGGGTGTGTGTTACATTAGATTCACTAGTAGCAGTGAGAAAAACATCACGGGGTGGTGTGCATTGTATGGGTGTGTGTTACATTAGATTCACTAGTAGCAGTGAGAAAAACATCACGGGGTGGTGCGCATTGTATGGGTGTGTGTTACATTAGATTCACTAGTAGCAGTGAGAAAAACATCACGGGGTGGTGCGCATTGTATGGGTGTGTGTTACATTAGATTCACTAGTAGCAGTGAGAAAAACATCACGGGGTGGTGCGCATTGTATGGGTGTGTGTTACATTAGATTCACTAGTAGCAGTGAGAAAAACATCACGGGGTGGTGCGCCTTGTATGGGTGTGTGTCACATTAGATTCACTAGTAGGAGTGAGAAAAACATCACGGGGTGGTGCGCATTGTATGGGTGTGTGTCACATTACATTCACTAGTAGGAGTGAGAAAAACATCACGGGGTGGTGCGCCTTGTATGGGTGTGTGTCACATTACATTCACTAGTAGGAGTGAGAAAAACATCATGGGGTGGTGCGCATTGTATGGGTGTGTGTCACATTACATTCACTAGCAGGAGTGAGAAAAACATCACGGGGTGGTGCGCCTTGTATGGGTGTGTGTCACATTAGATTCACTAGCAGGAGTGAGAAAAACATCACGGGGTGGTGCGCATTGTATGGGTGTGTGTCACATTAGATTCACTAGCAGGAGTGAGAAAAACATCACGGGGTGGTGCGCATTGTATGGGTGTGTGTCACATTAGATTCACTAGCAGGAGTGAGAAAAACATCACGGGGTGGTGCGCATTGTATGGGTGTGTGTCACATTAGATTCACTAGCAGGAGTGAGAAAAACATCACGGGGTGGTGGGCATTGTATGGGTGTGTGTCACATTAGATACGCTAGCAGGAGTGAGAAAAACATCACGGGGTGGTGGGCATTGTATGGGTGTGTGTCACATTAGATTCACTAGCAGGAGTGAGAAAAACATCACGGGGTGGTGCGCATTGTATGGGTGTGTGTCACATTAGATTCACTAGTAGGAGTGAGAAAAACATCACGGGGTGGTGCGCATTGTATGGGTGTGTGTCACATTAGATTCACTAGTAGGAGTGAGAAAAACATCACGGGGTGGTGCGCATTGTATGGGTGTGTGTTACATTACATTCACTAGTAGGAGTGAGAAAAACATCACGGGGTGGTGCGCATTGTATGGGTGTGTGTTACATTACATTCACTAGTAGGAGTGAGAAAAACATCACGGGGTCGTGCGCATTGTATGGGTGTGTGTTATATTACATACACTAGTAGGAGTGAGAAAAACATCATGGGGTGGTGCGCATTGTATGGGTGTGTGTCACATTACATTCACTAGTAGGAGTGAGAAAAACATCACGGGGTGGTGCGCATTGTATGCGTGTGTGTCACATTACATTCACTAGTAGGAGTGAGAAAAACATCACGGGGTGGTGCGCATTGTATGGGTGTGTGTCACATTATATTCACTAGTAGGAGTGAGAAAATCATCACGGGGTGGTGCACATTGTATGGGTGTGTGTCACATTAGATTCACCAGTAGGTGTGAGAAAAACATCACGGGGTGGAGGGCATTGTATGGGTGTGTGTTACATTACATTCACTAGTAGGAGTGAGAAAAACATCACGGGGTGGTGCGCATTGTATGGGTGTGTGTTACATTACATTCACTAGTAGCAGTGAGAAAAACATCACGGGGTGGTGCGCATTGTATGGGTGTGTGTTACATTACATTCACTAGTAGCAGTGAGAAAAACATCACGGGGTGGTGCGCATTGTATGGGTGTGTGTTACATTAGATTCACTAGTAGCAGTGAGAAAAACATCACGGGGTGGTGCGCATTGTATGGGTGTGTGTTACATTAGATTCACTAGTAGCAGTGAGAAAAACATCACGGGGTGGTGCGCATTGTATGGGTGTGTGTTACATTAGATTCACTAGCAGCAGTGAGAAAAACATCACGGGGTGGTGCGCATTGTATGGGTGTGTGTTACATTAGATTCACTAGTAGCAGTGAGAAAAACATCACGGGGTGGTGCGCATTGTATGGGTGTGTGTCACATTAGATTCACTAGTAGCAGTGAGAAAAACATCACGGGGTGGTGCGCATTGTATGGGTGTGTGTTACATTAGATTCACTAGTAGCAGTGAGAAAAACATCACGGGGTGGTGCGCCTTGTATGGGTGTGTGTCACATTAGATTCACTAGTAGGAGTGAGAAAAACATCACGGGGTGGTGCGCATTGTATGGGTGTGTGTCACATTACATTCACTAGTAGGAGTGAGAAAAACATCACAGGGTGGTGCGCCTTGTATGGGTGTGTGTCACATTACATTCACTAGTAGGAGTGAGAAAAACATCATGGGGTGGTGCGCATTGTATGGGTGTGTGTCACATTACATTCACTAGCAGGAGTGAGAAAAACATCACGGGGTGGTGCGCCTTGTATGGGTGTGTGTCACATTAGATTCACTAGCAGGAGTGAGAAAAACATCACGGGGTGGTGCGCATTGTATGGGTGTGTGTCACATTAGATTCACTAGCAGGAGTGAGAAAAACATCACGGGGTGGTGCGCATTGTATGGGTGTGTGTCACATTAGATTCACTAGCAGGAGTGAGAAAAACATCACGGGGTGGTGCGCATTGTATGGGTGTGTGTCACATTAGATTCACTAGCAGGAGTGAGAAAAACATCACGGGGTGGTGGGCATTGTATGGGTGTGTGTCACATTAGATACACTAGCAGGAGTGAGAAAAACATCACGGGGTGGTGGGCATTGTATGGGTGTGTGTCACATTAGATTCACTAGCAGGAGTGAGAAAAACATCACGGGGTGGTGCGCATTGTATGGGTGTGTGTCACATTAGATTCACTAGTAGGAGTGAGAAAAACATCACGGGGTGGTGCGCATTGTATGGGTGTGTGTCACATTAGATTCACTAGTAGGAGTGAGAAAAATATCACGGGGTGGTGGGCATTGTATGGGTGTGTGTTACATTACATTCACTAGTAGGAGTGAGAAAAACATCACGGGGTGGTGCGCATTGTATGGGTGTGTGTTACATTACATTCACTAGTAGGAGTGAGAAAAACATCACGGGGTCGTGCGCATTGTATGGGTGTGTGTTATATTACATACACTAGTAGGAGTGAGAAAAACATCACGGGGTGGTGCGCATTGTATGGGTGTGTGTCACATTACATTCACTAGTAGGAGTGAGAAAAACATCACGGGGTGGTGCGCATTGTATGCGTGTGTGTCACATTACATTCACTAGTAGGAGTGAGAAAAACATCACGGGGTGGTGCGCATTGTATGGGTGTGTGTCACATTATATTCACTAGTAGGAGTGAGAAAATCATCACAGGGTGGTGCACATTGTATGGGTGTGTGTCACATTAGATTCACTAGTAGGTGTGAGAAAAACATCACGGGGTGGAGGGCATTGTATGGGTGTGTGTTACATTACATTCACTAGTAGGAGTGAGAAAAACATCACGGGGTGGTGCGCATTGTATGGGTGTGTGTTATATTAGATTCACTAGTAGGAGTGAGAAAAACATCACGGGGTGGTGCGCATTGTATGGGTGTGTGTTACATTAGATTCACTAGTAGGAGTGAGAAAATCATCACGGGGTGGTGCGCATTGTATGGGTGTGTGTTACATTAGAGTCACTAGTAGCAGTGAGAAAAACATCACGGGGTGGTGCGCATTGTATGGGTGTGTGTTACATTAGATTCACTAGTAGCAGTGAGAAAAACATCACGGGGTGGTGCGCATTGTATGGGTGTGTGTTACATTAGATTCACTAGTAGCAGTGAGAAAAACATCCCGGGGTGGTGCGCATTGTATGGGTGTGTGTTACATTAGATTCACTAGTAGGAGTGAGAAAAACATCACGGGGTGGTGCGCATTGTATGGGTGTGTGTTACATTACATTCACTAGTAGCAGTGAGAAAAACATCACGGGGTGGTGCGCATTGCATGGGTGTGTGTTACATTACTTTCACTAGTAGGAGTGAGAAAAACATCACGGGGTGGTGCGCATTGTATGGGTGTGTGTTACATTACATTCACTAGTAGCAGTGAGAAAAACATCACGGGGTGGTGCGCATTGTATGGGTGTGTGTTACATTAGATTCACTAGTAGCAGTGAGAAAAACATCACGGGGTGGTGCGCATTGTATGGGTGTGTGTTACATTAGATTCACTAGTAGCAGTGAGAAAAACATCACGGGCTGGTGCGCATTGTATGGGTGTGTGTTACATTACATTCACTAGTAGGAGTGAGAAAAACATCACGGGGTGGTGCGCATTGTATGGGTGTGTGTTACATTACATTCACTAGTAGGAGTGAGAAAAACATCACGGGGTGGTGCGCATTGTATGGGTGTGTGTTACATTACATTCACTAGTAGGAGTAAGACAAACATCACGGGGTGGTGCGCATTGTATGGGTGTGTGTTACATTAGATTCACTAGTAGGAATGAGAAAAACATCACGGGGTGGTGCGCATTGTATGGGTGTGTGTTACATTACATTCACTAGTAGGAGTGAGAAAATCATCACGGGGTGGTGCGCATTGTATGGGTGTGTGTTACATTAGATTCACTAGTAGCAGTGAGAAAAACATCACGGGGTGGTGCGCATTGTATGGGTGTGTGTTACATTAGATTCACTAGTAGGATTGAGAAAAACATCACGGGGTGGTGCGCATTGTATGGGTGTGTGTTACATTACATTCTCTAGTAGGAGTGAGAAAAACATCACGGGGTGGTGCGCATTTTATGGGTGTGTGTTACATTAGATTCACTAGTAGGAGTGAGAAAAACATCACGGGGTGGTGCGCATTGTATGGGTGTGTGTTACATTACATTCACTAGTAGCAGTGAGAAAAACATCACGGGGTGGTGGGCGTTGTATGGGTGTGTGTTAAATTAGATTCACTAGCAGCAGTGAGAAAAACATCACGGGGTGGTGCGCCTTGTATGGGTGTGTGTTACATTAGATTCACTAGTAGGAGTGAGAAAAACATCACGGGGTGGTGCGCATTGTATGGGTGTGTGTTACATTACATTCACTAGTAAGAGTGAGAAAAACATCACGGGGTGGTGCGCATTGTATGGGTGTGTGTTACATTTCATTCACTAGTAGGAGTGAGAAAAACATCACGGGGTGGTGCGCATTGTATGGGTGTGTGTTACATTACATTCTCTAGTAGGAGTGAGAAAAACATCACGGTGTGGTGCGCATTGTATGGGTGTGTGTTACATTAGATTCACTAGTAGGAGTGAGAAAAACATCACGGGGTGGTGCGCATTGTATGGGTGTGTGTTACATTAGATTCACTAGTAGGAGTGAGAAAAACATCACGGGGTGGTGCGCATTGTATGGGTGTGTGTTACATTACATTCACTAGTAGGAGTGAGAAAATCATCACGGGGTGGTGCGCATTGTATGGGTGTGTGTTACATTACATTCACTAGTAGGAGTGAGAAAATCATCACGGGGTGGTGCGCATTGTATGGGTGTGTGTTACATTACATTCACTAGTAGGAGTGAGAAAAACATCACGGGGTGGTGCGCATTGTATGGGTGTGTGTTACATTACATTCACTAGTAGGAGTGAGAAAAACATCACGGGGTGGTGCGCATTGTATGGGTGTGTGTTACATTACATTCTCTAGTAGGAGTGAGAAAAACATCACGGGGTGGTGCGCATTGTATGGGTGTGTGTTACATTAGATTCACTAGTAGGATTGAGAAAAACATCACGGGGTGGTGCGCATTGTATGGGTGTGTGTTACATTAGTTTCACTAGTAGGAGTGAGAAAAACATCACGGGGTGGTGCGCATTGTATGGGTGTGTGTTACATTACATGCACTAGTAGCAGTGAGAAAAACATCACGGGGTGGTGCGCATTGTATGGGTGTGTGTTACATTAGATTCACTAGTAGCAGTGACAAAAACATCACGGGCTGGTGCGCATTGTATGGGTGTGTGTTACATTAGATTCACTAGTAGGAGTGAGAAAAACATCACGGGGTGGTGCGCATTGTATGGGTGTGTGTTACATTAGATGCACTAGTAGCAGTGAGAAAAACATCACGGGGTGGTGGGCATTGTATGGGTGTGTGTCACATTAGATACACTAGCAGGAGTGAGAAAAACATCACGGGGTGGTGGGCATTGTATGGGTGTGTGTCACATTAGATTCACTAGCAGGAGTGAGAAAAACATCACGGGGTGGTGCGCATTGTATGGGTGTGTGTCACATTAGATTCACTAGTAGGAGTGAGAAAAACATCACGGGGTGGTGCGCATTGTATGGGTGTGTGTCACATTAGATTCACTAGTAGGAGTGAGAAAAACATCACGGGGTGGTGCGCATTGTATGGGTGTGTGTTACATTACATTCACTAGTAGGAGTGAGAAAAACATCACGGGGTGGCGCGCATTGTATGGGTGTGTGTTACATTACATTCACTAGTAGGAGTGAGAAAAACATCACGGGGTCGTGCGCATTGTATGGGTGTGTGTTATATTACATACACTAGTAGGATTGAGAAAAACATCACGGGGTGGTGCGCATTGTATGGGTGTGTGTCACATTACATTCACTAGTAGGAGTGAGAAAAACATCACGGGGTGGTGCGCATTGTATGCGTGTGTGTCACATTACATTCACTAGTAGGAGTGAGAAAAACATCACGGGGTGGTGCGCATTGTATGGGTGTGTGTCACATTATATTCACTAGTAGGAGTGAGAAAATCATCACGGGGTGGTGCACATTGTATGGGTGTGTGTCACATTAGATTCACTAGTAGGTGTGAGAAAAACATCACGGGGTGGAGGGCATTGTATGGGTGTGTGTTACATTACATTCACTAGTAGGAGTGAGAAAAACATCACGGGGTGGTGCGCATTGTATGGGTGTGTGTTATATTAGATTCACTAGTAGGAGTGAGAAAAACATCACGGGGTGGTGCGCATTGTATGGGTGTGTGTTACATTAGATTCACTAGTAGGAGTGAGAAAATCATCACGGGGTGGTGCGCATTGTATGGGTGTGTGTTACATTAGAGTCACTAGTAGCAGTGAGAAAAACATCACGGGGTGGTGCGCATTGTATGGGTGTGTGTTACATTAGATTCACTAGTAGCAGTGAGAAAAACATCACGGGGTGGTGCGCATTGTATGGGTGTGTGTTACATTAGATTCACTAGTAGCAGTGAGAAAAACATCCCGGGGTGGTGCGCATTGTATGGGTGTGTGTTACATTAGATTCACTAGTAGGAGTGAGAAAAACATCACGGGGTGGTGCGCATTGTATGGGTGTGTGTTACATTACATTCACTAGTAGCAGTGAGAAAAACATCGCGGGGTGGTGCGCATTGCATGGGTGTGTGTTACATTACTTTCACTAGTAGGAGTGAGAAAAACATCACGGGGTGGTGCGCATTGTATGGGTGTGTGTTACATTACATTCACTAGTAGCAGTGAGAAAAACATCACGGGGTGGTGCGCATTGTATGGGTGTGTGTTACATTATATTCACTAGTAGCAGTGAGAAAAACATCACGGGGTGGTGCGCATTGTATGGGTGTGTGTTACATTAGATTCACTAGTAGCAGTGAGAAAAACATGGGGTGGTGCGCATTGTATGGGTGTGTGTTACATTAGATTCACTAGTAGCAGTGAGAAAAACATCACGGGCTGGTGCGCATTGTATGGGTGTGTGTTACATTACATTCACTAGTAGGAGTGAGAAAAACATCACGGGGTGGTGCGCATTGTATGGGTGTGTGTTACATTACATTCACTAGTAGGAGTGAGATAAACATCACGGGGTGGTGCGCATTGTATGGGTGTGTGTTACATTACATTCACTAGTAGGAGTAAGACAAACATCACGGGGTGGTGCGCATTGTATGGGTGTGTGTTACATTAGATTCACTAGTAGGAGTGAGAAAAACATCACGGGGTGGTGCGCATTGTATGGGTGTGTGTTACATTAGATTCACTAGTAGGAGTGAGAAAATCATCACGGGGTGGTGCGCATTGTATGGGTGTGTGTTACATTAGATTCACTAGTAGCAGTGAGAAAAACATCACGGGGTGGTGCGCATTGTATGGGTGTGTGTTACATTAGATTCACTAGTAGGATTGAGAAAAACATCACGGGGTGGTGCGCATTGTATGGGTGTGTGTTACATTACATTCTCTAGTAGGAGTGAGAAAAACATCACGGGGTGGTGCGCATTGTATGGGTGTGTGTTACATTAGATTCACTAGTAGGAGTGAGAAAAACATCACGGGGTGGTGCGCATTGTATGGGTGTGTGTTACATTAGATTCACTAGTAGCAGTGAGAAAAACATCACGGGGTGGTGGGCGTTGTATGGGTGTGTGTTAAATTAGATTCACTAGCAGCAGTGAGAAAAACATCACGGGGTGGTGCGCCTTGTATGGGTGTGTGTTACATTAGATTCACTAGCAGGAGTGAGAAAAACATCACGGGGTGGTGCGCATTGTATGGGTGTGTGTTACATTACATTCACTAGTAGGAGTGAGAAAAACATCACGGGGTGGTGCGCATTGTATGGGTGTGTGTTACATTTCATTCACTAGTAGGAGTGAGAAAAACATCACGGGGTGGTGCGCATTGTATGGGTGTGTGTTACATTACATTCTCTAGTAGGAGTGAGAAAAACATCACGGTGTGGTGCGCATTGTATGGGTGTGTGTTACATTAGATTCACTAGTAGGAGTGAGAAAAACATCACGGGGTGGTGCGCATTGTATGGGTGTGTGTTACATTAGATTCACTAGTAGGAGTGAGAAAAACATCACGGGGTGGTGCACATTGTATGGGTGTGTGTTACATTACATTCACTAGTAGGAGTGAGAAAATCATCACGGGGTGGTGCGCATTGTATGGGTGTGTGTTACATTACATTCACTAGTAGGAGTGAGAAAATCATCACGGGGTGGTGCGCATTGTATGGGTGTGTGTTACATTACATTCACTAGTAGGAGTGAGAAAAACATCACGGGGTGGTGCGCATTGTATGGGTGTGTGTTACATTACATTCACTAGTAGGAGTGAGAAAAACATCACGGGGTGGTGCGCATTGTATGGGTGTGTGTTACATTACATTCTCTAGTAGGAGTGAGAAAAACATCACGGGGTGGTGCGCATTGTATGGGTGTGTGTTACATTAGATTCACTAGTAGGATTGAGAAAAACATCACGGGGTGGTGCGCATTGTATGGGTGTGTGTTACATTAGTTTCACTAGTAGGAGTGAGAAAAACATCACGGGGTGGTGCGCATTGTATGGGTGTGTGTTACATTAGATGCACTAGTAGCAGTGAGAAAAACATCACGGGGTGGTGCGCATTGTATGGGTGTGTGTTACATTAGATGCACTAGTAGCAGTGAGAAAAACATCACGGGGTGGTGCGCATTGTATGGGTGTGTGTCACATTAGATTCACTAGCAGGAGTGAGAAAAACATCACGGGGTGGTGCGCATTGTATGGGTGTGTGTCACATTAGATTCACGAGCAGGAGTGAGAAAAACATCACGGGGTGGTGGGCATTGTATGGGTGTGTGTCACATTAGATACGCTAGCAGGAGTGAGAAAAACATCACGGGGTGGTGGGCATTGTATGGGTGTGTGTCACATTAGATTCACTAGCAGGAGTGAGAAAAACATCACGGGGTGGTGCGCATTGTATGGGTGTGTGTCACATTAGATTCACTAGTAGGAGTGAGAAAAACATCACGGGGTGGTGCGCATTGTATGGGTGTGTGTCACATTAGATTCACTAGTAGGAGTGAGAAAAACATCACGGGGTGGTGCGCATTGTATGGGTGTGTGTTACATTACATTCACTAGTAGGAGTGAGAAAAACATCACGGGGTGGTGCGCATTGTATGGGTGTGTGTTACATTACATTCACTAGTAGGAGTGAGAAAAACATCACGGGGTCGTGCGCATTGTATGGGTGTGTGTTATATTACATACACTAGTAGGAGTGAGAAAAACATCACGGGGTGGTGCGCATTGTATGGGTGTGTGTCACATTACATTCACTAGTAGGAGTGAGAAAAACATCACGGGGTGGTGCGCATTGTATGCGTGTGTGTCACATTACATTCACTAGTAGGAGTGAGAAAAACATCACGGGGTGGTGCGCATTGTATGGGTGTGTGTCACATTATATTCACTAGTAGGAGTGAGAAAATCATCACCGGGTGGTGCACATTGTATGGGTGTGTGTCACATTAGATTCACCAGTAGGTGTGAGAAAAACATCACGGGGTGGAGGGCATTGTATGGGTGTGTGTTACATTACATTCACTAGTAGGAGTGAGAAAAACATCACGGGGTGGTGCGCATTGTATGGGTGTGTGTTACATTACATTCACTAGTAGCAGTGAGAAAAACATCACGGGGTGGTGCGCATTGTATGGGTGTGTGTTACATTACATTCACTAGTAGCAGTGAGAAAAACATCACGGGGTGGTGCGCATTGTATGGGTGTGTGTTACATTAGATTCACTAGTAGCAGTGAGAAAAACATCACGGGGTGGTGCGCATTGTATGGGTGTGTGTTACATTAGATTCACTAGTAGCAGTGAGAAAAACATCACGGGGTGGTGCGCATTGTATGGGTGTGTGTTACATTAGATTCACTAGCAGCAGTGAGAAAAACATCACGGGGTGGTGCGCATTGTATGGGTGTGTGTTACATTAGATTCACTAGTAGCAGTGAGAAAAACATCACGGGGTGGTGCGCATTGTATGGGTGTGTGTTACATTAGATTCACTAGTAGCAGTGAGAAAAACATCACGGGGTGGTGCGCATTGTATGGGTGTGTGTTACATTAGATTCACTAGTAGCAGTGAGAAAAACATCACGGGGTGGTGCGCCTTGTATGGGTGTGTGTCACATTAGATTCACTAGTAGGAGTGAGAAAAACATCACGGGGTGGTGCGCATTGTATGGGTGTGTGTCACATTACATTCACTAGTAGGAGTGAGAAAAACATCACGGGGTGGTGCGCCTTGTATGGGTGTGTGTCACATTACATTCACTAGTAGGAGTGAGAAAAACATCATGGGGTGGTGCGCATTGTATGGGTGTGTGTCACATTACATTCACTAGCAGGAGTGAGAAAAACATCACGGGGTGGTGCGCCTTGTATGGGTGTGTGTCACATTAGATTCACTAGCAGGAGTGAGAAAAACATCACGGGGTGGTGCGCATTGTATGGGTGTGTGTCACATTAGATTCACTAGCAGGAGTGAGAAAAACATCACGGGGTGGTGCGCATTGTATGGGTGTGTGTCACATTAGATTCACTAGCAGGAGTGAGAAAAACATCACGGGGTGGTGCGCATTGTATGGGTGTGTGTCACATTAGATTCACTAGCAGGAGTGAGAAAAACATCACGGGGTGGTGGGCATTGTATGGGTGTGTGTCACATTAGATACACTAGCAGGAGTGAGAAAAACATCACGGGGTGGTGGGCATTGTATGGGTGTGTGTCACATTAGATTCACTAGCAGGAGTGAGAAAAACATCACGGGGTGGTGCGCATTGTATGGGTGTGTGTCACATTAGATTCACTAGTAGGAGTGAGAAAAACATCACGGGGTGGTGCGCATTGTATGGGTGTGTGTCACATTAGATTCACTAGTAGGAGTGAGAAAAACATCACGGGGTGGTGCGCATTGTATGGGTGTGTGTTACATTACATTCACTAGTAAGAGTGAGAAAAACATCACGGGGTGGTGCGCATTGTATGGGTGTGTGTTACATTACATTCACTAGTAGGAGTGAGAAAAACATCACGGGGTCGTGCGCATTGTATGGGTGTGTGTTATATTACATACACTAGTAGGAGTGAGAAAAACATCACGGGGTGGTGCGCATTGTATGGGTGTGTGTCACATTACATTCACTAGTAGGAGTGAGAAAAACATCACGGGGTGGTGCGCATTGTATGCGTGTGTGTCACATTACATTCACTAGTAGGAGTGAGAAAAACATCACGGGGTGGTGCGCATTGTATGGGTGTGTGTCACATTATATTCACTAGTAGGAGTGAGAAAATCATCACAGGGTGGTGCACATTGTATGGGTGTGTGTCACATTAGATTCACTAGTAGTTGTGAGAAAAACATCACGGGGTGGAGGGCATTGTATGGGTGTGTGTTACATTACATTCACTAGTAGGAGTGAGAAAAACATCACGGGGTGGTGCGCATTGTATGGGTGTGTGTTATATTAGATTCACTAGTAGGAGTGAGAAAAACATCACGGGGTGGTGCGCATTGTATGGGTGTGTGTTACATTAGATTCACTAGTAGGAGTGAGAAAATCATCACGGGGTGGTGCGCATTGTATGGGTGTGTGTTACATTAGAGTCACTAGTAGCAGTGAGAAAAACATCACGGGGTGGTGCGCATTGTATGGGTGTGTGTTACATTAGATTCACTAGTAGCAGTGAGAAAAACATCACGGGGTGGTGCGCATTGTATGGGTGTGTGTTACATTAGATTCACTAGTAGCAGTGAGAAAAACATCCCGGGGTGGTGCGCATTGTATGGGTGTGTGTTACATTAGATTCACTAGTAGGAGTGAGAAAAACATCACGGGGTGGTGCGCATTGTATGGGTGTGTGTTACATTACATTCACTAGTAGCAGTGAGAAAAACATCACGGGGTGGTGCGCATTGCATGGGTGTGTGTTACATTACTTTCACTAGTAGGAGTGAGAAAAACATCACGGGGTGGTGCGCATTGTATGGGTGTGTGTTACATTACATTCACTAGTAGCAGTGAGAAAAACATCACGGGGTGGTGCGCATTGTATGGGTGTGTGTTACATTATATTCACTAGTAGCAGTGAGAAAAACATCACGGGGTGGTGCGCATTGTATGGGTGTGTGTTACATTAGATTCACTAGTAGCAGTGAGAAAAACACGGGGTGGTGCGCATTGTATGGGTGTGTGTTACATTAGATTCACTAGTAGCAGTGAGAAAAACATCACGGGCTGGTGCGCATTGTATGGGTGTGTGTTACATTACATTCACTAGTAGGAGTGAGAAAAACATCACGGGGTGGTGCGCATTGTATGGGTGTGTGTTACATTACATTCACTAGTAGGAGTGAGAAAAACATCACGGGGTGGTGCGCATTGTATGGGTGTGTGTTACATTACATTCACTAGTAGGAGTAAGACAAACATCACGGGGTGGTGCGCATTGTATGGGTGTGTGTTACATTAGATTCACTAGTAGGAGTGAGAAAAACATCACGGGGTGGTGCGCATTGTATGGGTGTGTGTTACATTAGATTCACTAGTAGGAGTGAGAAAATCATCACGGGGTGGTGCGCATTGTATGGGTGTGTGTTACATTAGATTCACTAGTAGCAGTGAGAAAAACATCACGGGGTGGTGCGCATTGTATGGGTGTGTGTTACATTAGATTCACTAGTAGGATTGAGAAAAACATCACGGGGTGGTGCGCATTGTATGGGTGTGTGTTACATTACATTCTCTAGTAGGAGTGAGAAAAACATCACGGGGTGGTGCGCATTTTATGGGTGTGTGTTACATTAGATTCACTAGTAGGAGTGAGAAAAACATCACGGGGTGGTGCGCATTGTATGGGTGTGTGTTACATTAGATTCACTAGTAGCAGTGAGAAAAACATCACGGGGTGGTGGGCGTTGTATGGGTGTGTGTTAAATTAGATTCACTAGCAGCAGTGAGAAAAACATCACGGGGTGGTGCGCCTTGTATGGGTGTGTGTTACATTAGATTCACTAGTAGGAGTGAGAAAAACATCACGGGGTGGTGCGCATTGTATGGGTGTGTGTTACATTACATTCACTAGTAAGAGTGAGAAAAACATCACGGGGTGGTGCGCATTGTATGGGTGTGTGTTACATTTCATTCACTAGTAGGAGTGAGAAAAACATCACGGGGTGGTGCGCATTGTATGGGTGTGTGTTACATTACATTCTCTAGTAGGAGTGAGAAAAACATCACGGTGTGGTGCGCATTGTATGGGTGTGTGTTACATTAGATTCACTAGTAGGAGTGAGAAAAACATCACGGGGTGGTGCGCATTGTATGGGTGTGTGTTACATTAGATTCACTAGTAGGAGTGAGAAAAACATCACGGGGTGGTGCGCATTGTATGGGTGTGTGTTACATTACATTCACTAGTAGGAGTGAGAAAATCATCACGGGGTGGTGCGCATTGTATGGGTGTGTGTTACATTACATTCACTAGTAGGAGTGAGAAAATCATCACGGGGTGGTGCGCATTGTATGGGTGTGTGTTACATTACATTCACTAGTAGGAGTGAGAAAAACATCACGGGGTGGTGCGCATTGTATGGGTGTGTGTTACATTACATTCACTAGTAGGAGTGAGAAAAACATCACGGGGTGGTGCGCATTGTATGGGTGTGTGTTACATTACATTCTCTAGTAGGAGTGAGAAAAACATCACGGGGTGGTGCGCATTGTATGGGTGTGTGTTACATTAGATTCACTAGTAGGATTGAGAAAAACATCACGGGGTGGTGCGCATTGTATGGGTGTGTGTTACATTAGTTTCACTAGTAGGAGTGAGAAAAACATCACGGGGTGGTGCGCATTGTATGGGTGTGTGTTACATTACATGCACTAGTAGCAGTGAGAAAAACATCACGGGGTGGTGCGCATTGTATGGGTGTGTGTTACATTAGATTCACTAGTAGCAGTGAGAAAAACATCACGGGCTGGTGCGCATTGTATGGGTGTGTGTTACATTAGATTCACTAGTAGGAGTGAGAAAAACATCACGGGGTGGTGCGCATTGTATGGGTGTGTGTTACATTAGATGCACTAGTAGCAGTGAGAAAAACATCACGGGGTGGTGGGCATTGTATGGGTGTGTGTCACATTAGATACACTAGCAGGAGTGAGAAAAACATCACGGGGTGGTGGGCATTGTATGGGTGTGTGTCACATTAGATTCACTAGCAGGAGTGAGAAAAACATCACGGGGTGGTGCGCATTGTATGGGTGTGTGTCACATTAGATTCACTAGTAGGAGTGAGAAAAACATCACGGGGTGGTGCGCATTGTATGGGTGTGTGTCACATTAGATTCACTAGTAGGAGTGAGAAAAACATCACGGGGTGGTGCGCATTGTATGGGTGTGTGTTACATTACATTCACTAGTAGGAGTGAGAAAAACATCACGGGGTGGTGCGCATTGTATGGGTGTGTGTTACATTACATTCACTAGTAGGAGTGAGAAAAACATCACGGGGTCGTGCGCATTGTATGGGTGTGTGTTATATTACATACACTAGTAGGAGTGAGAAAAACATCACGGGGTGGTGCGCATTGTATGGGTGTGTGTCACATTACATTCACTAGTAGGAGTGAGAAAAACATCACGGGGTGGTGCGCATTGTATGCGTGTGTGTCACATTACATTCACTAGTAGGAGTGAGAAAAACATCACGGGGTGGTGCGCATTGTATGGGTGTGTGTCACATTATATTCACTAGTAGGAGTGAGAAAATCATCACGGGGTGGTGCACATTGTATGGGTGTGTGTCACATTAGATTCACTAGTAGGTGTGAGAAAAACATCACGGGGTGGAGGGCATTGTATGGGTGTGTGTTACATTACATTCACTAGTAGGAGTGAGAAAAACATCACGGGGTGGTGCGCATTGTATGGGTGTGTGTTATATTAGATTCACTAGTAGGAGTGAGAAAAACATCACGGGGTGGTGCGCATTGTATGGGTGTGTGTTACATTACATTCACTAGTAGGAGTGAGAAAAACATCACGGGGTGGTGCGCATTGTATGGGTGTGTGTTACATTACATTCTCTAGTAGGAGTGAGAAAAACATCACGGGGTGGTGCGCATTGTATCGGTGTGTGTTACATTAGATTCACTAGTAGGATTGAGAAAAACATCACGGGGTGGTGCGCATTGTATGGGTGTGTGTTACATTAGTTTCACTAGTAGGAGTGAGAAAAACATCACGGGGTGGTGCGCATTGTATGGGTGTGTGTTACATTAGATGCACTAGTAGCAGTGAGAAAAACATCACGGGGTGGTGCGCATTGTATGGGTGTGTGTTACATTAGATTCACTAGTAGCAGTGAGAAAAACATCACGGGCTGGTGCGCATTGTATGGGTGTGTGTTACATTAGATTCACTAGTAGCAGTGAGAAAAACATCACGGGGTGGTGCGCATTGTATGGGTGTGTGTTACATTAGATTCACTAGTAGGAGTGAGAAAAACATCACGGGGTGGTGCGCATTGTATGGGTGTGTGTTACATTACATTCACTAGTAGGAGTGAGAAAAACATCACGGGGTGGTGCGCATTGTATGGGTGTGTGTTACATTACATTCACTAGTAGGAGTGAGAAAAACATCACGGGGTGGTGCGCATTGTATGGGTGTGTGTTACATTAGATTCACTAGTAGGAGTGAGAAAAACATCACGGGGTGGTGCGCATTGTATGGGTGTGTGTTACATTAGATTCACTAGTAGGAGTGAGAAAAACATCACGGGGTGGTGCGCATTGTATGGGTGTGTGTTACATTACATTCACTAGTAGCAGTGAGAAAAACATCACGGGGTGGTGCGCATTGTATGTGTGTGTGTTACATTAGTTTCACTAGTAGGAGTGAGAAAAACATCACGGGGTGGTGCGCATTGTATGGGTGTGTGTTACATTACATTCACTAGTAGGAGTGAGAAAAACATCACGGGGTGGTGCGCACTGTATGGGTGTGTGTTACATTACATTCACTAGTAGGAGTGAGAAAAACATCACGGGGTGGTGCGCACTGTATGGGTGTGTGTTACATTACATTCACTAGTAGGAGTGAGAAAAACATCACGGGGTGGTGCGCACTGTATGGGTGTGTGTTACATTACATTCACTAGTAGGAGTGAGAAAAACATCACGGGGTGGTGCGCACTGTATGGGTGTGTGTTACATTACATTCACTAGTAGGAGTGAGAAAAACATCACGGGGTGGTGCGCACTGTATGGGTGTGTGTTACATTACATTCACTAGTAGGAATGAAAAAAACATCAAGGGGTGGTGCGCACTGTATGGGTGTGTGTTACATTACATTCACTAGTAGGAGTGAGATAAACATCACGGGGTGGTGCGCATTGTATGGGTGTGTGTTACATTACATTCACTAGTAGGAGTGAGAAAAACATCACGGGGTGGTGCGCATTGTATGGGTGTGTGTTGCATTACATTCACTAGTAGGAGTGAGAAAAACATCACGGGGTGGTGCGCATTGTATGGGCGTCTGTTTCATTACATTCACTAGTAGGAGTGAGAAAAACATCACGGGGTTGTGAGCCTTGTATGGGCGTGTGTTTCATTAGATTCACTAGTAGGAGTGAGAAAAACATCACGGGGTGGTGCGCCTTGTATGGGCGTGTGTTACATTACATTCACTAGTAGGAGTGAGAAAAACATCACGGGGTGGTGCGCCTTGTATGGGCGTGTGTTACATTACATTCACTAGTAGGAGTGAGAAAAACATCACGGGGTGGTGCGCCTTGTATGGGTGTGTGTTACATTACATTCACCAGTAGGAGTGAGAAAAACATCACGGGGTGGTGCGCCTTGTATGGGTGTGTGTTACATTACATTCACCAGTAGGAGTGAGAAAAACATCACGGGGTGGTGCGCCTTTTATGGGTGTGTGTTACATTAGATTCACCTGTAGGAGTGAGAAAACCATCACGGGGTGGTGCGCCTTGTATGGGTGTGTGTCACATTAGATTCACCAGTAGGAGTGAGAAAAACATCACGGGGTGGTGCGCATTGTATGGCTGTGTGTTACATTAGATTCACCAGTAGGAGTGAGAAAAACATCACGGGGTGGTGCGCCTTGTATGGGTGTGTGTTACATTACATTCACCAGTAGGAGTGAGAAAAACATCACGGGGTGGTGCGCCTTGTATGGGTGTGTGTTACATTAGATTCTCCAGTACGAGTGAGAAAAACATCACGGGGTTGTGCGCCTTGTATGGGTGTGTGTTACATTAGATTCACCAGTAGGAGTGAGAAAAACATCACGGGGTGGTGGGCATTGTATGGGTGTGTGTTACATTAGATTCACCAGTAGGAGTGAGAAAAACATCACGGGGTGGTGCGCATTGTATGGGTGTGTGTTACATTAGATTCACCAGTAGGAGTGAGAAAAACATCACGGGGTGGTGCGCATTGTATGGGTGTGTGTTACATTAGATTCACCAGTAGGAGTGAGAAAAACATCACGGGGTGGTGCGCATTGTATGGGTGTGTGTTACATTAGATTCACTAGTAGCAGTGAGAAAAACATCACGGGGTGGTGCGCACTGTATGGGTGTGTGTTACATTAGATTCACTAGTAGCAGTGAGAAAAACATCACGGGGTGGTGCGCATTGTATGGGTGTGTGTTACATTACATTCACTAGTAGCAGTGAGAAAAACATCACGGGGTGGTGCGCATTGTATGGGTGTGGGTTACATTACATTCAGTAGTAGGAGTGAGAAAAAAGTCACGGGGTGGTGCGCATTGTATGGGTGTGTGTTACATTACATTCACTAGTAGGAGTGAGAAAAACATCACGGGGTGGTGCGCATTGTATGGGTGTGTGTTACATTAGATTCACTAGTAGGAGTGAGAAAATCATCACGGGGTGGTGCGCATTGTATGGGTGTGTGTTACATTAGATTCACTAGTAGCAGTGAGAAAAACATCACGGGGTGGTGCGCATTGTATGGGTGTGTGTTACATTAGATTCACTAGTAGCAGTGAGAAAAACATCACGGGGTGGTGCGCATTGTATGGGTGTGTGTTACATTACATTTACTAGTAGGAGGGAGAAAAACATCACGGGGTGGTGCGCACTGTATGGGTGTGTGTTACATTAGATTCACTAGTAGGAGTGAGAAAAACATCACGGGGTGGTGCGCATTGTATGGGTGTGTGTTACATTACATTCACTAGTAGGAGTGAGAAAAACATCACGGGGTGGTGCGCATTGTATGGGTGTGTGTTACATTACATTCACTAGTAGGAGTGAGAAAAACATCACGGGTCGGTGCGCATTGTATGGGTGTGTGTCACATTACATTCACTAGTAGGAGTGAGATAAACATCACGGGGTGGTGCGCATTGTATGGGTGTGTGTTACATTAGATTCACTAGTAGGAGTGAGAAAAACATCACGGGGTGGTGCGCCTTGTATGGGTGTGTGTCACATTAGATTCACTAGCAGGAGTGAGAAAAACATCACGGGGTGGTGCGCATTGTATGGGTGTGTGTCACATTAGATTCACTAGCAGGAGTGAGAAAAACATCACGGGGTGGTGCGCATTGTATGGGTGTGTGTTACATTAGATTCACTAGCAGGAGTGAGAAAAACATCACGGGGTGGTGCGCATTGTATGGGTGTGTGTTACATTACATTCACTAGTAGCAGTGAGAAAAACATCACGGGGTGGTGCGCATTGTATGGGTGTGGGTTACATTACATTCAGTAGTAGGAGAGAGAAAAAAATCACGGGGTGGTGCGCATTGTATGGGTGTGTGTCACATTAGATTCACTAGTAGGAGTGAGAAAAACATCACGGTGTGGTGCGCATTGTATGGGTGTGTGTTACATTAGATTCACTAGTAGGAGTGAGAAAAACATCACGGGGTGGTGCGCATTGTATGGGTGTGTGTTACATTACATTCACTAGCAGGAGTGAGAAAAACATCACGGGTTGGTGCGCATTGTATGGGTGTGTGTCACATTAGATTCACTAGTAGGAGTGAGAACAACATCACGGGGTGGTGCGCATTGTATGGGTGTGTGTTACATTACATTCACTAGTAGCAGTGAGAAAAACATCACGGGGTGGTGCGCATTGTATGGGTGTGTGTTACATTACATTCACTAGTAGGAGTGAGAAAAACATCACGGGGTGGTGCGCATTGTATGGGTGTGTGTCACATTACATTCACTAGTAGCAGTGAGAAAAACATCACGGGGTGGTGCGCATTGTATGGGTGTGTGTTACATTACATTCACTAGTAGGAGTGAGAAAAACATCACGGGGTGGTGCGCATTGTATGGGTGTGTGTCACATTACATTCACTAGCAGGAGTGAGAAAAACACCACGGGTTGGTGCGCATTGTATGGGTGTGTGTCACATTAGATTCACTAGTAGGAGTGAGAAAAACATCACGGGGTGGTGCGCCTTGTATGGGTGTGTGTCACATTACATTCACTAGTAGGAGTGAGAAAAACATCACGGGGTGGTGCGCATTGTATGGGTGTGTGTCACATTACATTCACTAGTAGGAGTGAGAAGAACATTACGGGGTGGTGCGCCTTGTATGGGCGTGTGTCACATTAGATTCACTAGCAGGAGTGAGAAAAACATCACGGGGTGGTGCGCATTGTATGGGTGTGTGTCACATTAGATTCACTAGCAGGAGTGAGAAAAACATCACGGGGTGGTGGGCATTGTATGGGTGTGTGTCACATTAGATTCACTAGCAGGAGTGAGAAAAACATCACGGGGTGGAGGGCATTGTATGGGTGTGTGTCACATTAGATTCACTAGTAGGAGTGAGAAAAACATCACGGGGTGGTGCGCCTTGTATGGGTGTGTGTCACATTACATTCACTAGTAGGAGTGAGAAAAACATCACGGGGTGGTGCGCATTGTATGGGTGTGTGTCACATTACATTCACTAGTAGGAGTGAGAAAAACATCACGGGGTGGTGCGCCTTGTATGGGTGTGTGTCACATTAGATTCACTAGCAGGAGTGAGAAAAACATCACGGGGTGGCGCGCATTGTATGGGTGTGTGTCACATTAGATTCACTAGCAGGAGTGAGAAAAACATCACGGGGTGGTGGGCATTGTATGGGTGTGTGTCACATTAGATTCACTAGCAGGAGTGAGAAAAACATCACGGGGTGGAGGGCATTGTATGGGTGTGTGTCACATTAGATTCACTAGCAGGAGTGAGAAAAACATCACGGGGTGGTGCGCATTGTATGGGTGTGTGTCACATTAGATTCACTAGCAGGAGTGAGAAAATTTCACGGGTTGGTGCGCATTGTATGGGTGTGTGTCACATTAGATTCACTAGTAGGAGTGAGAAAAACATCACGGGGTGGTGCGCATTGTATGGGTGTGTGTTACATTACATTCACTAGTAGGAGTGAGAAAAACATCACGGGGTGGTGCGCATTGTATGGGTGTGTGTTACATTACATTCACTAGCAGGAGTGAGAAAAACATCACGGGTTGGTGCCCATTGTATGGGTGTGTGTCACATTAGATTCACTAGTAGGAGTGAGAAAAACATCACGGGGTGGTGCGCATTGTATGGGTGTGTGTCACATTACATTCACTAGTAGGAGTGAGAAAAACATCACGGGGTGGTGCGCATTGTATGGGTGTGTGTTACATTACATTCACTAGTAGGAGTGAGAAAAACATCACGGGGTGGTGCGCATTGTATGGGTGTGTGTCACATTACATTCACTAGTAGGAGTGAGAAAAACATCACGGGGTGGTGCGCCTTGTATGGGTGTGTGTCACATTAGATTCACTAGCAGGAGTGAAAAAAACATCACGGGGTGGTGCGCATTGTATGGGTGTGTGTCACATTAGATTCACTAGCAGGAGTGAGAAAAACATCACGGGGTGGTGGGCATTGTATGGGTGTGTGTCACATTAGATTCACTAGCAGGAGTGAGAAAAACATCACGGGGTGGAGGGCATTGTATGGGTGTGTGTCACATTAGATTCACTAGCAAGAGTGAGAAAAACATCACGGGGTGGTGCGCATTGTATGGGTGTGTGTCACATTAGATTCACTAGCAGGAGTGAGAAAAACATCACGGGTTGGTGCGCATTGTATGGGTGTGTGTCACATTAGATTCACTAGTAGGAGTGAGAAAAACATCACGGGGTGGTGCGCATTGTATGGGTGTGTGTTACATTACATTCACTAGCAGGAGTGAGAAAAACATCACGGGGTGGTGCGCATTGTATGCGTGTGTGTTACATTACATTCACTAGCAGGAGTGAGAAAAACATCACGGGTTGGTGCGCATTGTATGGGTGTGTGTCACATTAGATTCACTAGTAGGAGTGAGAAAAACATCACGGGGTGGTGCGCATTGTATGGGTGTGTGTTACCTTACATTCACTAGTAGGAGTGAGAAAAACATCACGGGGTGGTGCGCATTGTATGGGTGTGTGTTACATTACATTCACTAGTAGGAGTGAGAAAAACATCACGGGGTGGTGCGCATTGTATGGGTGTGTGTCACATTACATTCACTAGTAGGAGTGAGAAAAACATCACGGGGTGGTGCGCATTGTATGGGTGTGTGTCACATTACATTCACTAGTAGGAGTGAGAAAAACATCACAGGGTGGTGCGCATTGTATGGGTGTGTGTCACATTAGACTCACTAGTAGCAGTGAGAAAAACATCACGGGGTGGTGCGCATTGTATGGGTGTGTGTTACATTAGATTCCCTAGTAGGAGTGAGAAAAACATCACGGGGTGGTGCGCATTGTATGGGTGTGTGTTACATTAGATTCACTAGTAGCAGTGATAAAAAAATCACGGGGTGGTGCGCATTGTATGGGTGTGTGTTACATTAGATTCACTAGTAGCAGTGAGAAAAACATCACGGGGTGGTGCGCATTGTATGGGTGTGTGTTACATTAGATTCACTAGTAGCAGTGAGAAAAACATCACGGGGTGGTGCGCATTGTATGGGTGTGTGTTACATTAGATTCACTAGTAGCAGTGAGAAAAACATCACGGGGTGGTGCGCCTTGTATGGGTGTGTGTCACATTAGATTCACTAGTAGGAGTGAGAAAAACATCACGGGGTGGTGCGCCTTGTATGGGTGTGTGTCACATTAGATTCACTAGTAGGAGTGAGAAAAACATCACGGGGTGGTGCGCCTTGTATGGGTGTGTGTCACATTACATTCACTAGTAGGAGTGAGAAAAACATCACGGGGTGGTGCGCATTGTATGGGTGTGTGTCACATTACATTCACTAGTAGGAGTGAGAAAAACATCACGGGGTGGTGCGCATTGTATGGGTGTGTGTCACATTAGACTCACTAGTAGCAGTGAGAAAAACATCACGGGGTGGTGCGCATTGTATGGGTGTGTGTTACATTAGATTCCCTAGTAGGAGTGAGAAAAACATCACGGGGTGGTGCGCATTGTATGGGTGTGTGTTACATTAAATTCACTAGTAGCAGTGAGAAAAAAATCACGGGGTGGTGCGCATTGTATGGGTGTGTGTTACATTAGATTCACTAGTAGCAGTGAGAAAAACATCACGGGGTGGTGCGCATTGTATGGGTGTGTGTTACATTAGATTCACTAGTAGCAGTGAGAAAAACATCACGGGGTGGTGCGCATTGTATGGGTGTGTGTTACATTAGATTCACTAGTAGCAGTGAGAAAAACATCACGGGGTGGTGCGCCTTGTATGGGTGTGTGTCACATTAGATTCACTAGTAGGAGTGAGAAAAACATCACGGGGTGGTGCGCCTTGTATGGGTGTGTGTCACATTAGATTCACTAGTAGGAGTGAGAAAAACATCACGGGGTGGTGCGCCTTGTATGGGTGTGTGTCACATTACATTCACTAGTAGGAGTGAGAAAAACATCACGGGGTGGTGCGCATTGTATGGGTGTGTGTCACATTACATTCACTAGTAGGAGTGAGAAAAACATCACGGGGTGGTGCGCCTTGTATGGGTGTGTGTCACATTAGATTCACTAGCAGGAGTGAGAAAAACATCACGGGGTGGTGCGCATTGTATGGGTGTGTGTCACATTAGATTCACTAGCAGGAGTGAGAAAAACATCACGGGGTGGTGGGCATTGTATGGGTGTGTGTCACATTAGATTCACTAGCAGGAGTGAGAAAAACATCACGGGGTGGAGGGCATTGTATGGGTGTGTGTCACATTAGATTCACTAGCAGGAGTGAGAAAAACATCACGGGGTGGTGCGCATTGTATGGGTGTGTGTCACATTAGATTCACTAGCAGGAGTGAGAAAAACATCACGGGTTGGTGCGCATTGTATGGGTGTGTGTCACATTAGATTCACTAGTAGGAGTGAGAAAAACATCACGGGGTGGTGCGCATTGTATGGGTGTGTGTTACATTACATTCACTAGTAGGAGTGAGAAAAACATCACGGGGTGGTGCGCATTGTATGGGTGTGTGTTACATTACATTCACTAGCAGGAGTGAGAAAAACATCACGGGTTGGTGCGCATTGTATGGGTGTGTGTCACATTAGATTCACTAGTAGGAGTGAGAAAAACATCACGGGGTGGTGCGCATTGTATGGGTGTGTGTTACATTACATTCACTAGTAGGAGTGAGAAAAACATCACGGGGTGGTGCGCATTGTATGGGTGTGTGTTACATTACATTCACTAGTAGGAGTGAGAAAAACATCACGGGGTGGTGCGCATTGTATGGGTGTGTGTCACATTACATTCACTAGTAGGAGTGAGAAAAACATCACGGGGTGGTGCGCCTTGTATGGGTGTGTGTCACATTAGATTCACTAGCAGGAGTGAGAAAAACATCACGGGGTGGTGCGCATTGTATGGGTGTGTGTCACATTAGATTCACTAGCAGGAGTGAGAAAAACATCACGGGGTGGTGGGCATTGTATGGGTGTGTGTCACATTAGATTCACTAGCAGGAGTGAGAAAAACATCACGGGGTGGAGGGCATTGTATGGGTGTGTGTCACATTAGATTCACTAGCAGGAGTGAGAAAAACATCACGGGGTGGTGCGCATTGTATGGGTGTGTGTCACATTAGATTCACTAGCAGGAGAGAGAAAAACATCACGGGTTGGTGCGCATTGTATGGGTGTGTGTCACATTAGATTCACTAGTAGGAGTGAGAAAAACATCACGGGGTGGTGCGCATTGTATGGGTGTGTGTTACATTACATTCACTAGTAGGAGTGAGAAAAACATCACGGGGTGGTGCGCATTGTATGGGTGTGTGTCACATTAGACTCACTAGTAGCAGTGAGAAAAACATCACGGGGTGGTGCGCATTGTATGGGTGTGTGTTACATTAGATTCCCTAGTAGGAGTGAGAAAAACATCACGGGGTGGTGCGCATTGTATGGGTGTGTGTTACATTAGATTCACTAGTAGCAGTGAGAAAAAAATCACGTGGTGGTGCGCATTGTATGGGTGTGTGTTACATTAGATTCACTAGTAGCAGTGAGAAAAACATCACGGGGTGGTGCGCATTGTATGGGTGTGTGTTACATTAGATTCACTAGTAGCAGTGAGAAAAACATCACGGGGTGTTGCGCATTGTATGGGTGTGTGTTACATTAGATTCACTAGTAGCAGTGAGAAAAACATCACGGGGTGGTGCGCATTGTATGGGTGTGTGTCACGTTACATTCACTAGTAGGAGTGAGAAAAACATCACGGGGTGGTGCGCATTGTATGGGTGTGTGTTACATTACATTCACTAGTAGGAGTGAGAAAAACATAACGGGGTGGTGCGCATTGTATGGGTGTGTGTTATATTACATTCACTAGTAGGAGTGAGAAAAACATCACGGGGTGGTCCGCATTGTATGAGTGTGTGTCACATTACATTCACTAGTAGGAGTGAGAAAAACATCACGTGGTGGTGCGCATTGTATGGGTGTGTGTCACATTAGATTCACTAGTAGCAGTGAGAAAAACATCACGGGGTGGTGCGCCTTGTATGGGTGTGTGTCACATTAGATTCACTAGTAGGAGTGAGAAAAACATCACGGGGTGGTGCGCATTGTATGGGTGTGTGTCACATTACATTCACTAGTAGGAGTGAGAAAAACATCACGGGGTGGTGCGCCTTGTATGGGTGTGTGTCACATTAGATTCACTAGCAGGAGTGAGAAAAACATCACGGGGTGGTGCGCATTGTATGGGTGTGTGTTACATTAGATTCACTAGTAGCAGTGAGAAAAACATCACGGGGTGGTGCGCCTTGTATGGGTGTGTGTCACATTACAGTCACTAGTAGGAGTGAGAAAAACATCACGGGGTGGTGCGCATTGTATGGGTGTGTGTCACATTACATTCACTAGTAGGAGTGAGAAAAACATCACGGGGTGGTGCGCCTTGTATGGGTGTGTGTCACATTAGATTCACTAGCAGGAGTGAGAAAAACATCACGGGGTGGTGCGCCTTGTATGGGTGTGTGTCACATTAGATTCACTAGCAGGAGTGAGAAAAACATCACGGGGTGGTTGGCATTGTATGGGTGTGTGTCACATTAGATTCACTAGCAGGAGTGAGAAAAACATCACGGGGTGGTGGGCATTGTATGGGTGTGTGTCACATTAGATTCACTAGCAGGAGTGAGAAAAACATCACGGGGTGGTGCGCATTGTATGGGTGTGTGTCACATTAGATTCACTAGCAGGAGTGAGAAAAACATCACGGGTTGGTGCGCATTGTATGGGTGTGTGTCACATTAGATTCACTAGTAGGAGTGAGAAAAACATCACGGGGTGGTGCGCATTGTATGGGTGTGTGTCACTTTAGATTCACTAGTAGGAGTGAGAAAAACATCACGGGGTGGTGCGCATTGTATGGGTGTGTGTTACATTAGATTCACTAGTAGCAGTGAGAAAAACATCACGGGGTGGTGCGCATTGTATGGGTGTGTGTCACGTTAGATTCACTAGTAGGAGTGAGAAAAACATCACGGGGTGGTGCGCATTCTATGGGTGTGTGTCACGTTAGATTCACTAGTAGGAGTGAGAAAAACATCACGGGGTGGTGCGCATTGTATGGGTGTGTGTTACATTAGATTCACTAGTAGTAGTGAGAAAAACATCACGGGGTGGTTCGCATTGTTTGGGTGTGTGTTACATTAGATTCACTAGTAGCAGTGAGAAAAACATCACGGGGTGTTGCGCATTCTATGGGTGTGTGTTACATTAGATTCAGTAGTAGCAGTGAGAAAAACATCACGGGGTGGTGCGCATTGTATGGGTGTGTGTTACATTAGATGCACTAGTAGGAGTGAGAAAAACATCACGGGGTGGTGCGCATTGTATGGGTGTGTGTTACATTAGATTCACTAGTAGCAGTGAGAAAAACATCACGGGGTGGTGCGCATTGTATGGGTGTGTGTTACATTAGATTCACTAGTAGCAGTGAGAAAAACATCACGGGGTGGTGTGCATTGTATGGGAGTGTGTTACATTAGATTCACTAGTAGGAGTGAGAAAAACATCACGGGGTGGTGCGCATTGTATGGGTGTGTGTTACATTAGATTCACTAGTAGCAGTGAGAAAAACATCACGGGGTGGTGCGCATTGTATGGGTGTGTGTTACTTTAGATTCACTAGTATCAGTGAGAAAAACATCACGGGGTGGTGCGCATTGTATGGGTGTGTGTTACATTACATTCACTAGTAGGAGTGAGAAAAACATCACGGGGTGGTGCGCCTTGTATGGGTGTGTGTCATATTAGATTCACAAGCAGTGGTGCGCATTGTATGGGTGTGTGTCACATTAGATTCACTAGCAGGAGTGAGAAAAACATCGCGGGGTGGTGGGCATTGTATGGGTGTGTGTCACATTAGATTCACTAGCAGGAGTGAGAAAAACATCCCGGGGTGGTGGGCATTGTCTGGGTGTGTGTCACATTAGATTCACTAGCAGGAGTGAGAAAAACATCACGGGGTGGTGGGCATTGTATGGGTGTGTGTCACATTAGATTCACTAGCAGGAGTGAGAAAAACATCACGGGGTGGTGCGCATTGTATGGGTGTGTGTCACATTAGATTCACTAGCAGGAGTGAGAAAAACATCACGGGGTGGTGCGCATTGTATGGGTGTATGTCACATTAGATTCACTAGCAGGAGTGAGAAAAACATCACGGGGTGGTGCGCATTGTATGGATGTGTGTCACATTAGATTCACTAGTAGGAGTGAGAAAAACATCACGGGGTGGTGCGCATTGTATGGGTGTGTGTAACATTACATTCACTAGTAGGAGTGAGAAAATCATCACGCGGTGGTGCGCATTGTATGGGTGTGTGTTACATTATATCCACTAGTAGCAGTGAGAAAAACATCACGGGGTGGTGCGCATTGTATGGGTGTGTGTTACATTACATTCACTAGTAGCAGTGAGAAAAACATCACGGGGTGGTGCGCATTGTATGGGTGTGTGTTACATTACATTCACTAGTAGCAGTGAGAAAAACATCACGGGGTGGTGCGCATTGTATGGGTGTGTGTTACATTAGATTCACTAGTAGGAGTGAGAAAAACATCACGGGGTGGTGCGCACTGTATGGGTGTGTGTTACATTAGATTCACTAGTAGGAGTGAGAAAAACAGTACTGGGTGGTGCGTATTGTATGGGTGTGTGCTACATTAGATTCACTAGTAGGAGTGAGAAAAACATCACGGGTGGTGCGCATTGTATGGCTGTGTGTTACATTAGATTCACTAGTAGCAGTGAGAAAAACATCACGGGGTGGTGCGCCTTGTATGGGAGTGTGTTACATTAGATTCACTAGTAGCAGTGAGAAAAACATCACGGGGTGGTGCGCATTGTATGGGTGTGTGTTACATTACATTCACTAGTAGGAGTGAGAAAAACGTCACGGGGTGGTGCGCATTGTATGGGTGTGTGTTACATTACATTCACTAGTAGGAGTGAGAAAAACGTCACGGGGTGGTGCGCATTGTATGGGTGTGTGTTACATTAGATTCACTAGTAGCAGTGAGAAAAACGTCACGGGGTGGTGCGCATTGTATTGGTGTGTGTTACATTAGATTCACTAGTAGCAGTGAGAAAAACGTCACGGGGTGGTGCGCATTGTATGGGTGTGTGTTACATTAGATTCACTAGTAGCAGTGAGAAAAACGTCACGGGGTGGTGCGCATTGTATGGGTGTGTGTTACATTACATTCACTAGTAGCAGTGAGAAAAACGTCACGGGGTGGTGCGCATTGTATGGGTGTGTGTCACATTAGATTCACTAGTAGGAGTGAGAAAAACGTCACGGGGTGGTGCGCATTGTATGGGTGTGTGTCACATTAGATTCACTAGTAGGAGTGAGAAAAACGTCACGGGGTGGTGCGCATTGTATGGGTGTGTGTCACATTAGATTCACTAGTAGGAGTGAGAAAAACATCACGGGGTGGTGCGCATTGTATGGGTGTGTGTCACATTAGATTCACTAGTAGGAGTGAGAAAAACATCACGGGGTGGTGCGCATTGTATGGGTGTGTGTCACATTAGATTCACTAGTAGGAGTGAGAAAAACATCACGGGGTGGTGCGCATTGTATGGGTGTGTGTCACATTAGATTCACTAGTAGGAGTGAGAAAAACATCACGGGGTGGTGCGCATTGTATGGGTGTGTGTCACATTAGATTCACTAGTAGGAGTGAGAAAAACATCACGGGGTGGTGCGCATTGTATGGGTGTGTGTCACATTAGATTCTCTAGTAGGAGTGAGAAAAACATCACGGGGTGGTGCGCATTGTATGGGTGTGTGTTACATTAGATTCACTAGTAGCAGTGAGAAAAACATCACGGGGTGGTGCGCATTGTATGGGTGTGTGTCACTTTAGATTCACTAGTAGGAGTGAGAAAAACATCACGGGGTGGTGCGCATTGTATGGGTGTGTGTTACATTAGATTCACTAGTAGCAGTGAGAAAAACATCACGGGGTGGTGCGCATTGTATGGGTGTGTGTCACGTTAGATTCACTAGTAGGAGTGAGAAAAACATCACGGGGTGGTGCGCATTCTATGGGTGTGTGTCACGTTAGATTCACTAGTAGGAGTGAGAAAAACATCACGGGGTGGTGCGCATTGTATGGGTGTGTGTTACATTAGATTCACTAGTAGTAGTGAGAAAAACATCACGGGGTGGTTCGCATTGTTTGGGTGTGTGTTACATTAGATTCACTAGTAGCAGTGAGAAAAACATCACGGGGTGGTGCGCATTGTATGGGTGTGTGTTACATTAGATTCAGTAGTAGCAGTGAGAAAAACATCACGGGGTGGTGCGCATTGTATGGGTGTGTGTTACATTAGATGCACTAGTAGGAGTGAGAAAAACATCACGGGGTGGTGCGCATTGTATGGGTGTGTGTTACATTAGATTCACTAGTAGCAGTGAGAAAAACATCACGGGGTGGTGCGCATTGTATGGGTGTGTGTTACATTAGATTCACTAGTAGCAGTGAGAAAAACATCACGGGGTGGTGTGCATTGTATGGGAGTGTGTTACATTAGATTCACTAGTAGGAGTGAGAAAAACATCACGGGGTGGTGCGCATTGTATGGGTGTGTGTTACATTAGATTCACTAGTAGCAGTGAGAAAAACATCACGGGGTGGTGCACATTGTATGGGTGTGTGTTACTTTAGATTCACTAGTATCAGTGAGAAAAACATCACGGGGTGGTGCGCATTGTATGGGTGTGTGTTACATTACATTCACTAGTAGGAGTGAGAAAAACATCACGGGGTGGTGCGCCTTGTATGGCTGTGTGTCATATTAGATTCACAAGCAGTGGTGCGCATTGTATGGGTGTGTGTCACATTAGATTCACTAGCAGGAGTGAGAAAAACATCGCGGGGTGGTGGGCATTGTATGGGTGTGTGTCACATTAGATTCACTAGCAGGAGTGAGAAAAACATCCCGGGGTGGTGGGCATTGTATGGGTGTGTGTCACATTAGATTCACTAGCAGGAGTGAGAAAAACATCACGGGGTGGTGGGCATTGTATGGGTGTGTGTCACATTAGATTCACTAGCAGGAGTGAGAAAAACATCACGGGGTGGTGCGCATTGTATGGGTGTGTGTCACATTAGATTCACTAGCAGGAGTGAGAAAAACATCACGGGGTGGTGCGCATTGTATGGGTGTGTGTCACATTAGATTCACTAGCAGGAGTGAGAAAAACATCACGGGGTGGTGCGCATTGTATGGGTGTGTGTTACATTAGATTCACTAGTAGGAGTGAGAAAATCATCACGGGGTGGTGCACATTGTATGGGTGTGTGTTACATTAGATTCACTAGTAGGAGTGAGAAAATCATCACGCGGTGGTGCGCATTGTATGGGTGTGTGTTACATTATATCCACTAGTAGCAGTGAGAAAAACATCACGGGGTGGTGCGCATTGTATGGGTGTGTGTTACATTACATTCACTAGTAGCAGTGAGAAAAACATCACGGGGTGGTGCGCATTGTATGGGTGTGTGTTACATTACATTCACTAGTAGCAGTGAGAAAAACATCACGGGGTGGTGCGCATTGTATGGGTGTGTGTTACATTAGATTCACTAGTAGGAGTGAGAAAAACATCACGGGGTGGTGCGCACTGTATGGGTGTGTGTTACATTAGATTCACTAGTAGGAGTGAGAAAAACATCACTGGGTGGTGCGCATTGTATGGGTGTGTGCTACATTAGATTCACTAGTAGGAGTGAGAAAAACATCACGGGTGGTGCGCATTGTATGGCTGTGTGTTACATTAGATTCACTAGTAGCAGTGAGAAAAACATCACGGGGTGGTGCGCCTTGTATGGGAGTGTGTTACATTAGATTCACTAGTAGCAGTGAGAAAAACATCACGGGGTGGTGCGCATTGTATGGGTGTGTGTTACATTACATTCACTAGTAGGAGTGAGAAAAACATCACGGGGTGGTGCGCATTGTATGGGTGTGTGTTACATTACATTCACTAGTAGGAGTGACAAAAACGTCACGGGGTGGTGCGCATTGTATGGGTGTGTGTTACATTAGATTCACTAGTAGCAGTGAGAAAAACGTCACGGGGTGGTGCGCATTGTATTGGTGTGTGTTACATTAGATTCACTAGTAGCAGTGAGAAAAACGTCACGGGGTGGTGCGCATTGTATGGGTGTGTGTTACATTAGATTCACTAGTAGCAGTGAGAAAAACGTCACGGGGTGGTGCGCATTGTATGGGTGTGTGTTACATTACATTCACTAGTAGCAGTGAGAAAAACGTCACGGGGTGGTGCGCATTGTATGGGTGTGTGTCACATTACATTCACTAGTAGGAGTGAGAAAAACATCACGGGGTGGTGCGCATTGTATGGGTGTGTGTCACATTAGATTCACTAGTAGGAGTGAGAAAAACGTCACGGGGTGGTGCGCATTGTATGGGTGTGTGTCACATTAGATTCACTAGTAGGAGTGAGAAAAACGTCACGGGGTGGTGCGCATTGTATGGGTGTGTGTCACATTAGATTCACTAGTAGGAGTGAGAAAAACGTCACGGGGTGGTGCGCATTGTATGGGTGTGTGTCACATTAGATTCACTAGTAGGAGTGAGAAAAACATCACGGGGTGGTGCGCATTGTATGGGTGTGTGTCACATTAGATTCACTAGTAGGAGTGAGAAAAACATCACGGGGTGGTGCGCATTGTATGGGTGTGTGTCACATTAGATTCACTAGTAGGAGTGAGAAAAACATCACGAGGTGGTGCGCATTGTATGGGTGTGTGTCACATTAGATTCACTAGTAGGAGTGAGAAAAACATCACGGGGTGGTGCGCATTGTATGGGTGTGTGTCACATTAGATTCACTAGTAGGAGTGAGAAAAACATCACGGGGTGGTGCGCATCGTAAGGGTGTGTGTCACATTAGATTCACTAGTAGGAGTGAGAAAAACATCACGGGGTGGTGCGCATTGTATGGGTGTGTGTCACATTAGATTCACTAGTAGGAGTGAGAAAAACATCACGGGGTGGTGCGCATTGTATGGGTGTGTGTCACATTAGATTCACTAGTAGGAGTGAGAAAAACATCACGGGGTGGTGCGAATTGTATGGGTGTGTGTCACATTAGATTCACTAGTAGGAGTGAGAAAAACATCACGGGGTGGTGCGCATTGTATGGGTGTGTGTCACATTAGATTCACTAGTAGGAGTGAGAAAAACATCACGGGGTGGTGCGCATTGTATGGGTGTGTGTCACATTACATTCACTAGTAGGAGTGAGAAAACCATCAGGGTGTGGTGCGCATTGTATGGGTGTGTGTTACATTAGATTCACTAGTAGGAGTGAGAAAACCATCACGGGGTGGTGCGCATTGTATGGGTGTGTGTTACATTACATTCACTAGTAGGAGTGAGAAAAACATCACGGGGTGGTGCGCATTGTATGGGTGTGTGTTACATTACATTCTCTAGTAGGAGTGAGAAAAACATCACGGGGTGGTGCGCATTGTATGGGTGTGTGTTACATTAGATTCACTAGTAGGATTGAGATAAACATCACGGGGTGGTGCGCATTGTATGGGTGTGTGTTACATTAGTTTCACTAGTAGGAGTGAGAAAAACATCACGGGGTGGTGCGCATTGTATGGGTGTGTGATACATTAGATGCACTAGTAGGAGTGAGAAAAACATCACGGGGTGGTGCGCATTGTATGGGTGTGTGTTACATTAGATGCACTAGTAGGAGTGAGAAAAACATCACGGGGTGGTGCGCATTGTATGGGTGTGTGTTACATTACATTCACTAGTAGCAGTGAGAAAAACATCACGGGGTGGTGCGCATTGTATGGGTGTGTGTTACATTACATTCACTAGTAGCAGTGAGAAAAACATCACGGGGTGGTGCGCATTGTATGGGTGTGTGTTACATTACATTCACTAGTAGCAGTGAGAAAAACATCACGGGGTGGTGGGCATTGTATGGGTGTGTGTCACATTAGATTCACTAGTAGGAGTGAGAAAAACATCACGGGGTGGTGCGCATAGTATGGGTGTGTGTCACATTAGATTCACTAGTAGGAGTGAGAAAAACATCACGGGGTGGTGCGCATTATATGTGTGTGTGTCACATTAGATTCACTAGTAGGAGTGAGAAAAACATCACGGGGTGGTGCGCATTGTATGTGTGTGTGTCACATTAGATTCACTAGTAGGAGTGAGAAATACATCACGGGGTGGTGCGCATTGTATGGGTGTGTGTCACATTAGATTCACTAGGAGGAGTGAGAAAAACATCACGGTGTGGTGCGCATTGTATGGGTGTGTGTCACATTAGATTCACTAGGAGGAGTGAGAAAAACATCACGGGGTGGTGCGCATTGTATGGGTGTGTGTCACATTACATTCACTAGTAGGAGTGAGAAAAACATCACGGGGTGGTGCGCATTGTATGGGTGTGTGTCACATTACATTCACTAGTAGGAGTGAGAAAAACATCACGGGGTGGTGCGCATTGTATGGGTGTGTGTCACATTACATTCACTAGTAGGAGTGAGAAAAACATCACGGTGTGGTGCGCATTGTATGGGTGTGTGTTACATTACATTCACTAGTAGGAGTGAGAAAAACATCACGGGGTGGTGCGCATTGTATGGGTGTGTGTTACATTACATTCACTAGTAGGAGTGAGAAAAACATCACGGGGTGGTGCGCATTGTATGGGTGTGTGTTACATTAGATTCACTAGTAGGAGTGAGAAAATCATCACGGGGTGGTGCGCATTGTATGGGTGTGTGTTACATTAGATTCACTAGTAGGAGTGAGAAAATCATCACGCGGTGGTGCGCATTGTATGGGTGTGTGTTACATTAGATCCACTAGTAGCAGTGAGAAAAACATCACGGGGTGGTGCGCATTGTATGGGTGTGTGTTACATTACATTCACTAGTAGCAGTGAGAAAAACATCAAGGGGTTGCTGCGCATTGTATGGGTGTGTGCTACATTAGATTCACTAGTAGCAGTGAGAAAAACATCACGGGGTGGTGCGCCTTGTATGGGAGTGTGTTACATTAGATTCACTAGTAGGAGTGAGAAAAACATCACGGGGTGGTGCGCACTGTATGGGTGTGTGCTACATTAGATTCACTAGTAGGAGTGAGAAAAACATCACTGGGTGGTGCGCATTGTATGGGTGTGTGCTACATTAGATTCACTAGTAGCAGTGAGAAAAACATCACGGGGTGGTGCGCCTTGTATGGGAGTGTGTTACATTAGATTCACTAGTAGCAGTGAGAAAAACATCACGGGGTGGTGCGCCTTGTATGGGAGTGTGTTACATTAGATTCACTAGTAGCAGTGAGAAAAACATCACGGGGTGGTGCGCCTTGTATGGGTGTGTGTTACATTACATTCACTAGTAGGAGTGAGAAAAACATCATGGGGTGGTGCGCATTGTATGGGTGTGTGTTACATTACGTTCACTAGTAGGAGTGAGAAAAACATCACGGGGTGGTGCGCATTGTATGGCTGTGTGTTACATTAGATTCACTAGTAGCAGAGAGAAAAACATCACGGGGTGGTGCGCCTTGTATGGGAGTGTGTTACATTAGATTCACTAGTAGCAGTGAGAAAAACATCACGGGGTGGTGCGCATTGTATGGGTGTGTGTTACATTACATTCACTAGTAGGAGTGAGAAAAACATCACGGGGTGGTGCGCATTGTATGGGTGTGTGTTACATTACATTCACTAGTAGGAGTGAGAAAAACATCACGGGGTGGTGCGCATTGTATGGGTGTGTGTTACATTAGATTCACTAGTAGCAGTGAGAAAAACGTCATGGGGTGGTGCGCATTGTATTGGTGTGTGTTACATTAGATTCACTAGTAGCAGTGAGAAAAACGTCACGGGGTGGTGCGCATTGTATGGGTGTGTGTTACATTAGATTCACTAGTAGCAGTGAGAAAAACGTCACGGGGTGGTGCGCATTGTATGGGTGTGTGTTACATTACATTCACTAGTAGCAGTGAGAAAAACGTCACGGGGTGGTGCGCATTGTATGGGTGTGTGTCACATTACATTCACTAGTAGGAGTGAGAAAAAAATCACGGGGTGGTGCGCATTGTATGGGTGTGTGTTACATTAGATTCACTAGTAGCAGTGAGAAAAACGTCACGGGGTGGTGCGCATTGTATGGGTGTGTGTTACATTACATTCACTAGTAGCAGTGAGAAAAACGTCACGGGGTGGTGCGCATTGTATGGGTGTGTGTCACATTAGATTCACTAGTAGGAGTGAGAAAAACGTCACGGGGTGGTGCGCATTGTATGGGTGTGTGTCACATTAGATTCACTAGTAGGAGTGAGAAAAACATCACGGGGTGGTGCGCATTGTATGGGTGTGTGTCACATTAGATTCACTAGTAGGAGTGAGAAAAACATCACGGGGTGGTGCGCATTGTATGGGTGTGTGTCACATTAGATTCACTAGTAGGAGTGAGAAAAACATCACGGGGTGGTGCGCATTGTATGGGTGTGTGTCACATTAGATTCACTAGTAGGAGTGAGAAAAACATCACGGGGTGGTGCGCATTGTATGGGTGTGTGTCACATTAGATTCACTAGTAGGAGTGAGAAAAACATCACGGGGTGGTGCGCATTGTATGGGTGTGTGTCACATTAGATTCACTAGTAGGAGTGAGAAAAACATCACGGGGTGGTGCGCATTGTAAGGGTGTGTGTCACATTAGATTCACTAGTAGGAGTGAGAAAAACATCACGGGGTGGTGCGCATTGTATGGGTGTGTGTCACATTAGATTCACTAGTAGGAGTGAGAAAAACATCACGGGGTGGTGCGCATTGTATGGGTGTGTGTCACATTAGATTCACTAGTAGGAGTGAGAAAAACATCACGGGGTGGTGCGAATTGTATGGGTGTGTGTCACATTAGATTCACTAGTAGGAGTGAGAAAAACATCACGGGGTGGTGCGCATTGTATGGGTGTGTGTCACATTAGATACACTAGTAGGAGTGAGAAAAACATCACGGGGTGGTGCGCATTGTATGGGTGTGTGTTACATTACATTCACTAGTAGGAGTGAGAAAACCATCACGGGGTGGTGCGCATTGTATGGGTGTGTGTTACATTAGATTCACTAGTAGGAGTGAGAAAACCATCACGGGGTGGTGCGCATTGTATGGGTGTGTGTTACATTACATTCACTAGTAGGAGTGAGAAAAACATCACGGGGTGGTGCGCATTGTATGGGTGTGTGTTACATTACATTCTCTAGTAGGAGTGAGAAAAACATCACGGGGTGGTGCGCATTGTATGGGTGTGTGTTACATTAGATTCACTAGTAGGATTGAGATAAACATCACGGGGTGGTGCGCATTGTATGGGTGTGTGTTACATTAGTTTCACTAGTAGGAGTGAGAAAAACATCACGGGGTGGTGCGCATTGTATGGGTGTGTGTTACATTAGATGCACTAGTAGGAGTGAGAAAAACATCACGGGGTGGTGCGCATTGTATGGGTGTGTGTTACATTAGATGCACTAGTAGGAGTGAGAAAAACATCACGGGGTGGTGCGCATTGTATGGGTGTGTGTTACATTACATTCACTAGTAGCAGTGAGAAAAACATCACGGGGTGGTGCGCATTGTATGGGTGTGTGTTACATTACATTCACTAGTAGCAGTGAGAAAAACATCACGGGGTGGTGCGCATTGTATGGGTGTGTGTTACATTACATTCACTAGTAGCAGTGAGAAAAACATCACGGGGTGGTGGGCATTGTATGGGTGTGTGTTACATTACATTCACTAGTAGCAGTGAGAAAAACGTCACGGGGTGGTGCGCATTGTATGGGTGTGTGTCACATTAGATTCACTAGTAGCAGTGAGAAAAACGTCACGGGTTGGTGCGCATTGTATGGGTGTGTGTCACATTAGATTCACTAGTAGCAGTGAGAAAAACGTCACGGGGTGGTGCGCATTGTATGGGTGTGTGTCACATTAGATTCACTAGTAGGAGTGAGAAAAACGTCACGGGGTGGTGCGCATTGTATGGGTGTGTGTCACATTAGATTCACTAGTAGGAGTGAGAAAAACATCACGGGGTGGTGCGCATTGTATGGGTGTGTGTCACATTAGATTCACTAGTAGGAGTGAGAAAAACATCACGGGGTGGTGCGCATTATATGTGTGTGTGTCACATTAGATTCACTAGTAGGAGTGAGAAAAACATCACGGGGTGGTGCGCATTGTATGTGTGTGTGTCACATTAGATTCACTAGTAGGAGTGAGAAATACATCACGGGGTGGTGCGCATTGTATGGGTGTGTGTCACATTAGATTCACTAGGAGGAGTGAGAAAAACATCACGGGGTGGTGCGCATTGTATGGGTGTGTGTCACATTACATTCACTAGGAGGAGTGAGAAAAACATCACGGGGTGGTGCGCATTGTATGGGTGTGTGTCACATTACATTCACTAGTAGGAGTGAGAAAAACATCACGGGGTGGTGCGCATTGTATGGGTGTGTGTCACATTACATTCACTAGTAGGAGTGAGAAAAACATCACGGGGTGGTGCGCATTGTATGGGTGTGTGTCACATTACATTCACTAGTAGGAGTGAGAAAAACATCACGGGGTGGTGCGCATTGTATGGGTGTGTGTTACATTACATTCACTAGTAGGAGTGAGAAAAACATCACGGGGTGGTGCGCATTGTATGGGTGTGTGTTACATTAGATTCACTAGTAGGAGTGAGAAAATCATCACGGGGTGGTGCGCATTGTATGGGTGTGTGTTACATTAGATTCACTAGTAGGAGTGAGAAAATCATCACGCGGTGGTGCGCATTGTATGGGTGTGTGTTACATTAGATCCACTAGTAGCAGTGAGAAAAACATCACGGGGTGGTGCGCATTGTATGGGTGTGTGTTACATTACATTCACTAGTAGCAGTGAGAAAAACATCACGGGGTTGCTGCGCATTGTATGGGAGTGTGTTACATTAGATTCACTAGTAGCAGTGAGAAAAACATCACGGGGTGGTGCGCCTTGTATGGGAGTGTGTTACATTAGATTCACTAGTAGCAGTGAGAAAAACATCACGGGGTGGTGCGCCTTGTATGGGAGTGTGTTACATTAGATTCACTAGTAGCAGTGAGAAAAACATCACGGGGTGGTGCGCCTTGTATGGGTGTGTGTTACATTACATTCACTAGTAGGAGTGAGAAAAACATCACGGGGTGGTGCGCATTGTATGGGTGTGTGTTACATTACGTTCACTAGTAGGAGTGAGAAAAACATCACGGGGTGGTGCGCATTGTATGGGAGTGTGTTACATTAGGTTCACTAGTAGAAGTGAGAAAAACATCACGGGGTGGTGCGCATTGTATGGGTGTGTGTTACATTAGATTCACTAGTAGCAGTGAGAAAAACGTCACGGGGTGGTGCGCATTGTATGGGTGTGTGTTACATTAGATTCACTAGTAGCAGTGAGAAAAACGTCACGGGGTGGTGCGCATTGTATGGGTGTGTGTCACATTAGATTCACTAGTAGCAGTGAGAAAAACGTCACGGGGTGGTGCGCATTGTATGGGTGTGTGTCACATTACATTCACTAGTAGGAGTGAGAAAAACGTCACGGGGTGGTGCGCATTGTATGGGTGTGTGTCACATTAGATTCACTAGTAGGAGTGAGAAAAACATCACGGGGTGGTGCGCATTGTATGGGTGTGTGTCACATTAGATTCACTAGTAGGAGTGAGAAAAACATCACGGGGTTGGTGCGCCTTATATGTGTGTGTGTCACATTAGATTCACTAGCAGGAGTGAGAAAAACATCACGGGGTGGTGCGCATTGTATGGGTGTGTGTCACATTAGATTCACTAGTAGGAGTGAGAAAAACATCACGGGGTGGTGCGCATTGTATGGGTGTGTGTCACATTAGATTCACTAGTAGGAGTGAGAAAAACATCACGGGGAGGTGCGCATTGTATGGGTGTGTGTCACATTAGATTCACTAGTAGGAGTGAGAAAAACATCACGGGGTGGTGCGCATTGTATGGGTGTGTGTCACATTAGATTCACTAGTAGGAGTGAGAAAAACATCACGGGGTGGTGCGCATTGTATGGGTGTGTGTCACATTACATTCACTAGTAGGAGTGAGAAAAACATCACGGGGTGGTGCGCATTGTAAGGGTGTGTGTCACATTAGATTCACTAGTAGGAGTTAGAAAAACATCACGGGGTGGTGCGCATTGTATGGGTGTGTGTCACATTAGATTCACTAGTAGGAGTGAGAAAAACATCACAGTGCGGTGCGCATTGTATGGGTGTGTGTCACATTAGATTCACTAGTAGGAGTGAGAAAAACATCACGGGGTGGTGCGCATTGTATGGGTGTGTGTCACATTAGATTCACTAGTAGGAGTGAGAAAAACATCACGGGGTGGTGCGCATTGTATGGGTGTGTTTTACATTAGATTCACTAGTAGGAGTGAGAAAACCATCACGGGGTGGTGCGCATTGTATGGGTGTGTGTTACATTAGATTCACTAGTAGGAGTGAGAAAACCATCACGGGGTGGTGGGCATTGTATGGGTGTGTGTTACATTACATTCACTAGTAGGAGTGAGAAAAACATCACGGGGTGGTGCGCATTGTATGGGTGTGTGTTACATTACATTCTCTAGTAGGAGTGAGAAAAAGATCACGGGGTGGTGCGCATTGTATGGGTGTGTGTTACATTAGATTCACTAGTAGGATTGAGATAAACATCACGGGGTGGTGCGCATTGTATGGGTGTGTGTTACATTAGTTTCACTAGTAGGAGTGAGAAAAACATCACGGGGTGGTGCGCATTGTATGGGTGTGTGTTACATTAGATGCACTAGTAGGAATGAGAAAAACATCACGGGGTGGTGCGCATTGTATGGGTGTGTGTTACATTAGATGCACTAGTAAGAGTGAGAAAAACATCACGGGGTGGTGCGCATTGTATGGGTGTGTGTTACATTACATTCACTAGTAGCAGTGAGAAAAACATCACGGGGTGGTGCGCATTGTATGGGTGTGTGTTACATTACATTCACTAGTAGCAGTGAGAAAAACATCACGGGGTGGTGCGCATTGTATGGGTGTGTGTTACATTACATTCACTAGTAGCAGTGAGAAAAACATCACGGGGTGGTGGGCATTGTATGGGTGTGTGTTACATTACATTCACTAGTAGCAGTGAGAAAAACGTCACGGGGTGGTGGGCATTGTATGGGTGTGTGTTACATTACATTCACTAGTAGCAGTGAGAAAAACGTCACGGGGTGGTGCGCATTGTATGGGTGTGTGTTACATTAGATTCACTAGTAGCAGTGAGAAAAACGTCACGGGGTGGTGCGCATTGTATGGGTGTGTGTTACATTAGTTTCACTAGTAGGAGTGAGAAAAACATCACGGGGTGGTGCGCATTGTATGGGTGTGTGTTACATTAGATTCACTAGTAGGATTGAGATAAACATCACGGGGTGGTGCGCATTGTATGGGTGTGTGTTACATTAGATTCACTAGTAGCAGTGAGAAAAACGTCACGGGGTGGTGCGCATTGTATGGGTGTGTGTTACATTACATTCTCTAGTAGGAGTGAGAAAAAGATCACGGGGTGGTGCGCATTGTATGGGTGTGTGTTACATTAGATTCACTAGTAGGATTGAGATAAACATCACGGGGTGGTGCGCATTGTATGGGTGTGTGTTACATTAGTTTCACTAGTAGGAGTGAGAAAAACATCACGGGGTGGTGCGCACTGTATGGGTGTGTGTTACATTAGATACACTAGTAGGAGTGAGAAAAACATCACTGGGTGGTGCGCATTGTATGGGTGTGTGCTACATTAGATCCACTAGTAGGAGTGAGAAAAACATCACGGGGTGGTGCGCATTGTATGGGTGTGTGCTACATTAGATTCACTAGTAGCAGTGAGAAAAACATCACGGGGTGGTGCGCATTGTATGGGTGTGTGTTACATTAGATTCACTAGTAGCAGTGAGAAAAACATCACGGGGTGGTGCGCATTGTATGGGTGTGTGTTACATTACATTCACTCGTAGGAGTGAGAAAAACATCACGGGGTGGTGCGCATTGTATGGGTGTGTGTTACATTACATTCACTAGTAGGAGTGAGAAAAACATCACGGGGTGGTGCGCATTGTATGGGTGTGTGTTACATTAGATTCACTAGTAGCAGTGAGAAAAACATCACGGGGTGGTGCGCATTGTATGGGTGTGTGTTACATTAGATTCACTAGTAGCAGTGAGAAAAACATCACGGGGTGGTGCGCATTGTATGGGTGTGTGTTACATTAGATTCACTAGTAGCAGTGAGAAAAACGTCACGGGGTGGTGCGCATTGTATGGGTGTGTGTTACATTAGATTCACTAGTAGCAGTGAGAAAAACATCACGGGGTGGTGCGCATTGTATGGGTGTGTGTCACATTACATTCACTAGTAGCAGTGAGAAAAACGTCACGGGGTGGTGCGCATTGTATGGGTGTGTGTCACATTAGATTCACTAGTAGGAGTGAGAAAAACATCACGGGGTGGTGCGCATTGTATGGGTGTGTGTCACATTAGATTCACTAGTAGGAGTGAGAAAAACATCACGGGGTGGTGCGCATTATATGTGTGTGTGTCACATTAGATTCACTAGTAGGAGTGAGAAAAACATCACGGGGTGGTGCGCATTGTATGGGTGTGTGTCACATTAGATTCACTAGTAGGAGTGAGAAAAACATCACGGGGTGGTGCGCATTGTATGGGTGTGTGTCACATTAGATTCACTTGTAGGAGTGAGAAAAACATCACGGGGTGGTGCGCATTGTATGGGTGTGTGTCACATTAGATTCACTAGTAGGAGTGACAAAAACATCACGGGGTGGTGCGCATTGTATGGGTGTGTGTCACATTAGATTCACTAGTAGGAGTGAGAAAAACATCACGGGGTGGTGCGCATTGTATGGGTGTGTGTCACATTAGATTCACTAGTAGGAGTTAGAAAAACATCACGGGGTGGTGCGCATTGTAAGGGTGTGTGTCACATTAGATTCACTAGTAGGAGTGAGAAAAACATCACGGGGTGGTGCGCATTGTATGGGTGTGTGTCACATTAGATTCACTAGTAGGAGTGAGAAAAACATCACGGGGTGGTGTGCATTGTATGGGTGTGTGTCACATTACATTCACTAGTAGGAGTGAGAAAAACATCACGGGGTGGTGCGCATTGTATGGGTGTGTGTCACATTAGATTCACTAGTAGGAGTGAGAAAAACATCACGGGGTGGTGCGCATTGTATGGGTGTGTGTCACATTAGATTCACTAGTAGGAGTGAGAAAAACATCACGGGGTGGTGCGCATTGTATGGGTGTGTGTCACATTAGATTCACTAGTAGGAGTGAGAAAACCATCACGGGGTGGTGCGCATTGTATGGGTGTGTGTCACATTACATTCACTAGTAGGAGTGAGAAAAACATCACGGGGTGGTGCGCATTGTATGGGTGTGTGTTACATTACATTCACTAGTAGGAGTGAGAAAAACATCACGGGGTGGTGCGCATTGTATGGGTGTGTGTTACATTACATTCTCTAGTAGGAGTGAGAAAAACATCACGGGGTGGTGCGCATTGTATGGGTGTGTGTTACATTAGATTCACTAGTAGGATTGAGATAAACATCACGGGGTGGTGTGCATTGTATGGGTGTGTGTTACATTAGTTTCACGAGTAGGAGTGAGAACAACATCACGGGGTGGTGCGCATTGTATGGGTGTGTGTTACATTAGATGCACTAGTAGGAGTGAGAAAATCATCACGGGGTGGTGCGCATTGTATGGGTGTGTGTTACATTAGATGCACTAGTAAGAGTGAGAAAAACATCACGGGGTGGTGCGCATTGTATGGGTGTGTGTTACATTACATTCACTAGTAGCAGTGAGAAAAACATCACGGGGTGGTGCGCATTGTATGGGTGTGTGTTACATTACATTCACTAGTAGCAGTGAGAAAAACATCACGGGGTGGTGCGCATTGTATGGGTGTGTGTTACATTACATTCACTAGTAGCAGTGAGAAAAACATCACGGGGTGGTGCGCATTGTATGGGTGTGTGTTACATTACATTCACTAGTAGCAGTGAGAAAAACATCACGGGGTGGTGCGCATTGTATGGGTGTGTGTTACATTACATTCACTAGTAGGAGTGAGAAAAACATCACGGGGTGGTGCGCAGTGTATGGGTGTGTGTTACATTAGATTCACTAGTAGGAGTGAGAAAAACATCACGGGGTGGTGCGCAGTGTATGGGTGTGTGTTACATTAGATTCACTAGTAGGAGTGAGAAAATCATCACGGGGTGGTGCGCATTGTATGCGTGTGTGTTACATTAGATTCACTAGTAGGAGTGAGAAAAACATCACGGGGTGGTGCGCATTGTATGGGTGCTTGTTACATTAGATTCACTAGTAGGAGTGAGAAAAACATCACGGGGTGGTGCGCATTGTATGGGTGTGTGTTACATTAGATTCACTAGTAGGAGTGAGAAAAACATCACGGGGTGGTGCGCATTGTATGGGTGTGTGTTACATTAGATTCACTAGTAGGAGTGAGAAAAACATCACGGGGTGGTGCGCATTGTATGGGTGTGTGTTACATTAGATTCACTAGTAGCAGTGAGAAAAACATCACGGGTTGGTGCGCATTGTATGGGTGTGTGTTACATTAGATTCACTAGTAGCAGTGAGAAAAACATCACGGGGTGGTGGGCATTGTATGGGTGTGTGTCACATTAGATTCACTAGCAGGAGTGAGAAAAACATCACGGGGTGGTGCGCATTGTATGGGTGTGTGTCACATTAGATTCACTAGTAGGAGTGAGAAAAACATCACGGGGTGGTGCGCATTGTATGGGTGTGTGTCACATTAGATTCACTAGTAGGAGTGAGAAAAACATCACGGGGTGGTGCGCATTGTATGGGTGTGTGTCACATTAGATTCACTAGTAGGAGTGAGAAAAACATCACGGGGTGGTTAGCATTGTATGGGTGTGTGTTACATTACATTCACTAGTAGGAGTGAGAAAAACATCACGGGGTGGTGCGCATTGTATGGGTGTGTGTTACATTACATTCACTAGTAGGAGTGAGAAAAACATCACGGGGTGGTGCGCATTGTATGGGTGTGTGTTACATTACATTCAATAGTAGGAGTGAGAAAAACATCACGGGGTGGTGCGCATTGTATGGGTGTGTGTTACGTTAGATTCACTAGTAGGAGTGAGAAAATCATCACGGGGTGGTGCGCATTGTATGGGTGTGTGTTACGTTAGATTCACTAGTAGGAGTGAGAAAATCATAACGGGGTGGTGCGCATTGTATGGGTGTGTGTTACATTACATTCACTAGTAGCAGTGAGAAAAACGTCACGGGGTGGTGCGCATTGTATGGGTGTGTGTTACATTAGTTTCACTAGTAGGAGTGAGAAAAACATCACGGGGTGGTGCGCATTGTATGGGTGTGTGTTACATTAGATTCACTAGTAGGATTGAGATAAACGTCACGGGGTGGTGCGCATTGTATGGGTGTGTGTTACATTAGATTCACTAGTAGCAGTGAGAAAAACGTCACGGGGTGGTGCGCATTGTATGGGTGTGTGTTACATTACATTCTCTAGTAGGAGTGAGAAAAAGATCACGGGGTGGTGCGCATTGTATGGGTGTGTGTTACATTAGATTCACTAGTAGGATTGAGATAAACATCACGGGGTGGTGCGCATTGTATGGGTGTGTGTTACATTAGTTTCACTAGTAGGAGTGAGAAAAACATCACGGGGTGGTGCGCACTGTATGGGTGTGTGTTACATTAGATACACTAGTAGGAGTGAGAAAAACATCACTGGGTGGTGCGCATTGTATGGGTGTGTGCTACATTAGATTCACTAGTAGGAGTGAGAAAAACATCACGGGGTGGTGCGCATTGTATGGGTGTGTGCTACATTAGATTCACTAGTAGCAGTGAGAAAAACATCACGGGGTGGTGCGCATTGTATGGGTGTGTGTTACATTAGATTCACTAGTAGCAGTGAGAAAAACATCACGGGGTGGTGCGCATTGTATGGGTGTGTGTTACATTACATTCACTAGTAGGAGTGAGAAAAACATCACGGGGTGGTGCGCATTGTATGGGTGTGTGTTACATTACATTCACTAGTAGGAGTGAGAAAAACATCACGGGGTGGTGCGCATTGTATGGGTGTGTGTTACATTAGATTCACTAGTAGCAGTGAGAAAAACGTCACGGGGTGGTGCGCATTGTATGGGTGTGTGTTACATTAGATTCACTAGTAGCAGTGAGAAAAACGTCACGGGGTGGTGCGCATTGTATGGGTGTGTGTTACATTAGATTCACTAGTAGCAGTGAGAAAAACGTCACGGGGTGGTGCGCATTGTATGGGTGTGTGTTACATTAGATTCACTAGTAGCAGTGAGAAAAACATCACGGGGTGGTGCGCATTGTATGGGTGTGTGTCACATTACATTCACTAGTAGCAGTGAGAAAAACGTCACGGGGTGGTGCGCATTGTATGGGTGTGTGTCACATTAGATTCACTAGTAGGAGTGAGAAAAACATCACGGGGTGGTGCGCATTGTATGGGTGTGTGTCACATTAGATTCACTAGTAGGAGTGAGAAAAACATCACGGGGTGGTGCGCATTATATGTGTGTGTGTCACATTAGATTCACTAGTAGGAGTGAGAAAAACATCACGGGGTGGTGCGCATTGTATGGGTGTGTGTCACATTAGATTCACTAGTAGGAGTGAGAAAAACATCACGGGGTGGTGCGCATTGTATGGGTGTGTGTCACATTAGATTCACTTGTAGGAGTGAGAAAAACATCACGGGGTGGTGCGCATTGTATGGGTGTGTGTCACATTAGATTCACTAGTAGGAGTGACAAAAATATCACGGGGTGGTGCGCATTGTATGGGTGTGTGTCACATTAGATTCACTAGTAGGAGTGAGAAAAACATCACGGGGTGGTGCGCATTGTATGGGTGTGTGTCACATTAGATTCACTAGTAGGAGTTAGAAAAACATCACGGGGTGGTGCGCATTGTAAGGGTGTGTGTCACATTAGATTCACTAGTAGGAGTGAGAAAAACATCACGGGGTGGTGCGCATTGTATGGGTGTGTGTCACATTAGATTCACTAGTAGGAGTGAGAAAAACATCACGGGGTGGTGTGCATTGTATGGGTGTGTGTCACATTACATTCACTAGTAGGAGTGAGAAAAACATCACGGGGTGGTGCGCATTGTATGGGTGTGTGTCACATTAGATTCACTAGTAGGAGTGAGAAAAACATCACGGGGTGGTGCGCATTGTATGGGTGTGTGTCACATTAGATTCACTAGTAGGAGTGAGAAAAACATCACGGGGTGGTGCGCATTTTATGGGTGTGTGTCACATTAGATTCACTAGTAGGAGTGAGAAAACCATCACGGGGTGGTGCGCATTGTATGGGTGTGTGTCACATTACATTCACTAGTAGGAGTGAGAAAAACATCACGGGGTGGTGCGCATTGTATGGGTGTGTGTTACATTACATTCACTAGTAGGAGTGAGAAAAACATCACGGGGTGGTGCGCATTGTATGGGTGTGTGTTACATTACATTCTCTAGTAGGAGTGAGAAAAACATCACGGGGTGGTGCGCATTGTATGGGTGTGTGTTACATTAGATTCACTAGTAGGATTGAGATAAACATCACGGGGTGGTGTGCATTGTATGGGTGTGTGTTACATTAGTTTCACGAGTAGGAGTGAGAACAACATCACGGGGTGGTGCGCATTGTATGGGTGTGTGTTACATTAGATGCACTAGTAGGAGTGAGAAAATCATCACGGGGTGGTGCGCATTGTATGGGTGTGTGTTACATTAGATGCACTAGTAAGAGTAAGAAAAACATCACGGGGTGGTGCGCATTGTATGGGTGTGTGTTACATTACATTCACTAGTAGCAGTGAGAAAAACATCACGGGGTGGTGCGCATTGTATGGGTGTGTGTTACATTACATTCACTAGTAGCAGTGAGAAAAACATCACGGGGTGGTGCGCATTGTATGGGTGTGTGTTACATTACATTCACTAGTAGCAGTGAGAAAAACATCACGGGGTGGTGCGCATTGTATGGGTGTGTGTTACATTAGATTCACTAGTAGGAGTGAGAAAAACATCACGGCGTGGTGCGCATTGTATGGGTGTGTGTTACATTAGATTCACTAGTAGGAGTGAGAAAAACATCACGGGGTGGTGCGCAGTGTATTTGTTGTGTGTTACATTACATTCACTAGTAGGAGTGAGAAAAACATCACGGGGTGGTGCGCATTGTATGGGTGTGTGTTACATTACATTCACTAGTAGGAGTGAGAAAAACATCACGGGGTGGTGCGCATTGTATGGGTGTGTGTTACATTACATTCACTAGTAGGAGTGAGAAAAACATCACGGGGTGGTGCGCATTGTATGGGTGTGTGTTACATTACATTCACTAGTAGGAGTGAGAAAAACATCACGGGGTGGTGCGCATTGTATGGGTGTGTGTTACATTACATTCACTAGTAGGAGTGAGAAAAACATCACGGGGTGGTGCGCATTGTATGGGTGTGTGTTACATTACATTCACTAGTAGCAGTGAGAAAAACATCACGGGGTGGTGCGCATTGTATGGGTGTGTGTTACATTAGATTCACTAGTAGGAGTGAGAAAATCATCACGGGGTGGTGCGCATTGTATGGGTGTGTGTTACATTACATTCACTAGTAGCAGTGAGAAAAACATCACGGGGTGGTGCGCATTGTATGGGTGTGTGTTCCATTAGATACACTAGTAGCAGTGAGAAAAACATCACGGGGTGGTGCGCATTGTATGGGTGTGTGTTACATTAGATTCACAAGTAGCAGTGAGAAAAACATCACGGGGTGGTGCGCATTGTATGGGTGTGTGTCACATTAGATTCACTAGTAGCAGTGAGAAAAACATCACGGGGTGGTGCGCATTGTATGGGTGTGTGTCACATTAGATTCACTAGTAGCAGTGAGAAAAACATCACGGGGTGGTGCGCATTGTATGGGTGTCTGTCACATTAGATTCACTAGTAGGAGTGAGAAAAACATCACGGTGTGGTACGCATTGTATGGGTGTGTGTCACATTAGATTCACTAGTAGGAGTGAGAAAAACGTCACGGGGTGGTGCGCATTGTATGGGTGTGTGGCACATTAGATTCACTAGTAGGAGTGAGAAAAACGTCACGGGGTGGTGCGCATTGTATGGGTGTGTGTCACATTACATTCACTAGTAGGAGTGAGAAAACCATCACGGGGTGGTGCGCATTGTATGGGTGTGTGTTACATTAGATTCACTAGTAGGAGTGAGAAAACCATCACGGGGTGGTGCGCATTGTATGGGTGTGTGTTACATTAGTTTCACTAGTAGGAGTGAGAAAAACATCACGGGGTGGTGCGCATTGTATGGGTGTGTGTTACATTACATTCACTAGTAGGAGTGAGAAAATCATCACGGGGTGGTGCGCATCGTATGGGTGTGTGTTACATTAGATTCACTAGTAGCAGTGAGAAAAACATCACGGGGTGGTGCGCATCGTATGGGTGTGTGTTACATTAGATTCACTAGTAGCAGTGAGAAAAACATCACGGGGTGGTGCGCATTGTATGGGTGTGTGTTACATTACATTCACTAGTAGCAGTGAGAAAAACATCACGGGGTGGTGCGCATTGTATGGGTGTGTGTTACATTAGATTCACTAATAGGAGTGAGAAAAACATCACGGTGTGGTGCGCATTGTATTGGTGTGTGTTACATTAGATTCACTAGTAGGAGTGAGAAAAACATCACGGGGTGGTGCGCATTGTATGGGTGTGTGTTACATTACATTCACTAGTAGGAGTGAGAAAAACATCACGGGGTGGTGCGCATTGTATGGGTGTGTGTTACATTACATTCACTAGTAGGAGTGAGAAAAACATCACGGGGTGGTGCGCATTGTATGGGTGTGTGTTCCATTACATTCACTAGTAGGAGTGAGAAAAACATCACGGGGTGGTGCGCATTGTATGGGTGTGTGTTACATTAGATTCACTAGTAGGAGTGAGAAAAACATCACGGGGTGGTGCGCATTGTATGGGTGTGTGTTACATTAGATTCCCTAGTAGGAGTGAGAAAAACATCACGGGGTGGTGCGCATTGTATGGGTGTGTGTTACATTACATTCACTAGTAGCAGTGAGAAAAACATCACGGGGTGGTGCGCATTGTATGGGTGTGTGTTACATTACATTCACTAGTAGCAGTGAGAAAAACATCACGGGGTGGTGCGCATTGTATGGGTGTGTGTTACATTAGATTCACTAGTAGCAGTGAGAAAAACATCACGGGGTGGTGCGCATCGTATGGGTGTGTGTTACATTAGATTCACTAGTAGCAGTGAGAAAAACATCACGGGGTGGTGCGCATCGTATGGGTGTGTGTTACATTACATTCACTAGTAGCAGTGAGAAAAACATCACGGGGTGGTGCGCATTGTATGGGTGTGTGTTACATTAGATTCACTAGTAGGAGTGAGAAAAACATCACGGTGTGGTGCGCATTGTATTGGTGTGTGTTACATTAGATTCACTAGTAGGAGTGAGAAAAACATCACGGGGTGGTGCGCATTGTATGGGTGTGTGTTACATTACATTCATTGTAGGAGTGAGAAAAACATCACGGGGTGGTGCGCATTGTATGGGTGTGTGTTACATTACATTCACTAGTAGGAGTGAGAAAAACATCACGGGGTGGTGCGCATTGTATGGGTGTGTGTTACATTACATTCATTAGTAGGAGTGAGAAAAACATCACGGGGTGGTGCGCATTGTATGGGTGTGTGTTACATTAGATTCACTAGTAGGAGTGAGAAAAACATCACGGGGTGGTGCGCATTGTATGGGTGTGTGTTACATTACATTCACTAGTAGCAGTGAGAAAATCATCACGGGGTGGTGCGCTTTTTATGGGTGTGTGTTACATTACATTCACTAGTAGCAGTGAGAAAAACATCACGGGGTGGTGCGCATTGTATGGGTGTGTGTTACATTACATTCACTAATAGCAGTGAGAAAAACATCACGGGGTGGTGCGCATTGTATGGGTGTGTGTTACATTACATTCACTAGTAGCAGTGAGAAAAACATCACGGGGTGGTGCGCATTTTATGGGTGTGTGTTACATTACATTCACTAGTAGGAGTGAGAAAAACATCACGGGGTGGTGCGCATTGTATGGGTGTGTGTTACATTAGATTCACTAGTTGCAGTGAGAAAAACATCACGGGGTGGTGCGCATTGTATGGCTGTGTGTTACATTAGATTCACTAGTAGCAGTCAGAAAAACATCACGGGGTGGTGCGCCTTGTATGGGTGTGTGTTACATTAGATTCACTAGTAGCAGTCAGAAAAACATCACGGGGTGGTGCGCCTTGTATGGGTGTGTGTTACATTAGATTCACTAGTAGCAGTGAGAAAAACATCACGGGGTGGTGCGCATTGTATGGGTGTGTGTCACATTAGATTCACTAGTAGGAGTGAGAAAAACATCACGGGGTGGTGCGCATTGTATGGGTGTGTGTCACATTAGATTCACTAGTAGGAGTGAGAAAAACATCACGGGGTGGTGCGCATTGTATGGGTGTGTGTCACATTAGATTCACTACTAGTAGTGAGAAAAACATCAAGGGGTGGTGCGCATTGTATGGGTGTGTGTCACATTAGATTCACTAGTAGGAGTGAGAAAAACATCACGGTGTGGTGCGCATTGTATGGGTGTGTGTTACATTAGATTCACTAGTAGGAGTGAGAAAAGCATCACGGGGTGGTGCGCATTGTATGGGTGTGTGTTACATTACATTCACTAGTAGGAGTGAGAAAAACATCAAGGGGTGGTGCGCATTGTATGGGTGTGTGTTACATTACATTCACTAGTAGGAGTGAGAAAAACATCACGGGGTGGTGCGCATTGTATGGGTGTGTGTTACATTACATTCACTAGTAGGAGTGAGAAAAACATCACGGGGTGGTGCGCATTGTATGGGTGTGTGTTACATTACATTCATTAGTAGGAGTGAGAAAAACATCACGGGGTGGTGCGCATTGTATGGGTGTGTGTTACATTACATTCACTAGTAGGAGTGAGAAAAACATCACGGGGTGGTGCGCATTGTATGGGTGTGTGTTACATTACATTCACTAGTAGCAGTGAGAAAATCATCACGGGGTGGTGCGCTTTTTATGGGTGTGTGTTACATTAGATTCACTAGTAGCAGTGAGAAAAACATCACGGGGTGGTGCGCATTGTATGGGTGTGTGTTACATTACATTCACTAATAGCAGTGAGAAAAACATCACGGGGTGGTGCGCATTGTATGGGTGTGTGTTACATTACATTCACTAGTAGCAGTGAGAAAAACATCACGGGGTGGTGCGCATTGTATGGGTGTGTGTTACATTACATTCACTAGTAGGAGTGAGAAAAACATCACGGGGTGGTGCGCATTGTATGGGTGTGTGTTACATTAGATTCACTAGTTGCAGTGAGAAAAACATCACGGGGTGGTGCGCATTGTATGGGTGTGTGTTACATTAGATTCACTAGTAGCAGTCAGAAAAACATCACGGGGTGGTGCGCCTTGTATGGGTGTGTGTTACATTAGATTCACTAGTAGCAGTCAGAAAAACATCACGGGGTGGTGCGCCTTGTATGGGTGTGTGTTACATTAGATTCACTAGTAGCAGTGAGAAAAACATCACGGGGTGGTGCGCATTGTATGGGTGTGTGTTACATTAGATTCACTAGTAGGAGTGAGAAAAACATCACGGGGTCGTGCGCATTGTATGCGTGTGTGTCACATTAGATTCACTAGTAGGAGTGAGAAAAACATCACGGGGTGGTGCGCATTGTATGGGTGTGTGTCACATTAGATTCACTACTAGTAGTGAGAAAAACATCAAGGGGTGGTGCGCATTGTATGGGTGTGTGTCACATTAGATTCACTAGGAGGAGTGAGAAAAACATCACGGGGTGGTGCGCATTGTATGGGTGTGTGTTACATTAGATTCACTAGTAGGAGTGAGAAAAGCATCACGGGGTGGTGCGCATTGTATGGGTGTGTGTTACATTACATTCACTAGTAGGAGTGAGAAAAGCATCACGGGGTGGTGCGCATTGTATGGGTGTGTGTTACATTACATTCTCTAGTAGGAGTGAGAAAAACATCACGGGGTGGTGCGCATTCTATGGGTGTGTGTTACATTAGATTCACTAGTAGGAGTGAGAAAAACATCACGGGGTGGTGCGCATTGTATGGGTGTGTGTTACATTACATTCACTAGTAGGAGTGAGAAAAACATCACGGGGTGGTGCGCATTGTATGGGTGTGTGTTACATTACATTCACTAGTAGCAGTGAGAAAAACATCACGGGGTGGTGCGCATTGTATGGGTGTGTGTTCCATTAGATACACTAGTAGCAGTGAGAAAAACATCACGGGGTGGTGCGCATTGTATGGGTGTGTGTTACATTAGATTCACTAGTAGCAGTGAGAAAAACATCACGGGGTGGTGCGCATTGTATGGGTGTGTGTCACATTAGATTCACTAGTAGGAGTGAGAAAAACGTCACGGGGTGGTGCGCATTGTATGGGTGTGTGTCACATTAGATTCACTAGTAGGAGTGAGAAAAACATCACGGGGTGGTGCGCATTGTATGGGTGTGTGTCACATTACATTCACTAGTAGGAGTGAGAAAACCATCACGGGGTGGTGCGCATTGTATGGGTGTGTGTTACATTAGATTCACTAGTAGGAGTGAGAAAACCATCACGGGGTGGTGCGCATTGTATGGGTGTGTGTTACATTAGTTTCACTAGTAGGAGTGAGAAAAACATCACGGGGTGGTGCGCATTGTATGGGTGTGTGTTACATTACATTCACTAGTAGGAGTGAGAAAATCATCACGGGGTGGTGCGCATCGTATGGGTGTGTGTTACATTAGATTCACTAGTAGCAGTGAGAAAAACATCACGGGGTGGTGCGCATCGTATGGGTGTGTGTTACATTAGATTCACTAGTAGCAGTGAGAAAAACATCACGGGGTGGTGCGCATTGTATGGGTGTGTGTTACATTACATTCACTAGTAGCAGTGAGAAAAACATCACGGGGTGGTGCGCATTGTATGGGTGTGTGTTACATTAGATTCACTAGTAGGAGTGAGAAAAACATCACGGTGTGGTGCGCATTGTATTGGTGTGTGTTACATTAGATTCACTAGTAGGAGTGAGAAAAACATCACGGGGTGGTGCGCATTGTATGGGTGTGTGTTACATTACATTCACTAGTAGGAGTGAGAAAAACATCACGGGGTGGTGCGCATTGTATGGGTGTGTGTTACATTAGATTCACTAGTAGGAGTGAGAAAAACATCACGGGGTGGTGCGCATTGTATGGGTGTGTGTTACATTACATTCACTAGTAGGAGTGAGAAAAACATCACGGGGTGGTGCGCATTGTATGGGTGTGTGTTACATTAGATTCACTAGTAGGAGTGAGAAAAACATCACGGGGTGGTGCGCATTGTATGGGTGTGTGTTACATTACATTCACTAGTAGCAGTGAGAAAAACATCACGGGGTGGTGCGCATTGTATGGGTGTGTGTTACATTACATTCACTAGTAGCAGTGAGAAAAACATCACGGGGTGGTGCGCATTGTATGGGTGTGTGTTACATTACATTCACTAGTAGCAGTGAGAAAAACATCACGGGGTGGTGCGCATTGTATGGGTGTGTGTTACATTAGATTCACTAGTAGCAGTGAGAAAAACATCACGGGGTGGTGCGCATCGTATGGGTTTGTGTTACATTAGATTCACTAGTAGCAGTGAGAAAAACATCACGGGGTGGTGCGCATCGTATGGGTGTGTGTTACATTACATTCACTAGTAGCAGTGAGAAAAACATCACGGGGTGGTGCGCATCGTATGGGTGTGTGTTACATTAGATTCACTAGTAGGAGTGAGAAAAACATCACGGTGTGGTGCGCATTGTATTGGTGTGTGTTACATTAGATTCACTAGTAGGAGTGAGAAAAACATCACGGGGTGGTGCGCATTGTATGGGTGTGTGTTACATTACATTCACTAGTAGGAGTGAGAAAAACATCACGGGGTGGTGCGCATTGTATGGGTGTGTGTTACATTAGATTCACTAGTAGGAGTGAGAAAAACATCACGGGGTGGTGCGCATTGTATGGGTGTGTGTTACATTACATTCACTAGTAGGAGTGAGAAAAACATCACGGGGTGGTGCGCATTGTATGGGTGTGTGTTACATTAGATTCACTAGTAGGAGTGAGAAAAACATCACGGGGTGGTGCGCATTGTATGGGTGTGTGTTACATTACATTCACTAGTAGCAGTGAGAAAAACATCACGGGGTGGTGCGCATTGTATGGGTGTGTGTTACATTACATTCACTAGTAGCAGTGAGAAAAACATCACGGGGTGGTGCGCATTGTATGGGTGTGTGTTACATTACAATCACTAGTAGCAGTGAGAAAAACATCACGGGGTGGTGCGCATTGTATGGGTGTGTGTTACATTAGATTCACAAGTAGCAGTGAGAAAAACATCACGGGGTGGTGCGCATTGTATGGGTGTGTGTTACATTAGATTCACTAGTAGCAGTGAGAAAAACATCACGGGGTGGTGCGTATTGTATGGGTGTGTGTTACATTAGATTCACTAGTAGCAGTGATAAAAACATCACGGGGTGGTGCGCATTGTATGGGTGTGTGTTACATTACATTCACTAGTAGGAGTGAGAAAAACATTAAGGGGTGGTGCGCATTGTATGGGTGTGTGTTACATTACATTCACTAGTAGGAGTGAGAAAAACATCACGGGGTGGTGCGCATTGTATGGGTGTGTGTTACATTACATTCACTAGTAGGAGTGAGAAAAACATCACGGGGTGGTGCGCATTGTATGGGTGTTTGTTACATTACATTCATTAGTAGGAGTGAGAAAAACATCACGGGGTGGTGCGCATTGTATGGGTGTGTGTTACATTACATTCACTAGTAGGAGTGAGAAAAACATCACGGGGTGGTGCGCATTGTATGGGTGTGTGTTACATTACATTCACTAGTAGCAGTGAGAAAAACATCACGGGGTGGTGCGCTTTTTATGGGTGTGTGTTACATTAGATTCACTAGTAGCAGTGAGAAAAACATCACGGGGTGGTGCGCATTGTATGGGTGTTGTTACATTACATTCACTAATAGCAGTGAGAAAAACATCACGGGGTGGTGCGCATTGTATGGGTGTGTGTTACATTACATTCACTAGTAGCAGTGAGAAAAACATCACGGGGTGGTGCGCATTGTATGGGTGTGTGTTACATTACATTCACTAGTAGGAGTGAGAAAAACATCACGGGGTGGTGCGCATTGTATGGGTGTGTGTTACATTAGATTCACTAGTTGCAGTGAGAAAAACATCACGGGGTGGTGCGCATTGTATGGGTGTGTGTTACATTAGATTCACTAGTAGCAGTCAGAAAAACATCACGGGGTGGTGCGCCTTGTATGGGTGTGTGTTACATTAGATTCACTAGTAGCAGTCAGAAAAACATCACGGGGTGGTGCGCCTTGTATGGGTGTGTGTTACATTAGATTCACTAGTAGCAGTGAGAAAAACATCACGGGGTGGTGCGCATTGTATGGGTGTGTGTTACATTAGATTCACTAGTAGGAGTGAGAAAAACATCACCGGGTGGTGCGCATTGTATGGGTGTGTGTCACATTAGATTCACTAGTAGGAGTGAGAAAAACATCACGGGGTGGTGCGCATTGTATGTGTGTGTGTCACATTAGATTCACTACTAGTAGTGAGAAAAACATCAAGGGGTGGTGCGCATTGTATGGGTGTGTGTCACATTAGATTCACTAGTAGGAGTGAGAAAAACATCACGGGGTGGTGCGCATTGTATGGGTGTGTGTTACATTAGATTCACTAGTAGGAGTGAGAAAAGCATCACGGGGTGGTGCGCATTGTATGGGTGTGTGTTACATTACATTCACTAGTAGGAGTGAGAAAAGCATCACGGGGTGGTGCGCATTGTATGGGTGTGTGTTACATTACATTCTCTAGTAGGAGTGAGAAAAACATCACGGGGTGGTGCGCATTCTATGGGTGTGTGTTACATTAGATTCACTAGTAGGAGTGAGAAAAACATCACGGGGTGGTGCGCATTGTATGGGTGTGTGTTACATTACATTCACTAGTAGGAGTGAGAAAAACATCACGGGGTGGTGCGCATTGTATGGGTGTGTGTTACATTACATTCACTAGTAGGAGTGAGAAAAACATCACGGGGTGGTGCTCATTGTATGGGTGTGTGTTACATTACATTCACTAGTAGGAGTGAGAAAATCATCACGGGGTGGTGCGCATTGTATGGGTGTGTGTTACATTACATTCACTAGTAGGAGTGAGAAAAACATCACGGGGTGGTGCGCATTGTATGGGTGTGTGTTACATTACATTCACTAGTAGCAGTGAGAAAAACATCACGGGGTGGTGCGCATTGTATGGGTGTGTGTTCCATTAGATACACTAGTAGCAGTGAGAAAAACATCACGGGGTGGTGCGCATTGTATGGGTGTGTGTTACATTAGATTCACTAGTAGCAGTGAGAAAAACATCACGGGGTGGTGCGCATTGTATGGGTGTGTGTCACATTAGATTCACTAGTAGCAGTGAGAAAAACATCACGGGGTGGTGCGCATTGTATGGGTGTGTGTCACATTAGATTCACTAGTAGCAGTGAGAAAAACATCACGGGGTGGTGCGCATTGTATGGGTGTGTGTTACATTAGATTCACTAGTAGCAGTGATAAAAACATCACGGGGTGGTGCGCATTGTATGGGTGTGTGTTACATTACATTCACTAGTAGGAGTGAGAAAAACATTAAGGGGTGGTGCGCATTGTATGGGTGTGTGTTACATTACATTCACTAGTAGGAGTGAGAAAAACATCACGGGGTGGTGCGCATTGTATGGGTGTGTGTTACATTACATTCACTAGTAGGAGTGAGAAAAACATCACGGGGTGGTGCGCATTGTATGGGTGTGTGTTACATTACATTCATTAGTAGGAGTGAGAAAAACATCACGGGGTGGTGCGCATTGTATGGGTGTGTGTTACATTACATTCACTAGTAGGAGTGAGAAAAACATCACGGGGTGGTGCGCATTGTATGGGTGTGTGTTACATTACATTCACTAGTAGCAGTGAGAAAAAAATCACGGGGTGGTGCGCTTTTTATGGGTGTGTGTTACATTAGATTCACTAGTAGCAGTGAGAAAAACATCACGGGGTGGTGCGCATTGTATGGGTGTTGTTACATTACATTCACTAATAGCAGTGAGAAAAACATCACGGGGTGGTGCGCATTGTATGGGTGTGTGTTACATTACATTCACTAGTAGCAGTGAGAAAAACATCACGGGGTGGTGCGCATTGTATGGGTGTGTGTTACATTACATTCACTAGTAGGAGTGAGAAAAACATCACGGGGTGGTGCGCATTGTATGGGTGTGTGTTACATTAGATTCACTAGTTGCAGTGAGAAAAACATCACGGGGTGGTGCGCATTGTATGGGTGTGTGTTACATTAGATTCACTAGTAGCAGTCAGAAAAACATCACGGGGTGGTGCACCTTGTATGGGTGTGTGTTACATTAGATTCACTAGTAGCAGTCAGAAAAACATCACGGGGTGGTGCGCCTTGTATGGGTGTGTGTTACATTAGATTCACTAGTAGCAGTGAGAAAAACATCACGGGGTGGTGCGCATTGTATGGGTGTGTGTTACATTAGATTCACTAGTAGGAGTGAGAAAAACATCACCGGGTGGTGCGCATTGTATGGGTGTGTGTCACATTAGATTCACTAGTAGGAGTGAGAAAAACATCACGGGGTGGTGCGCATTGTATGTGTGTGTGTCACATTAGATTCACTACTAGTAGTGAGAAAAACATCAAGGGGTGGTGCGCATTGTATGGGTGTGTGTCACATTAGATTCACTAGTAGGAGTGAGAAAAACATCACGGGGTGGTGCGCATTGTATGGGTGTGTGTTACATTAGATTCACTAGTAGGAGTGAGAAAAGCATCACGGGGTGGTGCGCATTGTATGGGTGTGTGTTACATTACATTCACTAGTAGGAGTGAGAAAAGCATCACGGGGTGGTGCGCATTGTATGGGTGTGTGTTACATTACATTCTCTAGTAGGAGTGAGAAAAACATCACGGGGTGGTGCGCATTCTATGGGTGTGTGTTACATTAGATTCACTAGTAGGAGTGAGAAAAACATCACGGGGTGGTGCGCATTGTATGGGTGTGTGTTACATTACATTCACTAGTAGGAGTGAGAAAAACATCACGGGGTGGTGCGCATTGTATGGGTGTGTGTTACATTACATTCACTAGTAGGAGTGAGAAAAACATCACGGGGTGGTGCTCATTGTATGGGTGTGTGTTACATTACATTCACTAGTAGGAGTGAGAAAATCATCACGGGGTGGTGCGCATTGTATGGGTGTGTGTTACATTACATTCACTAGTAGGAGTGAGAAAAACATCACGGGGTGGTGCGCATTGTATGGGTGTGTGTTACATTACATTCACTAGTAGCAGTGAGAAAAACATCACGGGGTGGTGCGCATTGTATGGGTGTGTGTTCCATTAGATACACTAGTAGCAGTGAGAAAAACATCACGGGGTGGTGCGCATTGTATGGGTGTGTGTTACATTAGATTCACTAGTAGCAGTGAGAAAAACATCACGGGGTGGTGCGCATTGTATGGGTGTGTGTCACATTAGATTCACTAGTAGCAGTGAGAAAAACATCACGGGGTGGTGCGCATTGTATGGGTGTGTGTCACATTAGATTCACTAGTAGCAGTGAGAAAAACATCACGGGGTGGTGCGCATTGTATGGGTGTCTGTCACATTAGATTCACTAGTAGGAGTGAGAAAAACATCACGGTGTGGTACGCATTGTATGGGTGTGTGTCACATTAGATTCACTAGTAGGAGTGAGAAAAACATCACGGAGTGGTGCGCATTGTATGGGTGTGTGTTACATTACATTCACTAGTAGGAGTGAGAAAAACATCACGGGGTGGTGTGCATTGTATGGGTGTGTGTTACATTACATTCAATAGTAGGAGTGAGAAAAACATCACGGGGTGGTGCGCATTGTATGGGTGTGTGTTACGTTAGATTCACTAGTAGGAGTGAGAAAATCATCACGGGGTGGTGCGCATTGTATGGGTGTGTGTTACGTTAGATTCACTAGTAGGAGTGAGAAAATCATAACGGGGTGGTGCGCATTGTATGGGTGTGTGTTACATTACATTCACTAGTAGCAGTGAGAAAAACGTCACGGGGTGGTGCGCATTGTATGGGTGTGTGTTACATTAGTTTCACTAGTAGGAGTGAGAAAAACATCACGGGGTGGTGCGCATTGTATGGGTGTGTGTTACATTAGATTCACTAGTAGGATTGAGATAAACATCACGGGGTGGTGCGCATTGTATGGGTGTGTGTTACATTAGATTCACTAGTAGCAGTGAGAAAAACGTCACGGGGTGGTGCGCATTGTATGGGTGTGTGTTACATTACATTCTCTAGTAGGAGTGAGAAAAAGATCACGGGGTGGTGCGCATTGTATGGGTGTGTGTTACATTAGATTCACTAGTAGGATTGAGATAAACATCACGGGGTGGTGCGCATTGTATGGGTGTGTGTTACATTAGTTTCACTAGTAGGAGTGAGAAAAACATCACGGGGTGGTGCGCACTGTATGGGTGTGTGTTACATTAGATACACTAGTAGGAGTGAGAAAAACATCACTGGGTGGTGCGCATTGTATGGGTGTGTGCTACATTAGATTCACTAGTAGGAGTGAGAAAAACATCACGGGGTGGTGCGCATTGTATGGGTGTGTGCTACATTAGATTCACTAGTAGCAGTGAGAAAAACATCACGGGGTGGTGCGCATTGTATGGGTGTGTGTTACATTAGATTCACTAGTAGCAGTGAGAAAAACATCACGGGGTGGTGCGCATTGTATGGGTGTGTGTTACATTACATTCACTAGTAGGAGTGAGAAAAACATCACGGGGTGGTGCGCATTGTATGGGTGTGTGTTACATTACATTCACTAGTAGGAGTGAGAAAAACATCACGGGGTGGTGCGCATTGTATGGGTGTGTGTTACATTAGATTCACTAGTAGCAGTGAGAAAAACATCACGGGGTGGTGCGCATTGTATGGGTGTGTGTTACATTAGATTCACTAGTAGCAGTGAGAAAAACGTCACGGGGTGGTGCGCATTGTATGGGTGTGTGTTACATTAGATTCACTAGTAGCAGTGAGAAAAACGTCACGGGGTGGTGCGCATTGTATGGGTGTGTGTTACATTAGATTCACTAGTAGCAGTGAGAAAAACGTCACGGGGTGGTGCGCATTGTATGGGTGTGTGTCACATTACATTCACTAGTAGCAGTGAGAAAAACGTCACGGGGTGGTGCGCATTGTATGGGTGTGTGTCACATTAGATTCACTAGTAGGAGTGAGAAAAACATCACGGGGTGGTGCGCATTGTATGGGTGTGTGTCACATTAGATTCACTAGTAGGAGTGAGAAAAACATCACGGGGTGGTGCGCATTATATGTGTGTGTGTCACATTAGATTCACTAGTAGGAGTGAGAAAAACATCACGGGGTGGTGCGCATTGTATGGGTGTGTGTCACATTAGATTCACTAGTAGGAGTGAGAAAAACATCACGGGGTGGTGCGCATTGTATGGGTGTGTGTCACATTAGATTCACTTGTAGGAGTGAGAAAAACATCACGGGGTGGTGCGCATTGTATGGGTGTGTGTCACATTAGATTCACTAGTAGGAGTGACAAAAACATCACGGGGTGGTGCGCATTGTATGGGTGTGTGTCACATTAGATTCACTAGTAGGAGTGAGAAAAACATCACGGGGTGGTGCGCATTGTATGGGTGTGTGTTACATTACATTCACTAGTAGCAGTGAGAAAAACATCACGGGGTGGTGCGCATTGTATGGGTGTGTGTTCCATTAGATACACTAGTAGCAGTGAGAAAAACATCACGGGGTGGTGCGCATTGTATGGGTGTGTGTTACATTAGATTCACAAGTAGCAGTGAGAAAAACATCACGGGGTGGTGCGCATTGTATGGGTGTGTGTCACATTAGATTCACTAGTAGCAGTGAGAAAAACATCACGGGGTGGTGCGCATTGTATGGGTGTGTGTCACATTAGATTCACTAGTAGCAGTGAGAAAAACATCACGGGGTGGTGCGCATTGTATGGGTGTCTGTCACATTAGATTCACTAGTAGGAGTTAGAAAAACATCACGGGGTGGTGCGCATTGTAAGGGTGTGTGTCACATTAGATTCACTAGTAGGAGTGAGAAAAACATCACGGGGTGGTGCGCATTGTATGGGTGTGTGTCACATTAGATTCACTAGTAGGAGTGAGAAAAACATCACGGGGTGGTGCGCATTGTATGGGTGTGTGTCACATTACATTCACTAGTAGGAGTGAGAAAACCATCACGGGGTGGTGCGCATTGTATGGGTGTGTGTTACATTAGATTCACTAGTAGGAGTGAGAAAACCATCACGGGGTGGTGCGCATTGTATGGGTGTGTGTTACATTAGTTTCACTAGTAGGAGTGAGAAAAACATCACGGGGTGGTGCGCATTGTATGGGTGTGTGTTACATTACATTCACTAGTAGGAGTGAGAAAAACATCACGGGGTGGTGCGCATCGTATGGGTGTGTGTTACATTAGATTCACTAGTAGCAGTGAGAAAAACATCACGGGGTGGTGCGCATTGTATGGGTGTGTGTTACATTAGTTTCACTAGTAGGAGTGAGAAAAACATCACGGGGTGGTGCGCATTGTATGGGTGTGTGTTACATTACATTCACTAGTAGCAGTGAGAAAAACATCACGGGGTGGTGCGCATTGTATGGGTGTGTGTTACATTAGATTCACTAGTAGGAGTGAGAAAAACATCACGGTGTGGTGCGCATTGTATTGGTGTGTGTTACATTAGATTCACTAGTAGGAGTGAGAAAAACATCACGGGGTGGTGCGCATTGTATGGGTGTGTGTTACATTACATTCACTAGTAGGAGTGAGAAAAACATCACGGGGTGGTGCGCATTGTATGGGTGTGTGTTACATTACATTCACTAGTAGGAGTGAGAAAAACATCACGGGGTGGTGCGCATTGTATGGGTGTGTGTTACATTACATTCACTAGTAGGAGTGAGAAAAACATCACGGGGTGGTGCGCATTGTATGGGTGTGTGTTACATTAGATTCACTAGTAGGAGTGAGAAAAACATCACGGGGTGGTGCGCATTGTATGGGTGTGTGTTACATTAGATTCCCTAGTAGGAGTGAGAAAAACATCACGGGGTGGTGCGCATTGTATGGGTGTGTGTTACATTACATTCACTAGTAGCAGTGAGAAAAACATCACGGGGTGGTGCGCATTGTATGGGTGTGTGTTACATTACATTCACTAGTAGCAGTGAGAAAAACATCACGGGGTGGTGCGCATTGTATGGGTGTGTGTTACATTAGATTCACTAGTAGCAGTGAGAAAAACATCACGGGGTGGTGCGCATCGTATGGGTGTGTGTTACATTAGATTCACTAGTAGCAGTGAGAAAAACATCACGGGGTGGTGCGCATCGTATGGGTGTGTGTTACATTACATTCACTAGTAGCAGTGAGAAAAACATCACGGGGTGGTGCGCATTGTATGGGTGTGTGTTACATTAGATTCACTAGTAGGAGTGAGAAAAACATCACGGTGTGGTGCGCATTGTATTGGTGTGTGTTACATTAGATTCACTAGTAGGAGTGAGAAAAACATCACGGGGTGGTGCGCATTGTATGGGTGTGTGTTACATTACATTCATTGTAGGAGTGAGAAAAACATCACGGGGTGGTGCGCATTGTATGGGTGTGTGTTACATTACATTCACTAGTAGGAGTGAGAAAAACATCACGGGGTGGTGCGCATTGTATGGGTCTGTGTTACATTACATTCATTAGTAGGAGTGAGAAAAACATCACGGGGTGGTGCGCATTGTATGGGTGTGTGTTACATTAGATTCACTAGTAGGAGTGAGAAAAACATCACGGGGTGGTGCGCATTGTATGGGTGTGTGTTACATTACATTCACTAGTAGCAGTGAGAAAATCATCACGGGGTGGTGCGCTTTTTATGGGTGTGTGTTACATTACATTCACTAGTAGCAGTGAGAAAAACATCACGGGGTGGTGCGCATTGTATGGGTGTGTGTTACATTACATTCACTAATAGCAGTGAGAAAAACATCACGGGGTGGTGCGCATTGTATGGGTGTGTGTTACATTACATTCACTAGTAGCAGTGAGAAAAACATCACGGGGTGGTGCGCATTTTATGGGTGTGTGTTACATTACATTCACTAGTAGGAGTGAGAAAAACATCACGGGGTGGTGCGCATTGTATGGGTGTGTGTTACATTAGATTCACTAGTTGCAGTGAGAAAAACATCACGGGGTGGTGCGCATTGTATGGGTGTGTGTTACATTAGATTCACTAGTAGCAGTCAGAAAAACATCACGGGGTGGTGCGCCTTGTATGGGTGTGTGTTACATTAGATTCACTAGTAGCAGTCAGAAAAACATCACGGGGTGGTGCGCCTTGTATGGGTGTGTGTTACATTAGATTCACTAGTAGCAGTGAGAAAAACATCACGGGGTGGTGCGCATTGTATGGGTGTGTGTTACATTAGATTCACTAGTAGGAGTGAGAAAAACATCACGGGGTGGTGCGCATTGTATGGGTGTGTGTCACATTAGATTCACTAGTAGGAGTGAGAAAAACATCACGGGGTGGTGCGCATTGTATGGGTGTGTGTCACATTAGATTCACTAGTAGGAGTGAGAAAAACATCACGGGGTGGTGCGCATTGTATGGGTGTGTGTCACATTAGATTCACTAGTAGGAGTGAGAAAACCATCACGGGGTGGTGCGCATTGTATGGGTGTGTGTCACATTACATTCACTAGTAGGAGTGAGAAAAACATCACGGGGTGGTGCGCATTGTATGGGTGTGTGTTACATTACATTCACTAGTAGGAGTGAGAAAAACATCACGGGGTGGTGCGCATTGTATGGGTGTGTGTTACATTACATTCTCTAGTAGGAGTGAGAAAAACATCACGGGGTGGTGCGCATTGTATGGGTGTGTGTTACATTAGATTCACTAGTAGGATTGAGATAAACATCACGGGGTGGTGTGCATTGTATGGGTGTGTGTTACATTAGTTTCACGAGTAGGAGTGAGAACAACATCACGGGGTGGTGCGCATTGTATGGGTGTGTGTTACATTAGATGCACTAGTAGGAGTGAGAAAATCATCACGGGGTGGTGCGCATTGTATGGGTGTGTGTTACATTAGATGCACTAGTAAGAGTGAGAAAAACATCACGGGGTGGTGCGCATTGTATGGGTGTGTGTTACATTACATTCACTAGTAGCAGTGAGAAAAACATCACGGGGTGGTGCGCATTGTATGGGTGTGTGTTACATTACATTCACTAGTAGCAGTGAGAAAAACATCACGGGGTGGTGCGCATTGTATGGGTGTGTGTTACATTACATTCACTAGTAGCAGTGAGAAAAACATCACGGGGTGGTGCGCATTGTATGGGTGTGTGTTACATTAGATTCACTAGTAGGAGTGAGAAAAACATCACGGCGTGGTGCGCATTGTATGGGTGTGTGTTACATTAGATTCACTAGTAGGAGTGAGAAAAACATCACGGGGTGGTGCGCAGTGTATTTGTTGTGTGTTACATTACATTCACTAGTAGGAGTGAGAAAAACATCACGGGGTGGTGCGCATTGTATGGGTGTGTGTTACATTACATTCACTAGTAGGAGTGAGAAAAACATCACGGGGTGGTGCGCATTGTATGGGTGTGTGTTACATTACATTCACTAGTAGGAGTGAGAAAAACATCACGGGGTGGTGCGCATTGTATGGGTGTGTGTTACATTACATTCACTAGTAGGAGTGAGAAAAACATCACGGGTGGTGCGCATTGTATGGGTGTGTGTTACATTACATTCACTAGTAGGAGTGAGAAAAACATCACGGGGTGGTGCGCATTGTATGGGTGTGTGTTACATTACATTCACTAGTAGCAGTGAGAAAAACATCACGGGGTGGTGCGCATTGTATGGGTGTGTGTTACATTAGATTCACTAGTAGGAGTGAGAAAATCATCACGGGGTGGTGCGCATTGTATGGGTGTGTGTTACATTACATTCACTAGTAGCAGTGAGAAAAACATCACGGGGTGGTGCGCATTGTATGGGTGTGTGTTCCATTAGATACACTAGTAGCAGTGAGAAAAACATCACGGGGTGGTGCGCATTGTATGGGTGTGTGTTACATTAGATTCACTAGTAGCAGTGAGAAAAACATCACGGGGTGGTGCGCATTGTATGGGTGTGTGTCACATTAGATTCACTAGTAGCAGTGAGAAAAACATCACGGGGTGGTGCGCATTGTATGGGTGTGTGTCACATTAGATTCACTAGTAGCAGTGAGAAAAACATCACGGGGTGGTGCGCATTGTATGGGTGTGTGTTACATTAGATTCACTAGTAGCAGTGATAAAAACATCACGGGGTGGTGCGCATTGTATGGGTGTGTGTTACATTACATTCACTAGTAGGAGTGAGAAAAACATTAAGGGGTGGTGCGCATTGTATGGGTGTGTGTTACATTACATTCACTAGTAGGAGTGAGAAAAACATCACGGGGTGGTGCGCATTGTATGGGTGTGTGTTACATTACATTCACTAGTAGGAGTGAGAAAAACATCACGGGGTGGTGCGCATTGTATGGGTGTGTGTTACATTACATTCATTAGTAGGAGTGAGAAAAACATCACGGGGTGGTGCGCATTGTATGGGTGTGTGTTACATTACATTCACTAGTAGGAGTGAGAAAAACATCACGGGGTGGTGCGCATTGTATGGGTGTGTGTTACATTACATTCACTAGTAGCAGTGAGAAAAAAATCACGGGGTGGTGCGCTTTTTATGGGTGTGTGTTACATTAGATTCACTAGTAGCAGTGAGAAAAACATCACGGGGTGGTGCGCATTGTATGGGTGTTGTTACATTACATTCACTAATAGCAGTGAGAAAAACATCACGGGGTGGTGCGCATTGTATGGGTGTGTGTTACATTACATTCACTAGTAGCAGTGAGAAAAACATCACGGGGTGGTGCGCATTGTATGGGTGTGTGTTACATTACATTCACTAGTAGGAGTGAGAAAAACATCACGGGGTGGTGCGCATTGTATGGGTGTGTGTTACATTAGATTCACTAGTTGCAGTGAGAAAAACATCACGGGGTGGTGCGCATTGTATGGGTGTGTGTTACATTAGATTCACTAGTAGCAGTCAGAAAAACATCACGGGGTGGTGCACCTTGTATGGGTGTGTGTTACATTAGATTCACTAGTAGCAGTCAGAAAAACATCACGGGGTGGTGCGCCTTGTATGGGTGTGTGTTACATTAGATTCACTAGTAGCAGTGAGAAAAACATCACGGGGTGGTGCGCATTGTATGGGTGTGTGTTACATTAGATTCACTAGTAGGAGTGAGAAAAACATCACCGGGTGGTGCGCATTGTATGGGTGTGTGTCACATTAGATTCACTAGTAGGAGTGAGAAAAACATCACGGGGTGGTGCGCATTGTATGTGTGTGTGTCACATTAGATTCACTACTAGTAGTGAGAAAAACATCAAGGGGTGGTGCGCATTGTATGGGTGTGTGTCACATTAGATTCACTAGTAGGAGTGAGAAAAACATCACGGGGTGGTGCGCATTGTATGGGTGTGTGTTACATTAGATTCACTAGTAGGAGTGAGAAAAGCATCACGGGGTGGTGCGCATTGTATGGGTGTGTGTTACATTACATTCACTAGTAGGAGTGAGAAAAGCATCACGGGGTGGTGCGCATTGTATGGGTGTGTGTTACATTACATTCTCTAGTAGGAGTGAGAAAAACATCACGGGGTGGTGCGCATTCTATGGGTGTGTGTTACATTAGATTCACTAGTAGGAGTGAGAAAAACATCACGGGGTGGTGCGCATTGTATGGGTGTGTGTTACATTACATTCACTAGTAGGAGTGAGAAAAACATCACGGGGTGGTGCGCATTGTATGGGTGTGTGTTACATTACATTCACTAGTAGGAGTGAGAAAAACATCACGGGGTGGTGCTCATTGTATGGGTGTGTGTTACATTACATTCACTAGTAGGAGTGAGAAAATCATCACGGGGTGGTGCGCATTGTATGGGTGTGTGTTACATTACATTCACTAGTAGGAGTGAGAAAAACATCACGGGGTGGTGCGCATTGTATGGGTGTGTGTTACATTACATTCACTAGTAGCAGTGAGAAAAACATCACGGGGTGGTGCGCATTGTATGGGTGTGTGTTCCATTAGATACACTAGTAGCAGTGAGAAAAACATCACGGGGTGGTGCGCATTGTATGGGTGTGTGTTACATTAGATTCACTAGTAGCAGTGAGAAAAACATCACGGGGTGGTGCGCATTGTATGGGTGTGTGTCACATTAGATTCACTAGTAGCAGTGAGAAAAACATCACGGGGTGGTGCGCATTGTATGGGTGTGTGTCACATTAGATTCACTAGTAGCAGTGAGAAAAACATCACGGGGTGGTGCGCATTGTATGGGTGTCTGTCACATTAGATTCACTAGTAGGAGTGAGAAAAACATCACGGTGTGGTACGCATTGTATGGGTGTGTGTCACATTAGATTCACTAGTAGGAGTGAGAAAAACATCACGGGGTGGTGCGCATTGTATGGGTGTGTGTTACATTACATTCACTAGTAGGAGTGAGAAAAACATCACGGGGTGGTGTGCATTGTATGGGTGTGTGTTACATTACATTCAATAGTAGGAGTGAGAAAAACATCACGGGGTGGTGCGCATTGTATGGGTGTGTGTTACGTTAGATTCACTAGTAGGAGTGAGAAAATCATCACGGGGTGGTGCGCATTGTATGGGTGTGTGTTACGTTAGATTCACTAGTAGGAGTGAGAAAATCATAACGGGGTGGTGCGCATTGTATGGGTGTGTGTTACATTACATTCACTAGTAGCAGTGAGAAAAACGTCACGGGGTGGTGCGCATTGTATGGGTGTGTGTTACATTAGTTTCACTAGTAGGAGTGAGAAAAACATCACGGGGTGGTGCGCATTGTATGGGTGTGTGTTACATTAGATTCACTAGTAGGATTGAGATAAACATCACGGGGTGGTGCGCATTGTATGGGTGTGTGTTACATTAGATTCACTAGTAGCAGTGAGAAAAACGTCACGGGGTGGTGCGCATTGTATGGGTGTGTGTTACATTACATTCTCTAGTAGGAGTGAGAAAAAGATCACGGGGTGGTGCGCATTGTATGGGTGTGTGTTACATTAGATTCACTAGTAGGATTGAGATAAACATCACGGGGTGGTGCGCATTGTATGGGTGTGTGTTACATTAGTTTCACTAGTAGGAGTGAGAAAAACATCACGGGGTGGTGCGCACTGTATGGGTGTGTGTTACATTAGATACACTAGTAGGAGTGAGAAAAACATCACTGGGTGGTGCGCATTGTATGGGTGTGTGCTACATTAGATTCACTAGTAGGAGTGAGAAAAACATCACGGGGTGGTGCGCATTGTATGGGTGTGTGCTACATTAGATTCACTAGTAGCAGTGAGAAAAACATCACGGGGTGGTGCGCATTGTATGGGTGTGTGTTACATTAGATTCACTAGTAGCAGTGAGAAAAACATCACGGGGTGGTGCGCATTGTATGGGTGTGTGTTACATTACATTCACTAGTAGGAGTGAGAAAAACATCACGGGGTGGTGCGCATTGTATGGGTGTGTGTTACATTACATTCACTAGTAGGAGTGAGAAAAACATCACGGGGTGGTGCGCATTGTATGGGTGTGTGTTACATTAGATTCACTAGTAGCAGTGAGAAAAACATCACGGGGTGGTGCGCATTGTATGGGTGTGTGTTACATTAGATTCACTAGTAGCAGTGAGAAAAACGTCACGGGGTGGTGCGCATTGTATGGGTGTGTGTTACATTAGATTCACTAGTAGCAGTGAGAAAAACGTCACGGGGTGGTGCGCATTGTATGGGTGTGTGTTACATTAGATTCACTAGTAGCAGTGAGAAAAACGTCACGGGGTGGTGCGCATTGTATGGGTGTGTGTCACATTACATTCACTAGTAGCAGTGAGAAAAACGTCACGGGGTGGTGCGCATTGTATGGGTGTGTGTCACATTAGATTCACTAGTAGGAGTGAGAAAAACATCACGGGGTGGTGCGCATTGTATGGGTGTGTGTCACATTAGATTCACTAGTAGGAGTGAGAAAAACATCACGGGGTGGTGCGCATTATATGTGTGTGTGTCACATTAGATTCACTAGTAGGAGTGAGAAAAACATCACGGGGTGGTGCGCATTGTATGGGTGTGTGTCACATTAGATTCACTAGTAGGAGTGAGAAAAACATCACGGGGTGGTGCGCATTGTATGGGTGTGTGTCACATTAGATTCACTTGTAGGAGTGAGAAAAACATCACGGGGTGGTGCGCATTGTATGGGTGTGTGTCACATTAGATTCACTAGTAGGAGTGACAAAAACATCACGGGGTGGTGCGCATTGTATGGGTGTGTGTCACATTAGATTCACTAGTAGGAGTGAGAAAAACATCACGGGGTGGTGCGCATTGTATGGGTGTGTGTTACATTACATTCACTAGTAGCAGTGAGAAAAACATCACGGGGTGGTGCGCATTGTATGGGTGTGTGTTCCATTAGATACACTAGTAGCAGTGAGAAAAACATCACGGGGTGGTGCGCATTGTATGGGTGTGTGTTACATTAGATTCACAAGTAGCAGTGAGAAAAACATCACGGGGTGGTGCGCATTGTATGGGTGTGTGTCACATTAGATTCACTAGTAGCAGTGAGAAAAACATCACGGGGTGGTGCGCATTGTATGGGTGTGTGTCACATTAGATTCACTAGTAGCAGTGAGAAAAACATCACGGGGTGGTGCGCATTGTATGGGTGTCTGTCACATTAGATTCACTAGTAGGAGTTAGAAAAACATCACGGGGTGGTGCGCATTGTAAGGGTGTGTGTCACATTAGATTCACTAGTAGGAGTGAGAAAAACATCACGGGGTGGTGCGCATTGTATGGGTGTGTGTCACATTAGATTCACTAGTAGGAGTGAGAAAAACATCACGGGGTGGTGCGCATTGTATGGGTGTGTGTCACATTACATTCACTAGTAGGAGTGAGAAAACCATCACGGGGTGGTGCGCATTGTATGGGTGTGTGTTACATTAGATTCACTAGTAGGAGTGAGAAAACCATCACGGGGTGGTGCGCATTGTATGGGTGTGTGTTACATTAGTTTCACTAGTAGGAGTGAGAAAAACATCACGGGGTGGTGCGCATTGTATGGGTGTGTGTTACATTACATTCACTAGTAGGAGTGAGAAAATCATCACGGGGTGGTGCGCATCGTATGGGTGTGTGTTACATTAGATTCACTAGTAGCAGTGAGAAAAACATCACGGGGTGGTGCGCATCGTATGGGTGTGTGTTACATTAGATTCACTAGTAGCAGTGAGAAAAACATCACGGGGTGGTGCGCATTGTATGGGTGTGTGTTACATTACATTCACTAGTAGCAGTGAGAAAAACATCACGGGGTGGTGCGCATTGTATGGGTGTGTGTTACATTAGATTCACTAGTAGGAGTGAGAAAAACATCACGGTGTGGTGCGCATTGTATTGGTGTGTGTTACATTAGATTCACTAGTAGGAGTGAGAAAAACATCACGGGGTGGTGCGCATTGTATGGGTGTGTGTTACATTACATTCACTAGTAGGAGTGAGAAAAACATCACGGGGTGGTGCGCATTGTATGGGTGTGTGTTACATTACATTCACTAGTAGGAGTGAGAAAAACATCACGGGGTGGTGCGCATTGTATGGGTGTGTGTTACATTACATTCACTAGTAGGAGTGAGAAAAACATCACGGGGTGGTGCGCATTGTATGGGTGTGTGTTACATTAGATTCACTAGTAGGAGTGAGAAAAACATCACGGGGTGGTGCGCATTGTATGGGTGTGTGTTACATTAGATTCCCTAGTAGGAGTGAGAAAAACATCACGGGGTGGTGCGCATTGTATGGGTGTGTGTTACATTACATTCACTAGTAGCAGTGAGAAAAACATCACGGGGTGGTGCGCATTGTATGGGTGTGTGTTACATTACATTCACTAGTAGCAGTGAGAAAAACATCACGGGGTGGTGCGCATTGTATGGGTGTGTGTTACATTAGATTCACTAGTAGCAGTGAGAAAAACATCACGGGGTGGTGCGCATCGTATGGGTGTGTGTTACATTAGATTCACTAGTAGCAGTGAGAAAAACATCACGGGGTGGTGCGCATCGTATGGGTGTGTGTTACATTACATTCACTAGTAGCAGTGAGAAAAACATCACGGGGTGGTGCGCATTGTATGGGTGTGTGTTACATTAGATTCACTAGTAGGAGTGAGAAAAACATCACGGTGTGGTGCGCATTGTATTGGTGTGTGTTACATTAGATTCACTAGTAGGAGTGAGAAAAACATCACGGGGTGGTGCGCATTGTATGGGTGTGTGTTACATTACATTCATTGTAGGAGTGAGAAAAACATCACGGGGTGGTGCGCATTGTATGGGTGTGTGTTACATTACATTCACTAGTAGGAGTGAGAAAAACATCACGGGGTGGTGCGCATTGTATGGGTCTGTGTTACATTACATTCATTAGTAGGAGTGAGAAAAACATCACGGGGTGGTGCGCATTGTATGGGTGTGTGTTACATTAGATTCACTAGTAGGAGTGAGAAAAACATCACGGGGTGGTGCGCATTGTATGGGTGTGTGTTACATTACATTCACTAGTAGCAGTGAGAAAATCATCACGGGGTGGTGCGCTTTTTATGGGTGTGTGTTACATTACATTCACTAGTAGCAGTGAGAAAAACATCACGGGGTGGTGCGCATTGTATGGGTGTGTGTTACATTACATTCACTAATAGCAGTGAGAAAAACATCACGGGGTGGTGCGCATTGTATGGGTGTGTGTTACATTACATTCACTAGTAGCAGTGAGAAAAACATCACGGGGTGGTGCGCATTTTATGGGTGTGTGTTACATTACATTCACTAGTAGGAGTGAGAAAAACATCACGGGGTGGTGCGCATTGTATGGGTGTGTGTTACATTAGATTCACTAGTTGCAGTGAGAAAAACATCACGGGGTGGTGCGCATTGTATGGGTGTGTGTTACATTAGATTCACTAGTAGCAGTCAGAAAAACATCACGGGGTGGTGCGCCTTGTATGGGTGTGTGTTACATTAGATTCACTAGTAGCAGTCAGAAAAACATCACGGGGTGGTGCGCCTTGTATGGGTGTGTGTTACATTAGATTCACTAGTAGCAGTGAGAAAAACATCACGGGGTGGTGCGCATTGTATGGGTGTGTGTTACATTAGATTCACTAGTAGGAGTGAGAAAAACATCACGGGGTGGTGCGCATTGTATGGGTGTGTGTCACATTAGATTCACTAGTAGGAGTGAGAAAAACATCACGGGGTGGTGCGCATTGTATGGGTGTGTGTCACATTAGATTCACTAGTAGGAGTGAGAAAAACATCACGGGGTGGTGCGCATTGTATGGGTGTGTGTCACATTAGATTCACTAGTAGGAGTGAGAAAACCATCACGGGGTGGTGCGCATTGTATGGGTGTGTGTCACATTACATTCACTAGTAGGAGTGAGAAAAACATCACGGGGTGGTGCGCATTGTATGGGTGTGTGTTACATTACATTCACTAGTAGGAGTGAGAAAAACATCACGGGGTGGTGCGCATTGTATGGGTGTGTGTTACATTACATTCTCTAGTAGGAGTGAGAAAAACATCACGGGGTGGTGCGCATTGTATGGGTGTGTGTTACATTAGATTCACTAGTAGGATTGAGATAAACATCACGGGGTGGTGTGCATTGTATGGGTGTGTGTTACATTAGTTTCACGAGTAGGAGTGAGAACAACATCACGGGGTGGTGCGCATTGTATGGGTGTGTGTTACATTAGATGCACTAGTAGGAGTGAGAAAATCATCACGGGGTGGTGCGCATTGTATGGGTGTGTGTTACATTAGATGCACTAGTAAGAGTGAGAAAAACATCACGGGGTGGTGCGCATTGTATGGGTGTGTGTTACATTACATTCACTAGTAGCAGTGAGAAAAACATCACGGGGTGGTGCGCATTGTATGGGTGTGTGTTACATTACATTCACTAGTAGCAGTGAGAAAAACATCACGGGGTGGTGCGCATTGTATGGGTGTGTGTTACATTACATTCACTAGTAGCAGTGAGAAAAACATCACGGGGTGGTGCGCATTGTATGGGTGTGTGTTACATTAGATTCACTAGTAGGAGTGAGAAAAACATCACGGCGTGGTGCGCATTGTATGGGTGTGTGTTACATTAGATTCACTAGTAGGAGTGAGAAAAACATCACGGGGTGGTGCGCAGTGTATTTGTTGTGTGTTACATTACATTCACTAGTAGGAGTGAGAAAAACATCACGGGGTGGTGCGCATTGTATGGGTGTGTGTTACATTACATTCACTAGTAGGAGTGAGAAAAACATCACGGGGTGGTGCGCATTGTATGGGTGTGTGTTACATTACATTCACTAGTAGGAGTGAGAAAAACATCACGGGGTGGTGCGCATTGTATGGGTGTGTGTTACATTACATTCACTAGTAGGAGTGAGAAAAACATCACGGGGTGGTGCGCATTGTATGGGTGTGTGTTACATTACATTCACTAGTAGGAGTGAGAAAAACATCACGGGGTGGTGCGCATTGTATGGGTGTGTGTTACATTACATTCACTAGTAGCAGTGAGAAAAACATCACGGGGTGGTGCGCATTGTATGGGTGTGTGTTACATTAGATTCACTAGTAGGAGTGAGAAAATCATCACGGGGTGGTGCGCATTGTATGGGTGTGTGTTACATTACATTCACTAGTAGCAGTGAGAAAAACATCACGGGGTGGTGCGCATTGTATGGGTGTGTGTTCCATTAGATACACTAGTAGCAGTGAGAAAAACATCACGGGGTGGTGCGCATTGTATGGGTGTGTGTTACATTAGATTCACAAGTAGCAGTGAGAAAAACATCACGGGGTGGTGCGCATTGTATGGGTGTGTGTCACATTAGATTCACTAGTAGCAGTGAGAAAAACATCACGGGGTGGTGCGCATTGTATGGGTGTGTGTCACATTAGATTCACTAGTAGCAGTGAGAAAAACATCACGGGGTGGTGCGCATTGTATGGGTGTCTGTCACATTAGATTCACTAGTAGGAGTGAGAAAAACATCACGGTGTGGTACGCATTGTATGGGTGTGTGTCACATTAGATTCACTAGTAGGAGTGAGAAAAACGTCACGGGGTGGTGCGCATTGTATGGGTGTGTGGCACATTAGATTCACTAGTAGGAGTGAGAAAAACGTCACGGGGTGGTGCGCATTGTATGGGTGTGTGTCACATTACATTCACTAGTAGGAGTGAGAAAACCATCACGGGGTGGTGCGCATTGTATGGGTGTGTGTTACATTAGATTCACTAGTAGGAGTGAGAAAACCATCACGGGGTGGTGCGCATTGTATGGGTGTGTGTTACATTAGTTTCACTAGTAGGAGTGAGAAAAACATCACGGGGTGGTGCGCATTGTATGGGTGTGTGTTACATTACATTCACTAGTAGGAGTGAGAAAATCATCACGGGGTGGTGCGCATCGTATGGGTGTGTGTTACATTAGATTCACTAGTAGCAGTGAGAAAAACATCACGGGGTGGTGCGCATCGTATGGGTGTGTGTTACATTAGATTCACTAGTAGCAGTGAGAAAAACATCACGGGGTGGTGCGCATTGTATGGGTGTGTGTTACATTACATTCACTAGTAGCAGTGAGAAAAACATCACGGGGTGGTGCGCATTGTATGGGTGTGTGTTACATTAGATTCACTAGTAGGAGTGAGAAAAACATCACGGTGTGGTGCGCATTGTATTGGTGTGTGTTACATTAGATTCACTAGTAGGAGTGAGAAAAACATCACGGGGTGGTGCGCATTGTATGGGTGTGTGTTACATTACATTCACTAGTAGGAGTGAGAAAAACATCACGGGGTGGTGCGCATTGTATGGGTGTGTGTTACATTACATTCACTAGTAGGAGTGAGAAAAACATCACGGGGTGGTGCGCATTGTATGGGTGTGTGTTACATTACATTCACTAGTAGGAGTGAGAAAAACATCACGGGGTGGTGCGCATTGTATGGGTGTGTGTTACATTAGATTCACTAGTAGGAGTGAGAAAAACATCACGGGGTGGTGCGCATTGTATGGGTGTGTGTTACATTAGTTTCACTAGTAGGAGTGAGAAAAACATCACGGGGTGGTGCGCATTGTATGGGTGTGTGTTACATTACATTCACTAGTAGGAGTGAGAAAATCATCACGGGGTGGTGCGCATCGTATGGGTGTGTGTTACATTAGATTCACTAGTAGCAGTGAGAAAAACATCACGGGGTGGTGCGCATCGTATGGGTGTGTGTTACATTAGATTCACTAGTAGCAGTGAGAAAAACATCACGGGGTGGTGCGCATTGTATGGGTGTGTGTTACATTACATTCACTAGTAGCAGTGAGAAAAACATCACGGGGTGGTGCGCATTGTATGGGTGTGTGTTACATTAGATTCACTAGTAGGAGTGAGAAAAACATCACGGTGTGGTGCGCATTGTATTGGTGTGTGTTACATTAGATTCACTAGTAGGAGTGAGAAAAACATCACGGGGTGGTGCGCATTGTATGGGTGTGTGTTACATTACATTCACTAGTAGGAGTGAGAAAAACATCACGGGGTGGTGCGCATTGTATGGGTGTGTGTTACATTACATTCACTAGTAGGAGTGAGAAAAACATCACGGGGTGGTGCGCATTGTATGGGTGTGTGTTACATTACATTCACTAGTAGGAGTGAGAAAAACATCACGGGGTGGTGCGCATTGTATGGGTGTGTGTTACATTAGATTCACTAGTAGGAGTGAGAAAAACATCACGGGGTGGTGCGCATTGTATGGGTGTGTGTTACATTAGATTCCCTAGTAGGAGTGAGAAAAACATCACGGGGTGGTGCGCATTGTATGGGTGTGTGTTACATTACATTCACTAGTAGCAGTGAGAAAAACATCACGGGGTGGTGCGCATTGTATGGGTGTGTGTTACATTACATTCACTAGTAGCAGTGAGAAAAACATCACGGGGTGGTGCGCATTGTATGGGTGTGTGTTACATTAGATTCACTAGTAGCAGTGAGAAAAACATCACGGGGTGGTGCGCATCGTATGGGTGTGTGTTACATTAGATTCACTAGTAGCAGTGAGAAAAACATCACGGGGTGGTGCGCATCGTATGGGTGTGTGTTACATTACATTCACTAGTAGCAGTGAGAAAAACATCACGGGGTGGTGCGCATTGTATGGGTGTGTGTTACATTAGATTCACTAGTAGGAGTGAGAAAAACATCACGGTGTGGTGCGCATTGTATTGGTGTGTGTTACATTAGATTCACTAGTAGGAGTGAGAAAAACATCACGGGGTGGTGCGCATTGTATGGGTGTGTGTTACATTACATTCATTGTAGGAGTGAGAAAAACATCACGGGGTGGTGCGCATTGTATGGGTGTGTGTTACATTACATTCACTAGTAGGAGTGAGAAAAACATCACGGGGTGGTGCGCATTGTATGGGTGTGTGTTACATTACATTCATTAGTAGGAGTGAGAAAAACATCACGGGGTGGTGCGCATTGTATGGGTGTGTGTTACATTAGATTCACTAGTAGGAGTGAGAAAAACATCACGGGGTGGTGCGCATTGTATGGGTGTGTGTTACATTACATTCACTAGTAGCAGTGAGAAAATCATCACGGGGTGGTGCGCTTTTTATGGGTGTGTGTTACATTACATTCACTAGTAGCAGTGAGAAAAACATCACGGGGTGGTGCGCATTGTATGGGTGTGTGTTACATTACATTCACTAATAGCAGTGAGAAAAACATCACGGGGTGGTGCGCATTGTATGGGTGTGTGTTACATTACATTCACTAGTAGCAGTGAGAAAAACATCACGGGGTGGTGCGCATTTTATGGGTGTGTGTTACATTACATTCACTAGTAGGAGTGAGAAAAACATCACGGGGTGGTGCGCATTGTATGGGTGTGTGTTACATTAGATTCACTAGTTGCAGTGAGAAAAACATCACGGGGTGGTGCGCATTGTATGGGTGTGTGTTACATTAGATTCACTAGTAGCAGTCAGAAAAACATCACGGGGTGGTGCGCCTTGTATGGGTGTGTGTTACATTAGATTCACTAGTAGCAGTCAGAAAAACATCACGGGGTGGTGCGCCTTGTATGGGTGTGTGTTACATTAGATTCACTAGTAGCAGTGAGAAAAACATCACGGGGTGGTGCGCATTGTATGGGTGTGTGTTACATTAGATTCACTAGTAGGAGTGAGAAAAACATCACGGGGTGGTGCGCATTGTATGGGTGTGTGTCACATTAGATTCACTAGTAGGAGTGAGAAAAACATCACGGGGTGGTGCGCATTGTATGGGTGTGTGTCACATTAGATTCACTACTAGTAGTGAGAAAAACATCAAGGGGTGGTGCGCATTGTATGGGTGTGTGTCACATTAGATTCACTAGTAGGAGTGAGAAAAACATCACGGTGTGGTGCGCATTGTATGGGTGTGTGTTACATTAGATTCACTAGTAGGAGTGAGAAAAGCATCACGGGGTGGTGCGCATTGTATGGGTGTGTGTTACATTACATTCACTAGTAGGAGTGAGAAAAACATCAAGGGGTGGTGCGCATTGTATGGGTGTGTGTTACATTACATTCACTAGTAGGAGTGAGAAAAACATCACGGGGTGGTGCGCATTGTATGGGTGTGTGTTACATTACATTCACTAGTAGGAGTGAGAAAAACATCACGGGGTGGTGCGCATTGTATGGGTGTGTGTTACATTACATTCATTAGTAGGAGTGAGAAAAACATCACGGGGTGGTGCGCATTGTATGGGTGTGTGTTACATTACATTCACTAGTAGGAGTGAGAAAAACATCACGGGGTGGTGCGCATTGTATGGGTGTGTGTTACATTACATTCACTAGTAGCAGTGAGAAAATCATCACGGGGTGGTGCGCTTTTTATGGGTGTGTGTTACATTAGATTCACTAGTAGCAGTGAGAAAAACATCACGGGGTGGTGCGCATTGTATGGGTGTGTGTTACATTACATTCACTAATAGCAGTGAGAAAAACATCACGGGGTGGTGCGCATTGTATGGGTGTGTGTTACATTACATTCACTAGTAGCAGTGAGAAAAACATCACGGGGTGGTGCGCATTGTATGGGTGTGTGTTACATTACATTCACTAGTAGGAGTGAGAAAAACATCACGGGGTGGTGCGCATTGTATGGGTGTGTGTTACATTAGATTCACTAGTTGCAGTGAGAAAAACATCACGGGGTGGTGCGCATTGTATGGGTGTGTGTTACATTAGATTCACTAGTAGCAGTCAGAAAAACATCACGGGGTGGTGCGCCTTGTATGGGTGTGTGTTACATTAGATTCACTAGTAGCAGTCAGAAAAACATCACGGGGTGGTGCGCCTTGTATGGGTGTGTGTTACATTAGATTCACTAGTAGCAGTGAGAAAAACATCACGGGGTGGTGCGCATTGTATGGGTGTGTGTTACATTAGATTCACTAGTAGGAGTGAGAAAAACATCACGGGGTCGTGCGCATTGTATGGGTGTGTGTCACATTAGATTCACTAGTAGGAGTGAGAAAAACATCACGGGGTGGTGCGCATTGTATGGGTGTGTGTCACATTAGATTCACTACTAGTAGTGAGAAAAACATCAAGGGGTGGTGCGCATTGTATGGGTGTGTGTCACATTAGATTCACTAGGAGGAGTGAGAAAAACATCACGGGGTGGTGCGCATTGTATGGGTGTGTGTTACATTAGATTCACTAGTAGGAGTGAGAAAAGCATCACGGGGTGGTGCGCATTGTATGGGTGTGTGTTACATTACATTCACTAGTAGGAGTGAGAAAAGCATCACGGGGTGGTGCGCATTGTATGGGTGTGTGTTACATTACATTCTCTAGTAGGAGTGAGAAAAACATCACGGGGTGGTGCGCATTCTATGGGTGTGTGTTACATTAGATTCACTAGTAGGAGTGAGAAAAACATCACGGGGTGGTGCGCATTGTATGGGTGTGTGTTACATTACATTCACTAGTAGGAGTGAGAAAAACATCACGGGGTGGTGCGCATTGTATGGGTGTGTGTTACATTACATTCACTAGTAGCAGTGAGAAAAACATCACGGGGTGGTGCGCATTGTATGGGTGTGTGTTCCATTAGATACACTAGTAGCAGTGAGAAAAACATCACGGGGTGGTGCGCATTGTATGGGTGTGTGTTACATTAGATTCACTAGTAGCAGTGAGAAAAACATCACGGGGTGGTGCGCATTGTATGGGTGTGTGTCACATTAGATTCACTAGTAGGAGTGAGAAAAACGTCACGGGGTGGTGCGCATTGTATGGGTGTGTGTCACATTAGATTCACTAGTAGGAGTGAGAAAAACATCACGGGGTGGTGCGCATTGTATGGGTGTGTGTCACATTACATTCACTAGTAGGAGTGAGAAAACCATCACGGGGTGGTGCGCATTGTATGGGTGTGTGTTACATTAGATTCACTAGTAGGAGTGAGAAAACCATCACGGGGTGGTGCGCATTGTATGGGTGTGTGTTACATTAGTTTCACTAGTAGGAGTGAGAAAAACATCACGGGGTGGTGCGCATTGTATGGGTGTGTGTTACATTACATTCACTAGTAGGAGTGAGAAAATCATCACGGGGTGGTGCGCATCGTATGGGTGTGTGTTACATTAGATTCACTAGTAGCAGTGAGAAAAACATCACGGGGTGGTGCGCATCGTATGGGTGTGTGTTACATTAGATTCACTAGTAGCAGTGAGAAAAACATCACGGGGTGGTGCGCATTGTATGGGTGTGTGTTACATTACATTCACTAGTAGCAGTGAGAAAAACATCACGGGGTGGTGCGCATTGTATGGGTGTGTGTTACATTAGATTCACTAGTAGGAGTGAGAAAAACATCACGGTGTGGTGCGCATTGTATTGGTGTGTGTTACATTAGATTCACTAGTAGGAGTGAGAAAAACATCACGGGGTGGTGCGCATTGTATGGGTGTGTGTTACATTACATTCACTAGTAGGAGTGAGAAAAACATCACGGGGTGGTGCGCATTGTATGGGTGTGTGTTACATTAGATTCACTAGTAGGAGTGAGAAAAACATCACGGGGTGGTGCGCATTGTATGGGTGTGTGTTACATTACATTCACTAGTAGGAGTGAGAAAAACATCACGGGGTGGTGCGCATTGTATGGGTGTGTGTTACATTAGATTCACTAGTAGGAGTGAGAAAAACATCACGGGGTGGTGCGCATTGTATGGGTGTGTGTTACATTACATTCACTAGTAGCAGTGAGAAAAACATCACGGGGTGGTGCGCATTGTATGGGTGTGTGTTACATTACATTCACTAGTAGCAGTGAGAAAAACATCACGGGGTGGTGCGCATTGTATGGGTGTGTGTTACATTACATTCACTAGTAGCAGTGAGAAAAACATCACGGGGTGGTGCGCATTGTATGGGTGTGTGTTACATTAGATTCACTAGTAGCAGTGAGAAAAACATCACGGGGTGGTGCGCATCGTATGGGTTTGTGTTACATTAGATTCACTAGTAGCAGTGAGAAAAACATCACGGGGTGGTGCGCATCGTATGGGTGTGTGTTACATTACATTCACTAGTAGCAGTGAGAAAAACATCACGGGGTGGTGCGCATCGTATGGGTGTGTGTTACATTAGATTCACTAGTAGGAGTGAGAAAAACATCACGGTGTGGTGCGCATTGTATTGGTGTGTGTTACATTAGATTCACTAGTAGGAGTGAGAAAAACATCACGGGGTGGTGCGCATTGTATGGGTGTGTGTTACATTACATTCACTAGTAGGAGTGAGAAAAACATCACGGGGTGGTGCGCATTGTATGGGTGTGTGTTACATTAGATTCACTAGTAGGAGTGAGAAAAACATCACGGGGTGGTGCGCATTGTATGGGTGTGTGTTACATTAGATTCACTAGTAGGAGTGAGAAAAACATCACGGGGTGGTGCGCATTGTATGGGTGTGTGTTACATTAGATTCACTAGTAGGAGTGAGAAAAACATCACGGGGTGGTGCGCATTGTATGGGTGTGTGTTACATTACATTCACTAGTAGCAGTGAGAAAAACATCACGGGGTGGTGCGCATTGTATGGGTGTGTGTTACATTACATTCACTAGTAGCAGTGAGAAAAACATCACGGGGTGGTGCGCATTGTATGGGTGTGTGTTACATTACAATCACTAGTAGCAGTGAGAAAAACATCACGGGGTGGTGCGCATTGTATGGGTGTGTGTTACATTAGATTCACAAGTAGCAGTGAGAAAAACATCACGGGGTGGTGCGCATTGTATGGGTGTGTGTTACATTAGATTCACTAGTAGCAGTGAGAAAAACATCACGGGGTGGTGCGTATTGTATGGGTGTGTGTTACATTAGATTCACTAGTAGCAGTGATAAAAACATCACGGGGTGGTGCGCATTGTATGGGTGTGTGTTACATTACATTCACTAGTAGGAGTGAGAAAAACATTAAGGGGTGGTGCGCATTGTATGGGTGTGTGTTACATTACATTCACTAGTAGGAGTGAGAAAAACATCACGGGGTGGTGCGCATTGTATGGGTGTGTGTTACATTACATTCACTAGTAGGAGTGAGAAAAACATCATGGGGTGGTGCGCATTGTATGGGTGTGTGTTACATTACATTCATTAGTAGGAGTGAGAAAAACATCACGGGGTGGTGCGCATTGTATGGGTGTGTGTTACATTACATTCACTAGTAGGAGTGAGAAAAACATCACGGGGTGGTGCGCATTGTATGGGTGTGTGTTACATTACATTCACTAGTAGCAGTGAGAAAAAAATCACGGGGTGGTGCGCTTTTTATGGGTGTGTGTTACATTAGATTCACTAGTAGCAGTGAGAAAAACATCACGGGGTGGTGCGCATTGTATGGGTGTTGTTACATTACATTCACTAATAGCAGTGAGAAAAACATCACGGGGTGGTGCGCATTGTATGGGTGTGTGTTACATTACATTCACTAGTAGCAGTGAGAAAAACATCACGGGGTGGTGCGCATTGTATGGGTGTGTGTTACATTACATTCACTAGTAGGAGTGAGAAAAACATCACGGGGTGGTGCGCATTGTATGGGTGTGTGTTACATTAGATTCACTAGTTGCAGTGAGAAAAACATCACGGGGTGGTGCGCATTGTATGGGTGTGTGTTACATTAGATTCACTAGTAGCAGTCAGAAAAACATCACGGGGTGGTGCGCCTTGTATGGGTGTGTGTTACATTAGATTCACTAGTAGCAGTCAGAAAAACATCACGGGGTGGTGCGCCTTGTATGGGTGTGTGTTACATTAGATTCACTAGTAGCAGTGAGAAAAACATCACGGGGTGGTGCGCATTGTATGGGTGTGTGTTACATTAGATTCACTAGTAGGAGTGAGAAAAACATCACCGGGTGGTGCGCATTGTAAGGGTGTGTGTCACATTAGATTCACTAGTAGGAGTGAGAAAAACATCACGGGGTGGTGCGCATTGTATGTGTGTGTGTCACATTAGATTCACTACTAGTAGTGAGAAAAACATCAAGGGGTGGTGCGCATTGTATGGGTGTGTGTCACATTAGATTCACTAGTAGGAGTGAGAAAAACATCACGGGGTGGTGCGCATTGTATGGGTGTGTGTTACATTAGATTCACTAGTAGGAGTGAGAAAAGCATCACGGGGTGGTGCGCATTGTATGGGTGTGTGTTACATTACATTCACTAGTAGGAGTGAGAAAAGCATCACGGGGTGGTGCGCATTGTATGGGTGTGTGTTACATTACATTCTCTAGTAGGAGTGAGAAAAACATCACGGGGTGGTGCGCATTCTATGGGTGTGTGTTACATTAGATTCACTAGTAGGAGTGAGAAAAACATCACGGGGTGGTGCGCATTGTATGGGTGTGTGTTACATTACATTCACTAGTAGGAGTGAGAAAAACATCACGGGGTGGTGCGCATTGTATGGGTGTGTGTTACATTACATTCACTAGTAGGAGTGAGAAAAACATCACGGGGTGGTGCTCATTGTATGGGTGTGTGTTACATTACATTCACTAGTAGGAGTGAGAAAATCATCACGGGGTGGTGCGCATTGTATGGGTGTGTGTTACATTACATTCACTAGTAGGAGTGAGAAAAACATCACGGGGTGGTGCGCATTGTATGGGTGTGTGTTACATTACATTCACTAGTAGCAGTGAGAAAAACATCACGGGGTGGTGCGCATTGTATGGGTGTGTGTTCCATTAGATACACTAGTAGCAGTGAGAAAAACATCACGGGGTGGTGCGCATTGTATGGGTGTGTGTTACATTAGATTCACTAGTAGCAGTGAGAAAAACATCACGGGGTGGTGCGCATTGTATGGGTGTGTGTCACATTAGATTCACTAGTAGCAGTGAGAAAAACATCACGGGGTGGTGCGCATTGTATGGGTGTGTGTCACATTAGATTCACTAGTAGCAGTGAGAAAAACATCACGGGGTGGTGCGCATTGTATGGGTGTCTGTCACATTAGATTCACTAGTAGGAGTGAGAAAAACATCACGGTGTGGTACGCATTGTATGGGTGTGTGTCACATTAGATTCACTAGTAGGAGTGAGAAAAACATCACGGGGTGGTGCGCATTGTATGGGTGTGTGTCACATTAGATTCACTAGTAGGAGTGAGAAAAACATCACGGGGTGGTGCGCATTGTATGGGTGTGTGTCACATTACATTCACTAGTAGGAGTGAGAAAACCATCACGGGGTGGTGCGCATTGTATGGGTGTGTGTTACATTAGATTCACTAGTACGAGTGAGAAAACCATCACGGGGTGGTGCGCATTGTATGGGTGTGTGTTACATTAGTTTCACTAGTAGGAGTGAGAAAAACATCACGGGGTGGTGCGCATTGTATGGGTGTGTGTTACATTACATTCACTAGTAGGAGTGAGAAAATCATCACGGGGTGGTGCGCATCGTATGGGTGTGTGTTACATTAGATTCACTAGTAGCAGTGAGAAAAACATCACGGGGTGGTGTGCATCGTATGGGTGTGTGTTACATTAGATTCACTAGTAGCAGTGAGAAAAACATCACGGGGTGGTGCGCATTGTATGGGTGTGTGTTACATTACATTCACTAGTAGCAGTGAGAAAAACATCACGGGGTGGTGCGCATTGTATGGGTGTGTGTTACATTAGATTCACTAGTAGGAGTGAGAAAAACATCACGGTGTGGTGCGCATTGTATTGGTGTGTGTTACATTAGATTCACTAGTAGGAGTGAGAAAAACACGGGGTGGTGCGCATTGTATGGGTGTGTGTTACATTACATTCACTAGTAGGAGTGAGAAAAACATCACGGGGTGGTGCGCTTTTTATGGGTGTGTGTTACATTAGATTCACTAGTAGGAGTGAGAAAAACATCACGGGGTGGTGCGCATTGTATGGGTGTGTGTTACATTAGATTCACTAGTAGGAGTGAGAAAAACATCACCGGGTGGTGCGCATTGTATGGGTGTGTGTTACATTAGATTCACTAGTAGGAGTGAGAAAAACATCACGGGGTGGTGCGCATTGTATGGGTGTGTGTTACATTACATTCACTAGTAGCAGTGAGAAAAACATCACGGGGTGGTGCGCATTGTATGGGTGTGTGTTACATTACATTCACTAGTAGCAGTGAGAAAAACATCACGGGGTGGTGCGCATTGTATGGGTGTGTGTTACATTACATTCACTAGTAGCAGTGAGAAAAACATCACGGGGTGGTGCGCATTGTATGGGTGTGTGTTACATTAGATTCACTAGTAGCAGTGAGAAAAACATCACGGGGTGGTGCGTATTGTATGGGTGTGTGTTACATTAGATTCACTAGTAGCAGTGATAAAAACATCACGGGGTGGTGCGCATTGTATGGGTGTGTGTTACATTACATTCACTAGTAGGAGTGAGAAAAACATCACGGGGTGGTGCGCATTGTATGGGTGTGTGTTACATTACATTCACTAGTAGGAGTGAGAAAAACATCACGGGGTGGTGCGCATTGTATTGGTGTGTGTTACATTACATTCACTAGTAGGAGTGAGAAAAACATCACGGGGTGGTGCGCATTGTATGGGTGTGTGTTACATTACATTCATTAGTAGGAGTGAGAAAAACATCACGGGGTGGTGCGCATTGTATGGGTGTGTGTTACATTACATTCACTAGTAGGAGTGAGAAAAACATCACGGGGAGGTGCGCATTGTATGGGTGTGTGTTACATTACATTCACTAGTAGCAGTGAGAAAATCATCACGGGGTGGTGCGCTTTTTATGGGTGTGTGTTACATTAGATTCACTAGTAGCAGTGAGAAAAACATCACGGGGTGGTGCGCATTGTATGGGTGTGTGTTACATTAGATTCACTAGTAGCAGTCAGAAAAACATCACGGGGTGGTGCGCCTTGTATGGGTGTGTGTTACATTAGATTCACTAGTAGCAGTCAGAAAAACATCACGGGGTGGTGCGCCTTGTATGGGTGTGTGTTACATTAGATTCACTAGTAGCAGTGAGAAAAACATCACGGGGTGGTGCGCATTGTATGGGTGTGTGTTACATTAGATTCACTAGTAGGAGTGAGAAAAACATCACCGGGTGGTGCGCATTGTATGGGTGTGTGTCACATTAGATTCACTAGTAGGAGTGAGAAAAACATCACGGGGTGGTGCGCATTGTATGTGTGTGTGTCACATTAGATTCACTACTAGTAGTGAGAAAAACATCAAGGGGTGGTGCGCATTGTATGGGTGTGTGTCACATTAGATTCACTAGTAGGAGTGAGAAAAACATCACGGGGTGGTGCGCATTGTATGGGTGTGTGTTACATTAGATTCACTAGTAGGAGTGAGAAAAGCATCACGGGGTGGTGCGCATTGTATGGGTGTGTGTTACATTACATTCACTAGTAGGAGTGAGAAAAGCATCACGGGGTGGTGCGCATTGTATGGGTGTGTGTTACATTACATTCTCTAGTAGGAGTGAGAAAAACATCACGGGGTGGTGCGCATTCTATGGGTGTGTGTTACATTAGATTCACTAGTAGGAGTGAGAAAAACATCACGGGGTGGTGCGCATTGTATGGGTGTGTGTTACATTACATTCACTAGTAGGAGTGAGAAAAACATCACGGGGTGGTGCGCATTGTATGGGTGTGTGTTACATTACATTCACTAGTACGAGTGAGAAAAACATCACGGGGTGGTGCTCATTGTATGGGTGTGTGTTACATTACATTCACTAGTAGGAGTGAGAAAATCATCACGGGGTGGTGCGCATTGTATGGGTGTGTGTTACATTACATTCACTAGTAGGAGTGAGAAAAACATCACGGGGTGGTGCGCATTGTATGGGTGTGTGTTACATTACATTCACTAGTAGCAGTGAGAAAAACATCACGGGGTGGTGCGCATTGTATGGGTGTGTGTTCCATTAGATACACTAGTAGCAGTGAGAAAAACATCACGGGGTGGTGCGCATTGTATGGGTGTGTGTTACATTAGATTCACTAGTAGCAGTGAGAAAAACATCACGGGGTGGTGCGCATTGTATGGGTGTGTGTCACATTAGATTCACTAGTAGCAGTGAGAAAAACATCACGGGGTGGTGCGCATTGTATGGGTGTGTGTCACATTAGATTCACTAGTAGCAGTGAGAAAAACATCACGGGGTGGTGCGCATTGTATGGGTGTCTGTCACATTAGATTCACTAGTAGGAGTGAGAAAAACATCACGGTGTGGTACGCATTGTATGGGTGTGTGTCACATTAGATTCACTAGTAGGAGTGAGAAAAACATCACGGGGTGGTGCGCATTGTATGGGTGTGTGTCACATTAGATTCACTAGTAGGAGTGAGAAAAACATCACGGGGTGGTGCGCATTGTATGGGTGTGTGTCACATTACATTCACTAGTAGGAGTGAGAAAACCATCACGGGGTGGTGCGCATTGTAAGGGTGTGTGTTACATTAGATTCACTAGTACGAGTGAGAAAACCATCACGGGGTGGTGCGCATTGTATGGGTGTGTGTTACATTAGTTTCACTAGTAGGAGTGAGAAAAACATCACGGGGTGGTGCGCATTGTATTGGAGTGTGTTACATTAGATTCACTAGTAGGAGTGAGAAAAACATCACGGGGTGGTGCGCATTGTATGGGTGTGTGTTACATTACATTCACTAGTAGGAGTGAGAAAAACATCACGGGGTGGTGCGCATTGTATGGGTGTGTGTTACATTAGATTCACTAGTAGGAGTGAGAAAAACATCACGGGGTGGTGCGCATTGTATGGGTGTGTGTTACATTACATTCACTAGTAGCAGTGAGAAAAACATCACGGGGTGGTGCGCATTGTATGGGTGTGTGTTACATTACATTCACTAGTAGCAGTGAGAAAAACATCACGGGGTGGTGCGCATTGTATGGGTGTGTGTTACATTACATTCACTAGTAGCAGTGAGAAAAACATCACGGGGTGGTGCGCATTGTATGGGTGTGTGTTACATTAGATTCACTAGTAGCAGTGAGAAAAACATCACGGGGTGGTGCGTATTGTATGGGTGTGTGTTACATTAGATTCACTAGTAGCAGTGAGAAAAACATCACGGGGTGGTGCGCATTGTATGGGTGTGTGTTACATTAGATTCACTAGTAGCAGTGAGAAAAACATCACGGGGTGGTGCGTATTGTATGGGTGTGTGTTACATTAGATTCACTAGTAGCAGTGATAAAAACATCACGGGGTGGTGCGCATTGTATGGGTGTGTGTTACATTACATTCACTAGTAGGAGTGAGAAAAACATCACGGGGTGGTGCGCATTGTATTGGTGTGTGTTACATTACATTCACTAGTAGGAGTGAGAAAAACATCACGGGGTGGTGCGCATTGTATGGGTGTGTGTTACATTACATTCATTAGTAGGAGTGAGAAAAACATCACGGGGTGGTGCGCATTGTATGGGTGTGTGTTACATTACATTCACTAGTAGGAGTGAGAAAAACATCACGGGGTGGTGCGCATTGTATGGGTGTGTGTTACATTACATTCACTAGTAGCAGTGAGAAAATCATCACGGGGTGGTGCGCTTTTTATGGGTGTGTGTTACATTAGATTCACTAGTAGCAGTGAGAAAAACATCACGGAGTGGTGCGCATTGTATGGGTGTGTGTTACATTACATTCACTAGTAGCAGTGATAAAAACATCACGGGGCGGTGCGCATTGTATGGGTGTGTGTTACATTACATTCACTAGTAGCAGTGAGAAAAACATCACGGGGTGGTGCGCATTGTATGGGTGTGTGTTACATTACATTCACTAGTAGGAGTGAGAAAAACATCACGGGGTGGTGCGCATTGTATGGGTGTGTGTTACATTAGATTCACTAGTTGCAGTGAGAAAAACATCACGGGGTGGTGCGCATTGTATGGGTGTGTGTTACATTAGATTCACTAGTAGCAGTCAGAAAAACATCACGGGGTGGTGCGCCTTGTATGGGTGTGTGTTACATTAGATTCACTAGTAGCAGTCAGAAAAACATCACGGGGTGGTGCTCCTTGTATGGGTGTGTGTTACATTAGATTCACTAGTAGCAGTGAGAAAAACGTCACGGGGTGGTGCGCATTGTATGGGTGTGTGTTACATTAGATTCACTAGTAGGAGTGAGAAAAACATCACGGGGTCGTGCGCATTGTATGGGTGTGTGTCACATTAGATTCACTAGTAGGAGTGAGAAAAACATCACGGGGTGGTGCGCATTGTATGGGTGTGTGTCACATTAGATTCACTACTAGTAGTGAGAAAAACATCAAGGGGTGGTGCGCATTGTATGGGTGTGTGTCACATTAGATTCACTAGTAGGAGTGAGAAAAACATCACGGGGTGGTGCGCATTGTATGGGTGTGTGTTACATTAGATTCACTAGTAGGAGTGAGAAAAACATCACGGGGTGGTGCGCATTGTATGGGTGTGTGTTACATTAGATTCACTAGTAGGAGTGAGAAAAACATCACGGGGTGGTGCGCATTGTATGGGTGTGTGTTACATTACATTCACTAGTAGGAGTGAGAAAAACATCACGGGGTGGTGCGCATTGTATGGGTGTGTGTTACATTAGTTTCACTAGTAGGAGTGAGAGAAACATCACGGGGTGGTGCGCATTGTATGGGTGTGTGTTACATTAGTTTCACTAGTAGGAGTGAGAAAAACATCACGGGGTGGTGCGCATTGTATGGGTGTGTGTTACATTAGATGCACTAGTAGCAGTGAGAAAAACATCACGGGGTGGTGCGCATTGTATGGGTGTGTGTTACATTACATTCACTAGTAGCAGTGAGAAAAACATCACGGGGTGGTGCGCATTGTATGGGTGTGTGTTACATTACATTCACTAGTAGCAGTGAGAAAAACATCACGGGGTGGTGCGCATTGTATGGGTGTGTGTTACATTACATTCACTAGTAGCAGTGAGAAAAACATCACGGGGTGGTGCGCATTGTATGGGTGTGTGTTACATTAGATTCACTAGTAGCAGTGAGAAAAACATCACGGGGTGGTGCGCATTGTATGGGTGTGTGTTACATTAGATTCACTAGTAGCAGTGAGAAAAACATCACGGGGTGGTGCGTATTGTATGGGTGTGTGTTACATTAGATTCACTAGTAGCAGTGATAAAAACATCACGGGGTGGTGCGCATTGTATGGGTGTGTGTTACATTACATTCACTAGTAGGAGTGAGAAAAACATCAAGGTGTGGTGCGCATTGTATGGGTGTGTGTTACATTACATTCACTAGTAGGAGTGAGAAAAACATCACGGGGTGGTGCGCATTGTATTGGTGTGTGTTACATTACATTCACTAGTAGGAGTGAGAAAAACATCACGGGGTGGTGCGCATTGTATGGGTGTGTGTTACATTACATTCATTAGTAGGAGTGAGAAAAACATCACGGGGTGGTGCGCATTGTATGGGTGTGTGTTACATTACATTCACTAGTAGGAGTGAGAAAAACATCACGGGGTGGTGCGCATTGTATGGGTGTGTGTTACATTACATTCACTAGTAGCAGTGAGAAAATCATCACGGGGTGGTGCGCTTTTTATGGGTGTGTGTTACATTAGATTCACTAGTAGCAGTGAGAAAAACATCACGGGGTGGTGCGCATTGTATGGGTGTGTGTTACATTACATTCACTAGTAGCAGTGAGAAAAACATCACGGGGTGGTGCGCATTGTATGGGTGTGTGTTACATTACATTCACTAGTAGCAGTGAGAAAAACATCACGGGGTGGTGCGCATTGTATGGGTGTGTGTTACATTACATTCACTAGTAGGAGTGAGAAAAACATCACGGGGTGGTGCGCATTGTATGGGTGTGTGTTACATTAGATTCACTAGTTGCAGTGAGAAAAACATCACGGGGTGGTGCGCATTGTATGGGTGTGTGTTACATTAGATTCACTAGTAGCAGTCAGAAAAACATCACGGGGTGGTGCGCCTTGTATGGGTGTGTGTTACATTAGATTCACTAGTAGCAGTCAGAAAAACGTCACGGGGTGGTGCGCCTTGTATGGGTGTGTGTTACATTAGATTCACTAGTAGCAGTGAGAAAAACGTCACGGGGTGGTGCGCATTGTATGGGTGTGTGTTACATTAGATTCACTAGTAGGAGTGAGAAAAACGTCACGGGGTGGTGCGCATTGTATGGGTGTGTGTTACATTAGATTCACTAGTAGGAGTGAGAAAAACATCACGGGGTGGTGCGCATTGTATGGGTGTGTGTTACATTAGATTCACTAGTAGGAGTGAGAAAAACATCACGGGGTGGTGCGCATTGTATGGGTGTGTGTTACATTACATTCACTAGTAGGAGTGAGAAAAACATCACGGGGTGGTGCGCATTGTATGGGTGTGTGTTACATTAGTTTCACTAGTAGGAGTGAGAGAAACATCACGGGGTGGTGCGCATTGTATGGGTGTGTGTTACATTAGTTTCACTAGTAGGAGTGAGAAAAACATCACGGGGTGGTGCGCATTGTATGGGTGTGTGTTACATTAGATGCACTAGTAGCAGTGAGAAAAACATCACGGGGTGGTGCGCATTGTATGGGTGTGTGTTACATTACATTCACTAGTAGCAGTGAGAAAAACATCACGGGGTGGTGCGCATTGTATGGGTGTGTGTTACATTACATTCACTACTAGCAGTGAGAAAAACATCACGGGGTGGTGCGCATTGTATGGGTGTGTTTTACATTACATTCTCTAGTAGGAGTGAGAAAAACATCACGGGGTGGTGCGCATTCTATGGGTGTGTGTTACATTAGATTCACTAGTAGGAGTGAGAAAAACATCACGGGGTGGTGCGCATTGTATGGGTGTGTGTTACATTACATTCACTAGTAGGAGTGAGAAAAACATCACGGGGTGGTGCACATTGTATGGGTGTGTGTTACATTACATTCACTAGTAGGAGTGAGAAAAACATCACGGGGTGGTGCTCATTGTATGGGTGTGTGTTACATTACATTCACTAGTAGGAGTGAGAAAATCATCACGGGGTGGTGCGCATTGTATGGGTGTGTGTTACATTACATTCACTAGTAGGAGTGAGAAAAACATCACGGGGTGGTGCGCATTGTATGGGTGTGTGTTACATTACATTCACTAGTAGGAGTGAGAAAATCATCACGGGGTTGTGCGCATTGTATGGGTGTGTGTTACATTACATTCACTAGTAGCAGTGAGAAAAACATCACGGGGTGGTGCGCATTGTATGGGTGTGTGTTACATTACATTCACTAGTAGCAGTGAGAAAAACATCACGGGGTGGTGCGCATTGTAAGGGTGTGTGTTACATTAGATTCACTAGTAGGAGTGAGAAAAACATCACGGGGTGGTGCGCATTGTATGGGTGTGTGTTACATCACATTCACTAGTAGTGAGAAAAACATCACGGGGTGGTGCGCATTGTATGGGTGTGTGTTACATTAGATTCACTAGTAGCAGTGAGAAAAACATCACGGGGTGCTGCGCATTGTATGGGTGTGTGTTACATTAGATTCACTAGTAGCAGTGAGAAAAACACGGGGTGGTGCGCATTGTATGGGTGTGTGTTACATTACATTCACTAGTAGCAGTGAGAACAACATCACGGGGTGGTGCGCATTGTATGGGTGTGTGTTACATTACATTCACTAGTAGGAGTGAGAAAAACATCACGGGGTGGTGCGCATTGTATGGGTGTGTGTTACATTACATTCACTAGTAGCAGTGAGAAAAACATCAAGGGGTGGTGCGCATTGTATGGGTGTGTGTTACATTACATTCACTAGTAGCAGTGAGAAAAACATCACGGGGTGGTGCGCATTGTATGGGTGTGTGTTACATTACATTCACTAGTAGCAGTGAGAAAAACATCACGGGGTGGTGCGCATTGTATGGGTGTGTGTTACATTAGATTAACTAGTAGCAGTGAGAAAAACACGGGGTGGTGCGCATTGTATGGGTGTGTGTTACATTAGATTCACTAGTAGCAGTGAGAAAAACATCACGGAGTGGTGCGCATTCTATGGGTGTGTGTTACATTAGATTCACTAGTAGCAGTGAGAAAAACATCACGGGGTGGTGCGCATTGTATGGGTGTGTGTTACATTACATTCACTAGTAGCAGTGAGAAAAACATCACGGGGTGGTGCGCATTGTATGGGTGTGTGTTACATTACATTCACTAGTAGCAGTGAGAAAAACATCACGGGGTGGTGCGCATTGTATGGGTGTGTGTTACATTACATTCACTAGTAGCAGTGAGAAAAACATCACGGGGTGGTGCGCATTGTATGGGTGTGTGTTACATTAGATTCACTAGTAGGAGTGAGAAAAACATCACGGGGTGGTGCGCATTGTATGGGTGTGTGTTACATTACATTCATTAGTAGGAGTGAGAAAAACATCACGGGGTGGTGCGCATTGTATGGGTGTGTGTTACATTACATTCACTAGTAGGAGTGAGAAAATCATCACGGGGTGGTGCGCATTGTATGGGTGTGTGTTACATTACATTCACTAGTAGCAGTGAGAAAATCATCACGGGGTGGTGCGCTTTTTATGGGTGTGTGTTACATTAGATTCACTAGTAGCAGTGAGAAAAACATCACGGGGTGGTGCGCATTGTATGGGTGTGTGTTACATTACATTCACTAGTAGCAGTGAGAAAAACATCACGGGGTGGTGCGCATTGTATGGGTGTGTGTTACATTACATTCACTAGTAGCAGTGAGAAAAACATCACGGGGTGGTGCGCATTGTATGGGTGTGTGTTACATTACATTCACTAGTAGGAGTGAGAAAAACATCACGGGGTGGTGCGCATTGTATGGGTGTGTGTTACATTAGATTCACTAGTTGCAGTGAGAAAAACATCACGGGGTGGTGCGCATTGTATGGGTGTGTGTTACATTAGATTCACTAGTAGCAGTCAGAAAAACATCACGGGGTGGTGCGCCTTGTATGGGTGTGTGTTACATTAGATTCACTAGTAGCAGTCAGAAAAACGTCACGGGGTGGTGCGCCTTGTATGGGTGTGTGTTACATTAGATTCACTAGTAGCAGTGAGAAAAACGTCACGGGGTGGTGCGCATTGTATGGGTGTGTGTTACATTAGATTCACTAGTAGGAGTGAGAAAAACATCACGGGGTCGTGCGCATTGTATGGGTGTGTGTCACATTAGATTCACTAGTAGGAGTGAGAAAAACATCACGGGGTGGTGCGCATTGTATGGGTGTGTGTCACATTAGATTCACTACTAGTAGTGAGAAAAACATCAAGGGGTGGTGCGCATTGTATGGGTGTGTGTCACATTAGATTCACTAGTAGGAGTGAGAAAAACATCACGGGGTGGTGCGCATTGTATGGGTGTGTGTTACATTAGATTCACTAGTAGGAGTGAGAAAAACATCACGGGGTGGTGCGCATTGTATGGGTGTGTGTTACATTAGATTCACTAGTAGGAGTGAGAAAAACATCACGGGGTGGTGCGCATTGTATGGGTGTGTGTTACATTACATTCACTAGTAGGAGTGAGAAAAACATCACGGGGTGGTGCGCATTGTATGGGTGTGTGTTACATTAGTTTCACTAGTAGGAGTGAGAGAAACATCACGGGGTGGTGCGCATTGTATGGGTGTGTGTTACATTAGTTTCACTAGTAGGAGTGAGAAAAACATCACGGGGTGGTGCGCATTGTATGGGTGTGTGTTACATTAGATGCACTAGTAGCAGTGAGAAAAACATCACGGGGTGGTGCGCATTGTATGGGTGTGTGTTACATTACATTCACTAGTAGCAGTGAGAAAAACATCACGGGGTGGTGCGCATTGTATGGGTGTGTGTTACATTACAATCACTAGTAGCAGTGAGAAAAACATCACGGGGTGGTGCGCATTGTATGGGTGTGTGTTACATTAGATTCACTAGTAGGAGTGAGAAAAACATCACGGGGTGGTGCGCATTGTATGGGTGTGTGTTACATCACATTCACTAGTAGTGAGAAAAACATCACGGGGTGGTGCGCATTGTATGGGTGTGTGTTACATTAGATTCACTAGTAGCAGTGAGAAAAACATCACGGGGTGCTGCGCATTGTATGGGTGTGTGTTACATTAGATTCACTAGTAGCAGTGAGAAAAACATCACGGGGTGGTGCGCATTGTATGGGTGTGTGTTACATTACATTCACTAGTAGCAGTGAGAAAAACATCAAGGGGTGGTGCGCATTGTATGGGTGTGTGTTACATTACATTCACTAGTAGCAGTGAGAAAAACATCACGGGGTGGTGCGCATTGTATGGGTGTGTGTTACATTAGATTAACTAGTAGCAGTGAGAAAAACACGGGGTGGTGCGCATTGTATGGGTGTGTGTTACATTAGATTCACTAGTAGCAGTGAGAAAAACATCACGTGGTGGTGCGCATTCTATGGGTGTGTGTTACATTAGATTCACTAGTAGCAGTGAGAAAAACATCACGGGGTGGTGCGCATTGTATGGGTGTGTGTTACATTACATTCACTAGTAGCAGTGAGAAAAACATCACGGGGTGGTGCGCATTGTATGGGTGTGTGTTACATTACATTCACTAGTAGCAGTGAGAAAAACATCACGGGGTGGTGCGCATTGTATGGGTGTGTGTTACATTACATTCACTAGTAGCAGTGAGAAAAACATCACGGGGTGGTGCGCATTGTATGGGTGTGTGTTACATTAGATTCACTAGTAGGAGTGAGAAAAACATCACGGGGTGGTGCGCATTGTATGGGTGTGTGTTACATTACATTCACTAGTAGCAGTGAGAAAAGCATCACGGGGTGGTGCGCATTGTATGGGTGTGTGTTACATTACATTCACTAGTAGCAGTGAGAAAAACATCACGGGGTGGTGCGCATTGTATGGGTGTGTGTTACATTAGATTCAATAGTAGCAGTGAGAAAAACATCACGGGGTGCTGCGCATTGTATGGGTGTGTGTTACATTAGATTCACTAGTAGCAGTGAGAAAAACATCACGGGGTGGTGCGCATTGTATGGGTGTGTGTTACATTACATTCACTAGTAGCAGTGAGAAAAACATCACGGGGTGGTGCGCATTGTATGGGTGTGTGCTACATTACATTCACTAGTAGCAGTGAGAAAAACATCACGGGGTGGTGCGCATTGTATGGGTGTGTGTTACATTAGATTCACTAGTAGGAGTGAGAAAAACATCACGGGGTGGTGCGCATTGTATGGGTGTGTGTTACATTAGATTCACTAGTAGGAGTGAGAAAAACATCACGGGGTGGTGCGCAGTGTATGGGTGTGTGTTACATTACATTCACTAGTAGGAGTGAGAAAAACATCACGGGGTGGTGCGCATTGTATGGGTGTGTGTTACATTACATTCACTAGTAGGAGTGAGAAAAACATCACGGGGTGGTGCGCATTGTATGGGTGTGTGTTACATTAGTTTCACTAGTAGGAGTGAGAGAAACATCACGGGGTGGTGCGCATTGTATGGGTGTGTGTTACATTAGTTTCACTAGTAGGAGTGAGAAAAACATCACGGGGTGGTGCGCATTGCATGGGTGTGTGTTACATTAGATGCACTAGTAGCAGTGAGAAAAACATCACGGGGTGGTGCGCATTGTATGGGTGTGTGTTACATTACATTCACTAGTAGGAGTGAGAAAATCATCACGGGGTGGTGCGCATTGTATGGGTGTGTGTTACATTACATTCACTAGTAGCAGTGAGAAAAACATCACGGGGTGGTGCGCATTGTATGGGTGTGTGTTACATTAGATTCACTAGTAGGAGTGAGAAAAACATCACGGGGTGGTGCGCATTGTATGGGTGTGTGTTACATTAGATTCACTAGTAGGAGTGAGAAAAGCATCACGGGGTGGTGCGCATTGTATGGGTGTGTGTTACATTACATTCACTAGTAGGAGTGAGAAAAGCATCACGGGGTGGTGCGCATTGTATGGGTGTGTTTTACATTACATTCTCTAGTAGGAGTGAGAAAAACATCACGGGGTGGTGCGCATTCTATGGGTGTGTGTTACATTAGATTCACTAGTAGGAGTGAGAAAAACATCACGGGGTGGTGCGCATTGTATGGGTGTGTGTTACATTACATTCACTAGTAGGAGTGAGAAAAACATCACGGGGTGGTGCGCATTGTATGGGTGTGTGTTACATTACATTCACTAGTAGGAGTGAGAAAAACATCACGGGGTGGTGCTCATTGTATGGGTGTGTGTTACATTACATTCACTAGTAGGAGTGAGAAAATCATCACGGGGTGGTGCGCATTGTATGGGTGTGTGTTACATTACATTCACTAGTAGGAGTGAGAAAAACATCACGGGGTGGTGCGCATTGTATGGGTGTGTGTTACATTACATTCACTAGTAGGAGTGAGAAAATCATCACGGGGTTGTGCGCATTGTATGGGTGTGTGTTACATTACATTCACTAGTAGCAGTGAGAAAAACATCACGGGGTGGTGCGCATTGTATGGGTGTGTGTTACATTACATTCACTAGTAGCAGTGAGAAAAACATCACGGGGTGGTGCGCATTGTATGGGTGTGTGTTACATTAGATTCACTAGTAGGAGTGAGAAAAACATCACGGGGTGGTGCGCATTGTATGGGTGTGTGTTACATCACATTCACTAGTAGTGAGAAAAACATCACGGGGTGGTGCGCATTGTATGGGTGTGTGTTACATTAGATTCACTAGTAGCAGTGAGAAAAACATCACGGGGTGCTGCGCATTGTATGGGTGTGTGTTACATTACATTCACTAGTAGGAGTGAGAAAAACATCACGGGGTGGTGCGCATTGTATGGGGGTGTGTTACATTACATTCACTAGTAGCAGTGAGAAAAACATCAAGGGGAGGTGCGCATTGTATGGGTGTGTGTTACATTACATTCACTAGTAGCAGTGAGAAAAACATCACGGGGTGGTGCGCATTGTATGGGTGTGTGTTACATTACATTCACTAGTAGCAGTGAGAAAAACATCACGGGGTGGTGCGCATTGTATGGGTGTGTGTTACATTAGATTCACTAGTAGCAGTGAGAAAAACACGGGGTGGTGCGCATTGTATGGGTGTGTGTTACATTAGATTCACTAGTAGCAGTGAGAAAAACATCACGGGGTGGTGCGCATTCTATGGGTGTGTGTTACATTAGATTCACTATTAGCAGTGAGAAAAACATCACGGGGTGGTGCGCATTGTATGGGTGTGTGTTACATTACATTCACTAGTAGCAGTGAGAAAAACATCACGGGGTGGTGCGCATTGTATGGGTGTGTGTTACATTAGATTCACTAGTAGGAGTGAGAAAAAAATCACGGGGTGGTGCGCATTGTATGGGTGTGTGTTACATTACATTCACTAGTAGGAGTGAGAAAAACATCACGGGGTGGTGCGCATTGTATGGGTGTGTGTTACATTACATTCACTAGTAGCAGTGAGAAAAACATCACGGGGTGGTGCGCATTGTATGGGTGTGTGCTACATTAGATTCACTAGTAGCAGTGAGAAAAACATCACGGGGTGGTGCGCATTGTATGGGTGTGTGTTACATTAGATTCACTAGTAGGAGTGAGAAAAACATCACGGGGTGGTGCGCAGTGTATGGGTGTGTGTTACATTAGATTCACTAGTAGGAGTGAGAAAAACATCACGGGGTGGTGCGCATTGTATGGGTGTGTGTTACATTACATTCACTAGTAGGAGTGAGAAAAACATCACGGGGTGGTGCGCATTGTATGGGTGTGTGTTACATTACATTCACTAGTAGGAGTGAGAAAAACATCACGGGGTGGTGCGCATTGTATGGGTGTGTGTTACATTACATTCACTAGTAGGAGTGAGAAAAACATCACGGGGTGGTGCGCATTGTATGGGTGTGTGTTACATTACATTCACTAGTAGCAGTGAGAAAAACATCACGGGGTGGTGCGCATTGTATGGGTGTGTGTTACATTACATTCACTAGTAGCAGTGAGAAAAACATCACGGGGTGGTGCGCATTGTATGGGTGTGTGTTACATTAGATTCACTAGTAGGAGTGAGAAAAACATCACGGGGTGGTGCGCATTGTATGGGTGTGTGTTACATTAGATTCACTAGTAGGAGTGAGAAAAACATCACGGGGTGGTGCGCAGTGTATGGGTGTGTGTTACATTACATTCACTAGTAGGAGTGAGAAAAACATCACGGGGTGGTGCGCATTGTATGGGTGTGTGTTACATTACATTCACTAGTAGGAGTGAGAAAAACATCACGGGGTGGTGCGCATTGTATGGGTGTGTGTTACATTACATTCACTAGTAGGAGTGAGAAAAACATCACGGGGTGGTGCGCATTGTATGGGTGTGTGTTACATTACATTCACTAGTAGGAGTGAGAAAAACATCACGGGGTGGTGCGCATTGTATGGGTGTGTGTTACATTACATTCACTAGTAGGAGTGAGAAAAACATCACGGGGTGGTGAGCATTGTATGGGTGTGTGTTACATTACATTCACTAGTAGCCGTGAGAAAAACATCACGGGGTGGTGCGCATTGTATGGGTGTGTGTTACATTACATTCACTAGTAGGAGTGAGAAAAACATCACGGGGTGGTGCGCATTGTATGGGTGTGTGTTACATTAAATTCACTAGTAGGAGTGAGAAAATCATCACGGGGTTGTGCGCATTGTATGGGTGTGTGTTACATTAGATTCACTAGTAGCAGTGAGAAAAACATCACGGGGTGGTGCGCATTGTATGGGTGTGTGTTACATTACATTCACTAGTAGCAGTGAGAAAAACATCACGGGGTGGTGCGCATTGTATGGGTGTGTGTTACATTACATTCACTAGTAGGAGTGAGAAAAACATCACGGGGTGGTGCGCATTGTATGGGTGCGTGTTACATTACATTCACTAGTAGGAGTGAGAAAAACATCACGGGGTGGTGCGCATTGTATGGGTGCGTGTTACATTACATTCACTAGTAGGAGTGAGAAAAACATCACGGGGTGGTGCGCATTGTATGGGTGTGTGTTACATTAGATTCACTAGTAGGAGTGAGAAAATCATCACGGGGTGGTGCGCATTGTATGGGTGTGTGTTACATTAGATTCACTAGTAGCAGTGAGAAAACCATCACGGGGTGGTGCGCATCGTATGGGTGTGTGTTACATTAGATTCACTAGTAGCAGTGAGAAAAACATCACGGGGTGGTGCGCATCGTATGGGTGTGTGTTACATTAGATTCACTAGTAGCAGTGAGAAAAACATCACGGGGTGGTGCGCATTGTATTGGTGTGTGTTACATTAGATTCACTAGTAGGAGTGAGAAAAACATCACGCTGTGGTGCGCATTGTATTGGTGTGTGTTACATTAGATTCACTAGTAGGAGTGAGAAAAACATCACGGGGTGGTGCGCATTGTATGGGTGTGTGTTACATTACATTCACTAGTAGGAGTGAGAAAAACATCACGGGGTGGTGCGCATTGTATGGGTGTGTGTTACATTAGATTCACTAGTAGGAGTGAGAAAAACATCACGGGGTGGTGCGCATTGTATGGGTGTGTGTTACATTAGATTCACTAGTAGGAGTGAGAAAAACATCACGGGGTGGTGCGCATTGTATGGGTGTGTGTTACATTAGATTCACTAGTAGGAGTGAGAAAAACATCACGGGGTGGTGCGCATTGTATGGGTGTGTGTTACATTACATTCACTAGTAGCAGTGAGAAAAACATCACGGGGTGGTGCGCATTGTATGGGTGTGTGTTACATTAGATTCACTAGTAGGAGTGAGAAAAACATCACGGGGTGGTGCGCATTGTATGGGTGTGTGTTACATTAGATTCACTAGTAGGAGTGAGAAAAACATCACGGGGTGGTGCGCATTGTATGGGTGTGTGTTACATTACATTCACTAGTAGCAGTGAGAAAAACATCACGGGGTGGTGCGCATTGTATGGGTGTGTGTTACATTAGATTCACTAGTAGCAGTGAGAAAAACATCACGGGGTGGTGCGCATTGTATGGGTGTGTGTTACATTAGATTCACTAGTAGCAGTGAGAAAAACATCACGGGGTGGTGCGTATTGTATGGGTGTGTGTTACATTAGATTCACTAGTAGCAGTGATAAAAACATCACGGGGTGGTGCGCATTGTATGGGTGTGTGTTACATTACATTCACTAGTAGGAGTGAGAAAAACATCAAGGGGTGGTGCGCATTGTATGGGTGTGTGTTACATTACATTCACTAGTAGGAGTGAGAAAAACATCACGGGGTGGTGCGCATTGTATGGGTGTGTGTTACATTACATTCACTAGTAGGAGTGAGAAAAACATCACGGGGTGGTGCGCATTGTATGGGTGTGTGTTACATTACATTCATTAGTAGGAGTGAGAAAAACATCACGGGGTGGTGCGCATTGTATGGGTGTGTGTTACATTACATTCACTAGTAGGAGTGAGAAAAACATCACGGGGTGGTGCGCATTGTATGGGTGTGTGTTACATTACATTCACTAGTAGCAGTGAGAAAATCATCACGGGGTGGTGCGCTTTTTATGGGTGTGTGTTACATTAGATTCACTAGTAGCAGTGAGAAAAACATCACGGGGTGGTGCGCATTGTATGGGTGTGTGTTACATTAGATTCACTAGTAGGAGTGAGAAAAACATCACGGGGTGGTGCGCATTGTATGGGTGTGTGTTACATTACATTCACTAGTAGCAGTGAGAAAAACATCACGGGGTGGTGCGCATTGTATGGGTGTGTGTTATATTACATTCACTAGTAGGAGTGAGAAAAACATCACGGGGTGGTGCGCATTGTATGGGTGTGTGTTACATTACATTCACTAGTAGCAGTGAGAAAAACATCACGGGGTGGTGCGCATTGTATGGGTGTGTGTTATATTACATTCACTAGTAGGAGTGAGAAAAACATCACGGGGTGCTGCGCATTGTATGGGTGTGTGTTACATTAGATTCACTAGTAGCAGTGAGAAAAACACGGGGTGGTGCGCATTGTATGGGTGTGTGTTACATTACATTCACTAGTAGCAGTGAGGAAAACATCACGGGGTGGTGCGCATTGTATGGGTGTGTGTTACATTACATTCACTAGTAGGAGTGAGAAAAACATCACGGGGTGGTGCGCATTGTATGGGTGTGTGTTACATTACATTCACTAGTAGCAGTGAGAAAAACATCACGGGGTGGTGCGCATTGTATGGGTGTGTGTTACATTACATTCACTAGTAGCAGTGAGAAAAACATCACGGGGTGGTGCGCATTGTATGGGTGTGTGTTACATTACATTCACTAGTAGCAGTGAGAAAAACATCACGGGGTGGTGCGCATTGTATGGGTGTGTGTTACATTAGATTCACTAGTAGCAGTGAGAAAAACACGGGGTGGTGCGCATTGTATGGGTGTGTGTTACATTAGATTCACTAGTAGCAGTGAGAAAAACATCACGGGGTGGTGCGCATTCTATGGGTGTGTGTTACATTAGATTCACTAGTAGCAGTTAGAAAAACATCACGGGGTGGTGCGCATTGTATGGGTGTGTGTTACATTACATTCACTAGTAGCAGTGAGAAAAACATCACGGGGTGGTGCGCATTGTATGGGTGTGTGTTACATTACATTCACTAGTAGCAGTGAGAAAAACATCACGGGGTGGTGCGCATTGTATGGGTGTGTGTTACATTAGATTCAATAGTAGCAGTGAGAAAAACATCACGGGGTGCTGCGCATTGTATGGGTGTGTGTTACATTAGATTCACTAGTAGCAGTGAGAAAAACATCACGGGGTGGTGTGCATTGTATGGGTGTGTGTTACATTACATTCACTAGTAGGAGTGAGAAAAACATCACGGGGTGGTGCGCATTGTATCGGTGTGTGTTACATTACATTCACTAGTAGGAGTGAGAAAAACATCACGGGGTGGTGCGCATTGTATGGGTGTGTGTTACATTACATTCACTAGTAGGAGTGAGAAAAACATCACGGGGTGGTGCGCATTGTATGGGTGTGTGTTACATTACATTCACTAGTAGGAGGGAGAAAAACATCACGGGGTGGTGCGCATTGTATGGGTGTGTGTTACATTACATTCACTAGTAGGAGTGAGAAAAACATCACGGGGTGGTGCGCATTGTATGGGTGTGTGTTACATTACATTCACTAGTAGGAGTGAGAAAAACATCACGGGGTGGTGCGCATTGTATGGGTGTGTGTTACATTACATTCACTAGTAGGAGTGAGAAAATCATCACGGGGTGGTGCGCATTGTATGGGTGTGTGTTACATTAGATTCACTAGTAGGAGTGAGAAAATCATCACGGGGTGGTGCGCATTGTATGGGTGTGTGTTACATTAGATTCACTAGTAGCAGTGAGAAAAACATCACGGGGTGGTGCGCATTGTATGGGTGTGTGTTACATTACATTCACTAGTAGGAGTGAGAAAAACATCACGGTGTGGTGCGCATTGTATGGGTGTGTGTTACATTACATTCACTAGTAGGAGTGAGAAAAACATCACGGGGTGGTGCGCATTGTATGGGTGTGTGTTACATTAGATTCACTATTAGCAGTGAGAAAAACATCACGGGGTGGTGCGCCTTGTATGGGTGTGTGTTACATTAGATTCACTAGTAGCAGTGAGAAAAACATCACGGGGTGGTGCGCCTTGTATGGGTTTGTGTTCCATTAGATTCACTAGTAGGAGTGAGAAAAACATCACGGGGTGGTGCGCCTTGTATGGGTGTGTGTTACATTACATTCACTAGTAGGAGTGAGAAAAACATCACGGGGTGGTGCGCATTGTATGGGTGTGTGTTACATTGCATTCACTAGTAGCAGTGAGAAAAACATCACGGGGTGGTGCGCATTGTATGGGTGTGTGTTACATTACATTCACTAGTAGCAGTGAGAAAAACATCACGGGGTGGTGCGCCTTGTATGGGTGTGTGTTACATTAGATTCACTACTAGGAGTGAGAAAAACATCACGGGGTGGTGCGCATTGTATGGGTGTGTGTTACATTAGATTCACTAGTAGGAGTGAGAAAAACATCACGGGGTGGTGCGCATTGTATGGGTGTGTGTTACATTACATTCACTAGTAGGAGTGAGAAAAACATCACGGGGTGGTGCGCATTGTATGGGTGTGTGTTACATTAGATTCACTAGTAGCAGTGAGAAAAACATCACGGGGTGGTGCGCCTTGTATGGGTGTGTGTTACATTAGATTCCCTAGTAGCAGTGAGAAAAACATCACGGGGTGGTGCGCCTTGTATGGGTTTGTGTTCCATTAGATTCACTAGTAGGAGTGAGAAAAACATCACGGGGTGGTGCGCCTTGTATGGGTGTGTGTTACATTACATTCACTAGTAGGAGTGAGAAAAACATCACGGGGTGGTGCGCATTGTATGGGTGTGTGTTACATTAGATGCACTAGTAGCAGTGAGAAAAACATCACGGGGTGGTGCGCATTGTATGGGTGTGTGTTACATTACATTCACTAGTAGCAGTGAGAAAAACATCACGGGGTGGTGCGCATTGTATGGGTGTGTGTTACATTACATTCACTAGTAGCAGTGAGAAAAACATCACGGGGTGGTGCGCATTGTATGGGTGTGTGTTACATTACATTCACTAGTAGGAGTGAGAAAAACATCACGGGGTGGTGCGCATTGTATGGGTGTGTGTTACATTAGATTCACTAGTAGCAGTGAGAAAAACATCACGGGGTGGTGCGCATTGTATGGGTGTGTGTTACATTAGATTCACTAGTAGGAGTGAGAAAAACATCACGGGGTGGTGCGCATTGTATGGGTGTGTGTTACATTAGATTCACTAGTAGGAGTGAGAAAAGCATCACGGGGTGGTGCGCATTGTATGGGTGTGTGTTACATTACATTCACTAGTAGGAGTGAGAAAAGCATCACGGGGTGGTGCGCATTGTATGGGTGTGTGTTACATTACATTCTCTAGTAGCAGTGAGAAAAACATCACGGGGTGGTGCGCATTCTATGGGTGTGTGTTACATTAGATTCACTAGTAGGAGTGAGAAAAACATCACGGGGTGGTGCGCATTGTATGGGTGTGTGTTACATTACATTCACTAGTAGGAGTGAGAAAAACATCACGGGGTGGTGCGCATTGTATGGGTGTGTGTTACATTACATTCACTAGTAGGAGTGAGAAAAACATCACGGGGTGGTGCTCATTGTATGGGTGTGTGTTACATTACATTCACTAGTAGGAGTGAGAAAATCATCACGGGGTGGTGCGCATTGTATGGGTGTGTGTTACATTACATTCACTAGTAGGAGTGAGAAAAACATCACGGGGTGGTGCGCATTGTATGGGTGTGTGTTACATTACATTCACTAGTAGGAGTGAGAAAATCATCACGGGGTTGTGCGCATTGTATGGGTGTGTGTTACATTACATTCACTAGTAGCAGTGAGAAAAACATCACGGGGTGGTGCGCATTGTATGGGTGTGTGTTACATTACATTCACTAGTAGCAGTGAGAAAAACATCACTGGGTGGTGCGCATTGTATGGGTGTGTGTTACATTAGATTCACTAGTAGGAGTGAGAAAAACATCACGGGGTGGTGCGCATTGTATGGGTGTGTGTTACATCACATTCACTAGTAGTGAGAAAAACATCACGGGGTGGTGCGCATTGTATGGGTGTGTGTTACATTAGATTCACTAGTAGCAGTGAGAAAAACATCACGGGGTGCTGCGCATTGTATGGGTGTGTGTTACATTAGATTCACTAGTAGCAGTGAGAAAAACACGGGGTGGTGCGCATTGTATGGGTGTGTGTTACATTACATTCACTAGTAGCAGTGAGAAAAACATCACGGGGTGGTGCGCATTGTATGGGTGTGTGTTACATTACATTCACTAGTAGGAGTGAGAAAAACATCACGGGGTGGTGCGCATTGTATGGGTGTGTGTTACATTACATTCACTAGTAGCAGTGAGAAAAACATCACGGGGTGGTGCGCATTGTATGGGTGTGTGTTACATTAGATTCACTAGTAGCAGTGAGAAAAACACGGGGTGGTGCGCATTGTATGGGTGTGTGTTACATTAGATTCACTAGTAGCAGTGAGAAAAACATCACGGGGTGGTGCGCATTCTATGGGTGTGTGTTACATTAGATTCACTAGTAGCAGTGAGAAAAACATCACGGGGTGGTGCGCATTGTATGGGTGTGTGTTACATTACATTCACTAGTAGCAGTGAGAAAAACATCACGGGGTGGTGCGCATTGTATGGGTGTGTGTTACATTACATTCACTAGTAGCAGTGAGAAAAACATCACGGGGTGGTGCGCATTGTATGGGTGTGTGTTACATTAGATTCAATAGTAGCAGTGAGAAAAACATCACGGGGTGCTGCGCATTGTATGGGTGTGTGTTACATTAGATTCACTAGTAGCAGTGAGAAAAACATCACGGGGTGGTGCGCATTGTATGGGTGTGTGTTACATTACATTCACTAGTAGGAGTGAGAAAAACATCACGGGGTGGTGCGCATTGTATCGGTGTGTGTTACATTACATTCACTAGTAGGAGTGAGAAAAACATCACGGGGTGGTGCGCATTGTATGGGTGTGTGTTACATTACATTCACTAGTAGGAGTGAGAAAAACATCACGGGGTGGTGCGCATTGTATGGGTGTGTGTTACATTACATTCACTAGTAGGAGTGAGAAAAACATCACGGGGTGGTGCGCATTGTATGGGTGTGTGTTACATTACATTCACTAGTAGGAGTGAGAAAAACATCACGGGGTGGTGCGCATTGTATGGGTGTGTGTTACATTACATTCACTAGTAGGAGTGAGAAAAACATCACGGGGTGGTGCGCATTGTATGGGTGTGTGTTACATTACATTCACTAGTAGGAGTGAGAAAAACATCACGGGGTGGTGCGCATTGTATGGGTGTGTGTTACATTACATTCACTAGTAGGAGTGAGAAAATCATCACGGGGTGGTGCGCATTGTATGGGTGTGTGTTACATTAGATTCACTAGTAGGAGTGAGAAAATCATCACGGGGTGGTGCGCATTGTATGGGTGTGTGTTACATTAGATTCACTAGTAGCAGTGAGAAAAACATCACGGGGTGGTGCGCATTGTATGGGTGTGTGTTACATTACATTCACTAGTAGGAGTGAGAAAAACATCACGGGGTGGTGCGCATTGTATGGGTGTGTGTTACATTACATTCACTAGTAGGAGTGAGAAAAACATCACGGGGTGGTGCGCATTGTATGGGTGTGTGTTACATTACATTCACTAGTAGGAGTGAGAAAATCATCACGGGGTGGTGCGCATTGTATGGGTGTGTGTTACATTAGATTCACTAGTAGCAGTGAGAAAAACATCACGGGGTGGTTCGCATTGTATGGGTGTGTGTTACATTAGATTCACTAGTAGCAGTGAGAAAAACATCACGGGGTGGTGCGCATTGTATGGGTGTGTGTTACATTACATTCACTAGTAGCAGTGAGAAAAACATAACGGGGTGGTGCGCATTGTATGGGTGTGTGCTACATTACATTCACTAGTAGCAGTGAGAAAAACATCACGGGGTGGTGCGCATTGTATGGGTGTGTGTTACATTAGATTCACTACTAGGAGTGAGAAAAACATCACGGGGTGGTGCCCATTGTATGGGTGTGTGTTACATTAGATTCACTAGTAGGAGTGAGAAAAACATCACGGGGTGGTGCGCATTGTATGGGTGTGTGTTACATTACATTCACTAGTAGGAGTGAGAAAAACATCACGGGGTGGTGCGCATTGTATGGGTGTGTGTTACATTAGATTCACTAGTAGCAGTGAGAAAAACATCACGGGGTGGTGCGCCTTGTATGGGTGTGTGTTACATTAGATTCACTAGTAGCAGTGAGAAAAACATCACGGGGTGGTGCGCCTTGTATGGGTTTGTGTTCCATTAGATTCACTAGTAGGAGTGAGAAAAACATCACGGGGTGGTGCGCCTTGTATGGGTGTGTGTTACATTACATTCACTAGTAGGAGTGAGAAAAACATCACGGGGTGGTGCGCATTGTATGGGTGTGTGTTACATTACATTCACTAGTAGCAGTGAGAAAAACATCACGGGGTGGTGCGCCTTGTATGGGTGTGTGTTACATTAGATTCACTACTAGGAGTGAGAAAAACATCACGGGGTGGTGCGCATTGTATGGGTGTGTGTTACATTAGATTCACTAGTAGGAGTGAGAAAAACATCACGGGGTGGTGCGCATTGTATGGGTGTGTGTTACATTACATTCACTAGTAGGAGTGAGAAAAACATCACGGGGTGGTGCGCATTGTATGGGTGTGTGTTACATTAGATCAACTAGTAGCAGTGAGAAAAACATCACGGGGTGGTGCGCCTTGTATGGGTGTGTGTTACATTAGATTCCCTAGTAGCAGTGAGAAAAACATCACGGGGTGGTGCGCCTTGTATGGGTTTGTGTTCCATTAGATTCACTAGTAGGAGTGAGAAAAACATCACGGGGTGGTGCGCCTTGTATGGGTGTGTGTTACATTACATTCACTAGTAGGAGTGAGAAAAACATCACGGGGTGGTGCGCATTGTATGGGTGTGTGTTACATTACATACACTAGTAGGAGTGAGAAAAACATCACGGGGTGGTGCGCATTGTATGGGTGTGTGTTACATTACATTCTCTAGTAGGAGTGAGAAAAACATCACGGGGTGGTGCGCATTGTATGGGTGTGTGTTACATTACATTCACTAGTAGGAGTGAGAAAATCATCACGGGGTGGTGCGCATTGTATGGGTGTGTGTTACATTACATTCACTAGTAGGAGTGAGAAAAACATCACGGGGTGGTGCGCATTGTATGGGTGTGTGTTACATTACATTCACTAGTAGGAGTGAGAAAAACATCACGGGGTGGTGCGCATTGTATGGGTGTGTTTTACATTACATTCTCTACTAGGAGTGAGAAAAACATCACGGGGGGTGCGCATTGTATGGGTGTGTGTTACATTAGATTCACTAGTAGGATTGAGAAAAACATCACGGGGTGGTGCGCATTGTATGGGTGTGTGTTACATTACATTCTCTAGTAGGAGTGAGAAAAACATCACGGGGTGGTGCGCGTTGTATGGGTGTGTGTTACATTAGATTCACTAGTAGGAGTGAGAAAAACATCACGGGGTGGTGCGCGTTGTATGGGTGTGTGTTACATTAGATTCACTAGTAGGAGTGAGAAAAACATCACGGGGTGGTGCGCGTTGTATGGGTGTGTGTTACATTAGATTCACTAGTAGCAGTGAGAAAAATATCACGGGGTGGTGCGCCTTGTATGGGTGTGTGTTACATTAGATTCACTAGTAGCAGTGAGAAAAACATCACGGGGTGGTGCGCCTTGTATGGGTTTGTGTTACATTAGATTCACTAGTAGGAGTGAGAAAAACATCACGGGGTGGTGCGCATTGTATGGGTGTGTGTTACATTACATTCACTAGTAGGAGTGAGAAAAACATCACGGGGTGGTGCCCGTTGTATGGGTGTGTGTTACATTAGATTCACTAGTAGGATTGAGAAAAACATCACGGGGTGGTGCGCGTTGTATGGGTGTGTGTTACATTACATTCTCTAGTAGGAGTGAGAAAAACATCACGGGGTGGTGCGCGTTGTATGGGTGTGTGTTACATTAGATTCACTAGTAGGAGTGAGAAAAACATCACGGGGTGGTGCGCGTTGTATGGGTGTGTGTTACATTAGATTCACTAGTAGCAGTGAGAAAAACATCACGGGGTGGTGCGCGTTGTATGGGTGTGTGTTACATTAGATTCACTAGTAGCAGTGAGAAAAACATCACGGGTTGGTGCGCCTTGTATGGGTGTGTGTTACATTAGATTCACTAGTAGGAGTGAGAAAAACATCATGGGGTGGTGCGCATTGTATGGGTGTGTGTTACATTACATTCACTAGTAGGAGTGAGAAAAACATCACGGCGTGGTGCGCATCGTATGGGTGAGTGTTACATTATATTCACTAGTAGTAGTGAGAAAAACATCACGGGGTGGTGCGCATTGTATGGGTGTGTGTTACATTACATTCACTAGTAGGAGTGAGAAAAACATCACGGGGTGGTGCGCATTGTATGGGTGTGTGTTACATTAGATTTACTAGTAGGAGTGAGAAAAACATCACGGGGTGGTGCGCATTGTATGGGTGTGTGTTACATTACATTCACTAGTAGGAGTGAGAAAAACATCACGGGGTGGTGCGCGTTGTATGGGTGTGTGTTACATTACATTCACTAGTAGCAGTGAGAAAAACATCACGGGGTGGTGCGCGTTGTATGGGTGTGTGTTACATTACATTCACTAGTAGGAGTGAGAAAATCATCACGGGGTGGTGCGCGTTGTATGGGTTAGGGTTACATTAGATTCAGTAGTAGCAGTGAGAAAAACATCACGGGGTGGTGCGGCTTGTATGGGTTTGTGTTACATTAGATTCACTAGTAGCAGTGAGAAAAACATCACGGGGTGGTGCGCCTTGTATGGGTTTGTGTTACATTAGATTCACTAGTAGGAGTGAGAAAAACATCACGGGGTGGTGCGCCTTGTATGGGTTTGTGTTACATTAGATTCACTAGTAGGAGTGAGAAAAACATCACGGGGTGGTGCGCATTGTATGGGTGTGTGTTACATTACATTCACTAGTAGGAGTGAGAAAAACATCACGGGGTGGTGCGCATTGTATGGGTGTGTGTTACATTACATTCACTAGTAGGAGTGAGAAAAACATCACGGGGTGGTGCGCATTGTATGGGTGTGTGTTACATTACATTCTCTAGTAGGAGTGAGAAAAACATCACGGTGTGGTGCGCATTGTATGGGTGTGTGTTACATTAGATTCACTAGTAGGAGTGAGAAAAACATCACGGGGTGGTGCGCATTGTATGGGTGTGTGTTACATTAGATTCACTAGTAGGAGTGAGAAAAACATCACGGGGTGGTGCGCATTGTATGGGTGTGTGTTACATTACATTCACTACTAGGAGTGAGAAAATCATCACGGGGTGGTGCGCATTGTATGGGTGTGTGTTACATTACATTCACTAGTAGGAGTGAGAAAATCATCACGGGGTGGTGCGCATTGTATGGGTGTGTGTTACATTACATTCACTAGTAGGAGTGAGAAAAACATCACGGGGTGGTGCGCATTGTATGGGTGTGTGTTACATTACATTCACTAGTAGGAGTGAGAAAAACATCACGGGGTGGTGCGCATTGTATGGGTGTGTGTTACATTACATTCTCTAGTAGGAGTGAGAAAAACATCACGGGGTGGTGCGCATTGTATGGGTGTGTGTTACATTAGATTCACTAGTAGGATTGAGAAAAACATCACGGGGTGGTGCGCATTGTATGGGTGTGTGTTACATTAGTTTCACTAGTAGGAGTGAGAAAAACATCACGGGGTGGTGCGCATTGTATGGGTGTGTGTTACATTAGATGCACTAGTAGCAGTGAGAAAAACATCACGGGGTGGTGCGCATTGTATGGGTGTGTGTTACATTACATTCACTAGTAGCAGTGAGAAAAACATCACGGGGTGGTGCGCATTGTATGGGTGTGTGTTACATTAGATTCACTAGTAGCAGTGAGAAAAACATCACGGGGTGGTGCGCATTGTATGGGTGTGTGTTACATTAGATTCACTAGTAGCAGTGAGAAAAACATCACGGGGTGGTGCGCATTGTATGGGTGTGTGTTACATTAGATTCACTAGTAGGAGTGAGAAAAACATCACGGGGTGGTGCGCATTGTATGGGTGTGTGTTACATTACATTCACTAGTAGGAGTGAGAAAAACATCACGGGGTGGTGCGCATTGTATGGGTGTGTGTTACATTTGATTCACTAGTAGGAGGGAGAAAAACATCACGGGGTGGTGCGCATTGTATGGGTGTGTGTTACATTAGATTCACTAGTAGGAGTGAGAAAATCATCACGGGGTGGTGCGCATTGTATGGGTGTGTGTTACATTAGATTCACTAGTAGCAGTGAGAAAAACATCACGGGGTGGTGCGCATTGTATGGGTGTGTGTTACATTAGATTCACTAGTAGGATTGAGAAAAACATCACGGGGTGGTGCGCATTGTATGGGTGTGTGTTACATTAGATTCACTAGTAGCAGTGAGAAAAACATCACGGGGTGGTGCGCATTGTATGGGTGTGTGTTACATTAGATTCACTAGTAGGAGTGAGAAAAACATCACGGGGTGGTGCGCATTGTATGGGTGTGTGTTACATTACATTCACTAGTAGGAGTGAGAAAATCATCACGGGGTGGTGCGCATTGTATGGGTGTGTGTTACATTACATTCACTAGTAGGAGTGAGAAAATCATCACGGGGTGGTGCGCATTGTATGGGTGTGTGTTACATTACATTCTCTAGTAGGAGTGAGAAAAACATCACGGGGTGGTGCGCGTTGTATGGGTGTGTGTTACATTAGATTCACAGTAGGAGTGAGAAAAACATCACGGGGTGGTGCGCGTTGTATGGGTGTGTGTTACATTAGATTCACTAGTAGCAGTGAGAAAAATATCACGGGGTGGTGCGCGTTGTATGGGTGTGTGTTACATTAGATTCACTAGTAGCAGTGAGAAAAACATCACGGGGTGGTGCGCCTTGTATGGGTTTGTGTTACATTAGATTCACTAGTAGGAGTGAGAAAAACATCACGGGGTGGTGCGCATTGTATGGGTGTGTGTTACATTACATTCACTAGTAGGAGTGAGAAAAACATCACGGGGTGGTGCCCATTGTATGGGTGTGTGTTACATTAGATTCACTAGTAGGATTGAGAAAAACATCACGGGGTGGTGCGCGTTGTATGGGTGTGTGTTACATTACATTCTCTAGTAGGAGTGAGAAAAACATCACGGGGTGGTGCGCGTTGTATGGGTGTGTGTTACATTAGATTCACTAGTAGGAGTGAGAAAAACATCACGGGGTGGTGCGCGTTGTATGGGTGTGTGTTACATTAGATTCACTAGTAGCAGTGAGAAAAACATCACGGGGTGGTGCGCGTTGTATGGGTGTGTGTTACATTAGATTCACTAGTAGCAGTGAGAAAAACATCACGGGTTGGTGCGCCTTGTATGGGTGTGTGTTACATTAGATTCACTAGTAGGAGTGAGAAAAACATCACGGGGTGGTGCGCATTGTATGGGTGTGTGTTACATTACATTCACTAGTAGGAGTGAGAAAAACATCACGGCATGGTGCGCATTGTATGGGTGAGTGTTACATTATATTCACTAGTAGTAGTGAGAAAAACATCACGGGGTGGTGCGCATTGTATGGGTGTGTGTTACATTACATTCACTAGTAGGAGTGAGAAAAACATCACGGGGTGGTGCGCATTGTATGGGTGTGTGTTACATTAGATTTACTAGTAGGAGTGAGAAAAACATCACGGGGTGGTGCGCATTGTATGGGTGTGTGTTACATTACATTCACTAGTAGGAGTGAGAAAAACATCACGGGGTGGTGCGCGTTGTATGGGTGTGTGTTACATTACATTCACTAGTAGCAGTGAGAAAAACATCACGGGGTGGTGCGCGTTGTATGGGTGTGTGTTACATTACATTCACTAGTAGGAGTGAGAAAATCATCACGGGGTGGTGCGCGTTGTATGGGTTAGGGTTACATTAGATTCATTAGTAGCAGTGAGAAAAACATCACGGGGTGGTGCGGCTTGTATGGGTTTGTGTTACATTAGATTCACTAGTAGCAGTGAGAAAAACATCACGGGGTGGTGCGCCTTGTATGGGTTTGTGTTACATTAGATTCACTAGTAGGAGTGAGAAAAACATCACGGGGTGGTGCGCCTTGTATGGGTTTGTGTTACATTAGATTCACTAGTAGGAGTGAGAAAAACATCACGGGGTGGTGCGCATTGTATGGGTGTGTGTTACATTACATTCACTAGTAGGAGTGAGAAAAACATCACGGGGTGGTGCGCATTGTATGGGTGTGTGTTACATTACATTCACTAGTAGGAGTGAGAAAAACATCACGGGGTGGTGCGCATTGTATGGGTGTGTGTTACATTACATTCTCTAGTAGGAGTGAGAAAAACATCACGGTGTGGTGCGCATTGTATGGGTGTGTGTTACATTAGATTCACTAGTAGGAGTGAGAAAAACATCACGGGGTGGTGCGCATTGTATGGGTGTGTGTTACATTAGATTCACTAGTAGGAGTGAGAAAAACATCACGGGGTGGTGCGCATTGTATGGGTGTGTGTTACATTACATTCACTAGTAGGAGTGAGAAAATCATCACGGGGTGGTGCGCATTGTATGGGTGTGTGTTACATTACATTCACTAGTAGGAGTGAGAAAATCATCACGGGGTGGTGCGCATTGTATGGGTGTGTGTTACATTACATTCACTAGTAGGAGTGAGAAAAACATCACGGGGTGGTGCGCATTGTATGGGTGTGTGTTACATTACATTCACTAGTAGGAGTGAGAAAAACATCACGGGGTGGTGCGCATTGTATGGGTGTGTGTTACATTACATTCTCTAGTAGGAGTGAGAAAAACATCACGGGGTGGTGCGCATTGTATGGGTGTGTGTTACATTAGATTCACTAGTAGGATTGGGAAAAACATCACGGGGTGGTGCGCATTGTATGGGTGTGTGTTACATTAGTTTCACTAGTAGGAGTGAGAAAAACATCACGGGGTGGTGCGCATTGTATGGGTGTGTGTTACATTAGATGCACTAGTAGCAGTGAGAAAAACATCACGGGGTGGTGCGCATTGTATGGGTGTGTGTTACATTACATTCACTAGTAGCAGTGAGAAAAACATCACGGGGTGGTGCGCATTGTATGGGTGTGTGTTACATTAGATTCACTAGTAGCAGTGAGAAAAACATCACGGGGTGGTGCGCATTGTATGGGTGTGTGTTATATTAGATTCACTAGTAGCAGTGAGAAAAACATCACGGGGTGGTGCGCATTGTATGGGTGTGTGTTACATTAGATTCACTAGTAGGAGTGAGAAAAACATCACGGGGTGGTGCGCATTGTATGGGTGTGTGTTACATTACATTCACTAGTAGGAGTGAGAAAAACATCACGGGGTGGTGCGCATTGTATGGGTGTGTGTTACATTTGATTCACTAGTGGGAGGGAGAAAAACATCACGGGGTGGTGCGCATTGTATGGGTGTGTGTTACATTAGATTCACTAGTAGGAGTGCGAAAATCATCACGGGGTGGTGCGCATTGTATGGGTGTGTGTTACATTACATTCACTAGTAGCAGTGAGAAAAACATCACGGGGTGGTGCGCATTGTATGGGTGTGTGTTACATTAGATTCACTAGTAGGATTGAGAAAAACATCACGGGGTGGTGCGCATTGTATGGGTGTGTGTTACATTAGATTCACTAGTAGCAGTGAGAAAAACATCACGGGGTGGTGCGCATTGTATGGGTGTGTGTTACATTAGATTCACTAGTAGGAGTGAGAAAAACATCACGGGGTGGTGCGCATTGTATGGGTGTGTGTTACATTACATTCACTAGTAGGAGTGAGAAAATCATCACGGGGTGGTGCGCATTGTATGGGTGTGTGTTACATTACATTCACTAGTAGGAGTGAGAAAATCATCACGGGGTGGTGCGCATTGTATGGGTGTGTGTTACATTACATTCACTAGTAGGAGTGAGAAAAACATCACGGGGTGGTGCCCATTGTATGGGTGTGTGTTACATTACATTCACTAGTAGGAGTGAGAAAAACATCACGGGGTGGTGCGCATTGTATGGGTGTGTGTTACATTACATTCTCTAGTAGGAGTGAGAAAAACATCACGGGGTGGTGCGCATTGTATGGGTGTGTGTTACATTACATTCTCTAGTAGGAGTGAGAAAAACATCACGGGGTGGTGCGCATTGTATGGGTGTGTGTTACATTAGATTCACTAGTAGGAGTGAGAAAAACATCACGGGGTGGTGCGCATTGTATGGGTGTGTGTTACATTAGTTTCACTAGTAGGAGTGAGAAAAACATCACGGGGTGGTGCGCATTGTATGGGTGTGTGTTACATTAGATGCACTAGTAGCAGTGAGAAAAACATCACGGGGTGGTGCGCATTGTATGGGTGTGTGTTACATTACATTCACTAGTAGCAGTGAGAAAAACATCACGGGGTGGTGCGCATTGTATGGGTGTGTGTTACATTAGATTCACTAGTAGCAGTGAGAAAAACATCACGGGGTGGTGCGCATTGTATGGGTGTGTGTTACATTAGATTCACTAGTAGCAGTGAGAAAAACATCACGGGGTGGTGCGCATTGTATGGGTGTGTGTTACATTAGATTCACTAGTAGGAGTGAGAAAAACATCACGGGGTGGTGCGCATTGTATGGGTGTGTGTTACATTACATTCACTAGTAGGAGTGAGAAAAACATCACGGGGTGGTGCGCATTGTATGGGTGTGTGTTACATTTGATTCACTAGTAGGAGGGAGAAAAACATCACGGGGTGGTGCGCATTGTATGGGTGTGTGTTACATTAGATTCACTAGTAGGAGTGAGAAAATCATCACGGGGTGGTGCGCATTGTATGGGTGTGTGTTACATTAGATTCACTAGTAGCAGTGAGAAAAACATCACGGGGTGGTGCGCATTGTATGGGTGTGTGTTACATTAGATTCACTAGTAGGATTGAGAAAAACATCACGGGGTGGTGCGCATTGTATGGGTGTGTGTTACATTACATTCTCTAGTAGGAGTGAGAAAAACATCACGGGGTGGTGCGCATTGTATGGGTGTGTGTTACATTAGATTCACTAGTAGCAGTGAGAAAAACATCACGGGGTGGTGCGCATTGTATGGGTGTGTGTTACATTAGATTCACTAGTAGGAGTGAGAAAAACATCACGGGGTGGTGCGCGTTGTATGGGTGTGTGTTACATTAGATTCACTAGTAGCAGTGAGAAAAACATCACGGGGTGGTGCGCGTTGTATGGGTGTGTGTTACATTAGATTCACTAGTAGCAGTGAGAAAAACATCACGGGGTGGTGCGCCTTGTATGGGTTTGTGTTACATTAGATTCACTAGTAGGAGTGAGAAAAACATCACGGGGTGGTGCGCATTGTATGGGTGTGTGTTACATTACATTCACTAGTAGGAGTGAGAAAAACATCACGGGGTGGTGCGCATTGTATGGGTGTGTGTTACATTACATTCACTAGTAGGAGTGAGAAAAACATCACGGGGTGGTGCGCATTGTATGGGTGTGTGTTACATTACATTCTCTAGTAGGAGTGAGAAAAACATCACGGGGTGGTGCGCATTGTATGGGTGTGTGTTACATTAGATTCACTAGTAGGAGTGAGAAAAACATCACGGGGTGGTGCGCATTGTATGGGTGTGTGTTACATTATATTCACTAGCAGGAGTGAGAAAAACATCACGGGGTGGTGCGCATTGTATGGGTGTGTGTTACATTACATTCACTAGTAGCAGTGAGAAAAACATCACGGGGTGGTGCGCATTGTATGGGTGTGTGTTACATTAGATTCACTAGTAGCAGTGAGAAAAACATCACGGGGTGGTGCGCATTGTATGGGTGTGTGTTACATTACATTCACTAGTAGGAGTGAGAAAAACATCACGGGGTGGTGCGCATTGTATGGGTGTGTGTTACATTACATTCACTAGTAGGAGTGAGAAAAACATCACGTGGTGGTGCGCATTGTATGGGTGTGTGTTACATTACATTCACTAGTAGGAGTGAGACAAACATCACGGGGTGGTGCGCATTGTATGGGTGTGTGTTACATTACATTCACTAGTAGGAGTGAGAAAAACATCACGGGATGGTGCGCATTGTATGGGTGTGTTTTAAATTACATTCACTAGTAGGAGTGAGAAAAACATCACGGGATGGTGCGCATTGTATGGGTGTGTGTTACATTACATTCACTAGTAGGAGGGAGAAAAACATCACGGGGTGGTGCGCATTGTATGGGTGTGTGTTACATTAGATTCACTAGTAGGAGTGAGAAAATCATCACGGGGTGGTGCGCATTGTATGGGTGTGTGTTACATTAGATTCACTAGTAGCAGTGAGAAAAACATCACGGGGTGGTGCGCATTGTATGGGTGTGTGTTACATTAGATTCACTAGTAGGATTGAGAAAAACATCACGGGGTGGTGCGCATTGTATGGGTGTGTGTTACATTAGATTCACTAGTAGCAGTGAGAAAAACATCACGGGGTGGTGCGCATTGTATGGGTGTGTGTTACATTAGATTCACTAGTAGGAGTGAGAAAAACATCACGGGGTGGTGCGCATTGTATGGGTGTGTGTTACATTACATTCACTAGTAGGAGTGAGAAAATCATCACGGGGTGGTGCGCATTGTATGGGTGTGTGTTACATTACATTCACTAGTAGGAGTGAGAAAATCATCACGGGGTGGTGCGCATTGTATGGGTGTGTGTTACATTACATTCACTAGTAGGAGTGAGAAAAACATCACGGGGTGGTGCGCATTGTATGGGTGTGTGTTACATTACATTCACTAGTAGGAGTGAGAAAAACATCACGGGGTGGTTCGCATTGTATGGGTGTGTGTTACATTACATTCTCTAGTAGGAGTGAGAAAAACATCACGGGGTGGTGCGCATTGTATGGGTGTGTGTTACATTACATTCTCTAGTAGGAGTGAGAAAAACATCACGGGGTGGTGCGCATTGTATGGGTGTGTGTTACATTAGATTCACTAGTAGGATTGAGAAAAACATCACGGGGTGGTGCGCATTGTATGGGTGTGTGTTACATTAGTTTCACTAGTAGGAGTGAGAAAAACATCACGGGGTGGTGCGCATTGTATGGGTGTGTGTTACATTAGATGCACTAGTAGCAGTGAGAAAAACATCACGGGGTGGTGCGCATTGTATGGGTGTGTGTTACATTACATTCACTAGTAGCAGTGAGAAAAACATCACGGGGTGGTGCGCATTGTATGGGTGTGTGTTACATTAGATTCACTAGTAGCAGTGAGAAAAACATCACGGGGTGGTGCGCATTGTATGGGTGTGTGTTACATTAGATTCACTAGTAGCAGTGAGAAAAACATCACGGGGTGGTGCGCATTGTATGGGTGTGTGTTACATTAGATTCACTAGTAGGAGTGAGAAAAACATCACGGGGTGGTGCGCATTGTATGGGTGTGTGTTACATTACATTCACTAGTAGGAGTGAGAAAAACATCACGGGGTGGTGCGCATTGTATGGGTGTGTGTTACATTTGATTCACTAGTAGGAGGGAGAAAAACATCACGGGGTGGTGCGCATTGTATGGGTGTGTGTTACATTAGATTCACTAGTAGGAGTGAGAAAATCATCACGGGGTGGTGCGCATTGTATGGGTGTGTGTTACATTAGATTCACTAGTAGCAGTGAGAAAAACATCACGGGGTGGTGCGCATTGTATGGGTGTGTGTTACATTAGATTCACTAGTAGGATTGAGAAAAACATCACGGGGTGGTGCGCATTGTATGGGTGTGTGTTACATTACATTCTCTAGTAGGAGTGAGAAAAACATCACGGGGTGGTGCGCATTGTATGGGTGTGTGTTACATTAGATTCACTAGTAGCAGTGAGAAAAACATCACGGGGTGGTGCGCATTGTATGGGTGTGTGTTACATTAGATTCACTAGTAGGAGTGAGAAAAACATCACGGGGTGGTGCGCGTTGTATGGGTGTGTGTTACATTAGATTCACTAGTAGCAGTGAGAAAAACATCACGGGGTGGTGCGCGTTGTATGGGTGTGTGTTACATTAGATTCACTAGTAGCAGTGAGAAAAACATCACGGGGTGGTGCGCCTTGTATGGGTTTGTGTTACATTAGATTCACTAGTAGGAGTGAGAAAAACATCACGGGGTGGTGCGCATTGTATGGGTGTGTGTTACATTACATTCACTAGTAGGAGTGAGAAAAACATCACGGGGTGGTGCGCATTGTATGGGTGTGTGTTACATTACATTCACTAGTAGGAGTGAGAAAAACATCACGGGGTGGTGCGCATTGTATGGGTGTGTGTTACATTACATTCTCTAGTAGGAGTGAGAAAAACATCACGGGGTGGTGCGCATTGTATGGGTGTGTGTTACATTAGATTCACTAGTAGGAGTGAGAAAAACATCACGGGGTGGTGCGCATTGTATGGGTGTGTGTTACATTATATTCACTAGCAGGAGTGAGAAAAACATCACGGGGTGGTGCGCATTGTATGGGTGTGTGTTACATTACATTCACTAGTAGCAGTGAGAAAAACATCACGGGGTGGTGCGCATTGTATGGGTGTGTGTTACATTAGATTCACTAGTAGCAGTGAGAAAAACATCACGGGGTGGTGCGCATTGTATGGGTGTGTGTTACATTACATTCACTAGTAGGAGTGAGAAAAACATCACGGGGTGGTGCGCATTGTATGGGTGTGTGTTACATTACATTCACTAGTAGGAGTGAGAAAAACATCACGGGGTGGTGCGCATTGTATGCGTGTGTGTTACATTACATTCACTAGTAGGAGTGAGACAAACATCACGGGGTGGTGCGCATTGTATGGGTGTGTGTTACATTACATTCACTAGTAGGAGTGAGAAAAACATCACGGGATGGTGCGCATTGTATGGGTGTGTTTTAAATTACATTCACTAGTAGGAGTGAGAAAAACATCACGGGATGGTGCGCATTGTATGGGTGTGTGTTACATTACATTCACTAGTAGGAGGGAGAAAAACATCACGGGGTGGTGCGCATTGTATGGGTGTGTGTTACATTAGATTCACTAGTAGGAGTGAGAAAAACATCACGGGGTGGTGCGCATTGTATGGGTGTGTGTTACATTACATTCACTAGTAGGAGTGAGAAAAACATCACGGGGTGGTGCGCATTGTATGGGTGTGTGTTACATTAGATTCACTAGTAGGAGTGAGAAAAACATCACGGGGTGGTGCGCATTGTATGGGTGTGTGTTACATTACATTCACTAGTAGGAGTGAGAACAACATCACGGGGTGGTGCGCGTGGTATGGGTGTGTGTTACATTACATTCACTAGTAGCAGTGAGAAAAACATCACGGGGTGGTGCGCATTGTATGGGTGTGTGTTACATTACATTCACTAGTAGGAGTGAGAAAATCATCACGGGGTGGTGCGCATTGTATGGGTGTGTGTTACATTACATTCACTAGTAGCAGTGAGAAAAACATCACGGGGTGGTGCGCCTTGTATGGGTGTGTGTTACATTACATTCACTAGTAGGAGTGAGAAAAACATCACGGGGTGGTGCGCATTGTATGGGTGTGTGTTCCATTACATTCTCTAGTAGGAGTGAGAAAAACATCACGGTGTGGTGCGCATTCTATGGGTGTGTGTTACATTAGATTCACTAGTAGGAGTGAGAAAAACATCACGGGGTGGTGCGCATTGTATGGGTGTGTGTTACATTAGATTCACTAGTAGGAGTGAGAAAAACATCACGGGGTGGTGCGCATTGTATGGGTGTGTGTTACATTACATTCACTAGTAGGAGTGAGAAAATCATCACGGGGTGGTGCGCATTGTATGGGTGTGTGTTACATTACATTCACTAGTAGGAGTGAGAAAAACACCACGGGGTGGTGCGCATTGTATGGGTGTGTGTTACATTACATTCACTAGTAGGATTGAGAAAAACATCACGGGGTGATGCGCATTGTATGGGTGTGTGTTACATTACATTCTCTAGTAGGAGTGAGAAAAACATCACGGGGTGGTGCGCATTGTATGGGTGTGTGTTACATTAGATTCACTAGTAGGAGTGAGAAAAACATCACGGGGTGGTGCGCATTGTATGGGTGTGTGTTACATTAGTTTCACTAGTAGGAGTGAGAAAAACATCACGGGGTGGTGCGCATTGTATGGGTGTGTGTTACATTAGATGCACTAGTAGCAGTGAGAAAAACATCACGGGGTGGTGCGCATTGTATGGGTGTGTGTTACATTAGATTCACTAGTAGCAGTGAGAAAAACATCACGGGGTGGTGCGCATTGTATGGGTGTGTGTTACATTAGATTCACTAGTAGGAGTGAGAAAAACATCACGGGGTGGTGCGCATTGTATGGGTGTGTGTTACATTAGATTCACTAGTAGGAGTGAGAAAAACATCACGGGGTGGTGCGCATTGTATGGGTGTGTGTTACATTAGATTCACTAGTAGGAGTGAGAAAAACATCACGGGGTGGTGCGCATTGTATGGGTGTGTGTTACATTAGATTCACTAGTAGGAGTGAGAAAATCATCACGGGGTGGTGCGCATTGTCTGGGTGTGTGTTACATTAGATTCACTAGTAGCAGTGAGAAAAACATCACGGGGTGGTGCGCATTGTATGGGTGTGTGTTACATTACATTCACATGTAGGAGTGAGAAAATCATCACGGGGTGGTGCGCATTGTATGGGTGTGTGTTACATTACATTCACTAGTAGCAGTGAGAAAAACATCACGGGGTGGTGCGCATTGTATGGGTGTGTGTTACATTACATTCACTAGTAGCAGTGAGAAAAACATCACGGGGTGGTGCGCCTTGTATGGGTGTGTGTTACATTACATTCACTAGTAGGAGTGAGAAAAACATCACGGGATGGTGCGCATTGTATGGGTGTGTGTTCCATTACATTCTCTAGTAGGAGTGAGAAAAACATCACGGTGTGGTGCGCATTGTATGGGTGTGTGTTACATTAGATTCACTAGTAGGAGTGAGAAAAACATCACGGGGTGGTGCGCATTGTATGGGTGTGTGTTACATTACATTCACTAGTAGGAGTGAGAAAATCATCACGGGGTGGTGCGCATTGTATGGGTGTGTGTTACATTACATTCACTAGTAGGAGTGAGAAAAACACCACGGGGTGGTGCGCATTGTATGGGTGTGTGTTACATTACATTCACTAGTAGGATTGAGAAAAACATCACGGGGTGATGCGCATTGTATGGGTGTGTGTTACATTACATTCTCTAGTAGGAGTGAGAAAAACATCACGGGGTGGTGCGCATTGTATGGGTGTGTGTTACATTAGATTCACTAGTAGGAGTGAGAAAAACATCACGGGGTGGTGCGCATTGTATGGGTGTGTGTTACATTAGTTTCACTAGTAGGAGTGAGAAAAACATCACGGGGTGGTGCGCATTGTATGGGTGTGTGTTACATTAGATGCACTAGTAGCAGTGAGAAAAACATCACGGGGTGGTGCGCATTGTATGGGTGTGTGTTACATTAGATTCACTAGTAGCAGTGAGAAAAACATCACGGGGTGGTGCGCATTGTATGGGTGTGTGTTACATTAGATTCACTAGTAGGAGTGAGAAAAACATCACGGGGTGGTGCGCATTGTATGGGTGTGTGTTACATTAGATTCACTAGTAGCAGTGAGAAAAACATCACGGGGTGGTGCGCATTGTATGGGTGTGTGTTACATTAGATTCACTAGTAGGAGTGAGAAAAACATCACGGGGTGGTGCGCATTGTATGGGTGTGTGTTACATTAGATTCACTAGTAGGAGTGAGAAAAACATCACGGGGTGGTGCGCATTGTATGGGTGTGTGTTACATTGATTCACTAGTAGGAGTGAGAAAATCATCACGGGGTGGTTCGCATTGTATGGGTGTGTGTTACATTAGATTCACTAGTAGCAGTAAGAAAAACATCACGGGGTGGTGCGCATTGTATGGGTGTGTGTTACATTAGATTCACTAGTAGGAGTGAGAAAATCATCACGGGGTGGTGCGCATTGTATGGGTGTGTGTTACATTAGATTCACTAGTAGCAGTGAGAAAAACATCACGGGGTGGTGCGCATTGTATGGGTGTGTGTTACATTACATTCACTAGTAGCAGTGAGAAAAACATCACGGGGTGGTGCGCATTGTATGGGTGTGTGTTACATTACATTCACTAGTAGGAGTGAGAAAAACATCACGGGGTGGTGCGCATTGTATGGGTGTGTGTTACATTAGATTCACTAGTAGGAGTGAGAAAAACATCACGGGGTGGTGCGCATTGTATGGGTGTGTGTTACATTAGATTCACTAGTAGCAGTGAGAAAAACATCACGGGGTGGTGCGCATTGTATGGGTGTGTGTTACATTACATTCACTAGTAGGAGTGAGAAAAACATCACGGGGTGGTGCGCATTGTATGGGTGTGTGTTACATTACATTCACTAGTAGGAGTGAGAAAAACATCACGGGGTGGTGCGCATTGTATGGGTGTGTGTTACATTACATTCACTAGTAGGAGTAAGACAAACATCACGGGGTGGTGCGCATTGTATGGGTGTGTGTTACATTACATTCACTAGTAGGAGTGAGAAAAACATCACGGGGTGGTGCGCATTGTATGGGTGTGTGTTACATTACATTCACTAGTAGGAGTGAGACAAACATCACGGGGTGGTGCGCATTGTATGGGTGTGTGTTACATTACATTCACTAGTAGAAGTGAGAAAAACATCACGGGGTGGTGCGCATTGTATGGGTGTGTGTTACATTACATTCACTAGTAGGAGTGAGAAAAACATCACGGGGTGGTGCGCATTGTATGGGTGTGTGTTACATTACATTCACTAGTAGCAGTGAGAAAAACATCACGGGGTGGTGCGCATTGTATGGGTGTGTGTTACATTACATTCACTAGTAGCAGTGAGAAAAACATCACGGGGTGGTGCGCATTGTATGAGTGTGTGTTACATTACATTTCTAGTAGGAGTGAGAAAAACATCACGGTGTGGTGCGCATTGTATGGGTGTGTGTTACATTAGATTCACTAGTAGGAGTGAGAAAAACATCACGGGGTGGTGCGCATTGTATGGGTGTGTGTTACATTACATTCACTAGTAGCAGTGAGAAAAACATCACGGGGTGGTGCGCATTGTATGAGTGTGTGTTACATTACATTTCTAGTAGGAGTGAGAAAAACATCACGGTGTGGTGCGCATTGTATGGGTGTGTGTTACATTACATTCACTAGTAGGAGTGAGAAAAACATCACGGGGTGGTGCGCATTGTATGGGTGTGTGTTACATTAGATTCACTAGTAGCAGTGAGAAAAACATCACGGGGTGGTGCGCATTGTATGGGTGTGTGTTACATTAGATTCACTAGTAGCAGTGAGAAAAACATCACGGGGTGGTGCCCATTGTATGGGTGTGTGTTACATTAGATTCACTAGTAGCAGTGAGAAAAACATCACGGGGTGGTGCGCATTGTATGGGTGTGTGTTACATTACATTCACTAGTAGGAGTGAGAAAAACATCACGGGGTGGTGCGCATTGTATGGGTGTGTGTTACATTGCATTCACTAGTAGGAGTGAGAAAAACATCACGGGGTGGTGCGCATTGTATGGGTGTGTGTTACATTGCATTCACTAGTAGGAGTGAGAAAAACATCACGGGGTGGTGCGCATTGTATGGGTGTGTGTTACATTAGATTCACTAGTAGGAGTGAGAAAAACATCACGGGGTGGTGCGCATTGTATGGGTGTGTGTTACATTAGATTCACTAGTAGGAGTGAGAAAATCATCACGGGGTGGTGCGCATTGTATGGGTGTGTGTTACATTAGATTCACTAGTAGCAGTGAGAAAAACATCACGGGGTGGTGCGCATTGTATGGGTGTGTGTTACATTAGATTCACTAGTAGCAGTGAGAAAAACATCACGGGGTGGTGCGCATTGTATGGGTGTGTGTTACATTAGATTCACTAGTAGCAGTGAGAAAAACATCCCGGGGTGGTGCGCATTGTATGGGTGTGTGTTACATTAGATTCACTAGTAGGAGTGAGAAAAACATCACGGGGTGGTGCGCATTGTATGGGTGTGTGTTACATTACATTCACTAGTAGCAGTGAGAAAAACATCACGGGGTGGTGCGCATTGTATGGGTGTGTGTTACATTACATTCACTAGTAGGAGTGAGAAAAACATCACGGGGTGGTGCGCATTGTATGGGTGTGTGTTACATTACATTCACTAGTAGCAGTGAGAAAAACATCACGGGTTGGTGCGCATTGTATGGGTGTGTGTTACATTATATTCACTAGTAGCAGTGAGAAAAACATCACGGGGTGGTGCGCATTGTATGGGTGTGTGTTACATTAGATTCACTAGTAGGAGTGAGAAAAACATCACGGGGTGGTTCGCATTGTATGGGTGTGTGTTACATTAGATTCACTAGTAGCAGTGAGAAAAACATCACGGGGTGGTGCGCATTGTATGGGTGTGTGTTATATTACATTCACTAGTAGGAGTGAGAAAAACATCACGGGGTGGTGCGCATTGTATGGGTGTGTGTTACATTACATTCACTAGTAGGAGTAAGACAAACATCACGGGGTGGTGCGCATTGTATGGGTGTGTGTTACATTAGATTCACTAGTAGGAGTGAGAAAAACATCACGGGGTGGTGCGCATTGTATGGGTGTGTGTTACATTAGATTCACTAGTAGCAGTGAGAAAAACATCACGGGGTGGTGCGCATTGTATGGGTGTGTGTTACATTACATTCACTAGTAGGAGTGAGAAAAACATCACGGGGTGGTGCGCATTGTATGGGTGTGTGTTACATTACATTCACTAGTAGGAGTGAGAAAAACATCACGGGGTGGTGCGCATTGTATGGGTGTGTGTTACATTACATTCACTAGTAGGAGTAAGACAAACATCACGGGGTGGTGCGCATTGTATGGGTGTGTGTTACATTACATTCACTAGTAGGAGTGAGAAAAACATCACGGGGTGGTGCGCATTGTATGGGTGTGTGTTACATTACATTCACTAGTAGGAGTGAGACAAACATCACGGGGTGGTGCGCATTGTATGGGTGTGTGTTACATTACATTCACTAGTAGAAGTGAGAAAAACATCACGGGGTGGTGCGCATTGTATGGGTGTGTGTTACATTACATTCACTAGTAGGAGTGAGAAAAACATCACGGGGTGGTGCGCATTGTATGGGTGTGTGTTACATTACATTCACTAGTAGGAGTGAGAAAAACATCACGGGGTGGTGCGCATTGTATGGGTGTGTGTTACATTACATTCACTAGTAGCAGTGAGAAAAACATCACGGGGTGGTGCGCATTGTATGGGTGTGTGTTACATTACATTCACTAGTAGCAGTGAGAAAAACATCACGGGGTGGTGCGCATTGTATGAGTGTGTGTTACATTACATTTCTAGTAGGAGTGAGAAAAACATCACGGTGTGGTGCGCATTGTATGGGTGTGTGTTACATTAGATTCACTAGTAGGAGTGAGAAAAACATCACGGGGTGGTGCGCATTGTATGGGTGTGTGTTACATTACATTCACTAGTAGCAGTGAGAAAAACATCACGGGGTGGTGCGCATTGTATGAGTGTGTGTTACATTACATTTCTAGTAGGAGTGAGAAAAACATCACGGTGTGGTGCGCATTGTATGGGTGTGTGTTACATTACATTCACTAGTAGGAGTGAGAAAAACATCACGGGGTGGTGCGCATTGTATGGGTGTGTGTTACATTAGATTCACTAGTAGCAGTGAGAAAAACATCACGGGGTGGTGCGCATTGTATGGGTGTGTGTTACATTAGATTCACTAGTAGCAGTGAGAAAAACATCACGGGGTGGTGCCCATTGTATGGGTGTGTGTTACATTAGATTCACTAGTAGCAGTGAGAAAAACATCACGGGGTGGTGCGCATTGTATGGGTGTGTGTTACATTACATTCACTAGTAGGAGTGAGAAAAACATCACGGGGTGGTGCGCATTGTATGGGTGTGTGTTACATTGCATTCACTAGTAGGAGTGAGAAAAACATCACGGGGTGGTGCGCATTGTATGGGTGTGTGTTACATTGCATTCACTAGTAGGAGTGAGAAAAACATCACGGGGTGGTGCGCATTGTATGGGTGTGTGTTACATTAGATTCACTAGTAGGAGTGAGAAAAACATCACGGGGTGGTGCGCATTGTATGGGTGTGTGTTACATTAGATTCACTAGTAGGAGTGAGAAAATCATCACGGGGTGGTGCGCATTGTATGGGTGTGTGTTACATTAGATTCACTAGTAGCAGTGAGAAAAACATCACGGGGTGGTGCGCATTGTATGGGTGTGTGTTACATTAGATTCACTAGTAGCAGTGAGAAAAACATCACGGGGTGGTGCGCATTGTATGGGTGTGTGTTACATTAGATTCACTAGTAGCAGTGAGAAAAACATCCCGGGGTGGTGCGCATTGTATGGGTGTGTGTTACATTAGATTCACTAGTAGGAGTGAGAAAAACATCACGGGGTGGTGCGCATTGTATGGGTGTGTGTTACATTACATTCACTAGTAGCAGTGAGAAAAACATCACGGGGTGGTGCGCATTGTATGGGTGTGTGTTACATTACATTCACTAGTAGGAGTGAGAAAAACATCACGGGGTGGTGCGCATTGTATGGGTGTGTGTTACATTACATTCACTAGTAGCAGTGAGAAAAACATCACGGGTTGGTGCGCATTGTATGGGTGTGTGTTACATTATATTCACTAGTAGCAGTGAGAAAAACATCACGGGGTGGTGCGCATTGTATGGGTGTGTGTTACATTAGATTCACTAGTAGGAGTGAGAAAAACATCACGGGGTGGTTCGCATTGTATGGGTGTGTGTTACATTAGATTCACTAGTAGCAGTGAGAAAAACATCACGGGGTGGTGCGCATTGTATGGGTGTGTGTTATATTACATTCACTAGTAGGAGTGAGAAAAACATCACGGGGTGGTGCGCATTGTATGGGTGTGTGTTACATTACATTCACTAGTAGGAGTAAGACAAACATCACGGGGTGGTGCGCATTGTATGGGTGTGTGTTACATTACATTCACTAGTAGGAGTGAGAAAAACATCACGGGGTGGTGCGCATTGTATGGGTGTGTGTTACATTGCATTCACTAGTAGGAGTGAGACAAACATCACGGGGTGGTGCGCATTGTATGGGTGTGTGTTACATTACATTCACTAGTAGGAGTGAGAAAAACATCACGGGGTGGTGCGCATTGTATGGGTGTGTGTTACATTACATTCACTAGTAGGAGTGAGAAAAACATCACGGGGTGGTGCGCATTGTATGGGTGTGTGTTACATTACATTCACTAGTAGGAGTGAGAAAAAAATCACGGGGTGGTGCGCATTGTATGGGTGTGTGTTACATTACATTCACTAGTAGCAGTGAGAAAAACATCACGGGGTGGTGCGCATTGTATGGGTGTGTGTTACATTACATTCACTAGTAGCAGTGAGAAAAACATCACGGGGTGGTGCGCATTGTATGGGTGTGTGTTACATTACATTCACTAGTAGCAGTGAGAAAAACATCACGGGGTGGTGCGCATTGTATGGGTGTGTGTTACATTAGTTTCACTAGTAGCAGTGAGAAAAACATCACGGGGTGGTGCGCATTGTATGGGTGTGTGTTACATTAGATTCTCTAGTAGCAGTGAGAAAAACATCACGGGGTGGTGCGCATTGTATGGGTGTGTGTTACATTAGATTCACTAGTAGCAGTGAGAAAAACATCACGGGGTGGTGCGCATTGTATGGGTGTGTGTTACATTACATTCACTAGTAGGAGTGAGAAAAACATCACGGGGTGGTGCGCATTGTATGGGTGTGTGTTACATTACATTCACTAGTAGGAGTGAGAAAAACATCACGGGGTGGTGCGCATTGTATGGGTGTGTGTTACATTACATTCACTAGTAGCAGTGAGAAAAACATCACGGGGTGGTGCGCATTGTATGGGTGTGTGTTACATTAGATTCACTAGTAGCAGTGAGAAAAACATCACGGGGTGGTGCGCATTGTATGGGTGTGTGTTACATTAGATTCACTAGTAGCAGTGAGAAAAACATCACGGGGTGGTGCGCATTGTATGGGTGTGTGTTACATTACATTCACTAGTAGCAGTGAGAAAAACATCACGGGGTGGTGCGCATTGTATGGGTGTGTGTTACATTACATTCACTAGTAGCAGTGAGAAAAACATCACGGGGTGGTGCGCATTGTATGGGTGTGTGTTACATTAGATTCACTAGTAGGAGTGAGAAATACATCACGGGGTGGTGCGCATTGTATGGGTGTGTGTTACATTACATTCACTAGTAGCAGTGAGAAAAAAATCACGGGGTGGTGCGCATTGTATGGGTGTGTGTTACATTAGATTCACTAGTAGCAGTGAGAAAAACATCACGGGGTGGTGCGCATTGTATGGGTGTGTGTTACATTAGATTCACTAGTAGCAGTGAGAAAAACATCACGGGGTGCTGCGCATTGTATGGGTGTGTGTTACATTAGATTCACTAGTAGCAGTGAGAAAAACATCACGGGGTGGTGCGCATTGTATGGGTGTGTGTTACATTACATTCACTAGTAGGAGTGAGAAAAACATCACGGGGTGGTGCGCATTGTATCGGTGAGTGTTACATTACATTCACTAGTAGGAGTGAGAAAAACATCACGGGGTGGTGCGCATTGTATGGGTGTGTGTTACATTACATTCACTAGTAGGAGTGAGAAAAACATCACGGGGTGGTGCGCATTGTATGGGTGTGTGTTACATTACATTCACTAGTAGGAGTGAGAAAAACATCACGGGGTGGTGCGCATTGTATGGGTTTGTGTTACATTACATTCACTAGTAGGAGTGAAAAAAACATCACGGGGTGGTGCGCATTGTATGGGTGTGTGTTACATTAGATTCACTAGTAGGAGTGAGAAAATCATCACGGGGTGGTGCGCATTGTATGGGTGTGTGTTACATTAGATTCACTAGTAGGAGTGAGAAAATCATCACGGGGTGGAGCGCATTGTATGGGTGTGTGTTACATTAGATTCACTAGTAGGAGTGAGAAAAACATCACGGGGTGGTGCGCATTGTATGGGTGTGTGTTACATTGCATTCACTAGTAGGAGTGAGAAAAACATCACGGGGTGGTGCGCATTGTATGGGTGTGTGTTACATTGCATTCACTAGTAGGAGTGAGAAAAACATCACGGGGTGGTGCGCATTGTATGGGTGTGTGTTACATTAGATTCACTAGTAGGAGTGAGAAAAACATCACGGGGTGGTGCGCATTGTATGGGTGTGTGTTACATTAGATTCACTAGTAGGAGTGAGAAAATCATCACGTGGTGGTGCGCATTGTATGGGTGTGTGTTACATTAGATTCACTAGTAGCAGTGAGAAAAACATCACGGGGTGGTGCGCATTGTATGGGTGTGTGTTACATTAGATTCACTAGTAGCAGTGAGAAAAACATCACGGGGTGGTGCGCATTGTATGGGTGTGTGTTACATTAGATTCACTAGTAGCAGTGAGAAAAACATCCCGGGGTGGTGCGCATTGTATGGGTGTGTGTTACATTAGATTCACTAGTAGGAGTGAGAAAAACATCACGGGGTGGTGCGCATTGTATGGGTGTGTGTTACATTACATTCACTAGTAGCAGTGAGAAAAACATCACGGGGTGGTGCGCATTGTATGGGTGTGTGTTACATTACATTCACTAGTAGGAGTGAGAAAAACATCACGGGGTGGTGCGCATTGTATGGGTGTGTGTTACATTACATTCACTAGTAGCAGTGAGAAAAACATCACGGGGTGGTGCGCATTGTATGGGTGTGTGTTACATTATATTCACTAGTAGCAGTGAGAAAAACATCACGGGGTGGTGCGCATTGTATGGGTGTGTGTTACATTAGATTCACTAGTAGGAGTGAGAAAAACATCACGGGGTGGTGCGCATTGTATGGGTGTGTGTTATATTACATTCACTAGTAGGAGTGAGAAAAACATCACGGGGTGGTGCGCATTGTATGGGTGTGTGTTACATTACATTCACTAGTAGGAGTAAGACAAACATCACGGGGTGGTGCGCATTGTATGGGTGTGTGTTACATTACATTCACTAGTAGGAGTGAGAAAAACATCACGGGGTGGTGCGCATTGTATGGGTGTGTGTTACATTGCATTCACTAGTAGGAGTGAGACAAACATCACGGGGTGGTGCGCATTGTATGGGTGTGTGTTACATTACATTCACTAGTAGGAGTGAGAAAAACATCACGGGGTGGTGCGCATTGTATGGGTGTGTGTTACATTAGATTCACTAGTAGGAGTGAGAAAAACATCACGGGGTGGTGCGCATTGTATGGGTGTGTGTTACATTACATTCACTAGTAGGAGTGAGAACAACATCACGGGGTGGTGCGCGTGGTATGGGTGTGTGTTACATTACATTCACTAGTAGCAGTGAGAAAAACATCACGGGGTGGTGCGCATTGTATGGGTGTGTGTTACATTACATTCACTAGTAGGAGTGAGAAAATCATCACGGGGTGGTGCGCATTGTATGGGTGTGTGTTACATTACATTCACTAGTAGCAGTGAGAAAAACATCACGGGGTGGTGCGCCTTGTATGGGTGTGTGTTACATTACATTCACTAGTAGGAGTGAGAAAAACATCACGGGGTGGTGCGCATTGTATGGGTGTGTGTTCCATTACATTCTCTAGTAGGAGTGAGAAAAACATCACGGTGTGGTGCGCATTCTATGGGTGTGTGTTACATTAGATTCACTAGTAGGAGTGAGAAAAACATCACGGGGTGGTGCGCATTGTATGGGTGTGTGTTACATTAGATTCACTAGTAGGAGTGAGAAAATCATCACGGGGTGGTGCGCATTGTATGGGTGTGTGTTACATTACATTCACTAGTAGGAGTGAGAAAATCATCAAGGGGTGGTGCGCATTGTATGGGTGTGTGTTACATTACATTCACTAGTAGGAGTGAGAAAAACACCACGGGGTGGTGCGCATTGTATGGGTGTGTGTTACATTACATTCACTAGTAGGATTGAGAAAAACATCACGGGGTGATGCGCATTGTATGGGTGTGTGTTACATTACATTCTCTAGTAGGAGTGAGAAAAACATCACGGGGTGGTGCGCATTGTATGGGTGTGTGTTACATTAGATTCACTAGTAGGAGTGAGAAAAACATCACGGGTTGGTGCGCATTGTATGGGTGTGTGTTACATTAGTTTCACTAGTAGGAGTGAGAAAAACATCACGGGGTGGTGCGCATTGTATGGGTGTGTGTTATATTAGATGCACTAGTAGCAGTGAGAAAAACATCACGGGGTGGTGCGCATTGTATGGGTGTGTGTTACATTAGATTCACTAGTAGCAGTGAGAAAAACATCACGGGGTGGTGCGCATTGTATGGGTGTGTGTTACATTAGATTCACTAGTAGGAGTGAGAAAAACATCACGGGGTGGTGCGCATTGTATGGGTGTGTGTTACATTAGATTCACTAGTAGGAGTGAGAAAAACATCACGGGGTGGTGCGCATTGTATGGGTGTGTGTTACATTAGATTCACTAGTAGGAGTGAGAAAAACATCACGGGGTGGTGCGCATTGTATGGGTGTGTGTTACATTAGATTCACTAGTAGGAGTGAGAAAATCATCACGGGGTGGTGCGCATTGTCTGGGTGTGTGTTACATTAGATTCACTAGTAGCAGTGAGAAAAACATCACGGGGTGGTGCGCATTGTATGGGTGTGTGTTACATTACATTCACATGTAGGAGTGAGAAAATCATCACGGGGTGGTGCGCATTGTATGGGTGTGTGTTACATTACATTCACTAGTAGCAGTGAGAAAAACATCACGGGGTGGTGCGCATTGTATGGGTGTGTGTTACATTACATTCACTAGTAGCAGTGAGAAAAACATCACGGGGTGGTGCGCCTTGTATGGGTGTGTGTTACATTACATTCACTAGTAGGAGTGAGAAAAACATCACGGGATGGTGCGCATTGTATGGGTGTGTGTTCCATTACATTCTCTAGTAGGAATGAGAAAAACATCACGGTGTGGTGCGCATTGTATGGGTGTGTGTTACATTAGATTCACTAGTAGGAGTGAGAAAAACATCACGGGGTGGTGCGCATTGTATGGGTGTGTGTTACATTACATTCACTAGTAGGAGTGAGAAAATCATCACGGGGTGGTGCGCATTGTATGGGTGTGTGTTACATTACATTCACTAGTAGGAGTGAGAAAAACACCACGGGGTGGTGCGCATTGTATGGGTGTGTGTTACATTACATTCACTAGTAGGATTGAGAAAAACATCACGGGGTGATGCGCATTGTATGGGTGTGTGTTACATTACATTCTCTAGTAGGAGTGAGAAAAACATCACGGGGTGGTGCGCATTGTATGGGTGTGTGTTACATTAGATTCACTAGTAGGAGTGAGAAAAACATCACGGGGTGGTGCGCATTGTATGGGTGTGTGTTACATTAGTTTCACTAGTAGGAGTGAGAAAAACATCACGGGGTGGTGCGCATTGTATGGGTGTGTGTTACATTAGATGCACTAGTAGCAGTGAGAAAAACATCACGGGGTGGTGCGCATTGTATGGGTGTGTGTTACATTAGATTCACTAGTAGCAGTGAGAAAAACATCACGGGGTGGTGCGCATTGTATGGGTGTGTGTTACATTAGATTCACTAGTAGGAGTGAGAAAAACATCACGGGGTGGTGCGCATTGTATGGGTGTGTGTTACATTAGATTCACTAGTAGGAGTGAGAAAAACATCACGGGGTGGTGCGCATTGTATGGGTGTGTGTTACATTAGATTCACTAGTAGCAGTGAGAAAAACATCACGGGGTGGTGCGCATTGTATGGGTGTGTGTTACATTAGATTCACTAGTAGGAGTGAGAAAAACATCACGGGGTGGTGCGCATTGTATGGGTGTGTGTTACATTAGATTCACTAGTAGGAGTGAGAAAAACATCACGGGGTGGTGCGCATTGTATGGGTGTGTGTTACATTAGATTCACTAGTAGGAGTGAGAAAATCATCACGGGGTGGTGCGCATTGTATGGGTGTGTGTTACATTAGATTCACTAGTAGCAGTGAGAAAAACATCACGGGGTGGTGCGCATTGTATGGGTGTGTGTTACATTAGATTCACTAGTAGGAGTGAGAAAATCATCACGGGGTGGTGCGCATTGTATGGGTGTGTGTTACATTAGATTCACTAGTAGCAGTGAGAAAAACATCACGGGGTGGTGCGCATTGTATGGGTGTGTGTTACATTACATTCACTAGTAGCAGTGAGAAAAACATCACGGGGTGGTGCGCATTGTATGGGTGTGTGTTACATTACATTCACTAGTAGGAGTGAGAAAAACATCACGGGGTGGTGCGCATTGTATGGGTGTGTGTTACATTAGATTCACTAGTAGGAGTGAGAAAAACATCACGGGGTGGTGCGCATTGTATGGGTGTGTGTTACATTAGATTCACTAGTAGCAGTGAGAAAAACATCACGGGGTGGTGCGCATTGTATGGGTGTGTGTTACATTACATTCACTAGTAGGAGTGAGAAAAACATCACGGGGTGGTGCGCATTGTATGGGTGTGTGTTACATTACATTCACTAGTAGGAGTAAGACAAACATCACGGGGTGGTGCGCATTGTATGGGTGTGTGTTACATTACATTCACTAGTAGGAGTGAGAAAAACATCACGGGGTGGTGCGCATTGTATGGGTGTGTGTTACATTACATTCACTAGTAGGAGTGAGACAAACATCACGGGGTGGTGCGCATTGTATGGGTGTGTGTTACATTACATTCACTAGTAGAAGTGAGAAAAACATCACGGGGTGGTGCGCATTGTATGGGTGTGTGTTACATTACATTCACTAGTAGGACTGAGAAAAACATCACGGGGTGGTGCGCATTGTATGGGTGTGTGTTACATTACATTCACTAGTAGGAGTGAGAAAAACATCACGGGGTGGTGCGCATTGTATGGGTGTGTGTTACATTACATTCACTAGTAGCAGTGAGAAAAACATCACGGGGTGGTGCGCATTGTATGGGTGTGTGTTACATTACATTCACTAGTAGCAGTGAGAAAAACATCACGGGGTGGTGCGCATTGTATGGGTGTGTGTTACATTAGTTTCACTAGTAGCAGTGAGAAAAACATCACGGGGTGGTGCGCATTGTATGGGTGTGTGTTACATTAGATTCACTAGTAGGAGTGAGAAAAACATCACGGGGTGGTGCGCATTGTATGGGTGTGTGTTACATTACATTCACTATTAGCAGTGAGAAAAACATCACGGGGTGGTGCGCATTGTATGGGTGTGTGTTACATTAGATTCACTAGTAGCAGTGAGAAAAACATCACGGGGTGGTGCGCATTGTATGGGTGTGTGTTACATTAGATTCACTAGTAGCAGTGAGAAAAACATCACGGGGTGGTGCCCATTGTATGGGTGTGTGTTACATTAGATTCACTAGTAGCAGTGAGAAAAACATCACGGGGTGGTGCGCATTGTATGGGTGTGTGTTACATTACATTCACTAGTAGGAGTGAGAAAAACATCACGGGGTGGTGCGCATTGTATGGGTGTGTGTTACATTGCATTCACTAGTAGGAGTGAGAAAAACATCACGGGGTGGTGCGCATTGTATGGGTGTGTGTTACATTGCATTCACTAGTAGGAGTGAGAAAAACATCACGGGGTGGTGCGCATTGTATGGGTGTGTGTTACATTAGATTCACTAGTAGGAGTGAGAAAAACATCACGGGGTGGTGCGCATTGTATGGGTGTGTGTTACATTAGATTCACTAGTAGGAGTGAGAAAATCATCACGGGGTGGTGCGCATTGTATGGGTGTGTGTTACATTAGATTCACTAGTAGCAGTGAGAAAAACATCACGGGGTGGTGCGCATTGTATGGGTGTGTGTTACATTAGATTCACTAGTAGCAGTGAGAAAAACATCACGGGGTGGTGCGCATTGTATGGGTGTGTGTTACATTAGATTCACTAGTAGCAGTGAGAAAAACATCCCGGGGTGGTGCGCATTGTATGGGTGTGTGTTACATTAGATTCACTACTAGGAGTGAGAAAAACATCACGGGGTGGTGCGCATTGTATGGGTGTGTGTTACATTACATTCACTAGTAGCAGTGAGAAAAACATCACGGGGTGGTGCGCATTGTATGGGTGTGTGTTACATTACATTCACTAGTAGGAGTGAGAAAAACATCACGGGGTGGTGCGCATTGTATGGGTGTGTGTTACATTACATTCACTAGTAGCAGTGAGAAAAACATCACGGGGTGGTGCGCATTGTATGGGTGTGTGTTACATTATATTCACTAGTAGCAGTGAGAAAAACATCACGGGGTGGTGCGCATTGTATGGGTGTGTGTTACATTAGATTCACTAGTAGGAGTGAGAAAAACATCACGGGGTGGTTCGCATTGTATGGGTGTGTGTTACATTAGATTCACTAGTAGCAGTGAGAAAAACATCACGGGGTGGTGCGCATTGTATGGGTGTGTGTTATATTACATTCACTAGTAGGAGTGAGAAAAACATCACGGGGTGGTGCGCATTGTATGGGTGTGTGTTACATTACATTCACTAGTAGGAGTAAGACAAACATCACGGGGTGGTGCGCATTGTATGGGTGTGTGTTACATTACATTCACTAGTAGGAGTGAGAAAAACATCACGGGGTGGTGCGCATTGTATGGGTGTGTGTTACATTGCATTCACTAGTAGGAGTGAGACAAACATCACGGGGTGGTGCGCATTGTATGGGTGTGTGTTACATTACATTCACTAGTAGGAGTGAGAAAAACATCACGGGGTGGTGCGCATTGTATGGGTGTGTGTTACATTACATTCACTAGTAGGAGTGAGAAAAACATCACGGGGTGGTGCGCATTGTATGGGTGTGTGTTACATTACATTCACTAGTAGGAGTGAGAAAAAAATCACGGGGTGGTGCGCATTGTATGGGTGTGTGTTACATTACATTCACTAGTAGCAGTGAGAAAAACATCACGGGGTGGTGCGCATTGTATGGGTGTGTGTTACATTACATTCACTAGTAGCAGTGAGAAAAACATCACGGGGTGGTGCGCATTGTATGGGTGTGTGTTACATTACATTCACTAGTAGCAGTGAGAAAAACATCACGGGGTGGTGCGCATTGTATGGGTGTGTGTTACATTAGTTTCACTAGTAGCAGTGAGAAAAACATCACGGGGTGGTGCGCATTGTATGGGTGTGTGTTACATTAGATTCACTAGTAGCAGTGAGAAAAACATCACGGGGTGGTGCGCATTGTATGGGTGTGTGTTACATTAGATTCACTAGTAGCAGTGAGAAAAACATCACGGGGTGGTGCGCATTGTATGGGTGTGTGTTACATTACATTCACTAGTAGGAGTGAGAAAAACATCACGGGGTGGTGCGCATTGTATGGGTGTGTGTTACATTACATTCACTAGTAGGAGTGAGAAAAACATCACGGGGTGGTGCGCATTGTATGGGTGTGTGTTACATTAAATTCACTAGTAGCAGTGAGAAAAACATCACGGGGTGGTGCGCATTGTATGGGTGTGTGTTACATTAGATTCACTAGTAGCAGTGAGAAAAACATCACGGGGTGGTGCGCATTGTATGGGTGTGTGTTACATTACATTCACTAGTAGCAGTGAGAAAAACATCACGGGGTGGTGCGCATTGTATGGGTGTGTGTTACATTACATTCACTAGTAGCAGTGAGAAAAACATCACGGGGTGGTGCGCATTGTATGGGTGTGTGTTACATTAGATTCACTAGTAGGAGTGAGAAAAACATCACGGTGTGGTGCGCATTGTATGGGTGTGTGTTACATTACATTCACTAGTAGCAGTGAGAAAAAAATCACGGGGTGGTGCGCATTGTATGGGTGTGTGTTACATTAGATTCACTAGTAGCAGTGAGAAAAACATCACGGGGTGGTGCGCATTGTATGGGTGTGTGTTACATTAGATTCACTAGTAGCAGTGAGAAAAACATCACGGGGTGCTGCGCATTGTATGGGTGTGTGTTACATTAGATTCACTAGTAGCAGTGAGAAAAACATCACGGGGTGGTGCGCATTGTATGGGTGTGTGTTACATTACATTCACTAGTAGGAGTGAGAAAAACATCACGGGGTGGTGCGCATTGTATCGGTGAGTGTTACATTACATTCACTAGTAGGAGTGAGAAAAACATCACGGGGTGGTGCGCATTGTATGGGTGTGTGTTACATTACATTCACTAGTAGGAGTGAGAAAAACATCACGGGGTGGTGCGCATTGTATGGGTGTGTGTTACATTACATTCACTAGTAGGAGTGAGAAAAACATCACGGGGTGGTGCGCATTGTATGGGTTTGTGTTACATTACATTCACTAGTAGGAGTGAAAAAAACATCACGGGGTGGTGCGCATTGTATGGGTGTGTGTTACATTAGATTCACTAGTAGGAGTGAGAAAATCATCACGGGGTGGTGCGCATTGTATGGGTGTGTGTTACATTAGATTCACTAGTAGGAGTGAGAAAATCATCACGGGGTGGAGCGCATTGTATGGGTGTGTGTTACATTAGATTCACTAGTAGGAGTGAGAAAAACATCACGGGGTGGTGCGCATTGTATGGGTGTGTGTTACATTGCATTCACTAGTAGGAGTGAGAAAAACATCACGGGGTGGTGCGCATTGTATGGGTGTGTGTTACATTGCATTCACTAGTAGGAGTGAGAAAAACATCACGGGGTGGTGCGCATTGTATGGGTGTGTGTTACATTAGATTCACTAGTAGGAGTGAGAAAAACATCACGGGGTGGTGCGCATTGTATGGGTGTGTGTTACATTAGATTCACTAGTAGGAGTGAGAAAATCATCACGTGGTGGTGCGCATTGTATGGGTGTGTGTTACATTAGATTCACTAGTAGCAGTGAGAAAAACATCACGGGGTGGTGCGCATTGTATGGGTGTGTGTTACATTAGATTCACTAGTAGCAGTGAGAAAAACATCACGGGGTGGTGCGCATTGTATGGGTGTGTGTTACATTAGATTCACTAGTAGCAGTGAGAAAAACATCCCGGGGTGGTGCGCATTGTATGGGTGTGTGTTACATTAGATTCACTAGTAGGAGTGAGAAAAACATCACGGGGTGGTGCGCATTGTATGGGTGTGTGTTACATTACATTCACTAGTAGCAGTGAGAAAAACATCACGGGGTGGTGCGCATTGTATGGGTGTGTGTTACATTACATTCACTAGTAGGAGTGAGAAAAACATCACGGGGTGGTGCGCATTGTATGGGTGTGTGTTACATTACATTCACTAGTAGCAGTGAGAAAAACATCACGGGGTGGTGCGCATTGTATGGGTGTGTGTTACATTACATTCACTAGTAGCAGTGAGAAAAACATCACGGGGTGGTGCGCATTGTATGGGTGTGTGTTACATTAGATTCACTAGTAGGAGTGAGAAAAACATCACGGGGCGGTGCGCATTGTATGGGTGTGTGTTACATTACATTCACTAGTAGGAGTGAGAAAAACATCACGGGGCGGTGCGCATTGTATGGGTGTGTGTTACATTACATTCACTAGTAGGAGTAAGACAAACATCACGGGGTGGTGCGCATTGTATGGGTGTGTGTTACATTACATTCACTAGTAGGAGTGAGAAAAACATCACGGGGTGGTGCGCATTGTATGGGTGTGTGTTACATTGCATTCACTAGTAGGAGTGAGACAAACATCACGGGGTGGTGCGCATTGTATGGGTGTGTGTTACATTACATTCACTAGTAGGAGTGAGAAAAACATCACGGGGTGGTGCGCATTGTATGGGTGTGTGTTACATTACATTCACTAGTAGGAGTGAGAAAAACATCACGGGGTGGTGCGCATTGTATGGGTGTGTGTTACATTAGATTCACTAGTAGCAGTGAGAAAAACATCACGGGGTGGTGCCCATTGTATGGGTGTGTGTTACATTAGATTCACTAGTAGCAGTGAGAAAAACATCACGGGGTGGTGCGCATTGTATGGGTGTGTGTTACATTAGATTCACTAGTAGGAGTGAGAAAAACATCACGGGGTGGTGCGCATTGTATGGGTGTGTGTTACATTGCATTCACTAGTAGGAGTGAGAAAAACATCACGGGGTGGTGCGCATTGTATGGGTGTGTGTTACATTGCATTCACTAGTAGGAGTGAGAAAAACATCACGGGGTGGTGCGCATTGTATGGGTGTGTGTTACATTAGATTCACTAGTAGGAGTGAGAAAAACATCACGGGGTGGTGCGCATTGTATGGGTGTGTGTTACATTAGATTCACTAGTAGGAGTGAGAAAATCATCACGGGGTGGTGCGCATTGTATGGGTGTGTGTTACATTAGATTCACTAGTAGCAGTGAGAAAAACATCACGGGGTGGTGCGCATTGTATGGGTGTGTGTTACATTAGATTCACTAGTAGCAGTGAGAAAAACATCACGGGGTGGTGCGCATTGTATGGGTGTGTGTTACATTAGATTCACTAGTAGCAGTGAGAAAAACATCCCGGGGTGGTGCGCATTGTATGGGTGTGTGTTACATTAGATTCACTAGTAGGAGTGAGAAAAACATCCCGGGGTGGTGCGCATTGTATGGGTGTGTGTTACATTAGATTCACTAGTAGGAGTGAGAAAAACATCACGGGGTGGTGCGCATTGTATGGGTGTGTGTTACATTACATTCACTAGTAGGAGTGAGAAAAACATCACGGGGTGGTGCGCATTGTATGGGTGTGTGTTACATTACATTCACTAGTAGCAGTGAGAAAAACATCACGGGGTGGTGCGCATTGTATGGGTGTGTGTTACATTATATTCACTAGTAGCAGTGAGAAAAACATCACGGGGTGGTGCGCATTGTATGGGTGTGTGTTACATTAGATTCACTAGTAGGAGTGAGAAAAACATCACGGGGTGGTTCGCATTGTATGGGTGTGTGTTACATTAGATTCACTAGTAGCAGTGAGAAAAACATCACGGGGTGGTGCGCATTGTATGGGTGTGTGTTATATTACATTCACTAGTAGGAGTGAGAAAAACATCACGGGGTGGTGCGCATTGTATGGGTGTGTGTTACATTACATTCACTAGTAGGAGTAAGACAAACATCACGGGGTGGTGCGCATTGTATGGGTGTGTGTTACATTACATTCACTAGTAGGAGTGAGAAAAACATCACGGGGTGGTGCGCATTGTATGGGTGTGTGTTACATTGCATTCACTAGTAGGAGTGAGACAAACATCACGGGGTGGTGCGCATTGTATGGGTGTGTGTTACATTACATTCACTAGTAGGAGTGAGAAAAACATCACGGGGTGGTGCGCATTGTATGGGTGTGTGTTACATTACATTCACTAGTAGGAGTGAGAAAAACATCACGGGGTGGTGCGCATTGTATGGGTGTGTGTTACATTACATTCACTAGTAGGAGTGAGAAAAAAATCACAGGGTGGTGCGCATTGTATGGGTGTGTGTTACATTACATTCACTAGTAGCAGTGAGAAAAACATCACGGGGTGGTGCGCATTGTATGGGTGTGTGTTACATTACATTCACTAGTAGCAGTGAGAAAAACATCACGGGGTGGTGCGCATTGTATGGGTGTGTGTTACATTACATTCACTAGTAGCAGTGAGAAAAACATCACGGGGTGGTGCGCATTGTATGGGTGTGTTTTACATTAGTTTCATTAGTAGCAGTGAGAAAAACATCACGGGGTGGTGCGCATTGTATGGGTGTGTGTTAAATTAGATTCACTAGTAGCAGTGAGAAAAACATCACGGGGTGGTGCGCATTGTATGGGTGTGTGTTACATTACATTCACTAGTAGCAGTGAGAAAAACATCACGGGGTGGTGCGCATTGTATGGGTGTGTGTTACTTTACATTCACTAGTAGCAGTGAGAAAAACATCACGGGGTGGTGCGCATTGTATGGGTGTGTGTTACATTACATTCACTAGTAGGAGTGAGAAAAACATCACGGGGTGGTGCGCATTGTATGGGTGTGTGTTACATTACATTCACTAGTAGGAGTGAGAAAAACATCACGGGGTGGTGCGCATTGTATGGGTGTGTGTTACATTAGATTCACTAGTAGCAGTGAGAAAAACATCACGGGGTGGTGCGCATTGTATGGGTGTGTGTTACATTAGATTCACTAGTAGCAGTGAGAAAAACGTCAGGGGTGGTGCGCATTGTATGGGTGTGTGTTACATTAGATTCACTAGTAGCAGTGAGAAAAACATCACGGGGTGGTGCGCATTGTATGGGTGTGTGTTACATTACATTCACTAGTAGGAGTGAGAAAAACATCACGGGGTGGTGCGCATTGTATCGGTGTGTGTTACATTAGATTCACTAGTAGGAGTGAGAAAAACATCACGGGGTGGTGCGCATTGTATGGGTGTGTGTTACATTACATTCACTAGTAGCAGTGAGAAAAAAATCACGGGGTGGTGCGCATTGTATGGGTGTGTGTTACATTAGATTCACTAGTAGCAGTGAGAAAAACATCACGGGGTGGTGCGCATTGTATGGGTGTGTGTTACATTAGATTCACTAGTAGCAGTGAGAAAAACATCCCGGGGTGGTGCGCATTGTATGGGTGTGTGTTACATTAGATTCACTAGTAGGAGTGAGAAAAACATCACGGGGTGGTGCGCATTGTATGGGTGTGTGTTACATTACATTCACTAGTAGCAGTGAGAAAAACATCACGGGGTGGTGCGCATTGTATGGGTGTGTGTTACATTACATTCACTAGTAGGAGTGAGAAAAACATCACGGGGTGGTGCGCATTGTATGGGTGTGTGTTACATTACATTCACTAGTAGCAGTGAGAAAAACATCACGGGGTGGTGCGCATTGTATGGGTGTGTGTTACATTATATTCACTAGTAGCAGTGAGAAAAACATCACGGGGTGGTGCGCATTGTATGGGTGTGTGTTACATTAGATTCACTAGTAGGAGTGAGAAAAACATCACGGGGCGGTGCGCATTGTATGGGTGTGTGTTATATTACATTCACTAGTAGGAGTGAGAAAAACATCACGGGGTGGTGCGCATTGTATGGGTGTGTGTTACATTACATTCACTAGTAGGAGTAAGACAAACATCACGGGGTGGTGCGCATTGTATGGGTGTGTGTTACATTACATTCACTAGTAGGAGTGAGAAGAACATCACGGGGTGGTGCGCATTGTATGGGTGTGTGTTACATTGCATTCACTAGTAGGAGTGAGACAAACATCACGGGGTGGTGCGCATTGTATGGGTGTGTGTTACATTACATTCACTAGTAGGAGTGAGAAAAACATCACGGGGTGGTGCGCATTGTATGGGTGTGTGTTACATTACATTCACTAGTAGGAGTGAGAAAAACATCACGGGGTGGTGCGCATTGTATGGGTGTGTGTTACATTAGATTCACTAGTAGCAGTGAGAAAAACATCACGGGGTGGTGCCCATTGTATGGGTGTGTGTTACATTAGATTCACTAGTAGCAGTGAGAAAAACATCACGGGGTGGTGCGCATTGTATGGGTGTGTGTTACATTACATTCACTAGTAGGAGTGAGAAAAACATCACGGGGTGGTGCGCATTGTATGGGTGTGTGTTACATTGCATTCACTAGTAGGAGTGAGAAAAACATCACGGGGTGGTGCGCATTGTATGGGTGTGTGTTACATTGCATTCACTAGTAGGAGTGAGAAAAACATCACGGGGTGGTGCGCATTGTATGGGTGTGTGTTACATTAGATTCACTAGTAGGAGTGAGAAAAACATCACGGGGTGGTGCGCATTGTATGGGTGTGTGTTACATTAGATTCACTAGTAGGAGTGAGAAAATCATCACGGGGTGGTGCGCATTGTATGGGTGTGTGTTACATTAGATTCACTAGTAGCAGTGAGAAAAACATCACGGGGTGGTGCGCATTGTATGGGTGTGTGTTACATTAGATTCACTAGTAGCAGTGAGAAAAACATCACGGGGTGGTGCGCATTGTATGGGTGTGTGTTACATTAGATTCACTAGTAGCAGTGAGAAAAACATCCCGGGGTGGTGCGCATTGTATGGGTGTGTGTTACATTAGATTCACTAGTAGGAGTGAGAAAAACATCCCGGGGTGGTGCGCATTGTATGGGTGTGTGTTACATTAGATTCACTAGTAGGAGTGAGAAAAACATCACGGGGTGGTGCGCATTGTATGGGTGTGTGTTACATTACATTCACTAGTAGGAGTGAGAAAAACATCACGGGGTGGTGCGCATTGTATGGGTGTGTGTTACATTACATTCACTAGTAGCAGTGAGAAAAACATCACGGGGTGGTGCGCATTGTATGGGTGTGTGTTACATTATATTCACTAGTAGCAGTGAGAAAAACATCACGGGGTGGTGCGCATTGTATGGGAGTGTGTTACATTAGATTCACTAGTAGGAGTGAGAAAAACATCACGGGGTGGTTCGCATTGTATGGGTGTGTGTTACATTAGATTCACTAGTAGCAGTGAGAAAAACATCACGGGGTGGTGCGCATTGTATGGGTGTGTGTTATATTACATTCACTAGTAGGAGTGAGAAAAACATCACGGGGTGGTGCGCATTGTATGGGTGTGTGTTACATTACATTCACTAGTAGGAGTAAGACAAACATCACGGGGTGGTGCGCATTGTATGGGTGTGTGTTACATTACATTCACTAGTAGGAGTGAGAAAAACATCACGGGGTGGTGCGCATTGTATGGGTGTGTGTTACATTGCATTCACTAGTAGGAGTGAGACAAACATCACGGGGTGGTGCGCATTGTATGGGTGTGTGTTACATTACATTCACTAGTAGGAGTGAGAAAAACATCACGGGGTGGTGCGCATTGTATGGGTGTGTGTTACATTACATTCACTAGTAGGAGTGAGAAAAACATCACGGGGTGGTGCGCATTGTATGGGTGTGTGTTACATTACATTCACTAGTAGGAGTGAGAAAAAAATCACAGGGTGGTGCGCATTGTATGGGTGTGTGTTACATTACATTCACTAGTAGCAGTGAGAAAAACATCACGGGGTGGTGCGCATTGTATGGGTGTGTGTTACATTACATTCACTAGTAGCAGTGAGAAAAACATCACGGGGTGGTGCGCATTGTATGGGTGTGTGTTACATTACATTCACTAGTAGCAGTGAGAAAAACATCACGGGGTGGTGCGCATTGTATGGGTGTGTTTTACATTAGTTTCATTAGTAGCAGTGAGAAAAACATCACGGGGTGGTGCGCATTGTATGGGTGTGTGTTAAATTAGATTCACTAGTAGCAGTGAGAAAAACATCACGGGGTGGTGCGCATTGTATGGGTGTGTGTTACATTACATTCACTAGTAGCAGTGAGAAAAACATCACGGGGTGGTGCGCATTGTATGGGTGTGTGTTACTTTACATTCACTAGTAGCAGTGAGAAAAACATCACGGGGTGGTGCGCATTGTATGGGTGTGTGTTACATTACATTCACTAGTAGGAGTGAGAAAAACATCACGGGGTGGTGCGCATTGTATGGGTGTGTGTTACATTACATTCACTAGTAGGAGTGAGAAAAACATCACGGGGTGGTGCGCATTGTATGGGTGTGTGTTACATTAGATTCACTAGTAGCAGTGAGAAAAACATCACGGGGTGGTGCGCATTGTATGGGTGTGTGTTACATTAGATTCACTAGTAGCAGTGAGAAAAACATCAGGGGTGGTGCGCATTGTATGGGTGTGTGTTACATTAGATTCACTAGTAGCAGTGAGAAAAACATCACGGGGTGGTGCGCATTGTATGGGTGTGTGTTACATTACATTCACTAGTAGGAGTGAGAAAAACATCACGGGGTGGTGCGCATTGTATCGGTGTGTGTTACATTAGATTCACTAGTAGGAGTGAGAAAAACATCACGGGGTGGTGCGCATTGTATGGGTGTGTGTTACATTACATTCACTAGTAGCAGTGAGAAAAAAATCACGGGGTGGTGCGCATTGTATGGGTGTGTGTTACATTAGATTCACTAGTAGCAGTGAGAAAAACATCACGGGGTGGTGCGCATTGTATGGGTGTGTGTTACATTAGATTCACTAGTAGCAGTGAGAAAAACATCACGGGGTGGTGCGCATTGTATGGGTGTGTGTTACATTGCATTCACTAGTAGGAGTGAGAAAAACATCACGGGGTGGTGCGCATTGTATGGGTGTGTGTTACATTGCATTCACTAGTAGGAGTGAGAAAAACATCACGGGGTGGTGCGCATTGTATGGGTGTGTGTTACATTAGATTCACTAGTAGGAGTGAGAAAAACATCACGGGGTGGTGCGCATTGTATGGGTGTGTGTTACATTAGATTCACTAGTAGGAGTGAGAAAATCATCACGTGGTGGTGCGCATTGTATGGGTGTGTGTTACATTAGATTCACTAGTAGCAGTGAGAAAAACATCACGGGGTGGTGCGCATTGTATGGGTGTGTGTTACATTAGATTCACTAGTAGCAGTGAGAAAAACATCACGGGGTGGTGCGCATTGTATGGGTGTGTGTTACATTAGATTCACTAGTAGCAGTGAGAAAAACATCCCGGGGTGGTGCGCATTGTATGGGTGTGTGTTACATTAGATTCACTAGTAGGAGTGAGAAAAACATCACGGGGTGGTGCGCATTGTATGGGTGTGTGTTACATTACATTCACTAGTAGCAGTGAGAAAAACATCACGGGGTGGTGCGCATTGTATGGGTGTGTGTTACATTACATTCACTAGTAGGAGTGAGAAAAACATCACGGGGTGGTGCGCATTGTATGGGTGTGTGTTACATTACATTCACTAGTAGCAGTGAGAAAAACATCACGGGGTGGTGCGCATTGTATGGGTGTGTGTTACATTATATTCACTAGTAGCAGTGAGAAAAACATCACGGGGTGGTGCGCATTGTATGGGTGTGTGTTACATTAGATTCACTAGTAGGAGTGAGAAAAACATCACGGGGTGGTGCGCATTGTATGGGTGTGTGTTATATTACATTCACTAGTAGGAGTGAGAAAAACATCACGGGGTGGTGCGCATTGTATGGGTGTGTGTTACATTACATTCACTAGTAGGAGTAAGACAAACATCACGGGGTGGTGCGCATTGTATGGGTGTGTGTTACATTACATTCACTAGTAGGAGTGAGAAAAACATCACGGGGTGGTGCGCATTGTATGGGTGTGTGTTACATTGCATTCACTAGTAGGAGTGAGACAAACATCACGGGGTGGTGCGCATTGTATGGGTGTGTGTTACATTACATTCACTAGTAGGAGTGAGAAAAACATCACGGGGTGGTGCGCATTGTATGGGTGTGTGTTACATTACATTCACTAGTAGGAGTGAGAAAAACATCACGGGGTGGTGCGCATTGTATGGGTGTGTGTTACATTACATTCACTAGTAGGAGTGAGAAAAAAATCACGGGGTGGTGCGCATTGTATGGGTGTGTGTTACATTACATTCACTAGTAGCAGTGAGAAAAACATCACGGGGTGGTGCGCATTGTATGGGTGTGTGTTACATTACATTCACTAGTAGCAGTGAGAAAAACATCACGGGGTGGTGCGCATTGTATGGGTGTGTGTTACATTACATTCACTAGTAGCAGTGAGAAAAACATCACGGGGTGGTGCGCATTGTATGGGTGTGTGTTACATTAGTTTCACTAGTAGCAGTGAGAAAAACATCACGGGGTGGTGCGCATTGTATGGGTGTGTGTTACATTAGATTCACTAGTAGCAGTGAGAAAAACATCACGGGGTGGTGCGCATTGTATGGGTGTGTGTTACATTAGATTCACTAGTAGCAGTGAGAAAAACATCACGGGGTGGTGCGCATTGTATGGGTGTGTGTTACATTACATTCACTAGTAGGAGTGAGAAAAACATCACGGGGTGGTGCGCATTGTATGGGTGTGTGTTACATTACATTCACTAGTAGGAGAGAGAAAAACATCACGGGGTGGTGCGCATTGTATGGGTGTGTGTTACATTACATTCACTAGTAGCAGTGAGAAAAACATCACGGGGTGGTGCGCATTGTATGGGTGTGTGTTACATTAGATTCACTAGTAGCAGTGAGAAAAACATCACGGGGTGGTGCGCATTGTATGGGTGTGTGTTACATTAGATTCACTAGTAGCAGTGAGAAAAACATCACGGGGTGGTGCGCATTGTATGGGTGTGTGTTACATTACATTCACTAGTAGCAGTGAGAAAAACATCACGGGGTGGTGCGCATTGTATGGGTGTGTGTTACATTACATTCACTAGTAGCAGTGAGAAAAACATCACGGGGTGGTGCGCATTGTATGGGTGTGTGTTACATTAGATTCACTAGTAGGAGTGAGAAAAACATCACGGGGTGGTGCGCATTGTATGGGTGTGTGTTACATTACATTCACTAGTAGGAGTGAGAAAAACATCACGGGGTGGTGCGCATTGTATGGGTGTGTGTTACATTAGATTCACTAGTAGGAGTGAGAAAAACATCACGGGGTGGTGCGCATTGTATGGGTGTGTGTTACATTAGATTCACTAGTAGGAGTGAGAAAAACATCACGGGGTGCTGCGCATTGTATGGGTGTGTGTTACATTAGATTCACTAGTAGCAGTGAGAAAAACATCACGGGGTGGTGCGCATTGTATGGGTGTGTGTTACATTACATTCACTAGTAGGAGTGAGAAAAACATCACGGGGTGGTGCGCATTGTATCGGTGTGTGTTACATTACATTCACTAGTAGGAGTGAGAAAAACATCACGGGGTGGTGCGCATTGTATGGGTGTGTGTTACATTACATTCACTAGTAGGAGTGAGAAAAACATCACGGGGTGGTGCGCATTGTATGGGTGTGTGTTACATTACATTCACTAGTAGGAGTGAGAAAAACATCACGGGGTGGTGCGCATTGTATGGGTTTGTGTTACATTACATTCACTAGTAGGAGTGAAAAAAACATCACGGGGTGGTGCGCATTGTATGGGTGTGTGTTACATTAGATTCACTAGTAGGAGTGAGAAAATCATCACGGGGTGGTGCGCATTGTATGGGTGTGTGTTACATTAGATTCACTAGTAGGAGTGAGAAAATCATCACGGGGTGGAGCGCATTGTATGGGTGTGTGTTACATTAGATTCACTAGTAGCAGTGAGAAAAACATCACGGGGTGGTGCGCATTGTATGGGTGTGTGTTACATTACATTCACTAGTAGGAGTGAGAAAAACATCACGGGGTGGTGCGCGTTGTATGGGTGTGTGTTACATTAGATTCACTAGTAGGAGTGAGAAAAACATCACGGGGTGGTGCGCATTGTATGGGTGTGTGTTACATTACATTCACTAGTAGGAGTGAGAAAATCATCACGGGGTGGTGCGCATTCTATGGGTGTGTGTTACATTACATTCACTAGTAGCAGTGAGAAAAACATCACGGGGTGGTTCGCATTGTATGGGTGTGTGTTACATTAGATTCACTAGTAGCAGTGAGAAAAACATCACGGGGTGGTGCGCATTGTATGGGTGTGTGTTACATTACGTTCACTAGTAGCAGTGAGAAAAACATCACGGGGTGGTGCGCATTGTATGGGTGTGTGCTACATTACATTCACTAGTAGCAGTGAGAAAAACATCACGGGGTGGTGCGCATTGTATGGGTGTGTGTTACATTAGATTCACTAGTAGGATTAAGAAAAACATCACGGGGTGGTGCGCATTGTATGGGTGTGTGTTACATTAGATTCACTAGTAGGAGTGAGAAAATCATCACGGGGTGGAGCGCATTGTATGGGTGTGTGTTACATTAGATTCACTAGTAGCAGTGAGAAAAACATCACGGGGTGGTGCGCATTGTATGGGTGTGTGTTACATTACATTCACTAGTAGGAGTGAGAAAAACATCACGGGGTGGTGCGCATTGTATGGGTGTGTGTTACATTACATTCACTATTAGGAGTGAGAAAAACATCACGGGGTGGTGCGCATTGTATGGGTGTGTGTTACATTACATTCACTAGTAGGAGTGAGAAAATCATCACGGGGTGGTGCGCATTGTATGGGTGTGTGTTACATTACATTCACTAGTAGGAGTGAGAAAATCATCACGGGGTGGTGCGCATTGTATGGGTGTGTGTTACATTACATTCACTAGTAGGAGTGAGAAAAACATCACGGGGTGGTGCGCATTGTATGGGTGTGTGTTACATTAGATTCACTAGTAGGAGTGAGAAAAACATCACGGGGTGGTGCGCATTGTATGGGTGTGTGTTACGTTACATTCACTAGTAGGAGTGAGAAAAACATCACGGGGTGGTGCGCATTGTATGGGTGTGTGTTACATTAGATTCACTAGTAGGAGTGAGAAAAACATCACGGGGTGGTGCGCATTGTATGGGTGTGTGTTACATTATATTCACTAGTAGCAGTGAGAAAAACATCACGGGGTGGTGCGCATTGTATGGGTGTGTGTTACATTAGATTCACTAGTAGCAGTGAGAAAAACACGGGGTGGTGCGCATTGTATGGGTGTGTGTTACATTAGATTCATGAGTAGCAGTGAGAAAAACATCACGGGGTGGTGCGCATTGTATGGGTGTGTGTTACATTACATTCACTAGTAGGAGTGAGAAAAACATCACGGGGTGGTGCGCATTGTATGGGTGTGTGTTACATTACATTCACTAGTAGGAGTGAGAAAAACATCACGGGGTGGTGCGCATTGTATGGGTGTGTGTTACATTACATTCTCTAGTAGGAGTGAGAAAAACATCACGGTGTGGTGCGCATTGTATGGGTGTGTGTTACATTAGATTCACTAGTAGGAGTGAGAAAAACATCACGGGGTGGTGCGAATTGTATGGGTGTGTGTTACATTACATTCACTAGTAGGAGTGAGAAAAACATCACGGGGTTGTGCGCATTGTATGGGTGTGTGTTACATTACATTCACTAGTAGGAGTGAGAAAAACATCACGGGGTGGTGCGCATTGTATGGGTGTGTGTTACATTACATTCACTAGTAGGAGTGAGAAAATCATCACGGGGTGGTGCGCATTGTATGGGTGTGTGTTACATTACATTCACTAGTAGGAGTGAGAAAATCATCACGGGGTGGTGCGCATTGTATGGGTGTGTGTTACATTACATTCACTAGTAGGAGTGAGAAAAACATCACGGGGTGGTGCGCATTGTATGGGTGTGTGTTACATTACATTCACTAGTACGATTGAGAAAAACATCACGGGGTGGTGCGCATTGTATGGGTGTGTGTTACATTAGTTTCACTAGTAGGAGTGAGAAAAACATCACGGGGTGGTGCGCATTGTATGGGTGTGTGTTACATTAGATGCACTAGTAGCAGTGAGAAAAACATCACGGGGTGGTGCGCATTGTATGGGTGTGTGTTACATTAGATTCACTAGTAGCAGTGAGAAAAACATCACGGGGTGGTGCGCATTGTATGGGTGTGTGTTACATTAGATTCACTAGTAGCAGTGAGAAAAACATCACGGGGTGCTGCGCATTGTATGGGTGTGTGTTACATTAGATTCACTAGTAGCAGTGAGAAAAACATCACGGGGTGGTGCGCATTGTATGGGTGTGTGTTACATTACATTCACTAGTAGGAGTGAGAAAAACATCACGGGGTGGTGCGCATTGTATCGGTGTGTGTTACATTACATTCACTAGTAGCAGTGAGAAAAACATCACGGGGTGGTGCGCATTGTATGGGTGTGTGTTACATTACATTCACTAGTAGGAGTGAGAAAAACATCACGGGGTGGTGCGCATTGTATGGGTGTGTGTTACATTACATTCACTAGTAGGAGTGAGAAAAACATCACGGGGTGGTGCGCATTGTATGGGTTTGTGTTACATTACATTCACTAGTAGGAGTGAAAAAAACATCACGGGGTGGTGCGCATTGTATGGGTGTGTGTTACATTAGATTCACTAGTAGGAGTGAGAAAATCATCACGGGGTGGTGCGCATTGTATGGGTGTGTGTTACATTAGATTCACTAGTAGGAGTGAGAAAATCATCACGGGGTGGAGCGCATTGTATGGGTGTGTGTTACATTAGATTCACTAGTAGGAGTGAGAAAAACATCACGGGGTGGTGCGCATTGTATGGGTGTGTGTTACATTGCATTCACTAGTAGGAGTGAGAAAAACATCACGGGGTGGTGCGCATTGTATGGGTGTGTGTTACATTGCATTCACTAGTAGGAGTGAGAAAAACATCACGGGGTGGTGCGCATTGTATGGGTGTGTGTTACATTAGATTCACTAGTAGGAGTGAGAAAAACATCACGGGGTGGTGCGCATTGTATGGGTGTGTGTTACATTAGATTCACTAGTAGGAGTGAGAAAATCATCACGTGGTGGTGCGCATTGTATGGGTGTGTGTTACATTAGATTCACTAGTAGCAGTGAGAAAAACATCACGGGGTGGTGCGCATTGTATGGGTGTGTGTTACATTAGATTCACTAGTAGCAGTGAGAAAAACATCACGGGGTGGTGCGCATTGTATGGGTGTGTGTTACATTAGATTCACTAGTAGCAGTGAGAAAAACATCCCGGGGTGGTGCGCATTGTATGGGTGTGTGTTACATTAGATTCACTAGTAGGAGTGAGAAAAACATCACGGGGTGGTGCGCATTGTATGGGTGTGTGTTACATTACATTCACTAGTAGCAGTGAGAAAAACATCACGGGGTGGTGCGCATTGTATGGGTGTGTGTTACATTACATTCACTAGTAGGAGTGAGAAAAACATCACGGGGTGGTGCGCATTGTATGGGTGTGTGTTACATTACATTCACTAGTAGCAGTGAGAAAAACATCACGGGGTGGTGCGCATTGTATGGGTGTGTGTTACATTATATTCACTAGTAGCAGTGAGAAAAACATCACGGGGTGGTGCGCATTGTATGGGTGTGTGTTACATTAGATTCACTAGTAGGAGTGAGAAAAACATCACGGGGTGGTGCGCATTGTATGGGTGTGTGTTATATTACATTCACTAGTAGGAGTGAGAAAAACATCACGGGGTGGTGCGCATTGTATGGGTGTGTGTTACATTACATTCACTAGTAGGAGTAAGACAAACATCACGGGGTGGTGCGCATTGTATGGGTGTGTGTTACATTACATTCACTAGTAGGAGTGAGAAAAACATCACGGGGTGGTGCGCATTGTATGGGTGTGTGTTACATTGCATTCACTAGCAGGAGTGAGACAAACATCACGGGGTGGTGCGCATTGTATGGGTGTGTGTTACATTACATTCACTAGTAGGAGTGAGAAAAACATCACGGGGTGGTGCGCATTGTATGGGTGTGTGTTACATTACATTCACTAGTAGGAGTGAGAAAAACATCACGGGGTGGTGCGCATTGTATGGGTGTGTGTTACATTACATTCACTAGTAGGAGTGAGAAAAAAATCACGGGGTGGTGCGCATTGTATGGGTGTGTGTTACATTACATTCACTAGTAGCAGTGAGAAAAACATCACGGGGTGGTGCGCATTGTATGGGTGTGTGTTACATTACATTCACTAGTAGCAGTGAGAAAAACATCACGGGGTGGTGCGCATTGTATGGGTGTGTGTTACATTACATTCACTAGTAGCAGTGAGAAAAACATCACGGGGTGGTGCGCATTGTATGGGTGTGTGTTACATTAGTTTCACTAGTAGCAGTGAGAAAAACATCACGGGGTGGTGCGCATTGTATGGGTGTGTGTTACATTAGATTCACTAGTAGCAGTGAGAAAAACATCACGGGGTGGTGCGCATTGTATGGGTGTGTGTTACATTAGATTCACTAGTAGCAGTGAGAAAAACATCACGGGGTGGTGCGCATTGTATGGGTGTGTGTTACATTACATTCACTAGTAGGAGTGAGAAAAACATCACGGGGTGGTGCGCATTGTATGGGTGTGTGTTACATTACATTCACTAGTAGGAGTGAGAAAAACATCACGGGGTGGTGCGCATTGTATGGGTGTGTGTTACATTACATTCACTAGTAGCAGTGAGAAAAACATCACGGGGTGGTGCGCATTGTATGGGTGTGTGTTACATTAGATTCACTAGTAGCAGTGAGAAAAACATCACGGGGTGGTGCGCATTGTATGGGTGTGTGTTACATTAGATTCACTAGTAGCAGTGAGAAAAACATCACGGGGTGGTGCGCATTGTATGGGTGTGTATTACATTACATTCACTAGTAGCAGTGAGAAAAACATCACGGGGTGGTGCGCATTGTATGGGTGTGTGTTACATTACATTCACTAGTAGCAGTGAGAAAAACATCACGGGGTGGTGCGCATTGTATGGGTGTGTGTTACATTAGATTCACTAGTAGGAGTGAGAAAAACATCACGGGGTGGTGCGCATTGTATGGGTGTGTGTTACATTACATTCACTAGTAGCAGTGAGAAAAAAATCACGGGGTGGTGCGCATTGTATGGGTGTGTGTTACATTAGATTCACTAGTAGCAGTGAGAAAAACATCACGGGGTGGTGCGCATTGTATGGGTGTGTGTTACATTAGATTCACTAGTAGCAGTGAGAAAAACATCACGGGGTGCTGCGCATTGTATGGGTGTGTGTTACATTAGATTCACTAGTAGCAGTGAGAAAAACATCACGGGGTGGTGCGCATTGTATGGGTGTGTGTTACATTACATTCACTAGTAGGAGTGAGAAAAACATCACGGGGTGGTGCGCATTGTATCGGTGTGTGTTACATTACATTCACTAGTAGGAGTGAGAAAAACATCACGGGGTGGTGCGCATTGTATGGGTGTGTGTTACATTACATTCACTAGTAGGAGTGAGAAAAACATCACGGGGTGGTGCGCATTGTATGGGTGTGTGTTACATTACATTCACTAGTACGATTGAGAAAAACATCACGGGGTGGTGCGCATTGTATGGGTGTGTGTTACATTAGTTTCACTAGTAGGAGTGAGAAAAACATCACGGGGTGGTGCGCATTGTATGGGTGTGTGTTACATTAGATGCACTAGTAGCAGTGAGAAAAACATCACGGGGTGGTGCGCATTGTATGGGTGTGTGTTACATTAGATTCACTAGTAGCAGTGAGAAAAACATCACGGGGTGGTGCGCATTGTATGGGTGTGTGTTACATTAGATTCACTAGTAGCAGTGAGAAAAACATCACGGGGTGCTGCGCATTGTATGGGTGTGTGTTACATTAGATTCACTAGTAGCAGTGAGAAAAACATCACGGGGTGGTGCGCATTGTATGGGTGTGTGTTACATTACATTCACTAGTAGGAGTGAGAAAAACATCACGGGGTGGTGCGCATTGTATCGGTGTGTGTTACATTACATTCACTAGTAGCAGTGAGAAAAACATCACGGGGTGGTGCGCATTGTATGGGTGTGTGTTACATTACATTCACTAGTAGGAGTGAGAAAAACATCACGGGGTGGTGCGCATTGTATGGGTGTGTGTTACATTACATTCACTAGTAGGAGTGAGAAAAACATCACGGGGTGGTGCGCATTGTATGGGTTTGTGTTACATTACATTCACTAGTAGGAGTGAAAAAAACATCACGGGGTGGTGCGCATTGTATGGGTGTGTGTTACATTAGATTCACTAGTAGGAGTGAGAAAATCATCACGGGGTGGTGCGCATTGTATGGGTGTGTGTTACATTAGATTCACTAGTAGGAGTGAGAAAATCATCACGGGGTGGAGCGCATTGTATGGGTGTGTGTTACATTAGATTCACTAGTAGGAGTGAGAAAAACATCACGGGGTGGTGCGCATTGTATGGGTGTGTGTTACATTGCATTCACTAGTAGGAGTGAGAAAAACATCACGGGGTGGTGCGCATTGTATGGGTGTGTGTTACATTGCATTCACTAGTAGGAGTGAGAAAAACATCACGGGGTGGTGCGCATTGTATGGGTGTGTGTTACATTAGATTCACTAGTAGGAGTGAGAAAAACATCACGGGGTGGTGCGCATTGTATGGGTGTGTGTTACATTAGATTCACTAGTAGGAGTGAGAAAATCATCACGTGGTGGTGCGCATTGTATGGGTGTGTGTTACATTAGATTCACTAGTAGCAGTGAGAAAAACATCACGGGGTGGTGCGCATTGTATGGGTGTGTGTTACATTAGATTCACTAGTAGCAGTGAGAAAAACATCACGGGGTGGTGCGCATTGTATGGGTGTGTGTTACATTAGATTCACTAGTAGCAGTGAGAAAAACATCCCGGGGTGGTGCGCATTGTATGGGTGTGTGTTACATTAGATTCACTAGTAGGAGTGAGAAAAACATCACGGGGTGGTGCGCATTGTATGGGTGTGTGTTACATTACATTCACTAGTAGCAGTGAGAAAAACATCACGGGGTGGTGCGCATTGTATGGGTGTGTGTTACATTACATTCACTAGTAGGAGTGAGAAAAACATCACGGGGTGGTGCGCATTGTATGGGTGTGTGTTACATTACATTCACTAGTAGCAGTGAGAAAAACATCACGGGGTGGTGCGCATTGTATGGGTGTGTGTTACATTATATTCACTAGTAGCAGTGAGAAAAACATCACGGGGTGGTGCGCATTGTATGGGTGTGTGTTACATTAGATTCACTAGTAGGAGTGAGAAAAACATCACGGGGTGGTGCGCATTGTATGGGTGTGTGTTATATTACATTCACTAGTAGGAGTGAGAAAAACATCACGGGGTGGTGCGCATTGTATGGGTGTGTGTTACATTACATTCACTAGTAGGAGTAAGACAAACATCACGGGGTGGTGCGCATTGTATGGGTGTGTGTTACATTACATTCACTAGTAGGAGTGAGAAAAACATCACGGGGTGGTGCGCATTGTATGGGTGTGTGTTACATTGCATTCACTAGCAGGAGTGAGACAAACATCACGGGGTGGTGCGCATTGTATGGGTGTGTGTTACATTACATTCACTAGTAGGAGTGAGAAAAACATCACGGGGTGGTGCGCATTGTATGGGTGTGTGTTACATTACATTCACTAGTAGGAGTGAGAAAAACATCACGGGGTGGTGCGCATTGTATGGGTGTGTGTTACATTACATTCACTAGTAGGAGTGAGAAAAAAATCACGGGGTGGTGCGCATTGTATGGGTGTGTGTTACATTACATTCACTAGTAGCAGTGAGAAAAACATCACGGGGTGGTGCGCATTGTATGGGTGTGTGTTACATTACATTCACTAGTAGCAGTGAGAAAAACATCACGGGGTGGTGCGCATTGTATGGGTGTGTGTTACATTACATTCACTAGTAGCAGTGAGAAAAACATCACGGGGTGGTGCGCATTGTATGGGTGTGTGTTACATTAGTTTCACTAGTAGCAGTGAGAAAAACATCACGGGGTGGTGCGCATTGTATGGGTGTGTGTTACATTAGATTCACTAGTAGCAGTGAGAAAAACATCACGGGGTGGTGCGCATTGTATGGGTGTGTGTTACATTAGATTCACTAGTAGCAGTGAGAAAAACATCACGGGGTGGTGCGCATTGTATGGGTGTGTGTTACATTACATTCACTAGTAGGAGTGAGAAAAACATCACGGGGTGGTGCGCATTGTATGGGTGTGTGTTACATTACATTCACTAGTAGGAGTGAGAAAAACATCACGGGGTGGTGCGCATTGTATGGGTGTGTGTTACATTACATTCACTAGTAGCAGTGAGAAAAACATCACGGGGTGGTGCGCATTGTATGGGTGTGTGTTACATTAGATTCACTAGTAGCAGTGAGAAAAACATCACGGGGTGGTGCGCATTGTATGGGTGTGTGTTACATTAGATTCACTAGTAGCAGTGAGAAAAACATCACGGGGTGGTGCGCATTGTATGGGTGTGTATTACATTACATTCACTAGTAGCAGTGAGAAAAACATCACGGGGTGGTGCGCATTGTATGGGTGTGTGTTACATTACATTCACTAGTAGCAGTGAGAAAAACATCACGGGGTGGTGCGCATTGTATGGGTGTGTGTTACATTAGATTCACTAGTAGGAGTGAGAAAAACATCACGGGGTGGTGCGCATTGTATGGGTGTGTGTTACATTACATTCACTAGTAGCAGTGAGAAAAAAATCACGGGGTGGTGCGCATTGTATGGGTGTGTGTTACATTAGATTCACTAGTAGCAGTGAGAAAAACATCACGGGGTGGTGCGCATTGTATGGGTGTGTGTTACATTAGATTCACTAGTAGCAGTGAGAAAAACATCACGGGGTGCTGCGCATTGTATGGGTGTGTGTTACATTAGATTCACTAGTAGCAGTGAGAAAAACATCACGGGGTGGTGCGCATTGTATGGGTGTGTGTTACATTACATTCACTAGTAGGAGTGAGAAAAACATCACGGGGTGGTGCGCATTGTATCGGTGTGTGTTACATTACATTCACTAGTAGGAGTGAGAAAAACATCACGGGGTGGTGCGCATTGTATGGGTGTGTGTTACATTACATTCACTAGTAGGAGTGAGAAAAACATCACGGGGTGGTGCGCATTGTATGGGTGTGTGTTACATTACATTCACTAGTAGGAGTGAGAAAAACATCACGGGGTGGTGCGCATTGTAGGGGTTTGTGTTACATTACATTCACTAGTAGGAGTGAAAAAAACATCACGGGGTGGTGCGCATTGTATGGGTGTGTGTTACATTAGATTCACTAGTAGGAGTGAGAAAATCATCACGGGGTGGTGCGCATTGTATGGGTGTGTGTTACATTAGATTCACTAGTAGGAGTGAGAAAATCATCACGGGGTGGAGCGCATTGTATGGGTGTGTGTTACATTAGATTCACTAGTAGCAGTGAGAAAAACATCACGGGGTGGTGCGCATTGTATGGGTGTGTGTTACATTACATTCACTAGTAGGAGTGAGAAAAACATCACGGGGTGGTGCGCATTGTATGGGTGTGTGTTACATTACATTCACTAGTAGGAGTGAGAAAAACATCACGGTGTGGTGCGCATTGTATGGGTGTGTGTTACATTACATTCACTAGTAGGAGTGAGAAAATCATCACGGGGTGGTGCGCATTCTATGGGTGTGTGTTACATTACATTCACTAGTAGGAGTGAGAAAATCATCACGGGGTGGTGCGCATTGTATGGGTGTGTGTTACATTACATTCACTAGTAGCAGTGAGAAAAACATCACGGGGTGGTGCGCATTGTATGGGTGTGTGTTACATTAGTTTCACTAGTAGCAGTGAGAAAAACATCACGGGGTGGTGCGCATTGTATGGGTGTGTGTTACATTAGATTCACTAGTAGCAGTGAGAAAAACATCACGGGGTGGTGCGCATTGTATGGGTGTGTGTTACATTAGATTCACTAGTAGCAGTGAGAAAAACATCACGGGGTGGTGCGCATTGTATGGGTGTGTGTTACATTACATTCACTAGTAGGAGTGAGAAAAACATCACGGGGTGGTGCGCATTGTATGGGTGTGTGTTACATTACATTCACTAGTAGGAGTGAGAAAAACATCACGGGGTGGTGCGCATTGTATGGGTGTGTGTTACATTACATTCACTAGTAGCAGTGAGAAAAACATCACGGGGTGGTGCGCATTGTATGGGTGTGTGTTACATTAGATTCACTAGTAGCAGTGAGAAAAACATCACGGGGTGGTGCGCATTGTATGGGTGTGTGTTACATTAGATTCACTAGTAGCAGTGAGAAAAACATCACGGGGTGGTGCGCATTGTATGGGTGTGTGTTACATTACATTCACTAGTAGCAGTGAGAAAAACATCACGGGGTGGTGCGCATTGTATGGGTGTGTGTTACATTACATTCACTAGTAGCAGTGAGAAAAACATCACGGGGTGGTGCGCATTGTATGGGTGTGTGTTACATTAGATTCACTAGTAGGAGTGAGAAAAACATCACGGGGTGGTGCGCATTGTATGGGTGTGTGTTACATTACATTCACTAGTAGCAGTGAGAAAAAAATCACGGGGTGGTGCGCATTGTATGGGTGTGTGTTACATTAGATTCACTAGTAGCAGTGAGAAAAACATCACGGGGTGGTGCGCATTGTATGGGTGTGTGTTACATTAGATTCACTAGTAGCAGTGAGAAAAACATCACGGGGTGCTGCGCATTGTATGGGTGTGTGTTACATTAGATTCACTAGTAGCAGTGAGAAAAACATCACGGGGTGGTGCGCATTGTATGGGTGTGTGTTACATTACATTCACTAGTAGGAGTGAGAAAAACATCACGGGGTGGTGCGCATTGTATCGGTGTGTGTTACATTACATTCACTAGTAGGAGTGAGAAAAACATCACGGGGTGGTGCGCATTGTATGGGTGTGTGTTACATTACATTCACTAGTAGGAGTGAGAAAAACATCACGGGGTGGTGCGCATTATATGGGTGTGTGTTACATTACATTCACTAGTAGGAGTGAGAAAAACATCACGGGGTGGTGCGCATTGTATGGGTTTGTGTTACATTACATTCACTAGTAGGAGTGAAAAAAACATCACGGGGTGGTGCGCATTGTATGGGTGTGTGTTACATTAGATTCACTAGTAGGAGTGAGAAAATCATCACGGGGTGGTGCGCATTGTATGGGTGTGTGTTACATTAGATTCACTAGTAGGAGTGAGAAAATCATCACGGGGTGGAGCGCATTGTATGGGTGTGTGTTACATTAGATTCACTAGTAGCAGTGAGAAAAACATCACGGGGTGGTGCGCATTGTATGGGTGTGTGTTACATTACATTCACTAGTAGGAGTGAGAAAAACATCACGGGGTGGTGCGCATTGTATGGTGTGTGTTACATTACATTCACTAGTAGGAGTGAGAAAAACATCACGGGGTGGTGCGCATTGTATGGGTGTGTGTTACATTACATTCACTAGTAGGAGTGAGAAAATCATCACGGGGTGGTGCGCATTCTATGGGTGTGTGTTACATTACATTCACTAGTAGGAGTGAGAAAATCATCACGGGGTGGTGCGCATTGTATGGGTGTGTGTTACATTACATTCACTAGTAGCAGTGAGAAAAACATCACGGGGTGGTGCGCATTGTATGGGTGTGTGTTACATTAGTTTCACTAGTAGCAGTGAGAAAAACATCACGGGGTGGTGCGCATTGTATGGGTGTGTGTTACATTAGATTCACTAGTAGCAGTGAGAAAAACATCACGGGGTGGTGCGCATTGTATGGGTGTGTGTTACATTAGATTCACTAGTAGCAGTGAGAAAAACATCACGGGGTGGTGCGCATTGTATGGGTGTGTGTTACATTACATTCACTAGTAGGAGTGAGAAAAACATCACGGGGTGGTGCGCATTGTATGGGTGTGTGTTACATTACATTCACTAGTAGGAGTGAGAAAAACATCACGGGGTGGTGCGCATTGTATGGGTGTGTGTTACATTACATTCACTAGTAGCAGTGAGAAAAACATCACGGGGTGGTGCGCATTGTATGGGTGTGTGTTACATTAGATTCACTTAGTAGCAGTGAGAAAAACATCACGGGGTGGTGCGCATTGTATGGGTGTGTGTTACATTAGATTCACTAGTAGCAGTGAGAAAAACATCACGGGGTGGTGCGCATTGTATGGGTGTGTGTTACATTACATTCACTAGTAGCAGTGAGAAAAACATCACGGGGTGGTGCGCATTGTATGGGTGTATGTTACATTACATTCACTAGTAGCAGTGAGAAAAACATCACGGGGTGGTGCGCATTGTATGGGTGTGTGTTACATTAGATTCACTAGTAGGAGTGAGAAAAACATCACGGGGTGGTGCGCATTGTATGGGTGTGTGTTACATTACATTCACTAGTAGCAGTGAGAAAAAAATCACGGGGTGGTGCGCTTTGTATGGGTGTGTGTTACATTAGATTCACTAGTAGCAGTGAGAAAAACATCACGGGGTGGTGCGCATTGTATGGGTGTGTGTTACATTAGATTCACTAGTAGCAGTGAGAAAAACATCACGGGGTGCTGCGCATTGTATGGGTGTGTGTTACATTAGATTCACTAGTAGCAGTGAGAAAAACATCACGGGGTGGTGCGCATTGTATGGGTGTGTGTTACATTACATTCACTAGTAGCAGTGAGAAAAACATCACGGGGTGGTGCGCATTGTATGGGTGTGTGTTACATTACATTCACTAGTAGCAGTGAGAAAAACATCACGGGGTGGTGCGCATTGTATGGGTGTGTGTTACATTAGATTCACTAGTAGGAGTGAGAAAAACATCACGGGGTGGTGCGCATTGTATAGGTGTGTGTTACATTACATTCACTAGTAGCAGTGAGAAAAAAATCACGGGGTGGTGCGCATTGTATGGGTGTGTGTTACATTAGATTCACTAGTAGCAGTGAGAAAAACATCACGGGGTGGTGCGCATTGTATGGGTGTGTGTTACATTAGATTCACTAGTAGCAGTGAGAAAAACATCACGGGGTGCTGCGCATTGTATGGGTGTGTGTTACATTAGATTCACTAGTAGCAGTGAGAAAAACATCACGGGGTGGTGCGCATTGTATGGGTGTGTGTTACATTACATTCACTAGTAGGAGTGAGAAAAACATCACGGGGTGGTGCGCATTGTATCGGTGTGTGTTACATTACATTCACTAGTAGGAGTGAGAAAAACATCACGGGGTGGTGCGCATTGTATGGGTGTGTGTTACATTACATTCACTAGTAGGAGTGAGAAAAACATCACGGGGTGGTGCGCATTGTATGGGTGTGTGTTACATTACATTCACTAGTAGGAGTGAGAAAAACATCACGGGGTGGTGCGCATTGTATGGGTTTGTGTTACATTACATTCACTAGTAGGAGTGAAAAAAACATCACGGGGTGGTGCGCATTGTATGGGTGTGTGTTACATTAGATTCACTAGTAGGAGTGAGAAAATCATCACGGGGTGGTGCGCATTGTATGGGTGTGTGTTACATTAGATTCACTAGTAGGAGTGAGAAAATCATCACGGGGTGGAGCGCATTGTATGGGTGTGTGTTACATTAGATTCACTAGTAGCAGTGAGAAAAACATCACGGGGTGGTGCGCATTGTATGGGTGTGTGTTACATTACATTCACTAGTAGGAGTGAGAAAAACATCACGGGGTGGTGCGCATTGTATGGGTGTGTGTTACATTACATTCACTAGTAGGAGTGAGAAAAACATCACGGGGTGGTGCGCATTGTATGGGTGTGTGTTACATTACATTCACTAGTAGGAGTGAGAAAATCATCACGGGGTGGTGCGCATTCTATGGGTGTGTGTTACATTACATTCACTAGTAGGAGTGAGAAAATCATCACGGGGTGGTGCGCATTGTATGGGTGTGTGTTACATTACATTCACTAGTAGCAGTGAGAAAAAATCACGGGGTGGTGCGCATTGTATGGGTGTGTGTTACATTAGTTTCACTAGTAGCAGTGAGAAAAACATCACGGGGTGGTGCGCATTGTATGGGTGTGTGTTACATTAGATTCACTAGTAGCAGTGAGAAAAACATCACGGGGTGGTGCGCATTGTATGGGTGTGTGTTACATTAGATTCACTAGTAGCAGTGAGAAAAACATCACGGGGTGGTGCGCATTGTATGGGTGTGTGTTACATTACATTCACTAGTAGGAGTGAGAAAAACATCACGGGGTGGTGCGCATTGTATGGGTGTGTGTTACATTACATTCACTAGTAGGAGTGAGAAAAACATCACGGGGTGGTGCGCATTGTATGGGTGTGTGTTACATTACATTCACTAGTAGCAGTGAGAAAAACATCACGGGGTGGTGCGCATTGTATGGGTGTGTGTTACATTAGATTCACTAGTAGCAGTGAGAAAAACATCACGGGGTGGTGCGCATTGTATGGGTGTGTGTTACATTAGATTCACTAGTAGCAGTGAGAAAAACATCACGGGGTGGTGCGCATTGTATGGGTGTGTGTTACATTACATTCACTAGTAGCAGTGAGAAAAACATCACGGGGTGGTGCGCATTGTATGGGTGTGTGTTACATTACATTCACTAGTAGCAGTGAGAAAAACATCACGGGGTGGTGCGCATTGTATGGGTGTGTGTTACATTAGATTCACTAGTAGGAGTGAGAAAAACATCACGGGGTGGTGCGCATTGTATGGGTGTGTGTTACATTAGATTCACTAGTAGGAGTGAGAAAAACATCACGGGGTGGTGCGCATTGTATGGGTGTGTGTTACATTAGATTCACTAGTAGCAGTGAGAAAAACATCACGGGGTGGTGCGCATTGTATGGGTGTGTGTTACATTAGATTCACTAGTAGCAGTGAGAAAAACATCACGGGGTGGTGCGCATTGTATGGGTGTGTGTTACATTAGATTCACTAGTAGCAGTGAGAAAAACATCACGGGGTGGTGCGCATTGTATGGGTGTGTGTTACATTACATTCACTAGTAGGAGTGAGAAAAACATCACGGGGTGGTGCGCATTGTATCGGTGTGTGTTACATTACATTCACTAGTAGGAGTGAGAAAAACATCACGGGGTGGTGCGCATTGTATGGGTGTGTGTTACATTACATTCACTAGTAGGAGTGAGAAAAACATCACGGGGTGGTGCGCATTGTATGGGTGTGTGTTACATTACATTCACTAGTAGGAGTGAGAAAAACATCACGGGGTGGTGCGCATTGTATGGGTTTGTGTTACATTACATTCACTAGTAGGAGTGAAAAAAACATCACGGGGTGGTGCGCATTATATGGGTGTGTGTTACATTAGATTCACTAGTAGGAGTGAGAAAATCATCACGGGGTGGTGCGCATTGTATGGGTGTGTGTTACATTAGATTCACTAGTAGGAGTGAGAAAATCATCACGGGGTGGAGCGCATTGTATGGGTGTGTGTTACATTAGATTCACTAGTAGCAGTGAGAAAAACATCACGGGGTGGTGCGCATTGTATGGGTGTGTGTTACATTACATTCACTAGTAGGAGTGAGAAAAACATCACGGGGTGGTGCGCATTGTATGGGTGTGTGTTACATTACATTCACTAGTAGGAGTGAGAAAAACATCACGGGGTGGTGCGCATTGTATGGGTGTGTGTTACATTACATTCACTAGTAGGAGTGAGAAAATCATCACGGGGTGGTGCGCATTCTATGGGTGTGTGTTACATTACATTCACTAGTAGCAGTGAGAAAAAAATCACGGGGTGGTGCGCATTGTATGGGTGTGTGTTACATTAGATTCACTAGTAGCAGTGAGAAAAACATCACGGGGTGGTGCGCATTGTATGGGTGTGTGTTACATTAGATTCACTAGTAGCAGTGAGAAAAACATCACGGGGTGGTGCGCATTGTATGGGTGTGTGTTACATTAGATTCACTAGTAGCAGTGAGAAAAACATCACGGGGTGGTGCGCATTGTATGGGTGTGTGTTACATTACATTCACTAGTAGCAGTGAGAAAAACATCACGGGGTGGTGCGCATTGTATGGGTGTGTGTTACATTACATTCACTAGTAGCAGTGAGAAAAACATCACGGGGTGGTGCGCATTGTATGGGTGTGTGTTACATTAGATTCACTAGTAGGAGTGAGAAAAACATCACGGGGTGGTGCGCATTGTATGGGTGTGTGTTACATTACATTCACTAGTAGCAGTGAGAAAAAAATCACGGGGTGGTGCGCATTGTATGGGTGTGTGTTACATTAGATTCACTAGTAGCAGTGAGAAAAACATCACGGGGTGGTGCGCATTGTATGGGTGTGTGTTACATTAGATTCACTAGTAGCAGTGAGAAAAACATCACGGGGTGCTGCGCATTGTATGGGTGTGTGTTACATTAGATTCACTAGTAGCAGTGAGAAAAACATCACGGGGTGGTGCGCATTGTATGGGTGTGTGTTACATTACATTCACTAGTAGGAGTGAGAAAAACATCACGGGGTGGTGCGCATTGTATCGGTGTGTGTTACATTACATTCACTAGTAGGAGTGAGAAAAACATCACGGGGTGGTGCGCATTGTATGGGTGTGTGTTACATTACATTCACTAGTAGGAGTGAGAAAAACATCACGGGGTGGTGCGCATTGTATGGGTGTGTGTTACATTACATTCACTAGTAGGAGTGAGAAAAACATCACGGGGTGGTGCGCATTGTATGGGTTTGTGTTACATTACATTCACTAGTAGGAGTGAAAAAAACATCACGGGGTGGTGCGCATTGTATGGGTGTGTGTTACATTAGATTCACTAGTAGGAGTGAGAAAATCATCACGGGGTGGTGCGCATTGTATGGGTGTGTGTTACATTAGATTCACTAGTAGGAGTGAGAAAATCATCACGGGGTGGAGCGCATTGTATGGGTGTGTGTTACATTAGATTCACTAGTAGCAGTGAGAAAAACATCACGGGGTGGTGCGCATTGTATGGGTGTGTGTTACATTACATTCACTAGTAGGAGTGAGAAAAACATCACGGGGTGGTGCGCATTGTATGGGTGTGTGTTACATTACATTCACTAGTAGGAGTGAGAAAAACATCACGGGGTGGTGCGCATTGTATGGGTGTGTGTTACATTACATTCACTAGTAGGAGTGAGAAAATCATCACGGGGTGGTGCGCATTCTATGGGTGTGTGTTACATTACATTCACTAGTAGGAGTGAGAAAATCATCACGGGGTGGTGCGCATTGTATGGGTGTGTGTTACATTACATTCACTAGTAGCAGTGAGAAAAACATCACGGGGTGGTGCGCATTGTATGGGTGTGTGTTACATTAGTTTCACTAGTAGCAGTGAGAAAAACATCACGGGGTGGTGCGCATTGTATGGGTGTGTGTTACATTAGATTCACTAGTAGCAGTGAGAAAAACATCACGGGGTGGTGCGCATTGTATGGGTGTGTGTTACATTAGATTCACTAGTAGCAGTGAGAAAAACATCACGGGGTGGTGCGCATTGTACGGGTGTGTGTTACATTACATTCACGACTAGGAGTGAGAAAAACATCACGGGGTGGTGCGCATTGTATGGGTGTGTGTTACATTACATTCACTAGTAGGAGTGAGAAAAACATCACGGGGTGGTGCGCATTGTATGGGTGTGTGTTACATTACATTCACTAGTAGCAGTGAGAAAAACATCACGGGGTGGTGCGCATTGTATGGGTGTGTGTTACATTAGATTCACTAGTAGCAGTGAGAAAAACATCACGGGGTGGTGCGCATTGTATGGGTGTGTGTTACATTAGATTCACTAGTAGCAGTGAGAAAAACATCACGGGGTGGTGCGCATTGTATGGGTGTGTGTTACATTACATTCACTAGTAGCAGTGAGAAAAACATCACGGGGTGGTGCGCATTGTATGGGTGTGTGTTACATTACATTCACTAGTAGCAGTGAGAAAAACATCACGGGGTGGTGCGCATTGTATGGGTGTGTGTTACATTACATTCACTAGTAGGAGTGAGAAAAACATCACGGGGTGGTGCGCATTGTATGGGTGTGTGTTACATTACATTCACTAGTAGCAGTGAGAAAAACATCACGGGGTGGTGCGCATTGTATGGGTGTGTGTTACATTAGATTCACTAGTAGCAGTGAGAAAAACATCACGGGGTGGTGCGCATTGTATGGGTGTGTGTTACATTAGATTCACTAGTAGCAGTGAGAAAAACATCACGGGGTGCTGCGCATTGTATGGGTGTGTGTTACATTACATTCACTAGTAGCAGTGAGAAAAACATCACGGGGTGGTGCGCATTGTATGGGTGTGTGTTACATTACATTCACTAGTAGGAGTGAGAAAAACATCACGGGGTGGTGCGCATTGTATCGGTGTGTGTTACATTACATTCACTAGTAGGAGTGAGAAAAACATCACGGGGTGGTGCGCATTGTATGGGTGTGTGTTACATTACATTCACTAGTAGGAGTGAGAAAAACATCACGGGGTGGTGCGCATTGTATGGGTTTGTGTTACATTACATTCACTAGTAGGAGTGAGAAAAACATCACGGGGTGGTGCGCATTGTATGGGTTTGTGTTACATTAGATTCACTAGTAGGAGTGAGAAAATCATCACGGGGTGGTGCGCATTGTATGGGTGTGTGTTACATTAGATTCACTAGTAGGAGTGAGAAAATCATCACGGGGTGGAGCGCATTGTATGGGTGTGTGTTACATTAGATTCACTAGTAGCAGTGAGAAAAACATCACGGGGTGGTGCGCATTGTATGGGTGTGTGTTACATTACATTCACTAGTAGGAGTGAGAAAAACATCACGGGGTGGTGCGCATTGTATGGGTGTGTGTTACATTACATTCACTAGTAGGAGTGAGAAAAACATCACGGGGTGGTGCGCATTGTATGGGTGTGTGTTACATTACATTCACTAGTAGGAGTGAGAAAATCATCACGGGGTGGTGCGCATTCTATGGGTGTGTGTTACATTACATTCACTAGTAGCAGTGAGAAAAACATCACGGGGTGGTGCGCATTGTATGGGTGTGTGTTACATTAGATTCACTAGTAGCAGTGAGAAAAACATCACGGGGTGGTGCGCATTGTATGGGTGTGTGTTACATTACGTTCACTAGTAGCAGTGAGAAAAACATCACGGGGTGGTGCGCATTGTATGGGTGTGTGCTACATTACATTCACTAGTAGCAGTGAGAAAAACATCACGGGGTGGTGCGCATTGTATGGGTGTGTGTTACATTACATTCTCTAGTAGGAGTGAGAAAAACATCACGGGGTGGTGCGCATTGTAAGGGTGTGTGTTACATTAGATTCACTAGTAGGATTAAGAAAAACATCACGGGGTGGTGCGCATTGTATGGGTGTGTGTTACATTACATTCTCTAGTAGGAGTGAGAAAAACATCACGGGGTGGTGCGCATTGTATGGGTGTGTGTTACATTAGATTCACTAGTAGCAGTGAGAAAAACATCACGGGGTGGTGCACCTTGTATGGGTGTGTGTTACATTAGATTCACTAGTAGCAGTGAGAAAAACATCACGGGGTGGTGCGCCTTGTATGGGTGTGTGTTACATTAGATTCACTAGTAGCAGTGAGAAAAACATCACGGGGTGGTGCGCGTTGTATGGGTGTGTGTTACATTAGATTCACTAGTAGGAGTGAGAAAAACATCACGGGGTGGTGCGCATTGTATGGGTGTGTGTTACATTACATTCACTAGTAGGAGTGAGAAAAACATCACGGGGTGGTGCGCATTGTATGGGTGTGTGTTACATTACATTCACTAGTAGGAGTGAGAAAAACATCACGGGGTGGTGCGCATTGTATGGGTGTGTGTTACATTACATTCTCTAGTAGGAGTGAGAAAAACATCACGGTGTGGTGCGCATTGTATGGGTGTGTGTTACATTAGATTCACTAGTAGGAGTGAGAAAAACATCACGGGGTGGTGCGCATTGTATGGGTGTGTGTTACATTACATTCACTAGTAGGAGTGAGAAAAACATCACGGGGTGGTGCGCATTGTATGGGTGTGTGTTACATTACATTCACTAGTAGGAGTGAGAAAAACATCACGGGGTGGTGCGCATTGTATGGGTGTGTGTTACATTACATTCACTAGTAGGAGTGAGAAAAACATCACGGGGTGGTGCGCATTGTATGGGTGTGTGTTACATTACATTCACTAGTAGGAGTGAGAAAATCATCACGGGGTGGTGCGCATTCTATGGGTGTGTGTTACATTACATTCACTAGTAGGAGTGAGAAAATCATCACGGGGTGGTGCGCATTGTATGGGTGTGTGTTACATTACATTCACTAGTAGCAGTGAGAAAAACATCACGGGGTGGTGCGCATTGTATGGGTGTGTGTTACATTAGTTTCACTAGTAGCAGTGAGAAAAACATCACGGGGTGGTGCGCATTGTATGGGTGTGTGTTACATTAGATTCACTAGTAGCAGTGAGAAAAACATCACGGGGTGGTGCGCATTGTATGGGTGTGTGTTACATTAGATTCACTAGTAGCAGTGAGAAAAACATCACGGGGTGGTGCGCATTGTACGGGTGTGTGTTACATTACATTCACGACTAGGAGTGAGAAAAACATCACGGGGTGGTGCGCATTGTATGGGTGTGTGTTACATTACATTCACTAGTAGGAGTGAGAAAAACATCACGGGGTGGTGCGCATTGTATGGGTGTGTGTTACATTACATTCACTAGTAGCAGTGAGAAAAACATCACGGGGTGGTGCGCATTGTATGGGTGTGTGTTACATTAGATTCACTAGTAGCAGTGAGAAAAACATCACGGGGTGGTGCGCATTGTATGGGTGTGTGTTACATTAGATTCACTAGTAGCAGTGAGAAAAACATCACGGGGTGGTGCGCATTGTATGGGTGTGTGTTACATTACATTCACTAGTAGCAGTGAGAAAAACATCACGGGGTGGTGCGCATTGTATGGGTGTGTGTTACATTACATTCACTAGTAGCAGTGAGAAAAACATCACGGGGTGGTGCGCATTGTATGGGTGTGTGTTACATTACATTCACTAGTAGGAGTGAGAAAAACATCACGGGGTGGTGCGCATTGTATGGGTGTGTGTTACATTACATTCACTAGTAGCAGTGAGAAAAACATCACGGGGTGGTGCGCATTGTATGGGTGTGTGTTACATTAGATTCACTAGTAGCAGTGAGAAAAACATCACGGGGTGGTGCGCATTGTATGGGTGTGTGTTACATTAGATTCACTAGTAGCAGTGAGAAAAACATCACGGGGTGCTGCGCATTGTATGGGTGTGTGTTACATTACATTCACTAGTAGCAGTGAGAAAAACATCACGGGGTGGTGCGCATTGTATGGGTGTGTGTTACATTACATTCACTAGTAGGAGTGAGAAAAACATCACGGGGTGGTGCGCATTGTATCGGTGTGTGTTACATTACATTCACTAGTAGGAGTGAGAAAAACATCACGGGGTGGTGCGCATTGTATGGGTGTGTGTTACATTACATTCACTAGTAGGAGTGAGAAAAACATCACGGGGTGGTGCGCATTGTATGGGTTTGTGTTACATTACATTCACTAGTAGGAGTGAGAAAAACATCACGGGGTGGTGCGCATTGTATGGGTTTGTGTTACATTAGATTCACTAGTAGGAGTGAGAAAATCATCACGGGGTGGTGCGCATTGTATGGGTGTGTGTTACATTAGATTCACTAGTAGGAGTGAGAAAATCATCACGGGGTGGAGCGCATTGTATGGGTGTGTGTTACATTAGATTCACTAGTAGCAGTGAGAAAAACATCACGGGGTGGTGCGCATTGTATGGGTGTGTGTTACATTACATTCACTAGTAGGAGTGAGAAAAACATCACGGGGTGGTGCGCATTGTATGGGTGTGTGTTACATTACATTCACTAGTAGGAGTGAGAAAAACATCACGGGGTGGTGCGCATTGTATGGGTGTGTGTTACATTACATTCACTAGTAGGAGTGAGAAAATCATCACGGGGTGGTGCGCATTCTATGGGTGTGTGTTACATTACATTCACTAGTAGCAGTGAGAAAAACATCACGGGGTGGTGCGCATTGTATGGGTGTGTGTTACATTAGATTCACTAGTAGCAGTGAGAAAAACATCACGGGGTGGTGCGCATTGTATGGGTGTGTGTTACATTACGTTCACTAGTAGCAGTGAGAAAAACATCACGGGGTGGTGCGCATTGTATGGGTGTGTGCTACATTACATTCACTAGTAGCAGTGAGAAAAACATCACGGGGTGGTGCGCATTGTATGGGTGTGTGTTACATTACATTCTCTAGTAGGAGTGAGAAAAACATCACGGGGTGGTGCGCATTGTAAGGGTGTGTGTTACATTAGATTCACTAGTAGGATTAAGAAAAACATCACGGGGTGGTGCGCATTGTATGGGTGTGTGTTACATTACATTCTCTAGTAGGAGTGAGAAAAACATCACGGGGTGGTGCGCATTGTATGGGTGTGTGTTACATTAGATTCACTAGTAGCAGTGAGAAAAACATCACGGGGTGGTGCACCTTGTATGGGTGTGTGTTACATTAGATTCACTAGTAGCAGTGAGAAAAACATCACGGGGTGGTGCGCCTTGTATGGGTGTGTGTTACATTAGATTCACTAGTAGCAGTGAGAAAAACATCACGGGGTGGTGCGCATTGTATGGGTGTGTGTTACATTAGATTCACTAGTAGGAGTGAGAAAAACATCACGGGGTGGTGCGCATTGTATGGGTGTGTGTTACATTACATTCACTAGTAGGAGTGAGAAAAACATCACGGGGTGGTGCGCATTGTATGGGTGTGTGTTACATTACATTCACTAGTAGGAGTGAGAAAAACATCACGGGGTGGTGCGCATTGTATGGGTGTGTGTTACATTACATTCTCTAGTAGGAGTGAGAAAAACATCACGGGGTGGTGCGCATTGTATGGGTGTGTGTTACATTACATTCACTAGTAGGAGTGAGAAAAACATCACGGGGTGGTGCGCATTGTATGGGTGTGTGTTACATTACATTCACTAGTAGGAGTGAGAAAAACATCACGGGGTGGTGCGCATTGTATGGGTGTGTGTTACATTACATTCACTATTAGGAGTGAGAAAAACATCACGGGGTGGTGCGCATTGTATGGGTGTGTGTTACATTACATTCACTAGTAGGAGTGAGAAAATCATCACGGGGTGGTGCGCATTGTATGGGTGTGTGTTACATTACATTCACTAGTAGGAGTGAGAAAATCATCACGGGGTGGTGCGCATTGTATGGGTGTGTGTTACATTACATTCACTAGTAGGAGTGAGAAAAACATCACGGGGTGGTGCGCATTGTATGGGTGTGTGTTACATTACATTCACTAGTAGGAGTGAGAAAAACATCACGGGGTGGTGCGCATTGTATGGGTGTGTGTTACATTACATTCTCTAGTAGGAGTGAGAAAAACATCACGGGGTGGTGCGCATTGTATGGGTGTGTGTTACATTAGATTCACTAGTAGGAGTGAGAAAAACATCACGGGGTGGTGCGCATTGTATGGGTGTGTGTTACGTTACATTCACTAGTAGGAGTGAGAAAAACATCACGGGGTGGTGCGCATTGTATGGGTGTGTGTTACATTAGATTCACTAGTAGGAGTGAGAAAAACATCACGGGGTGGTGCGCATTGTATGGGTGTGTGTTACATTAGATTCACTAGTAGCAGTGAGAAAAACATCACGGGGTGGTGCGCATTGTATGGGTGTGTGTTACATTAGATTCACTAGTAGCAGTGAGAAAAACACGGGGTGGTGCGCATTGTATGGGTGTGTGTTACATTAGATTCATTAGTAGCAGTGAGAAAAACATCACGGGGTGGTGCGCATTGTATGGGTGTGTGTTACATTAGATTCATTAGTAGCAGTGAGAAAAACATCACGGGGTGGTGCGCATTGTATGGGTGTGTGTTACATTACATTCACTAGTAGGAGTGAGAAAAACATCACGGGGTGGTGCGCATTGTATGGGTGTGTGTTACATTACATTCACTAGTAGGAGTGAGAAAAACATCACGGGGTGGTGCGCATTGTATGGGTGTGTGTTACATTACATTCTCTAGTAGGAGTGAGAAAAACATCACGGTGTGGTGCGCATTGTATGGGTGTGTGTTACATTAGATTCACTAGTAGGAGTGAGAAAAACATCACGGGGTGGTGCGCATTGTATGGGTGTGTGTTACATTACATTCACTAGTAGGAGTGAGAAAAACATCACGGGGTTGTGCGCATTGTATGGGTGTGTGTTACATTACATTCACTAGTAGGAGTGAGAAAAACATCACGGGGTGGTGCGCATTGTATGGGTGTGTGTTACATTACATTCACTAGTAGGAGTGAGAAAATCATCACGGGGTGGTGCGCATTGTATGGGTGTGTGTTACATTACATTCACTAGTAGGAGTGAGAAAATCATCACGGGGTGGTGCGCATTGTATGGGTGTGTGTTACATTACATTCACTAGTAGGAGTGAGAAAAACATCACGGGGTGGTGCGCATTGTATGGGTGTGTGTTACATTACATTCACTAGTACGATTGAGAAAAACATCACGGGGTGGTGCGCATTGTATGGGTGTGTGTTACATTAGTTTCACTAGTAGGAGTGAGAAAAACATCACGGGGTGGTGCGCATTGTATGGGTGTGTGTTACATTAGATGCACTAGTAGCAGTGAGAAAAACATCACGGGGTGGTGCGCATTGTATGGGTGTGTGTTACATTACATTCACTAGTAGCAGTGAGAAAAACATCACGGGGTGGTGCGCATTGTATGGGTGTGTGTTACATTACATTCACTAGTAGCAGTGAGAAAAACATCACGGGGTGGTGCGCATTGTATGGGTGTGTGTTACATTAGATTCACTAGTAGGAGTGAGAAAAACATCACGGGGTGGTGCGCATTGTATGGGTGTGTGTTACATTACATTCACTAGTAGGAGTGAGAAAAACATCACGGGGTGGTGCGCATTGTATGGGTGTGTGTTACATTACATTCACTAGTAGGAGTGAGAAAAACATCACGGGGTGGTGCGCATTGTATGGGTGTGTGTTACATTACATTCACTAGTAGGAGTGAGAAAAACATCACGGGGTGGTGCGCATTGTATGGGTGTGTGTTACATTACATTCACTAGTAGGAGTGAGAAAAACATCACGGGGTGGTGCGCATTGTATGGGTGTGTGTTACATTAGATTCACTAGTAGCAGTGAGAAAAACATCACGGGGTGGTGCGCATTGTATGGGTGTGTGTTACATTACATTCACTAGTAGGAGTGAGACAAACATCACGGGGTGGTGCGCATTGTATGGGTGTGTGTTACATTACATTCACTAGTAGGAGTGAGAAAAACATCACGGGGTGGTGCGCATTGTATGGGTGTGTGTTACATTACATTCACTAGTAGGAGTGAGAAAAACATCACGGGGTGGTGCGCATTGTATGGGTGTGTGTTACATTACATTCACTAGTAGGAGTGAGAAAAACATCACGGGGTGGTGCGCATTGTATGGGTGTGTGTTACATTACATTCACTAGTAGCAGTGAGAAAAACATCACGGGGTGGTGCGCACTGTATGGGTGTGTGTTACATTACATTCACTAGTAGCAGTGAGAAAAACATCACGGGGTGGTGCGCATTGTATGGGTGTGTGTTACATTACATTCACTAGTAGGAGTGAGAAAATCATCACGGGGTGGTGCGCATTGTATGGGTGTGTGTTACATTACATTCACTAGTAGGAGTGAGAAAATCATCACGGGGTGGTGCGCATTGTATGGGTGTGTGTTACATTACATTCACTAGTAGGAGTGAGAAAAACATCACGGGGTGGTGCGCATTGTATGGGTGTGTGTTACATTACATTCACTAGTAGGAGTGAGAAAAACATCACGGGGTGGTGCGCATTGTATGGGTGTGTGTTACATTACATTCTCTAGTAGGAGTGAGAAAAACATCACGGGGTGGTGCGCATTGTATGGGTGTGTGTTACATTAGATGCACTAGTAGCAGTGAGAAAAACATCACGGGGTGGTGCGCATTGTATGGGTGTGTGTTACATTAGATTCACTAGTAGGAGTGAGAAAAACATCACGGGGTGGTGCGCATTGTATGGGTGTGTGTTACGTTACATTCACTAGTAGGAGTGAGAAAAACATCACGGGGTGGTGCGCATTGTATGGGTGTGTGTTACATTAGATTCACTAGTAGGAGTGAGAAAAACATCACGGGGTGGTGCGCATTGTATGGGTGTGTGTTACATTATATTCACTAGTAGCAGTGAGAAAAACATCACGGGGTGGTGCGCATTGTATGGGTGTGTGTTACATTAGATTCACTAGTAGCAGTGAGAAAAACACGGGGTGGTGCGCATTGTATGGGTGTGTGTTACATTAGATTCATTAGTAGCAGTGAGAAAAACATCACGGGGTGGTGCGCATTGTATGGGTGTGTGTTACATTACATTCACTAGTAGGAGTGAGAAAAACATCACGGGGTGGTGCGCATTGTATGGGTGTGTGTTACATTACATTCACTAGTAGGAGTGAGAAAAACATCACGGGGTGGTGCGCATTGTATGGGTGTGTGTTACATTAGATTCACTAGTAGCAGTGAGAAAATCATCACGTGGTGGTGCGCATTGTATGGGTGTGTGTTACATTAGATTCACTAGTAGCAGTGAGAAAAACATCACGGGGTGGTGCGCATTGTATGGGTGTGTGTTACATTAGATTCACTAGTAGCAGTGAGAAAAACATCACGGGGTGGTGCGCATTGTATGGGTGTGTGTTACATTAGATTCACTAGTAGCAGTGAGAAAAACATCCCGGGGTGGTGCGCATTGTATGGGTGTGTGTTACATTAGATTCACTAGTAGAAGTGAGAAAAACATCACGGGGTGGTGCGCATTGTATGGGTGTGTGTTACATTACATTCACTAGTAGCAGTGAGAAAAACATCACGGGGTGGTGCGCATTGTATGGGTGTGTGTTACATTACATTCACTAGTAGGAGTGAGAAAAACATCACGGGGTGGTGCGCATTGTATGGGTGTGTGTTACATTACATTCACTAGTAGCAGTGAGAAAAACATCACGGGGTGGTGCGCATTGTATGGGTGTGTGTTACATTAGATTCACTAGTAGGAGTGAGAAAAACATCACGGGGTGGTGCGCATTGTATGGGTGTGTGTTATATTACATTCACTAGTAGGAGTGAGAAAAACATCACGGGGTGGTGCGCATTGTATGGGTGTGTGTTACATTACATTCACTAGTAGGAGTGAGAAAAACATCACGGGGTGGTGCGCATTGTATGGGTGTGTGTTACATTACATTCACTAGTAGGAGTGAGAAAAACATCACGGGGTGGTGCGCATTGTATGGGTGTGTGTTACATTGCATTCACTAGTAGGAGTGAGACAAACATCACGGGGTGGTGCGCATTGTATGGGTGTGTGTTACATTACATTCACTAGTAGGAGTGAGAAAAACATCACGGGGTGGTGCGCATTGTATGGGTGTGTGTTACATTACATTCACTAGTAGGAGTGAGAAAAACATCACGGGGTGGTGCGCATTGTATGGGTGTGTGTTACATTACATTCACTAGTAGGAGTGAGAAAAAAATCACGGGGTGGTGCGCATTGTATGGGTGTGTGTTACATTACATTCACTAGTAGCAGTGAGAAAAACATCACGGGGTGGTGCGCATTGTATGGGTGTGTGTTACATTACATTCACTAGTAGCAGTGAGAAAAACATCACGGGGTGGTGCGCATTGTATGGGTGTGTGTTACATTACATTTACTAGTAGCAGTGAGAAAAACATCACGGGGTGGTGCGCATTGTATGGGTGTGTGTTACATTAGTTTCACTAGTAGCAGTGAGAAAAACATCACGGGGTGGTGCGCATTGTATGGGTGTGTGTTACATTAGATTCACTAGTAGCAGTGAGAAAAACATCACGGGGTGGTGCGCATTGTATGGGTGTGTGTTACATTAGATTCACTAGTAGCAGTGAGAAAAACATCACGGGGTGGTGCGCATTGTATGGGTGTGTGTTACATTACATTCACTAGTAGGAGTGAGAAAAACATCACGGGGTGGTGCGCATTGTATGGGTGTGTGTTACATTACATTCACTAGTAGGAGTGAGAAAAACATCACGGGGTGGTGCGCATTGTATGGGTGTGTGTTACATTACATTCACTAGTAGCAGTGAGAAAAACATCACGGGGTGGTGCGCATTGTATGGGTGTGTGTTACATTAGATTCACTAGTAGCAGTGAGAAAAACATCACGGGGTGGTGCGCATTGTATGGGTGTGTGTTACATTAGATTCACTAGTAGCAGTGAGAAAAACATCACGGGGTGGTGCGCATTGTATGGGTGTGTATTACATTACATTCACTAGTAGCAGTGAGAAAAACATCACGGGGTGGTGCGCATTGTATGGGTGTGTGTTACATTACATTCACTAGTAGCAGTGAGAAAAACATCACGGGGTGGTGCGCATTGTATGGGTGTGTGTTACATTAGATTCACTAGTAGGAGTGAGAAAAACATCACGGGGTGGTGCGCATTGTATGGGTGTGTGTTACATTACATTCACTAGTAGCAGTGAGAAAAAAATCACGGGGTGGTGCGCATTGTATGGGTGTGTGTTACATTAGATTCACTAGTAGCAGTGAGAAAAACATCACGGGGTGGTGCGCATTGTATGGGTGTGTGTTACATTACATTCACTAGTAGCAGTGAGAAAAACATCACGGGGTGGTGCGCATTGTATGGGTGTGTGTTACATTAGATTCACTAGTAGGAGTGAGAAAAACATCACGGGGTGGTTCGCATTGTATGGGTGTGTGTTACATTACATTCACTAGTAGCAGTGAGAAAAAAATCACGGGGTGGTGCGCATTGTATGGGTGTGTGTTACATTAGATTCACTAGTAGCAGTGAGAAAAACATCACGGGGTGGTGCGCATTGTATGGGTGTGTGTTACATTAGATTCACTAGTAGCAGTGAGAAAAACATCACGGGGTGCTGCGCATTGTATGGGTGTGTGTTACATTAGATTCACTAGTAGCAGTGAGAAAAACATCACGGGGTGGTGCGCATTGTATGGGTGTGTGTTACATTACATTCACTAGTAGGAGTGAGAAAAACATCACGGGGTGGTGCGCATTGTATCGGTGTGTGTTACATTACATTCACTAGTAGGAGTGAGAAAAACATCACGGGGTGGTGCGCATTGTATGGGTGTGTGTTACATTACATTCACTAGTAGGAGTGAGAAAAACATCACGGGGTGGTGCGCATTGTATGGGTGTGTGTTACATTACATTCACTAGTAGGAGTGAGAAAAACATCACGGGGTGGTGCGCATTGTATGGGTTTGTGTTACATTACATTCACTAGTAGGAGTGAAAAAAACATCACGGGGTGGTGCGCATTGTATGGGTGTGTGTTACATTAGATTCACTAGTAGGAGTGAGAAAATCATCACGGGGTGGTGCGCATTGTATGGGTGTGTGTTACATTAGATTCACTAGTAGGAGTGAGAAAATCATCACGGGGTGGAGCGCATTGTATGGGTGTGTGTTACATTAGATTCACTAGTAGCAGTGAGAAAAACATCACGGGGTGGTGCGCATTGTATGGGTGTGTGTTACATTACATTCACTAGTAGGAGTGAGAAAAACATCACGGGGTGGTGCGCATTGTATGGGTGTGTGTTACATTACATTCACTAGTAGGAGTGAGAAAAACATCACGGGGTGGTGCGCATTGTATGGGTGTGTGTTACATTACATTCACTAGTAGGAGTGAGAAAATCATCACGGGGTGGTGCGCATTCTATGGGTGTGTGTTACATTACATTCACTAGTAGGAGTGAGAAAATCATCACGGGGTGGTGCGCATTGTATGGGTGTGTGTTACATTACATTCACTAGTAGCAGTGAGAAAAACATCACGGGGTGGTGCGCATTGTATGGGTGTGTGTTACATTAGTTTCACTAGTAGCAGTGAGAAAAACATCACGGGGTGGTGCGCATTGTATGGGTGTGTGTTACATTAGATTCACTAGTAGCAGTGAGAAAAACATCACGGGGTGGTGCGCATTGTATGGGTGTGTGTTACATTAGATTCACTAGTAGCAGTGAGAAAAACATCACGGGGTGGTGCGCATTGTATGGGTGTGTGTTACATTACATTCACTAGTAGGAGTGAGAAAAACATCACGGGGTGGTGCGCATTGTATGGGTGTGTGTTACATTACATTCACTAGTAGGAGTGAGAAAAACATCACGGGGTGGTGCGCATTGTATGGGTGTGTGTTACATTACATTCACTAGTAGCAGTGAGAAAAACATCACGGGGTGGTGCGCATTGTATGGGTGTGTGTTACATTAGATTCACTAGTAGCAGTGAGAAAAACATCACGGGGTGGTGCGCATTGTATGGGTGTGTGTTACATTAGATTCACTAGTAGCAGTGAGAAAAACATCACGGGGTGGTGCGCATTGTATGGGTGTGTGTTACATTAGATTCACTAGTAGCAGTGAGAAAAACATCACGGGGTGGTGCGCATTGTATGGGTGTGTGTTACATTACATTCACTAGTAGCAGTGAGAAAAACATCACGGGGTGGTGCGCATTGTATGGGTGTGTGTTACATTACATTCACTAGTAGCAGTGAGAAAAACATCACGGGGTGGTGCGCATTGTATGGGTGTGTGTTACATTAGATTCACTAGTAGGAGTGAGAAAAACATCACGGGGTGGTGCGCATTGTATGGGTGTGTGTTACATTACATTCACTAGTAGCAGTGAGAAAAAAATCACGGGGTGGTGCGCATTGTATGGGTGTGTGTTACATTAGATTCACTAGTAGCAGTGAGAAAATCATCACGGGGTGGTGCGCATTGTATGGGTGTGTGTTACATTAGATTCACTAGTAGCAGTGAGAAAAACATCACGGGGTGGTGCGCATTGTATGGGTGTGTGTTACATTACATTCACTAGTAGGAGTGAGAAAAACATCACGGGGTGGTGCGCATTGTATGGGTGTGTGTTACATTACATTCACTAGTAGGAGTGAGAAAAACATCACGGGGTGGTGCGCATTGTATGGGTGTGTGTTACATTACATTCACTAGTAGGAGTGAGAAAAACATCAAAGGGTGGTGCGCATTGTATGGGTGTGTGTTACATTACATTCACTAGTAGGAGTGAGAAAAACATCACGGGGTGGTGCGCATTGTATGGGTTTGTGTTACATTACATTCACTAGTAGGAGTGAAAAAAACATCACGGGGTGGTGCGCATTGTATGGGTGTGTGTTACATTAGATTCACTAGTAGGAGTGAGAAAATCATCACGGGGTGGTGCGTATTGTATGGGTGTGTGTTACATTAGATTCACTAGTAGGAGTGAGAAAATCATCACGGGGTGGAGCGCATTGTATGGGTGTGTGTTACATTAGATTCACTAGTAGTAGTGAGAAAAACATCACGGGGTGGTGCGCATTGTATGGGTGTGTGTTACATTACATTCACTAGTAGGAGTGAGAAAAACATCACGGGGTGGTGCGCATTGTATGGTGTGTGTTACATTACATTCACTAGTAGGAGTGAGAAAAACATCACGGGGTGGTGCGCATTGTATGGGTGTGTGTTACATTACATTCACTAGTAGGAGTGAGAAAATCATCACGGGGTGGTGCGCATTCTATGGGTGTGTGTTACATTACATTCACTAGTAGGAGTGAGAAAATCATCACGGGGTGGTGCGCATTGTATGGGTGTGTGTTACATTACATTCACTAGTAGCAGTGAGAAAAACATCACGGGGTGGTGCGCATTGTATGGGTGTGTGTTACATTAGTTTCACTAGTAGCAGTGAGAAAAACATCACGGGGTGGTGCGCATTGTATGGGTGTGTGTTACATTAGATTCACTAGTAGCAGTGAGAAAAACATCACGGGGTGGTGCGCATTGTATGGGTGTGTGTTACATTAGATTCACTAGTAGCAGTGAGAAAAACATCACGGGGTGGTGCGCATTGTATGGGTGTGTGTTACATTACATTCACTAGTAGGAGTGAGAAAAACATCACGGGGTGGTGCGCATTGTATGGGTGTGTGTTACATTACATTCACTAGTAGGAGTGAGAAAAACATCACGGGGTGGTGCGCATTGTATGGGTGTGTGTTACATTACATTCACTAGTAGCAGTGAGAAAAACATCACGGGGTGGTGCGCATTGTATGGGTGTGTGTTACATTAGATTCACTAGTAGCAGTGAGAAAAACATCACGGGGTGGTGCGCATTGTATGGGTGTGTGTTACATTAGATTCACTAGTAGCAGTGAGAAAAACATCACGGGGTGGTGCGCATTGTATGGGTGTGTGTTACATTAGATTCACTAGTAGGAGTGAGAAAAACATCACGGGGTGGTGCGCATTGTATGGGTGTGTGTTACATTACATTCACTAGTAGCAGTGAGAAAAAAATCACGGGGTGGTGCGCATTGTATGGGTGTGTGTTACATTAGATTCACTAGTAGCAGTGAGAAAAACATCACGGGGTGGTGCGCATTGTATGGGTGTGTGTTACATTACATTCACTAGTAGCAGTGAGAAAAACATCACGGGGTGGTGCGCATTGTATGGGTGTGTGTTACATTACATTCACTAGTAGCAGTGAGAAAAACATCACGGGGTGGTGCGCATTGTATGGGTGTGTGTTACATTAGATTCACTAGTAGGAGTGAGAAAAACATCACGGGGTGGTGCGCATTGTATGGGTGTGTGTTACATTACATTCACTAGTAGCAGTGAGAAAAAAATCACGGGGTGGTGCGCATTGTATGGGTGTGTGTTACATTAGATTCACTAGTAGCAGTGAGAAAAACATCACGGGGTGGTGCGCATTGTATGGGTGTGTGTTACATTAGATTCACTAGTAGCAGTGAGAAAAACATCACGGGGTGCTGCGCATTGTATGGGTGTGTGTTACATTAGATTCACTAGTAGCAGTGAGAAAAACATCACGGGGTGGTGCGCATTGTATGGGTGTGTGTTACATTACATTCACTAGTAGCAGTGAGAAAAACATCACGGGGTGGTGCGCATTGTATGGGTGTGTGTTACATTACATTCACTAGTAGCAGTGAGAAAAACATCACGGGGTGGTGCGCATTGTATGGGTGTGTGTTACATTAGATTCACTAGTAGGAGTGAGAAAAACATCACGGGGTGGTGCGCATTGTATGGGTGTGTGTTACATTACATTCACTAGTAGCAGTGAGAAAAAAATCACGGGGTGGTGCGCATTGTATGGGTGTGTGTTACATTAGATTCACTAGTAGCAGTGAGAAAAACATCACGGGGTGGTGCGCATTGTATGGGTGTGTGTTACATTAGATTCACTAGTAGCAGTGAGAAAAACATCACGGGGTGCTGCGCATTGTATGGGTGTGTGTTACATTAGATTCACTAGTAGCAGTGAGAAAAACATCACGGGGTGGTGCGCATTGTATGGGTGTGTGTTACATTACATTCACTAGTAGGAGTGAGAAAAACATCACGGGGTGGTGCGCATTGTATCGGTGTGTGTTACATTACATTCACTAGTAGGAGTGAGAAAAACATCACGGGGTGGTGCGCATTGTATGGGTGTGTTTTACATTACATTCACTAGTAGGAGTGAGAAAAACATCACGGGGTGGTGCGCATTGTATGGGTGTGTGTTACATTACATTCACTAGTAGGAGTGAGAAAAACATCACGGGGTGGTGCGCATTGTATGGGTTTGTGTTACATTACATTCACTAGTAGGAGTGAAAAAAACATCACGGGGTGGTGCGCATTGTATGGGTGTGTGTTACATTAGATTCACTAGTAGGAGTGAGAAAATCATCACGGGGTGGTGCGCATTGTATGGGTGTGTGTTACATTAGATTCACTAGTAGGAGTGAGAAAATCATCACGGGGTGGAGCGCATTGTATGGGTGTGTGTTACATTAGATTCACTAGTAGCAGTGAGAAAAACATCACGGGGTGGTGCGCATTGTATGGGTGTGTGTTACATTACATTCACTAGTAGGAGTGAGAAAAACATCACGGGGTGGTGCGCATTGTATGGGTGTGTGTTACATTACATTCACTAGTAGGAGTGAGAAAAACATCACGGGGTGGTGCGCATTGTATGGGTGTGTGTTACATTACATTCACTAGTAGGAGTGAGAAAATCATCACGGGGTGGTGCGCATTCTATGGGTGTGTGTTACATTACATTCACTAGTAGGAGTGAGAAAATCATCACGGGGTGGTGCGCATTGTATGGGTGTGTGTTACATTACATTCACTAGTAGGAGTGAGAAAAACATCACGGGGTGGTGCGCATTGTATGGGTGTGTGTTACATTAGTTTCACTAGTAGCAGTGAGAAAAACATCACGGGGTGGTGCGCATTGTATGGGTGTGTGTTACATTAGATTCACTAGTAGCAGTGAGAAAAACATCACGGGGTGGTGCGCATTGTATGGGTGTGTGTTACATTAGATTCACTAGTAGCAGTGAGAAAAACATCACGGGGTGGTGCGCATTGTATGGGTGTGTGTTACATTACATTCACTAGTAGGAGTGAGAAAAACATCACGGGGTGGTGCGCATTGTATGGGTGTGTGTTACATTACATTCACTAGTAGGAGTGAGAAAAACATCACGGGGTGGTGCGCATTGTATGGGTGTGTGTTACATTACATTCACTAGTAGCAGTGAGAAAAACATCACGGGGTGGTGCGCATTGTATGGGTGTGTGTTACATTAGATTCACTAGTAGCAGTGAGAAAAACATCACGGGGTGGTGCGCATTGTATGGGTGTGTGTTACATTAGATTCACTAGTAGCAGTGAGAAAAACATCACGGGGTGGTGCGCATTGTATGGGTGTGTGTTACATTACATTCACTAGTAGCAGTGAGAAAAACATCACGGGGTGGTGCGCATTGTATGGGTGTGTGTTACATTACATTCACTAGTAGCAGTGAGAAAAACATCACGGGGTGGTGCGCATTGTATGGGTGTGTGTTACATTAGATTCACTAGTAGGAGTGAGAAAAACATCACGGGGTGGTGCGCATTGTATGGGTGTGTGTTACATTACATTCACTAGTAGCAGTGAGAAAAAAATCACGGGGTGGTGCGCATTGTATGGGTGTGTGTTACATTAGATTCACTAGTAGCAGTGAGAAAAACATCACGGGGTGGTGCGCATTGTATGGGTGTGTGTTACATTAGATTCACTAGTAGCAGTGAGAAAAACATCACGGGGTGCTGCGCATTGTATGGGTGTGTGTTACATTAGATTCACTAGTAGCAGTGAGAAAAACATCACGGGGTGGTGCGCATTGTATGGGTGTGTGTTACATTACATTCACTAGTAGGAGTGAGAAAAACATCACGGGGTGGTGCGCATTGTATGGGTGTGTGTTACATTACATTCACTAGTAGGAGTGAGAAAAACATCACGGGGTGGTGCGCATTGTATGGGTGTGTGTTACATTACATTCACTAGTAGGAGTGAGAAAAACATCACGGGGTGGTGCGCATTGTATGGGTGTGTGTTACATTACATTCACTAGTAGGAGTGAGAAAAACATCACGGGGTGGTGCGCATTGTATGGGTGTGTGTTACATTACATTCACTAGTAGCAGTGAGAAAAACATCACGGGGTGGTGCGCATTGTATGGGTGTGTGTTACATTACATTCACTAGTAGCAGTGAGAAAAACATCACGGGGTGGTGCGCATTGTATGGGTGTGTGTTACATTAGATTCACTAGTAGGAGTGAGAAAAACATCACGGGGTGGTGCGCATTGTATGGGTGTGTGTTACATTACATTCACTAGTAGCAGTGAGAAAAAAATCACGGGGTGGTGCGCATTGTATGGGTGTGTGTTACATTAGATTCACTAGTAGCAGTGAGAAAAACATCACGGGGTGGTGCGCATTGTATGGGTGTGTGTTACATTAGATTCACTAGTAGCAGTGAGAAAAACATCACGGGGTGCTGCGCATTGTATGGGTGTGTGTTACATTAGATTCACTAGTAGCAGTGAGAAAAACATCACGGGGTGGTGCGCATTGTATGGGTGTGTGTTACATTACATTCACTAGTAGGAGTGAGAAAAACATCACGGGGTGGTGCGCATTGTATCGGTGTGTGTTACATTACATTCACTAGTAGGAGTGAGAAAAACATCACGGGGTGGTGCGCATTGTATGGGTGTGTGTTACATTACATTCACTAGTAGGAGTGAGAAAAACATCACGGGGTGGTGCGCATTGTATGGGTGTGTGTTACATTACATTCACTAGTAGGAGTGAGAAAAACATCACGGGGTGGTGCGCATTGTATGGGTTTGTGTTACATTACATTCACTAGTAGGAGTGAAAAAAACATCACGGGGTGGTGCGCATTGTATGGGTGTGTGTTACATTAGATTCACTAGTAGGAGTGAGAAAATCATCACGGGGTGGTGCGCATTGTATGGGTGTGTGTTACATTAGATTCACTAGTAGGAGTGAGAAAATCATCACGGGGTGGAGCGCATTGTATGGGTGTGTGTTACATTAGATTCACTAGTAGCAGTGAGAAAAACATCACGGGGTGGTGCGCATTGTATGGGTGTGTGTTACATTACATTCACTAGTAGGAGTGAGAAAAACATCACGGGGTGGTGCGCATTGTATGGGTGTGTGTTACATTACATTCACTAGTAGGAGTGAGAAAAACATCACGGGGTGGTGCGCATTGTATGGGTGTGTGTTACATTACATTCACTAGTAGGAGTGAGAAAATCATCACGGGGTGGTGCGCATTCTATGGGTGTGTTACATTACATTCACTAGTAGGAGTGAGAAAATCATCACGGGGTGGTGCGCATTGTATGGGTGTGTGTTACATTACATTCACTAGTAGCAGTGAGAAAAACATCACGGGGTGGTGCGCATTGTATGGGTGTGTGTTACATTAGTTTCACTAGTAGCAGTGAGAAAAACATCACGGGGTGGTGCGCATTGTATGGGTGTGTGTTACATTAGATTCACTAGTAGCAGTGAGAAAAACATCACGGGGTGGTGCGCATTGTATGGGTGTGTGTTACATTAGATTCACTAGTAGCAGTGAGAAAAACATCACGGGGTGGTGCGCATTGTATGGGTGTGTGTTACATTACATTCACTAGTAGGAGTGAGAAAAACATCACGGGGTGGTGCGCATTGTATGGGTGTGTGTTACATTACATTCACTAGTAGGAGTGAGAAAAACATCACGGGGTGGTGCGCATTGTATGGGTGTGTGTTACATTACATTCACTAGTAGCAGTGAGAAAAACATCACGGGGTGGTGCGCATTGTATGGGTGTGTGTTACATTAGATTCACTAGTAGCAGTGAGAAAAACATCACGGGGTGGTGCGCATTGTATGGGTGTGTGTTACATTAGATTCACTAGTAGCAGTGAGAAAAACATCACGGGGTGGTGCGCATTGTATGGGTGTGTGTTACATTACATTCACTAGTAGCAGTGAGAAAAACATCACGGGGTGGTGCGCATTGTATGGGTGTGTGTTACATTACATTCACTAGTAGCAGTGAGAAAAACATCACGGGGTGGTGCGCATTGTATGGGTGTGTGTTACATTAGATTCACTAGTAGGAGTGAGAAAAACATCACGGGGTGGTGCGCATTGTATGGGTGTGTGTTACATTACATTCACTAGTAGCAGTGAGAAAAAAATCACGGGGTGGTGCGCATTGTATGGGTGTGTGTTACATTAGATTCACTAGTAGCAGTGAGAAAAACATCACGGGGTGGTGCGCATTGTATGGGTGTGTGTTACATTAGATTCACTAGTAGCAGTGAGAAAAACATCACGGGGTGCTGCGCATTGTATGGGTGTGTGTTACATTAGATTCACTAGTAGCAGTGAGAAAAACATCACGGGGTGGTGCGCATTGTATGGGTGTGTGTTACATTACATTCACTAGTAGGAGTGAGAAAAACATCACGGGGTGGTGCGCATTGTATCGGTGTGTGTTACATTACATTCACTAGTAGGAGTGAGAAAAACATCACGGGGTGGTGCGCATTGTATGGGTGTGTGTTACATTACATTCACTAGTAGGAGTGAGAAAAACATCACGGGGTGGTGCGCATTGTATGGGTGTGTGTTACATTACATTCACTAGTAGGAGTGAGAAAAACATCACGGGGTGGTGCGCATTGTATGGGTTTGTGTTACATTACATTCACTAGTAGGAGTGAAAAAAACATCACGGGGTGGTGCGCATTGTATGGGTGTGTGTTACATTAGATTCACTAGTAGGAGTGAGAAAATCATCACGGGGTGGTGCGCATTGTATGGGTGTGTGTTACATTAGATTCACTAGTAGGAGTGAGAAAATCATCACGGGGTGGAGCGCATTGTATGGGTGTGTGTTACATTAGATTCACTAGTAGCAGTGAGAAAAACATCACGGGGTGGTGCGCATTGTATGGGTGTGTGTTACATTACATTCACTAGTAGGAGTGAGAAAAACATCACGGGGTGGTTCGCATTGTATGGGTGTGTGTTACATTACATTCACTAGTAGGAGTGAGAAAAACATCACGGGGTGGTGCGCATTGTATGGGTGTGTGTTACATTACATTCACTAGTAGGAGTGAGAAAATCATCACGGGGTGGTGCGCATTCTATTGGTGTGTGTTACATTACATTCACTAGTAGCAGTGAGAAAAACATCACGGGGTGGTTCGCATTGTATGGGTGTGTGTTACATTAGATTCACTAGTAGCAGTGAGAAAAACATCACGGGGTGGTGCGCATTGTATGGGTGTGTGTTACATTACGTTCACTAGTAGCAGTGAGAAAAACATCACGGGGTGGTGCGCATTGTATGGGTGTGTGTTACATTACATTCACTAGTAGGAGTGAGAAAAACATCACGGGGTGGTGCGCATTGTATCGGTGTGTGTTACATTACATTCACTAGTAGGAGTGAGAAAAACATCACGGGGTGGTGCGCATTGTATGGGTGTGTGTTACATTACATTCACTAGTAGGAGTGAGAAAAACATCACGGGGTGGTGCGCATTGTATGGGTGTGTGTTACATTACATTCACTAGTAGGAGTGAGAAAAACATCACGGGGTGGTGCGCATTGTATGGGTTTGTGTTACATTACATTCACTAGTAGGAGTGAAAAAAACATCACGGGGTGGTGCGCATTGTATGGGTGTGTGTTACATTAGATTCACTAGTAGGAGTGAGAAAATCATCACGGGGTGGTGCGCATTGTATGGGTGTGTGTTACATTAGATTCACTAGTAGGAGTGAGAAAATCATCACGGGGTGGAGCGCATTGTATGGGTGTGTGTTACATTAGATTCACTAGTAGCAGTGAGAAAAACATCACGGGGTGGTGCGCATTGTATGGGTGTGTGTTACATTACATTCACTAGTAGGAGTGAGAAAAACATCACGGGGTGGTGCGCATTGTATGGGTGTGTGTTACATTACATTCACTAGTAGGAGTGAGAAAAACATCACGGGGTGGTGCGCATTGTATGGGTGTGTGTTACATTACATTCACTAGTAGGAGTGAGAAAATCATCACGGGGTGGTGCGCATTCTATGGGTGTGTTACATTACATTCACTAGTAGGAGTGAGAAAATCATCACGGGGTGGTGCGCATTGTATGGGTGTGTGTTACATTACATTCACTAGTAGCAGTGAGAAAAACATCACGGGGTGGTGCGCATTGTATGGGTGTGTGTTACATTAGTTTCACTAGTAGCAGTGAGAAAAACATCACGGGGTGGTGCGCATTGTATGGGTGTGTGTTACATTAGATTCACTAGTAGCAGTGAGAAAAACATCACGGGGTGGTGCGCATTGTATGGGTGTGTGTTACATTAGATTCACTAGTAGCAGTGAGAAAAACATCACGGGGTGGTGCGCATTGTATGGGTGTGTGTTACATTACATTCACTAGTAGGAGTGAGAAAAACATCACGGGGTGGTGCGCATTGTATGGGTGTGTGTTACATTACATTCACTAGTAGGAGTGAGAAAAACATCACGGGGTGGTGCGCATTGTATGGGTGTGTGTTACATTACATTCACTAGTAGCAGTGAGAAAAACATCACGGGGTGGTGCGCATTGTATGGGTGTGTGTTACATTAGATTCACTAGTAGCAGTGAGAAAAACATCACGGGGTGGTGCGCATTGTATGGGTGTGTGTTACATTAGATTCACTAGTAGCAGTGAGAAAAACATCACGGGGTGGTGCGCATTGTATGGGTGTGTGTTACATTACATTCACTAGTAGCAGTGAGAAAAACATCACGGGGTGGTGCGCATTGTATGGGTGTGTGTTACATTACATTCACTAGTAGCAGTGAGAAAAACATCACGGGGTGGTGCGCATTGTATGGGTGTGTGTTACATTAGATTCACTAGTAGGAGTGAGAAAAACATCACGGGGTGGTGCGCATTGTATGGGTGTGTGTTACATTACATTCACTAGTAGCAGTGAGAAAAAAATCACGGGGTGGTGCGCATTGTATGGGTGTGTGTTACATTAGATTCACTAGTAGCAGTGAGAAAAACATCACGGGGTGGTGCGCATTGTATGGGTGTGTGTTACATTAGATTCACTAGTAGCAGTGAGAAAAACATCACGGGGTGCTGCGCATTGTATGGGTGTGTGTTACATTAGATTCACTAGTAGCAGTGAGAAAAACATCACGGGGTGGTGCGCATTGTATGGGTGTGTGTTACATTACATTCACTAGTAGGAGTGAGAAAAACATCACGGGGTGGTGCGCATTGTATCGGTGTGTGTTACATTACATTCACTAGTAGGAGTGAGAAAAACATCACGGGGTGGTGCGCATTGTATGGGTGTGTGTTACATTACATTCACTAGTAGGAGTGAGAAAAACATCACGGGGTGGTGCGCATTGTATGGGTGTGTGTTACATTACATTCACTAGTAGCAGTGAGAAAAACATCACGGGGTGGTGCGCATTGTATGGGTTTGTGTTACATTACATTCACTAGTAGGAGTGAAAAAAACATCACGGGGTGGTGCGCATTGTATGGGTGTGTGTTACATTAGATTCACTAGTAGGAGTGAGAAAATCATCACGGGGTGGTGCGCATTGTATGGGTGTGTGTTACATTAGATTCACTAGTAGGAGTGAGAAAATCATCACGGGGTGGAGCGCATTGTATGGGTGTGTGTTACATTAGATTCACTAGTAGCAGTGAGAAAAACATCACGGGGTGGTGCGCATTGTATGGGTGTGTGTTACATTACATTCACTAGTAGGAGTGAGAAAAACATCACGGGGTGGTTCGCATTGTATGGGTGTGTGTTACATTACATTCACTAGTAGGAGTGAGAAAAACATCACGGGGTGGTGCGCATTGTATGGGTGTGTGTTACATTACATTCACTAGTAGGAGTGAGAAAATCATCACGGGGTGGTGCGCATTCTATTGGTGTGTGTTACATTACATTCACTAGTAGCAGTGAGAAAAACATCACGGGGTGGTTCGCATTGTATGGGTGTGTGTTACATTAGATTCACTAGTAGCAGTGAGAAAAACATCACGGGGTGGTGCGCATTGTATGGGTGTGTGTTACATTACGTTCACTAGTAGCAGTGAGAAAAACATCACGGGGTGGTGCGCATTGTATGGGTGTGTGTTACATTACATTCACTAGTAGGAGTGAGAAAAACATCACGGGGTGGTGCGCATTGTATCGGTGTGTGTTACATTACATTCACTAGTAGGAGTGAGAAAAACATCACGGGGTGGTGCGCATTGTATGGGTGTGTGTTACATTACATTCACTAGTAGGAGTGAGAAAAACATCACGGGGTGGTGCGCATTGTATGGGTGTGTGTTACATTACATTCACTAGTAGGAGTGAGAAAAACATCACGGGGTGGTGCGCATTGTATGGGTTTGTGTTACATTACATTCACTAGTAGGAGTGAAAAAAACATCACGGGGTGGTGCGCATTGTATGGGTGTGTGTTACATTAGATTCACTAGTAGGAGTGAGAAAATCATCACGGGGTGGTGCGCATTGTATGGGTGTGTGTTACATTAGATTCACTAGTAGGAGTGAGAAAATCATCACGGGGTGGAGCGCATTGTATGGGTGTGTGTTACATTAGATTCACTAGTAGCAGTGAGAAAAACATCACGGGGTGGTGCGCATTGTATGGGTGTGTGTTACATTACATTCACTAGTAGGAGTGAGAAAAACATCACGGGGTGGTGCGCATTGTATGGGTGTGTGTTACATTACATTCACTAGTAGGAGTGAGAAAAACATCACGGGGTGGTGCGCATTGTATGGGTGTGTGTTACATTACATTCACTAGTAGGAGTGAGAAAATCATCACGGGGTGGTGCGCATTCTATGGGTGTGTTACATTACATTCACTAGTAGGAGTGAGAAAATCATCACGGGGTGGTGCGCATTGTATGGGTGTGTGTTACATTACATTCACTAGTAGCAGTGAGAAAAACATCACGGGGTGGTGCGCATTGTATGGGTGTGTGTTACATTAGTTTCACTAGTAGCAGTGAGAAAAACATCACGGGGTGGTGCGCATTGTATGGGTGTGTGTTACATTAGATTCACTAGTAGCAGTGAGAAAAACATCACGGGGTGGTGCGCATTGTATGGGTGTGTGTTACATTAGATTCACTAGTAGCAGTGAGAAAAACATCACGGGGTGGTGCGCATTGTATGGGTGTGTGTTACATTACATTCACTAGTAGGAGTGAGAAAAACATCACGGGGTGGTGCGCATTGTATGGGTGTGTGTTACATTACATTCACTAGTAGGAGTGAGAAAAACATCACGGGGTGGTGCGCATTGTATGGGTGTGTGTTACATTACATTCACTAGTAGCAGTGAGAAAAACATCACGGGGTGGTGCGCATTGTATGGGTGTGTGTTACATTAGATTCACTAGTAGCAGTGAGAAAAACATCACGGGGTGGTGCGCATTGTATGGGTGTGTGTTACATTAGATTCACTAGTAGCAGTGAGAAAAACATCACGGGGTGGTGCGCATTGTATGGGTGTGTGTTACATTACATTCACTAGTAGCAGTGAGAAAAACATCACGGGGTGGTGCGCATTGTATGGGTGTGTGTTACATTACATTCACTAGTAGCAGTGAGAAAAACATCACGGGGTGGTGCGCATTGTATGGGTGTGTGTTACATTAGATTCACTAGTAGGAGTGAGAAAAACATCACGGGGTGGTGCGCATTGTATGGGTGTGTGTTACATTACATTCACTAGTAGCAGTGAGAAAAAAATCACGGGGTGGTGCGCATTGTATGGGTGTGTGTTACATTAGATTCACTAGTAGCAGTGAGAAAAACATCACGGGGTGGTGCGCATTGTATGGGTGTGTGTTACATTAGATTCACTAGTAGCAGTGAGAAAAACATCACGGGGTGCTGCGCATTGTATGGGTGTGTGTTACATTAGATTCACTAGTAGCAGTGAGAAAAACATCACGGGGTGGTGCGCATTGTATGGGTGTGTGTTACATTACATTCACTAGTAGGAGTGAGAAAAACATCACGGGGTGGTGCGCATTGTATCGGTGTGTGTTACATTACATTCACTAGTAGGAGTGAGAAAAACATCACGGGGTGGTGCGCATTGTATGGGTGTGTGTTACATTACATTCACTAGTAGGAGTGAGAAAAACATCACGGGGTGGTGCGCATTGTATGGGTGTGTGTTACATTACATTCACTAGTAGGAGTGAGAAAAACATCACGGGGTGGTGCGCATTGTATGGGTTTGTGTTACATTACATTCACTAGTAGGAGTGAAAAAAACATCACGGGGTGGTGCGCATTGTATGGGTGTGTGTTACATTAGATTCACTAGTAGGAGTGAGAAAATCATCACGGGGTGGTGCGCATTGTATGGGTGTGTGTTACATTAGATTCACTAGTAGGAGTGAGAAAATCATCACGGGGTGGAGCGCATTGTATGGGTGTGTGTTACATTAGATTCACTAGTAGCAGTGAGAAAAACATCACGGGGTGGTGCGCATTGTATGGGTGTGTGTTACATTACATTCACTAGTAGGAGTGAGAAAAACATCACGGGGTGGTTCGCATTGTATGGGTGTGTGTTACATTACATTCACTAGTAGGAGTGAGAAAAACATCACGGGGTGGTGCGCATTGTATGGGTGTGTGTTACATTACATTCACTAGTAGGAGTGAGAAAATCATCACGGGGTGGTGCGCATTCTATTGGTGTGTGTTACATTACATTCACTAGTAGCAGTGAGAAAAACATCACGGGGTGGTTCGCATTGTATGGGTGTGTGTTACATTAGATTCACTAGTAGCAGTGAGAAAAACATCACGGGGTGGTGCGCATTGTATGGGTGTGTGTTACATTACGTTCACTAGTAGCAGTGAGAAAAACATCACGGGGTGGTGCGCATTGTATGGGTGTGTGCTACATTACATTCACTAGTAGCAGTGAGAAAAACATCACGGGGTGGTGCGCATTGTATGGGTGTGTGTTACATTACATTCTCTAGTAGGAGTGAGAAAAACATCACGGGGTGGTGCGCATTGTAAGGGTGTGTGTTACATTAGATTCACTAGTAGGATTAAGAAAAACATCACGGGGTGGTGCGCATTGTATGGGTGTGTGTTACATTACATTCTCTAGTAGGAGTGAGAAAAACATCACGGGGTGGTGCGCATTGTATGGGTGTGTGTTACATTAGATTCACTAGTAGCAGTGAGAAAAACATCACGGGGTGGTGCACCTTGTATGGGTGTGTGTTACATTAGATTCACTAGTAGCAGTGAGAAAAACATCACGGGGTGGTGCGCGTTGTATGGGTGTGTGTTACATTAGATTCACTAGTAGGAGTGAGAAAAACATCACGGGGTGGTGCGCATTGTATGGGTGTGTGTTACATTACATTCACTAGTAGGAGTGAGAAAAACATCACGGGGTGGTGCGCATTGTATGGGTGTGTGTTACATTACATTCACTAGTAGGAGTGAGAAAAACATCACGGGGTGGTGCGCATTGTATGGGTGTGTGTTACATTACATTCTCTAGTAGGAGTGAGAAAAACATAACGGTGTGGTGCGCATTGTATGGGTGTGTGTTACATTAGATTCACTAGTAGGAGTGAGAAAAACATCACGGGGTGGTGCGCATTGTATGGGTGTGTGTTACATTACATTCACTAGTAGGAGTGAGAAAAACATCACGGGGTGGTGCGCATTGTATGGGTGTGTGTTACATTACATTCACTAGTAGGAGTGAGAAAAACATCACGGGGTGGTGCGCATTGTATGGGTGTGTGTTACATTACATTCACTATTAGGAGTGAGAAAAACATCACGGGGTGGTGCGCATTGTATGGGTGTGTGTTACATTACATTCACTAGTAGGAGTGAGAAAATCATCACGGGGTGGTGCGCATTGTATGGGTGTGTGTTACATTACATTCACTAGTAGGAGTGAGAAAATCATCACGGGGTGGTGCGCATTGTATGGGTGTGTGTTACATTACATTCACTAGTAGGAGTGAGAAAAACATCACGGGGTGGTGCGCATTGTATGGGTGTGTGTTACATTACATTCACTAGTAGGAGTGAGAAAAACATCACGGGGTGGTGCGCATTGTATGGGTGTGTGTTACATTACATTCTCTAGTAGGAGTGAGAAAAAGATCACGGGGTGGTGCGCATTGTATGGGTGTGTGTTACATTAGATGCACTAGTAGCAGTGAGAAAAACATCACGGGGTGGTGCGCATTGTATGGGTGTGTGTTACATTAGATTCACTAGTAGGAGTGAGAAAAACATCACGGGGTGGTGCGCATTGTATGGGTGTGTGTTACGTTACATTCACTAGTAGGAGTGAGAAAAACATCACGGGGTGGTGCGCATTGTATGGGTGTGTGTTACATTAGATTCACTAGTAGGAGTGAGAAAAACATCACGGGGTGGTGCGCATTGTATGGGTGTGTGTTACATTATATTCACTAGTAGCAGTGAGAAAAACATCACGGGGTGGTGCGCATTGTATGGGTGTGTGTTACATTAGATTCACTAGTAGCAGTGAGAAAAACACGGGGTGGTGCGCATTGTATGGGTGTGTGTTACATTAGATTCATTAGTAGCAGTGAGAAAAACATCACGGGGTGGTGCGCATTGTATGGGTGTGTGTTACATTACATTCACTAGTAGGAGTGAGAAAAACATCACGGGGTGGTGCGCATTGTATGGGTGTGTGTTACATTACATTCACTAGTAGGAGTGAGAAAAACATCACGGGGTGGTGCGCATTGTATGGGTGTGTGTTACATTACATTCTCTAGTAGGAGTGAGAAAAACATCACGGTGTGGTGCGCATTGTATGGGTGTGTGTTACATTAGATTCACTAGTAGGAGTGAGAAAAACATCACGGGGTGGTGCGCATTGTATGGGTGTGTGTTACATTACATTCACTAGTAGGAGTGAGAAAAACATCACGGGGTTGTGCGCATTGTATGGGTGTGTGTTACATTACATTCACTAGTAGGAGTGAGAAAAACATCACGGGGTGGTGCGCATTGTATGGGTGTGTGTTACATTACATTCACTAGTAGGAGTGAGAAAATCATCACGGGGTGGTGCGCATTGTATGGGTGTGTGTTACATTACATTCACTAGTAGGAGTGAGAAAATCATCACGGGGTGGTGCGCATTGTATGGGTGTGTGTTACATTACATTCACTAGTAGGAGTGAGAAAAACATCACGGGGTGGTGCGCATTGTATGGGTGTGTGTTACATTACATTCACTAGTACGATTGAGAAAAACATCACGGGGTGGTGCGCATTGTATGGGTGTGTGTTACATTAGTTTCACTAGTAGGAGTGAGAAAAACATCACGGGGTGGTGCGCATTGTATGGGTGTGTGTTACATTAGATGCACTAGTAGCAGTGAGAAAAACATCACGGGGTGGTGCGCATTGTATGGGTGTGTGTTACATTACATTCACTAGTAGCAGTGAGAAAAACATCACGGGGTGGTGCGCATTGTATGGGTGTGTGTTACATTACATTCACTAGTAGCAGTGAGAAAAACATCACGGGGTGGTGCGCATTGTATGGGTGTGTGTTACATTAGATTCACTAGTAGGAGTGAGAAAAACATCACGGGGTGGTGCGCATTGTATGGGTGTGTGTTACATTACATTCACTAGTAGGAGTGAGAAAAACATCACGGGGTGGTGCGCATTGTATGGGTGTGTGTTACATTACATTCACTAGTAGGAGTGAGAAAAACATCACGGGGTGGTGCGCATTGTATGGGTGTGTGTTACATTAGATTCACTAGTAGGAGTGAGAAAAACATCACGGGGTGGTGCGCATTGTATGGGTGTGTGTTACATTACATTCACTAGTAGGAGTGAGAAAAACATCACGGGGTGGTGCGCATTGTATGGGTGTGTGTTACATTAGATTCACTAGTAGCAGTGAGAAAAACATCACGGGGTGGTGCGCATTGTATGGGTGTGTGTTACATTACATTCACTAGTAGGAGTGAGACAAACATCACGGGGTGGTGCGCATTGTATGGGTGTGTGTTACATTACATTCACTAGTAGGAGTGAGAAAAACATCACGGGGTGGTGCGCATTGTATGGGTGTGTGTTACATTACATTCACTAGTAGGAGTGAGAAAAACATCACGGGGTGGTGCGCATTGTATGGGTGTGTGTTACATTACATTCACTAGTAGGAGTGAGAAAAACATCACGGGGTGGTGCGCATTGTATGGGTGTGTGTTACATTACATTCACTAGTAGCAGTGAGAAAAACATCACGGGGTGGTGCGCACTGTATGGGTGTGTGTTACATTACATTCACTAGTAGCAGTGAGAAAAACATCACGGGGTGGTGCGCATTGTATGGGTGTGTGTTACATTACATTCACTAGTAGGAGTGAGAAAATCATCACGGGGTGGTGCGCATTGTATGGGTGTGTGTTACATTACATTCACTAGTAGGAGTGAGAAAATCATCACGGGGTGGTGCGCATTGTATGGGTGTGTGTTACATTACATTCACTAGTAGGAGTGAGAAAAACATCACGGGGTGGTGCGCATTGTATGGGTGTGTGTTACATTACATTCACTAGTAGGAGTGAGAAAAACATCACGGGGTGGTGCGCATTGTATGGGTGTGTGTTACATTACATTCTCTAGTAGGAGTGAGAAAAACACGGGGTGGTGCGCATTGTATGGGTGTGTGTTACATTAGATGCACTAGTAGCAGTGAGAAAAACATCACGGGGTGGTGCGCATTGTATGGGTGTGTGTTACATTAGATTCACTAGTAGGAGTGAGAAAAACATCACGGGGTGGTGCGCATTGTATGGGTGTGTGTTACGTTACATTCACTAGTAGGAGTGAGAAAAACATCACGGGGTGGTGCGCATTGTATGGGTGTGTGTTACATTAGATTCACTAGTAGGAGTGAGAAAAACATCACGGGGTGGTGCGCATTGTATGGGTGTGTGTTACATTATATTCACTAGTAGCAGTGAGAAAAACATCACGGGGTGGTGCGCATTGTATGGGTGTGTGTTACATTAGATTCACTAGTAGCAGTGAGAAAAACACGGGGTGGTGCGCATTGTATGGGTGTGTGTTACATTAGATTCATTAGTAGCAGTGAGAAAAACATCACGGGGTGGTGCGCATTGTATGGGTGTGTGTTACATTACATTCACTAGTAGGAGTGAGAAAAACATCACGGGGTGGTGCGCATTGTATGGGTGTGTGTTACATTACATTCACTAGTAGGAGTGAGAAAAACATCACGGGGTGGTGCGCATTGTATGGGTGTGTGTTACATTACATTCTCTAGTAGGAGTGAGAAAAACATCACGGTGTGGTGCGCATTGTATGGGTGTGTGTTACATTAGATTCACTAGTAGGAGTGAGAAAAACATCACGGGGTGGTGCGCATTGTATGGGTGTGTGTTACATTACATTCACTAGTAGGAGTGAGAAAAACATCACGGGGTTGTACGCATTGTATGGGTGTGTGTTACATTACATTCACTAGTAGGAGTGAGAAAAACATCACGGGGTGGTGCGCATTGTATGGGTGTGTGTTACATTACATTCACTAGTAGGAGTGAGAAAATCATCACGGGGTGGTGCGCATTGTATGGGTGTGTGTTACATTACATTCACTAGTAGGAGTGAGAAAATCATCACGGTGTGGTGCGCATTGTATGGGTGTGTGTTACATTACATTCACTAGTAGGAGTGAGAAAAACATCACGGGGTGGTGCGCATTGTATGGGTGTGTGTTACATTACATTCACTAGTACGATTGAGAAAAACATCACGGGGTGGTGCGCATTGTATGGGTGTGTGTTACATTAGTTTCACTAGTAGGAGTGAGAAAAACATCACGGGGTGGTGCGCATTGTATGGGTGTGTGTTACATTAGATGCACTAGTAGCAGTGAGAAAAACATCACGGGGTGGTGCGCATTGTATGGGTGTGTGTTACATTACATTCACTAGTAGCAGTGAGAAAAACATCACGGGGTGGTGCGCATTGTATGGGTGTGTGTTACATTACATTCACTAGTAGCAGTGAGAAAAACATCACGGGGTGGTGCGCATTGTATGGGTGTGTGTTACATTAGATTCACTAGTAGGAGTGAGAAAAACATCACGGGGTGGTGCGCATTGTATGGGTGTGTGTTACATTACATTCACTAGTAGGAGTGAGAAAAACATCACGGGGTGGTGCGCATTGTATGGGTGTGTGTTACATTACATTCACTAGTAGGAGTGAGAAAAACATCACGGGGTGGTGCGCATTGTATGGGTGTGTGTTACATTAGATTCACTAGTAGGAGTGAGAAAAACATCACGGGGTGGTGCGCATTGTATGGGTGTGTGTTACATTACATTCACTAGTAGGAGTGAGAAAAACATCATGGGGTGGTGCGCATTGTATGGGTGTGTGTTACATTAGATTCACTTGTAGCAGTGAGAAAAACATCACGGGGTGGTGCGCACTGTATGGGTGTGTGTTACATTACATTCACTAGTAGCAGTGAGAAAAACATCACGGGGTGGTGCGCATTGTATGGGTGTGTGTTACATTACATTCACTAGTAGCAGTGAGAAAAACATCACGGGGTGGTGCGCATTGTATGGGTGTGTGTTACATTACATTCACTAGTAGGAGTGAGAAAAACATCACGGGGTGGTGCGCATTGTATGGGTGGGTGTTACATTACATTCTCTAGTAGGAGTGAGAAAAACATCACGGTGTGGTGGGCATTGTATGGGTGTGTGTTACATTAGATTCACTAGTAGGAGTGAGAAAAACATCACGGGGTGGTGCGCATTGTATGGGTGTGTGTTACATTACATTCACTATTAGCAGTGAGAAAAACATCACGGGGTGGTTCGCATTGTATGGGTGTGTGTTACATTAGATTCACTAGTAGCAGTGAGATAAACATCACGGGGTGGTGCCCATTGTATGGGTGTGTGTTACATTAGATTCACTAGTAGCAGTGAGAAAAACATCACGGGGTGGTGCGCATTGTATGGGTGTGTGTTACATTACATTCACTAGTAGGAGTGAGAAAAACATCACGGGGTGGTGCGCATTGTATGGGTGTGTGTTACATTGCATTCACTAGTAGGAGTGAGAAAAACATCACGGGGTGGTGCGCATTGTATGGGTGTGTGTTACATTAGATTCACTAGTAGGAGTGAGAAAAACATCACGGGGTGGTGCGCATTGTATGGGTGTGTGTTACATTAGATTCACTAGTAGGAGTGAGAAAAACATCACGGGGTGGTGCGCATTGTATGGGTGTGTGTTACATTAGATTCACTAGTAGCAGTGAGAAAAACATCACGGGGTGGTGCGCATTGTATGTGTGTGTGTTACATTAGATTCACTAGTAGCAGTGAGAAAAACATCACGGGGTGGTGCGCATTGTATGGGTGTGTGTTACATTACATTCACTAGTAGCAGTGAGAAAAACATCCCGGGGTGGTGCGCATTGTATGGGTGTGTGTTACATTAGATTCACTAGTAGGAGTGAGAAAAACATCACGGGGTGGTGCGCATTGTATGGGTGTGTGTTACGTTAGATTCACTAGTAGCAGTGAGAAAAACATCACGGGGTGGTGCGCATTGTATGGGTGTGTGTTACGTTACATTCACTAGTAGCAGTGAGAAAAACATCACGGGGTGGTGCGCATTGTATGGGTGTGTGTTACGTTACATTCACTAGTAGGAGTGAGAAAAACATCACGGGGTGGTGCGCATTGTATGGGTGTGCGTTACGTTACATTCACTAGTAGCAGTGAGAAAAACATCACGGTGTGGTGCGCATTGTATGGGTGTGCGTTACATTACATTCACTAGTAGCAGTGAGAAAAACATCACGGGGTGGTGCACCTTGTATGGGTGTGTGTTACATTAGATTCACTAGTAGCAGTGAGAAAAACATCACGGGGTGGTGCACCTTGTATAGGTGTGTGTTACATTAGATTCACTAGTAGCAGTGAGAAAAACATCACGGGGTGGTGCACCTTGTATGGGTGTGTGTTACATTAGATTCACTAGTAGCAGTGAGAAAAACATCACGGGGTGGTGCGCGTTGTATGGGTGTGTGTTACATTAGATTCACTAGTAGGAGTGAGAAAAACATCACGGGGTGGTGCGCATTGTATGGGTGTGTGTTACATTACATTCACTAGTAGGAGTGAGAAAAACATCACGGGGTGGTGCGCATTGTATGGGTGTGTGTTACATTACATTCACTAGTAGGAGTGAGAAAAACATCACGGGGTGGTGCGCATTGTATGGGTGTGTGTTACATTACATTCTCTAGTAGGAGTGAGAAAAACATCACGGTGTGGTGCGCATTGTATGGGTGTGTGTTACATTAGATTCACTAGTAGGAGTGAGAAAAACATCACGGGGTGGTGCGCATTGTATGGGTGTGTGTTACATTAGATTCACTAGTAGGAGTGAGAAAAACATCACGGGGTTGTGCGCATTGTATGGGTGTGTGTTACATTACATTCACTAGTAGGAGTGAGAAAAACATCACGGGGTGGTGCGCATTGTATGGGTGTGTGTTACATTACATTCACTAGTAGGAGTGAGAAAATCATCACGGGGTGGTGCGCATTGTATGGGTGTGTGTTACATTACATTCACTAGTAGGAGTGAGAAAATCATCACGGGGTGGTGCGCATTGTATGGGTGTGTGTTACATTACATTCACTAGTAGGAGTGAGAAAAACATCACGGGGTGGTGCGCATTGTATGGGTGTGTGTTACATTACATTCACTAGTACGATTGAGAAAAACATCACGGGGTGGTGCGCCTTGTATGGGTGTGTGTTACATTAGTTTCACTAGTAGGAGTGAGAAAAACATCACGGGGTGGTGCGCATTGTATGGGTGTGTGTTACATTAGATGCACTAGTAGCAGTGAGAAAAACATCACGGGGTGGTGCGCATTGTATGGGTGTGTGTTACATTACATTCACTAGTAGCAGTGAGAAAAACATCACGGGGTGGTGCGCATTGTATGGGTGTGTGTTACATTACATTCACTAGTAGCAGTGAGAAAAACATCACGGGGTGGTGCGCATTGTATGGGTGTGTGTTACATTAGATTCACTAGTAGGAGTGAGAAAAACATCACGGGGTGGTGCGCATTGTATGGGTGTGTGTTACATTAGATTCACTAGTAGGAGTGAGAAAAACATCACGGGGTGGTGCGCATTGTATGGGTGTGTGTTACATTACATTCACTAGTAGGAGTGAGAAAAACATCACGGGGTGGTGCGCATTGTATGGGTGTGTTTTACATTAGATTCACTAGTAGGAGTGAGAAAAACATCACGGGGTGGTGCGCATTGTATGGGTGTGTGTTACATTACATTCACTAGTAGGAGTGAGAAAAACATCACGGGGTGGTGCGCATTGTATGGGTGTGTGTTACATTAGATTCACTAGTAGCAGTGAGAAAAACATCACGGGGTGGTGCGCATTGTATGGGTGTGTGTTACATTACATTCACTAGTAGGAGTGAGACAAACATCACGGGGTGGTGCGCATTGTATGGGTGTGTGTTACATTACATTCACTAGTAGGAGTGAGAAAAACATCACGGGGTGGTGCGCATTGTATGGGTGTGTGTTACATTACATTCACTAGTAGGAGTGAGAAAAACATCACGGGGTGGTGCGCATTGTATGGGTGTGTGTTACATTACATTCACTAGTAGGAGTGAGAAAAACATCACGGGGTGGTGCGCATTGTATGGGTGTGTGTTACATTACATTCACTAGTAGCAGTGAGAAAAACATCACGGGGTGGTGCGCACTGTATGGGTGTGTGTTACATTACATTCACTAGTAGCAGTGAGAAAAACATCACGGGGTGGTGCGCACTGTATGGGTGTGTGTTACATTACATTCACTAGTATCAGTGAGAAAAACATCACGGGGTGGTGCGCATTGTATGGGTGTGTGTTACATTACATTCACTAGTAGGAGTGAGAAAAACATCACGGGGTGGTGCGCATTGTATGGGTGTGTGTTACATTACATTCTCTAGTAGGAGTGAGAAAAACATCACGGTGTGGTGCGCATTGTATGGGTGTGTGTTACATTAGATTCACTAGTAGGAGTGAGAAAAACATCACGGGGTGGTGCGCATTGTATGGGTGTGTGTTACATTACATTCACTATTAGCAGTGAGAAAAACATCACGGGGTGGTGCGCATTGTATGGGTGTGTGTTACATTAGATTCACTAGTAGCAGTGAGAAAAACATCACGGGGTGGTGCCCATTGTATGGGTGTGTGTTACATTAGATTCACTAGTAGCAGTGAGAAAAACATCACGGGGTGGTGCGCATTGTATGGGTGTGTGTTACATTACATTCACTAGTAGGAGTGAGAAAAACATCACGGGGTGGTGCGCATTGTATGGGTGTGTGTTACATTGCATTCACTAGTAGGAGTGAGAAAAACATCACGGGGTGGTGCGCATTGTATGGGTGTGTGTTACATTGCATTCACTAGTAGGAGTGAGAAAAACATCACGGGGTGGTGCGCATTGTATGGGTGTGTGTTACATTAGATTCACTAGTAGGAGTGAGAAAAACATCACGGTGTGGTGCGCATTGTATGGGTGTGTGTTACATTAGATTCACTAGTAGGAGTGAGAAAAACATCACGGGGTGGTGCGCATTGTATGGGTGTGTGTTACATTACATTCACTAGTAGGAGTGAGAAAAACATCACGGGGTTGTGCGCATTGTATGGGTGTGTGTTACATTACATTCACTAGTAGGAGTGAGAAAAACATCACGGGGTGGTGCGCATTGTATGGGTGTGTGTTACATTACATTCACTAGTAGGAGTGAGAAAATCATCACGGGGTGGTGCGCATTGTATGGGTGTGTGTTACATTACATTCACTAGTAGGAGTGAGAAAATCATCACGGGGTGGTGCGCATTGTATGGGTGTGTGTTACATTACATTCACTAGTAGGAGTGAGAAAAACATCACGGGGTGGTGCGCATTGTATGGGTGTGTGTTACATTACATTCACTAGTACGATTGAGAAAAACATCACGGGGTGGTGCGCATTGTATGGGTGTGTGTTACATTAGTTTCACTAGTAGGAGTGAGAAAAACATCACGGGGTGGTGCGCATTGTATGGGTGTGTGTTACATTAGATGCACTAGTAGCAGTGAGAAAAACATCACGGGGTGGTGCGCATTGTATGGGTGTGTGTTACATTACATTCACTAGTAGCAGTGAGAAAAACATCACGGGGTGGTGCGCATTGTATGGGTGTGTGTTACATTACATTCACTAGTAGCAGTGAGAAAAACATCACGGGGTGGTGCGCATTGTATGGGTGTGTGTTACATTAGATTCACTAGTAGGAGTGAGAAAAACATCACGGGGTGGTGCGCATTGTATGGGTGTGTGTTACATTACATTCACTAGTAGGAGTGAGAAAAACATCACGGGGTGGTGCGCATTGTATGGGTATGTGTTACATTACATTCACTAGTAGGAGTGAGAAAAACATCACGGGGTGGTGCGCATTGTATGGGTGTGTGTTACATTAGATTCACTAGTAGGAGTGAGAAAAACATCACGGGGTGGTGCGCATTGTATGGGTGTGTGTTACATTACATTCACTAGTAGGAGTGAGAAAAACATCACGGGGTGGTGCGCATTGTATGGGTGTGTGTTACATTAGATTCACTAGTAGCAGTGAGAAAAACATCACGGGGTGGTGCGCATTGTATGGGTGTGTGTTACATTACATTCACTAGTAGGAGTGAGACAAACATCACGGGGTGGTGCGCATTGTATGGGTGTGTGTTACATTACATTCACTAGTAGGAGTGAGAAAAACATCACGGGGTGGTGCGCATTGTATGGGTGTGTGTCACATTAGATTCACTAGTAGCAGTGAGAAAAACATCACGGGGTGGTGCGCACTGTATGGGTGTGTGTTACATTACATTCACCAGTAGGAGGGAGAAAAACATCACGGGGTGGTGCGCACTGTATGGGTGTGTGTTACATTACATTCACTAGTAGGAGTGAGAAAAACATCACGGGGTGGTGCGCATTGTATGGGTGTGTGTTACATTACATTCACTAGTAGCAGTGAGAAAAACATCACGGGGTGGTGCGCACTGTATGGGTGTGTGTTACATTACATTCACTAGTAGCAGTGAGAAAAACATCACGGGGTGGTGCGCATTGTATGGGTGTGTGTTACATTACATTCACTAGTAGCAGTGAGAAAAACATCACGGGGTGGTGCGCATTGTATGGGTGTGTGTTACATTACATTCACTAGTAGCAGTGAGAAAAACATCACGGGGTGGTGCGCATTGTATGGGTGTGTGTTACATTACATTCACTAGTAGGAGTGAGAAAAACATCACGGGGTGGTGCGCATTGTATGGGTGTGTGTTACATTGCATTCACTAGTAGGAGTGAGAAAAACATCACGGGGTGGTGCGCATTGTATGGGTGTGTGTTACATTGCATTCACTAGTAGGAGTGAGAAAAACATCACGGGGTGGTGCGCATTGTATGGGTGTGTGTTACATTAGATTCACTAGTAGGAGTGAGAAAAACATCACGGGGTGGTGCGCATTGTATGGGTGTGTGTTACATTAGATTCACTAGTAGCAGTGAGAAAAACATCACGGGGTGGTGCGCATTGTATGTGTGTGTGTTACATTAGATTCACTAGTAGCAGTGAGAAAAACATCACGGGGTGGTGCGCATTGTATGGGTGTGTGTTACATTACATTCACTAGTAGCAGTGAGAAAAACATCCCGGGGTGGTGCGCATTGTATGGGTGTGTGTTACATTAGATTCACTAGTAGGAGTGAGAAAAACATCACGGGGTGGTGCGCATTGTATGGGTGTGTGTTACGTTAGATTCACTAGTAGCAGTGAGAAAAACATCACGGGGTGGTGCGCATTGTATGGGTGTGTGTTACGTTACATTCACTAGTAGCAGTGAGAAAAACATCACGGGGTGGTGCGCATTGTATGGGTGTGTGTTACGTTACATTCACTACTAGGAGTGAGAAAAACATCACGGGGTGGTGCGCATTGTATGGGTGTGCGTTACGTTACATTCACTAGTAGCAGTGAGAAAAACATCACGGTGTGGTGCGCATTGTATGGGTGTGTGTTACATTACATTCACTAGTAGCAGTGAGAAAAACATCACGGGGTGGTGCGCATTGTATGGGTGTGTGTTACATTAGATTCACTAGTAGCAGTGAGAAAAACATCACGGGGTGGTGCGCATTGTATGGGTGTGTGTTACATTACATTCACTAGTAGGAGTGAGAAAAACATCACGGGGTGGTGCGCATTGTATGGGTGTGTGTTACATTACATTCACTAGTAGGAGTGAGACAAACATCACGGGGTGGTGCGCATTGTATGGGTGTGTGTTACATTGCATTCACTAGTAGGAGTGAGAAAAACATCACGGGGGGGTGCGCATTGTATGGGTGTGTGTTACATTGCATTCACTAGTAGGAGTGAGACAAACATCACGGGGTGGTGCGCATTGTATGGGTGTGTGTTACATTACATTCACTAGTAGGAGTGAGAAAAACATCACGGGGTGGTGCGCATTGTATGGGTGTGTGTTACATTACATTCACTAGTAGGAGTGAGAAAAACATCACGGGGTGGTGCGCATTGTATGGGTGTGTGTTACATTACATTCACTAGTAGGAGTGAGAAAAAAATCACGGGGTGGTGCGCATTGTATGGGTGTGTGTTACATTACATTCACTAGTAGCAGTGAGAAAAACATCACGGGGTGGTGCGCATTGTATGGGTGTGTGTTACATTACATTCACTAGTAGCAGTGAGAAAAACATCACGGGGTGGTGCGCATTGTATGGGTGTGTGTTACATTACATTCACTAGTAGCAGTGAGAAAAACATCACGGGGTGGTGCGCATTGTATGGGTGTGTGTTACATTAGTTTCACTAGTAGCAGTGAGAAAAACATCACGGGGTGGTGCGCATTGTATGGGTGTGTGTTACATTAGATTCACTAGTAGCAGTGAGAAAAACATCACGGGGTGGTGCGCATTGTATGGGTGTGTGTTACATTACATTCTCTAGTAGGAGTGAGAAAAACATCACGGTGTGGTGCGCATTGTATGGGTGTGTGTTACATTACATTCACTAGTAGGAGTGAGAAAAACATCACGGGGTGGTGCGCATTGTATGGGTGTGTGTTACATTACATTCACTAGTAGCAGTGAGAAAAACATCACGGGGTGGTGCGCATTGTATGGGTGTGTGTTACATTACATTCACTAGTAGCAGTGAGAAAAACATCACGGGGTGGTGCGCATTGTATGGGTGTGTGTTACATTACATTCACTAGTAGGAGTGAGAAAAACATCACGGGGTGGTGCGCATTGTATGGGTGTGTGTGACATTACATTCACTAGTAGGAGTGAGAAAAACATCACGGGGTGGTGCGCATTGTATGGGTGTGTGTGACATTACATTCACTAGTAGCAGTGAGAAAAACATCACGGGGTGGTGCGCATTGTATGGGTGTGTGTTACATTAGATTCACTAGTAGCAGTGAGAAAAACATCACGGGGTGGTGCGCATTGTATGGGTGTGTGTTACATTAGATTCACTAGTAGCAGTGAGAAAAACATCACGGGGTGGTGCGCATTGTATGGGTGTGTGTTACATTACATTCACTAGTAGCAGTGAGAAAAACATCACGGGGTGGTGCGCATTGTATGGGTGTGTGTTACATTAGATTCACTAGTAGCAGTGAGAAAAACATCACGGGGTGGTGCGCATTGTATGGGTGTGTGTTACATTAGATTCACTAGTAGCAATGAGAAAAACATCACGGGGTGCTGCGCATTGTATGGGTGTGTGTTACATTAGATTCACTAGTAGCAGTGAGAAAAACATCACGGGGTGGTGCGCATTGTATGGGTGTGTGTTACATTACATTCACTAGTAGGAGTGAGAAAAACATCACGGGGTGGTGCGCATTGTATCGGTGTGTGTTACATTACATTCACTAGTAGGAGTGAGAAAAACATCACGGGGTGGTGCGCATTGTATGGGTGTGTGTTACATTACATTCACTAGTAGGAGTGAGAAAAACATCACGGGGTGGTGCGCATTGTATGGGTGTGTGTTACATTACATTCACTATTAGGAGTGAGAAAAACATCACGGGGTGGTGCGCATTGTATGGGTGTGTGTTACATTACATTCACTAGTAGGAGTGAAAAAAACATCACGGGGTGGTGCGCATTGTATGGGTGTGTGTTACATTAGATTCACTAGTAGCAGTGAGAAAAACATCACGGGGTGGTGCGCATTGTATGTTTGTGTGTTACATTAGATTCACTAGTAGCAGTGAGAAAAACATCACGGGGTGGTGCGCATTGTATGGGTGTGTGTTACATTAGATTCACTAGTAGCAGTGAGAAAAACATCCCGGGGTGGTGCGCATTGTATGGGTGTGTGTTACATTAGATTCACTAGTAGGAGTGAGAAAAACATCACGGGGTGGTGCGCATTGTATGGGTGTGTGTTACGTTAGATTCACTAGTAGCAGTGAGAAAAACATCACGGGGTGGTGCGCATTGTATGGGTGTGCGTTACGTTACATTCACTAGTAGCAGTGAGAAAAACATCACGAGGTGGTGCGCATTGTATGGGTGTGTGTTACGTTACATTCACTAGTAGGAGTGAGAAAAACATCACGGGGTGGTGCGCATTGTATGGGTGTGCGTTACGTTACATTCACTAGTAGCAGTGAGAAAAACATCACGGTGTGGTGCGCATTGTATGGGTGTGTGTTACGTTACATTCACTAGTAGCAGTGAGAAAAACATCACGGGGTGGTGCGCATTGTATGGGTGTGTGTTACATTAGATTCACTAGTAGCAGTGAGAAAAACATCACGGGGTGGTGCGCATTGTATGGGTGTGTGTTACATTACATTCACTAGTAGGAGTGAGAAAAACATCACGGGGTGGTGCGCATTGTATGGGTGTGTGTTACATTACATTCACTAGTAGGAGTGAGACAAACATCACGGGGTGGTGCGCATTGTATGGGTGTGTGTTACATTGCATTCACTAGTAGGAGTGAGAAAAACATCACGGGGGGGTGCGCATTGTATGGGTGTGTGTTACATTGCATTCACTAGTAGGAGTGAGACAAACATCACGGGGTGGTGCGCATTGTATGGGTGTGTGTTACATTACATTCACTAGTAGGAGTGAGAAAAACATCACGGGGTGGTGCGCATTGTATGGGTGTGTGTTACATTACATTCACTAGTAGGAGTGAGAAAAAAATCACGGGGTGGTGCGCATTGTATGGGTGTGTGTTACATTACATTCACTAGTAGCAGTGAGAAAAACATCACGGGGTGGTGCGCATTGTATGGGTGTGTGTTACATTACATTCACTAGTAGCAGTGAGAAAAACATCACGGGGTGGTGCGCATTGTATGGGTGTGTGTTACATTACATTCACTAGTAGCAGTGAGAAAAACATCACGGGGTGGTGCGCATTGTATGGGTGTGTGTTACATTAGTTTCACTAGTAGCAGTGAGAAAAACATCACGGGGTGGTGCGCATTGTATGGGTGTGTGTTACATTAGATTCACTAGTAGCAGTGAGAAAAACATCACGGGGTGGTGCGCATTGTATGGGTGTGTGTTACATTACATTCACTAGTAGCAGTGAGAAAAACATCACGGGGTGGTGCGCATTGTATGGGTGTGTGTTACATTACATTCACTAGTAGGAGTGAGAAAAACATCACGGGGTGGTGCGCATTGTATGGGTGTGTGTTACATTAGATTCACTAGTAGGAGTGAGAAAAACATCACGGGGTGGTGCGCATTGTATGGGTGTGTGTTACATTATATTCACTAGTAGCAGTGAGAAAAACATCACGGGGTGGTGCGCATTGTATTGGTGTGTGTTACATTAGATTCACTAGTAGCAGTGAGAAAAACACGGGGTGGTGCGCATTGTATGGGTGTGTGTTACATTAGATTCATTAGTAGCAGTGAGAAAAACATCACGGGGTGGTGCGCATTGTATGGGTGTGTGTTACATTACATTCACTAGTAGGAGTGAGAAAAACATCACGGGGTGGTGCGCATTGTATGGGTGTGTGTTACATTACATTCACTAGTAGGAGTGAGAAAAACATCACGGGGTGGTGCGCATTGTATGGGTGTGTGTTACATTACATTCACTAGTAGGAGTGAGACAAACATCACGGGGTGGTGCGCATTGTATGGGTGTGTGTTACATTGCATTCACTAGTAGGAGTGAGAAAAACATCACGGGGGGGTGCGCATTGTATGGGTGTGTGTTACATTGCATTCACTAGTAGGAGTGAGACAAACATCACGGGGTGGTGCGCATTGTATGGGTGTGTGTTACATTGCATTCACTAGTAGGAGTGAGAAAAACATCACGGGGTGGTGCGCATTGTATGGGTGTGTGTTACATTACATTCACTAGTAGGAGTGAGAAAAAAATCACGGGGTGGTGCGCATTGTATGGGTGTGTGTTACATTACATTCACTAGTAGCAGTGAGAAAAACATCACGGGGTGGTGCGCATTGTATGGGTGTGTGTTACATTACATTCACTAGTAGCAGTGAGAAAAACATCACGGGGTGGTGCGCATTGTATGGGTGTGTGTTACATTACATTCACTAGTAGCAGTGAGAAAAACATCACGGGGTGGTGCGCATTGTATGGGTGTGTGTTACATTAGTTTCACTAGTAGCAGTGAGAAAAACATCACGGGGTGGTGCGCATTGTATGGGTGTGTGTTACATTAGATTCACTAGTAGCAGTGAGAAAAACATCACGGGGTGGTGCGCATTGTATGGGTGTGTGTTACATTACATTCACTAGTAGCAGTGAGAAAAACATCACGGGGTGGTGCGCATTGTATGGGTGTGTGTTACATTACATTCACTAGTAGGAGTGAGAAAAACATCACGGGGTGGTGCGCATTGTATGGGTGTGTGTTACATTAGATTCACTAGTAGGAGTGAGAAAAACATCACGGGGTGGTGCGCATTGTATGGGTGTGTGTTACATTATATTCACTAGTAGCAGTGAGAAAAACATCACGGGGTGGTGCGCATTGTATGGGTGTGTGTTACATTAGATTCACTAGTAGCAGTGAGAAAAACACGGGGTGGTGCGCATTGTATGGGTGTGTGTTACATTAGATTCATTAGTAGCAGTGAGAAAAACATCACGGGGTGGTGCGCATTGTATGGGTGTGTGTTACATTACATTCACTAGTAGGAGTGAGAAAAACATCACGGGGTGGTGCGCATTGTATGGGTGTGTGTTACATTACATTCACTAGTAGGAGTGAGAAAAACATCACGGGGTGGTGCGCATTGTATGGGTGTGTGTTACATTACATTCTCTAGTAGGAGTGAGAAAAACATCACGGTGTGGTGCGCATTGTATGGGTGTGTGTTACATTAGATTCACTAGTAGGAGTGAGAAAAACATCACGGGGTGGTGCGCATTGTATGGGTGTGTGTTACATTACATTCACTAGTAGGAGTGAGAAAAACATCACGGGGTTGTGCGCATTGTATGGGTGTGTGTTACATTACATTCACTAGTAGGAGTGAGAAAAACATCACGGGGTGGTGCGCATTGTATGGGTGTGTGTTACATTACATTCACTAGTAGGAGTGAGAAAATCATCACGGGGTGGTGCGCATTGTATGGGTGTGTGTTACATTACATTCACTAGTAGGAGTGAGAAAATCATCACGGGGTGGTGCGCATTGTATGGGTGTGTGTTACATTACATTCACTAGTAGGAGTGAGAAAAACATCACGGGGTGGTGCGCATTGTATGGGTGTGTGTTACATTACATTCACTAGTACGATTGAGAAAAACATCACGGGGTGGTGCGCATCGTATGGGTGTGTGTTACATTAGTTTCACTAGTAGGAGTGAGAAAAACATCACGGGGTGGTGCGCATTGTATGGGTGTGTGTTACATTAGATGCACTAGTAGCAGTGAGAAAAACATCACGGGGTGGTGCGCATTGTATGGGTGTGTGTTACATTACATTCACTAGTAGCAGTGAGAAAAACATCACGGGGTGGTGCGCATTGTATGGGTGTGTGTTACATTACATTCACTAGTAGCAGTGAGAAAAACATCACGGGGTGGTGCGCATTGTATGGGTGTGTGTTACATTAGATTCACTAGTAGGAGTGAGAAAAACATCACGGGGTGGTGCGCATTGTATGGGTGTGTGTTACATTACATTCACTAGTAGGAGTGAGAAAAACATCACGGGGTGGTGCGCATTGTATGGGTGTGTGTTACATTAGATTCACTAGTAGGAGTGAGAAAAACATCACGGGGTGGTGCGCATTGTATGGGTGTGTGTTACATTACATTCACTAGTAGGAGTGAGAAAAACATCACGGGGTGGTGCGCATTGTATGGGTGTGTGTTACATTAGATTCACTAGTAGCAGTGAGAAAAACATCACGGGGTGGTGCGCATTGTATGGGTGTGTGTTACATTACATTCACTAGTAGGAGTGAGACAAACATCACGGGGTGGTGCGCATTGTATGGGTGTGTGTTACATTACATTCACTAGTAGGAGTGAGAAAAACATCACGGGGTGGTGCGCATTGTATGGGTGTGTGTTACATTACATTCACTAGTAGGAGTGAGAAAAACATCACGGGGTGGTGCGCATTGTATGGGTGTGTGTTACATTACATTCACTAGTAGGAGTGAGAAAAACATCACGGGGTGGTGCGCATTGTATGGGTGTGTGTTACATTACATTCACTAGTAGCAGTGAGTAAAACATCACGGGGTGGTGCGCACTGTATGGGTGTGTGTTACATTACATTCACTAGTAGCAGTGAGAAAAACATCACGGGGTGGTGCGCATTGTATGGGTGTGTGTTACATTACATTCACTAGTAGCAGTGAGAAAAACATCACGGGGTGGTGCGCATTGTATGGGTGTGTGTTACATTACATTCACTAGTAGCAGTGAGAAAAACATCACGGGGTGGTGCGCATTGTATGGGTGTGTGTTACATTACATTCACTAGTAGCAGTGAGAAAAACATCACGGGGTGGTGCGCATTGTATGGGTGTGTGTTACATTACATTCACTAGTAGGAGTGAGAAAAACATCACGGGGTGGTGCGCATTGTATGGGTGTGTGTTACATTACATTCTCTAGTAGGAGTGAGAAAAACATCACGGTGTGGTGCGCATTGTATGGGTGTGTGTTACATTAGATTCACTAGTAGGAGTGAGAAAAACATCACGGGGTGGTGCGCATTGTATGGGTGTGTGTTACATTACATTCACTATTAGCAGTGAGAAAAACATCACGGGGTGGTGCGCATTGTATGGGTGTGTGTTACATTAGATTCACTAGTAGCAGTGAGAAAAACATCACGGGGTGGTGCGCATTGTATGGGTGTGTGTTACATTACATTCACTAGTAGGAGTGAGAAAAACATCACGGGGTGGTGCGCATTGTATGGGTGTGTGTTACATTGCATTCACTAGTAGGAGTGAGAAAAACATCACGGGGTGGTGCGCATTGTATGGGTGTGTGTTACATTGCATTCACTAGTAGGAGTGAGAAAAACATCACGGGGTGGTGCGCATTGTATGGGTGTGTGTTACATTAGATTCACTAGTAGGAGTGAGAAAAACATCACGGGGTGGTGCGCATTTTATGGGTGTGTGTTACATTAGATTCACTAGTAGCAGTGAGAAAAACATCACGGGGTGGTGCGCATTGTATGTGTGTGTGTTACATTAGATTCACTAGTAGCAGTGAGAAAAACATCACGGGGTGGTGCGCATTGTATGGGTGTGTGTTACATTACATTCACTAGTAGCAGTGAGAAAAACATCACGGGGTGGTGCGCATTGTATGGGTGTGTGTTACATTACATTCACTAGTAGGAGTGAGAAAAACATCACGGGGTTGTGCGCATTGTATGGGTGTGTGTTACATTACATTCACTAGTAGGAGTGAGAAAAACATCACGGGGTGGTGCGCATTGTATGGGTGTGTGTTACATTACATTCACTAGTAGGAGTGAGAAAATCATCACGGGGTGGTGCGCATTGTATGGGTGTGTGTTACATTACATTCACTAGTAGGAGTGAGAAAATCATCACGGGGTGGTGCGCATTGTATGGGTGTGTGTTACATTACATTCACTAGTAGGAGTGAGAAAAACATCACGGTGTGGTGCGCATTGTATGGGTGTGTGTTACATTAGATTCACTAGTAGGAGTGAGAAAAACATCACGGGGTGGTGCGCATTGTATGGGTGTGTGTTACATTACATTCACTATTAGCAGTGAGAAAAACATCACGGGGTGGTGCGCATTGTATGGGTGTGTGTTACATTAGATTCACTAGTAGCAGTGAGAAAAACATCACGGGGTGGTGCCCATTGTATGGGTGTGTGTTACATTAGATTCACTAGTAGCAGTGAGAAAAACATCACGGGGTGGTGCGCATTGTATGGGTGTGTGTTACATTACATTCACTAGTAGGAGTGAGAAAAACATCACGGGGTGGTGCGCATTGTATGGGTGTGTGTTACATTGCATTCACTAGTAGGAGTGAGAAAAACATCACGGGGTGGTGCGCATTGTATGGGTGTGTGTTACATTGCATTCACTAGTAGGAGTGAGAAAAACATCACGGGGTGGTGCGCATTGTATGGGTGTGTGTTACATTAGATTCACTAGTAGGAGTGAGAAAAACATCACGGGGTGGTGCGCATTGTATGGGTGTGTGTTACATTAGATTCACTAGTAGCAGTGAGAAAAACATCACGGGGTGGTGCGCATTGTATGTGTGTGTGTTACATTAGATTCACTAGTAGCAGTGAGAAAAACATCACGGGGTGGTGCGCATTGTATGGGTGTGTGTTACATTACATTCACTAGTAGCAGTGAGAAAAACATCACGGGGTGGTGCGCATTGTATGGGTGTGTGTTACATTACATTCACTAGTAGCAGTGAGAAAAACATCACGGGGTGGTGCACATTGTATGGGTGTGTGTTACATTACATTCACTAGTAGGAGTGAGAAAAACATCACGGGGTGGTGCGCATTGTATGGGTGTGTGTTACATTACATTCTCTAGTAGGAGTGAGAAAAACATCACGGTGTGGTGCGCATTGTATGGGTGTGTGTTACATTAGATTCACTAGTAGGAGTGAGAAAAACATCACGGGGTGGTGCGCATTGTATGGGTGTGTGTTACATTACATTCACTATTAGCAGTGAGAAAAACATCACGGGGTGGTGCGCATTGTATGGGTGTGTGTTACATTAGATTCACTAGTAGCAGTGAGAAAAACATCACGGGGTGGTGCCCATTGTATGGGTGTGTGTTACATTAGATTCACTAGTAGCAGTGAGAAAAACATCACGGGGTGGTGCGCATTGTATGGGTGTGTGTTACATTACATTCACTAGTAGGAGTGAGAAAAACATCACGGGGTGGTGCGCATTGTATGGGTGTGTGTTACATTGCATTCACTAGTAGGAGTGAGAAAAACATCACGGGGTGGTGCGCATTGTATGGGTGTGTGTTACATTGCATTCACTAGTAGGAGTGAGAAAAACATCACGGGGTGGTGCGCATTGTATGGGTGTGTGTTACATTAGATTCACTAGTAGGAGTGAGAAAAACATCACGGGGTGGTGCGCATTGTATGGGTGTGTGTTACATTAGATTCACTAGTAGCAGTGAGAAAAACACGGGGTGGTGCGCATTGTATGGGTGTGTGTTACATTAGATTCATTAGTAGCAGTGAGAAAAACATCACGGGGTGGTGCGCATTGTATGGGTGTGTGTTACATTACATTCACTAGTAGGAGTGAGAAAAACATCACGGGGTGGTGCGCATTGTATGGGTGTGTGTTACATTACATTCACTAGTAGGAGTGAGAAAAACATCACGGGGTGGTGCGCATTGTATGGGTGTGTGTTACATTAGATTCACTAGTAGCAGTGAGAAAAACATCACGGGGTGGTGCGCATTGTATGTGTGTGTGTTACATTAGATTCACTAGTAGCAGTGAGAAAAACATCACGGGGTGGTGCGCATTGTATGGGTGTGTGTTACATTACATTCACTAGTAGCAGTGAGAAAAACATCACGGGGTGGTGCGCATTGTATGGGTGTGTGTTACATTACATTCACTAGTAGCAGTGAGAAAAACATCACGGGGTGGTGCGCATTGTATGGGTGTGTGTTACATTACATTCACTAGTAGGAGTGAGAAAAACATCACGGGGTGGTGCGCATTGTATGGGTGTGTGTTACATTACATTCTCTAGTAGGAGTGAGAAAAACATCACGGTGTGGTGCGCATTGTATGGGTGTGTGTTACATTAGATTCACTAGTAGGAGTGAGAAAAACATCACGGGGTGGTGCGCATTGTATGGGTGTGTGTTACATTACATTCACTATTAGCAGTGAGAAAAACATCACGGGGTGGTGCGCATTGTATGGGTGTGTGTTACATTAGATTCACTAGTAGCAGTGAGAAAAACATCACGGGGTGGTGCCCATTGTATGGCTGTGTGTTACATTAGATTCACTAGTAGCAGTGAGAAAAACATCACGGGGTGGTGCGCATTGTATGGGTGTGTGTTACATTACATTCACTAGTAGGAGTGAGAAAAACATCACGGGGTGGTGCGCATTGTATGGGTGTGTGTTACATTGCATTCACTAGTAGGAGTGAGAAAAACATCACGGGGTGGTGCGCATTGTATGGGTGTGTGTTACATTGCATTCACTAGTAGGAGTGAGAAAAACATCACGGGGTGGTGCGCATTGTATGGGTGTGTGTTACATTAGATTCACTAGTAGGAGTTAGAAAAACATCACGGGGTGGTGCGCATTGTATGGGTGTGTGTTACATTAGATTCACTAGTAGCAGCGAGAAAAACATCACGGGGTGGTGCGCATTGTATGTGTGTGTGTTACATTAGATTCACTAGTAGCAGTGAGAAAAACATCACGGGGTGGTGCGCATTGTATGGGTGTGTGTTATATTAGATTCACTAGTAGCAGTGAGAAAAACATCACGGGGTGGTGCGCATTGTATGGGTGTGTGTTACGTTAGATTCACTAGTAGGAGTGAGAAAAACATCACGGGGTGGTGCGCATTGTATGGGTGTGTGTTACATTAGATTCACTAGTAGGAGTGAGAAAAACATCACGGGGTGGTGCGCATTGTATGGGTGTGTGTTACGTTAGATTCACTAGTAGCAGTGAGAAAAACATCACGGGGTGGTGCGCATTGTATGGGTGTGTGTTACGTTACATTCACTAGTAGCAGTGAGAAAAACATCACGGGGTGGTGCGCATTGTATGGGTGTGTGTTACGTTACATTCACTAGTAGGAGTGAGAAAAACATCACGGGGTGGTGCGCATTGTATGGGTGTGCGTTACGTTACATTCACTAGTAGCAGTGAGAAAAACATCACGGTGTGGTGCGCATTGTATGGGTGTGTGTTACGTTACATTCACTAGTAGCAGTGAGAAAAACATCACGGGGTGGTGCGCATTGTATGGGTGTGTGTTACATTAGATTCACTAGTAGCAGTGAGAAAAACATCACGGGGTGGTGCGCATTGTATGGGTGTGTGTTACATTACATTCACTAGTAGGAGTGAGAAAAACATCACGGGGTGGTGCGCATTGTATGGGTGTGTGTTACATTACATTCACTAGTAGGAGTGAGACAAACATCACGGGGTGGTGCGCATTGTATGGGTGTGTGTTACATTGCATTCACTAGTAGGAGTGCGAAAAACATCACGGGGGGGGTGCGCATTGTATGGGTGTGTGTTACATTGCATTCACTAGTAGGAGTGAGACAAACATCACGGGGTGGTGCGCATTGTATGGGTGTGTGTTACATTACATTCACTAGTAGGAGTGAGAAAAACATCACGGGGTGGTGCGCATTGTATGGGTGTGTGTTACATTACATTCACTAGTAGGAGTGAGAAAAACATCACGGGGTGGTGCGCATTGTATGGGTGTGTGTTACATTACATTCACTAGTAGGAGTGAGAAAAAAATCACGGGGTGGTGCGCATTGTATGGGTGTGTGTTACATTACATTCACTAGTAGCAGTGAGAAAAACATCACGGGGTGGTGCGCATTGTATGGGTGTGTGTTACATTACATTCACTAGTAGCAGTGAGAAAAACATCACGGGGTGGTGCGCATTGTATGGGTGTGTGTTACATTACATTCACTAGTAGCAGTGAGAAAAACATCACGGGGTGGTGCGCATTGTATGGGTGTGTGTTACATTAGTTTCACTAGTAGCAGTGAGAAAAACATCACGGGGTGGTGCGCATTGTATGGGTGTGTGTTACATTAGATTCACTAGTAGCAGTGAGAAAAACATCACGGGGTGGTGCGCATTGTATGGGTGTGTGTTACATTACATTCACTAGTAGCAGTGAGAAAAACATCACGGGGTGGTGCGCATTGTATGGGTGTGTGTTACATTACATTCACTAGTAGGAGTGAGAAAAACATCACGGGGTGGTGCGCATTGTATGGGTGTGTGTGACATTACATTCACTAGTAGGAGTGAGAAAAACATCACGGGGTGGTGCGCATTGTATGGGTGTGTGTGACATTACATTCACTAGTAGCAGTGAGAAAAACATCACGGGGTGGTGCGCATTGTATGGGTGTGTGTTACATTAGATTCACTAGTAGCAGTGAGAAAAACATCACGGGGTGGTGCGCATTGTATGGGTGTGTGTTACATTAGATTCACTAGTAGCAGTGAGAAAAACATCACGGGTGGTGCGCATTGTATGGGTGTGTGTTACATTACATTCACTAGTAGCAGTGAGAAAAACATCACGGGGTGGTGCGCATTGTATGGGTGTGTGTTACATTAGATTCACTAGTAGGAGTGAGAAAAACATCACGGGGTGGTGCGCATTGTATGGGTGTGTGTTACATTACATTCACTAGTAGCAGTGAGAAAAACACGGGGTGGTGCGCATTGTATGGGTGTGTGTTACATTAGATTCACTAGTAGCAGTGAGAAAAACATCACGGGGTGGTGCGCATTGTATGGGTGTGTGTTACATTAGATTCACTAGTAGCAGTGAGAAAAACATCACGGGGTGCTGCGCATTGTATGGGTGTGTGTTACATTAGATTCACTAGTAGCAGTGAGAAAAACATCACGGGGTGGTGCGCATTGTATGGGTGTGTGTTACATTACATTCACTAGTAGGAGTGAGAAAAACATCACGGGGTGGTGCGCATTGTATGGGTGTGTGTTACATTACATTCACTATTAGAAGTGAGAAAAACATCACGGGGTGGTGCGCATTGTATGGGTGTGTGTTACATTACATTCACTAGTAGGAGTGAGAAAATCATCACGGGGTGGTGCGCATTGTATGGGTGTGTGTTACATTACATTCACTAGTAGGAGTGAGAAAATCATCACGGGGTGGTGCGCATTGTATGGGTGTGTGTTACATTACATTCACTAGTAGGAGTGAGAAAAACATCACGGGGTGGTGCGCATTGTATGGGTGTGTGTTACATTACATTCTCTAGTAGGAGTGAGAAAAACATCACGGGGTGGTGCGCATTGTATGGGTGTGTGTTACATTAGATGCACTAGTAGCAGTGAGAAAAACATCACGGGGTGGTGCGCATTGTATGGGTGTGTGTTACATTAGATTCACTAGTAGGAGTGAGAAAAACATCACGGGGTGGTGCGCATTGTATGGGTGTGTGTTACGTTACATTCACTAGTAGGAGTGAGAAAAACATCACGGGGTGGTGCGCATTGTATGGGTGTGTGTTACATTAGATTCACTAGTAGGAGTGAGAAAAACATCACGGGGTGGTGCGCATTGTATGGGTGTGTGTTACATTATATTCACTAGTAGCAGTGAGAAAAACATCACGGGGTGGTGCGCATTGTATGGGTGTGTGTTACATTAGATTCACTAGTAGCAGTGAGAAAAACACGGGGTGGTGCGCATTGTATGGGTGTGTGTTACATTAGATTCATTAGTAGCAGTGAGAAAAACATCACGGGGTGGTGCGCATTGTATGGGTGTGTGTTACATTACATTCACTAGTAGGAGTGAGAAAAACATCACGGGGTGGTGCGCATTGTATGGGTGTGTGTTACATTACATTCACTAGTAGGAGTGAGAAAAACATCACGGGGTGGTGCGCATTGTATGGGTGTGTGTTACATTACATTCTCTAGTAGGAGTGAGAAAAACATCACGGTGTGGTGCGCATTGTATGGGTGTGTGTTACATTAGATTCACTAGTAGGAGTGAGAAAAATATCACGGGGTGGTGCGCATTGTATGGGTGTGTGTTACATTACATTCACCAGTAGGAGTGAGAAAAACATCACGGGGTTGTGCGCATTGTATGGGTGTGTGTTACATTACATTCACTAGTAGGAGTGAGAAAAACATCACGGGGTGGTGCGCATTGTATGGGTGTGTGTTACATTACATTCACTAGTAGGAGGGAGAAAATCATCACGGGGTGGTGCGCATTGTATGGGTGTGTGTTACATTACATTCACTAGTAGGAGTGAGAAAATCATCACGGGGTGGTGCGCATTGTATGGGTGTGTGTTACATTACATTCACTAGTAGGAGTGAGAAAAACATCACGGGGTGGTGCGCATTGTATGGGTGTGTGTTACATTACATTCACTAGTACGATTGAGAAAAACATCACGGGGTGGTGCGCATTGTATGGGTGTGTGTTACATTAGTTTCACTAGTAGGAGTGAGAAAAACATCACGGGGTGGTGCGCATTGTATGGGTGTGTGTTACATTAGATGCACTAGTAGCAGTGAGAAAAACATCACGGGGTGGTGCGCATTGTATGGGTGTGTGTTACATTACATTCACTAGTAGCAGTGAGAAAAACATCACGGGGTGGTGCGCATTGTATGGGTGTGTGTTACATTACATTCACTAGTAGCAGTGAGAAAAACATCACGGGGTGGTGCGCATTGTATGGGTGTGTGTTACATTAGATTCACTAGTAGGAGTGAGAAAAACATCACGGGGTGGTGCGCATTGTATGGGTGTGTGTTACATTACATTCACTAGTAGCAGTGAGAAAAACATCACGGGGTGGTGCGCATTGTATGGGTGTGTGTTACATTACATTCACTAGTAGGAGTGAGAAAAACATCACGGGGTGGTGCGCATTGTATGGGTGTGTGTTACATTAGATTCACTAGTAGGAGTGAGAAAAACATCACGGGGTGGTGCGCATTGTATGGGTGTGTGTTACATTACATTCACTAGTAGGAGTGAGAAAAACATCACGGGGTGGTGCGCATTGTATGGGTGTGTGTTACATTAGATTCACTAGTAGCAGTGAGAAAAACATCACGGGGTGGTGCGCATTGTATGGGTGTGTGTTACATTACATTCACTAGTAGGAGTGAGACAAACATCACGGGGTGGTGCGCATTGTATGGGTGTGTGTTACATTACATTCACTAGTAGGAGTGAGAAAAACATCACGGGGTGGTGCGCATTGTATGGGTGTGTGTTACATTACATTCACTAGTAGGAGTGAGAAAAACATCACGGGGTGGTGCGCATTGTATGGGTGTGTGTTACATTACATTCACTAGTAGGAGTGAGAAAAACATCACGGGGTGGTGCGCACTGTATGGGTGTGTGTTACATTACATTCACTAGTAGCAGTGAGAAAAACATCACGGGGTGGTGCGCACTGTATGGGTGTGTGTTACATTACATTCACTAGTAGCAGTGAGAAAAACATCACGGGGTGGTGCGCATTGTATGGGTGTGTGTTACATTACATTCACTAGTAGCAGTGAGAAAAACATCATGGGGTGGTGCGCATTGTATGGGTGTGTGTTACATTACATTCACTAGTAGGAGTGAGAAAAACATCACGGGGTGGTGCGCATTGTATGGGTGTGTGTTACATTACATTCTCTAGTAGGAGTGAGAAAAACATCACGGTGTGGTGCGCATTGTATGGGTGTGTGTTACATTAGATTCACTAGTAGGAGTGAGAAAAACATCACGGGGTGGTGCGCATTGTATGGGTGTGTGTTACATTACATTCACTATTAGCAGTGAGAAAAACATCACGGGGTGGTGCGCATTGTATGGGTGTGTGTTACATTAGATTCACTAGTAGCAGTGAGAAAAACATCACGGGGTGGTGCCCATTGTATGGGTGTGTGTTACATTAGATTCACTAGTAGCAGTGAGAAAAACATCACGGGGTGGTGCGCATTTTATGGGTGTGTGTTACATTACATTCACTAGTAGGAGTGAGAAAAACATCACGGGGTGGTGCGCATTGTATGGGTGTGTGTTACATTGCATTCACTAGTAGGAGTGAGAAAAACATCACGGGGTGGTGCGCATTGTATGGGTGTGTGTTACATTGCATTCACTAGTAGGAGTGAGAAAAACATCACGGGGTGGTGCGCATTGTATGGGTGTGTGTTACATTAGATTCACTAGTAGGAGTGAGAAAAACATCACGGGGTGGTGCGCATTGTATGGGTGTGTGTTACATTAGATTCACTAGTAGCAGTGAGAAAAACATCACGGGGTGGTGCGCATTGTATGTGTGTGTGTTACATTAGATTCACTAGTAGCAGTGAGAAAAACATCACGGGGTGGTGCGCATTGTATGGGTGTGTGTTACATTACATTCACTAGTAGCAGTGAGAAAAACATCCCGGGGTGGTGCGCATTGTATGGGTGTGTGCTACATTAGATTCACTAGTAGGAGTGAGAAAAACATCACGGGGTGGTGCGCATTGTATGGGTGTGTGTTACGTTAGATTCACTAGTAGCAGTGAGAAAAACATCACGGGGTGGTGCGCATTGTATGGGTGTGTGTTACGTTACATTCACTAGTAGCAGTGAGAAAAACATCACGGGGTGGTGCGCATTGTATGGGTGTGTGTTACGTTACATTCACTAGTAGGAGTGAGAAAAACATCACGGGGTGGTGCGCATTGTATGGGTGTGCGTTACGTTACATTCACTAGTAGCATTGAGAAAAACATCACGGTGTGGTGCGCATTGTATGGGTGTGTGTTACATTACATTCACTAGTAGCAGTGAGAAAAACATCACGGGGTGGTGCGCATTGTATGGGTGTGTGTTACATTAGATTCACTAGTAGCAGTGAGAAAAACATCACGGGGTGGTGCGCATTGTATGGGTGTGTGTTACATTACATTCACTAGTAGGAGTGAGAAAAACATCACGGGGTGGTGCGCATTGTATGGGTGTGTGTTACATTACATTCACTAGTAGGAGTGAGACAAACATCACGGGGTGGTGCGCATTGTATGGGTGTGTGTTACATTGCATTCACTAGTAGGAGTGAGAAAAACATCACGGGGGGGTGCGCATTGTATGGGTGTGTGTTACATTGCATTCACTAGTAGGAGTGAGACAAACATCACGGGGTGGTGCGCATTGTATGGGTGTGTGTTACATTACATTCACTAGTAGGAGTGAGAAAAACATCACGGGGTGGTGCGCATTGTATGGGTGTGTGTTACATTACATTCACTAGTAGGAGTGAGAAAAACATCACGGGGTGGTGCGCATTGTATGGGTGTGTGTTACATTACATTCACTAGTAGGAGTGAGAAAAAAATCACGGGGTGGTGCGCATTGTATGGGTGTGTGTTACATTACATTCACTAGTAGCAGTGAGAAAAACATCACGGGGTGGTGCGCATTGTATGGGTGTGTGTTACATTACATTCACTAGTAGCAGTGAGAAAAACATCACGGGGTGGTGCGCATTGTATGGGTGTGTGTTACATTACATTCACTAGTAGCAGTGAGAAAAACATCACGGGGTGGTGCGCATTGTATGGGTGTGTGTTACATTAGTTTCACTAGTAGCAGTGAGAAAAACATCACGGGGTGGTGCGCATTGTATGGGTGTGTGTTACATTAGATTCACTAGTAGCAGTGAGAAAAACATCACGGGGTGGTGCGCATTGTATGGGTGTGTGTTACATTACATTAACTAGTAGCAGTGAGAAAAACATCACGGGGTGGTGCGCATTGTATGGGTGTGTGTTACATTACATTCACTAGTAGGAGTGAGAAAAACATCACGGGGTGGTGCGCATTGTATGGGTGTGTGTGACATTACATTCACTAGTAGGAGTGAGAAAAACATCACGGGGTGGTGCGCATTGTATGGGTGTGTGTGACATTACATTCACTAGTAGCAGTGAGAAAAACATCACGGGGTGGTGCGCATTGTATGGGTGTGTGTTACATTAGATTCACTAGTAGCAGTGAGAAAAACATCACGGGGTGGTGCGCATTGTATGGGTGTGTGTTACATTAGATTCACTAGTAGCAGTGAGAAAAACATCACGGGGTGGTGCGCATTGTATGGGTGTGTGTTACATTACATTCACTAGTAGCAGTGAGAAAAACATCACGGGGTGGTGCGCATTGTATGGGTGTGTGTTACATTAGATTCACTAGTAGGAGTGAGAAAAACATCACGGGGTGGTGCGCATTGTATGGGTGTGTGTTACATTACATTCACTAGTAGCAGTGAGAAAAACATCACGGGGTGGTGCGCATTGTATGGGTGTGTGTTACATTAGATTCACTAGTAGCAGTGAGAAAAACATCACGGGGTGGTGCGCATTGTATGGGTGTGTGTTACATTAGATTCACTAGTAGCAATGAGAAAAACATCACGGGGTGCTGCGCATTGTATGGGTGTGTGTTACATTAGATTCACTAGTAGCAGTGAGAAAAACATCACGGGGTGGTGCGCATTGTATGGGTGTGTGTTACATTACATTCACTAGTAGGAGTGAGAAAAACATCACGGGGTGGTGCGCATTGTATCGGTGTGTGTTACATTACATTCAATAGTAGGAGTGAGAAAAACATCACGGGGTGGTGCGCATTGTATGGGTGTGTGTTACATTACATTCACTAGTAGGAGTGAGAAAAACATCACGGGGTGGTGCGCATTGTATGGGTGTGTGTTACATTACATTCACTATTAGGAGTGAGAAAAACATCACGGGGTGGTGCGCATTGTATGGGTGTGTGTTACATTACATTCACTAGTAGGAGTGAAAAAAACATCACGGGGTGGTGCGCATTGTATGGGTGTGTGTTACATTAGATTCACTAGTAGCAGTGAGAAAAACATCACGGGGTGGTGCGCATTGTATGTTTGTGTGTTACATTAGATTCACTAGTAGCAGTGAGAAAAACATCACGGGGTGGTGCGCATTGTATGGGTGTGTGTTACATTAGATTCACTAGTAGCAGTGAGAAAAACATCCCGGGGTGGTGCGCATTGTATGGGTGTGTGTTACATTAGATTCACTAGTAGGAGTGAGAAAAACATCACGGGGTGGTGCGCATTGTATGGGTGTGTGTTACGTTAGATTCACTAGTAGCAGTGAGAAAAACATCACGGGGTGGTACGCATTGTATGGGTGTGCGTTACGTTACATTCACTAGTAGCAGTGAGAAAAACATCACGGGGTGGTGCGCATTGTATGGGTGTGTGTTACGTTACATTCACTAGTAGGAGTGAGAAAAACATCACGGGGTGGTGCGCATTGTATGGGTGTGCGTTACGTTACATTCACTAGTAGCAGTGAGAAAAACATCACGGTGTGGTGCGCATTGTATGGGTGTGTGTTACGTTACATTCACTAGTAGCAGTGAGAAAAACATCACGGGGTGGTGCGCATTGTATGGGTGTGTGTTACATTAGATTCACTAGTAGCAGTGAGAAAAACATCACGGGGTGGTGCGCATTGTATGGGTGTGTGTTACATTACATTCACTAGTAGGAGTGAGAAAAACATCACGGGGTGGTGCGCATTGTATGGGTGTGTGTTACATTACATTCACTAGTAGGAGTGAGACAAACATCACGGGGTGGTGCGCATTGTATGGGTGTGTGTTAAATTGCATTCACTAGTAGGAGTGAGAAAAACATCACGGGGGGGTGCGCATTGTATGGGTGTGTGTTACATTGCATTCACTAGTAGGAGTGAGACAAACATCACGGGGTGGTGCGCATTGTATGGGTGTGTGTTACATTACATTCACTAGTAGGAGTGAGAAAAACATCACGGGGTGGTGCGCATTGTATGGGTGTGTGTTACATTACATTCACTAGTAGGAGTGAGAAAAACATCACGGGGTGGTGCGCATTGTATGGGTGTGTGTTACATTACATTCACTAGTAGGAGTGAGAAAAAAATCACGGGGTGGTGCGCATTGTATGGGTGTGTGTTACATTACATTCACTAGTAGCAGTGAGAAAAACATCACGGGGTGGTGCGCATTGTATGGGTGTGTGTTACATTACATTCACTAGTAGCAGTGAGAAAAACATCACGGGGTGGTGCGCATTGTATGGGTGTGTGTTACATTACATTCACTAGTAGGAGTGAGAAAAACATCACGGGGTGGTGCGCATTGTATGGGTGTGTGTTACATTGCATTCACTAGTAGGAGTGAGAAAAACATCACGGGGTGGTGCGCATTGTATGGGTGTGTGTTACATTGCATTCACTAGTAGGAGTGAGAAAAACATCACGGGGTGGTGCGCATTGTATGGGTGTGTGTTACATTAGATTCACTAGTAGGAGTGAGAAAAACATCACGGGGTGGTGCGCATTGTATGGGTGTGTGTTACATTAGATTCACTAGTAGCAGTGAGAAAAACATCACGGGGTGGTGCGCATTGTATGTGTGTGTGTTACATTAGATTCACTAGTAGCAGTGAGAAAAACATCACGGGGTGGTGCGCATTGTATGGGTGTGTGTTACATTACATTCACTAGTAGCAGTGAGAAAAACATCCCGGGGTGGTGCGCATTGTATGGGTGTGTGCTACATTAGATTCACTAGTAGGAGTGAGAAAAACATCACGGGGTGGTGCGCATTGTATGGGTGTGTGTTACGTTAGATTCACTAGTAGCAGTGAGAAAAACATCACGGGGTGGTGCGCATTGTATGGGTGTGTGTTACGTTACATTCACTAGTAGCAGTGAGAAAAACATCACGGGGTGGTGCGCATTGTATGGGTGTGTGTTACGTTACATTCACTAGTAGGAGTGAGAAAAACATCACGGGGTGGTGCGCATTGTATGGGTGTGCGTTACGTTACATTCACTAGTAGCATTGAGAAAAACATCACGGTGTGGTGCGCATTGTATGGGTGTGTGTTACATTACATTCACTAGTAGCAGTGAGAAAAACATCACGGGGTGGTGCGCATTGTATGGGTGTGTGTTACATTAGATTCACTAGTAGCAGTGAGAAAAACATCACGGGGTGGTGCGCATTGTATGGGTGTGTGTTACATTACATTCACTAGTAGGAGTGAGAAAAACATCACGGGGTGGTGCGCATTGTATGGGTGTGTGTTACATTACATTCACTAGTAGGAGTGAGACAAACATCACGGGGTGGTGCGCATTGTATGGGTGTGTGTTACATTGCATTCACTAGTAGGAGTGAGAAAAACATCACGGGGGGGTGCGCATTGTATGGGTGTGTGTTACATTGCATTCACTAGTAGGAGTGAGACAAACATCACGGGGTGGTGCGCATTGTATGGGTGTGTGTTACATTACATTCACTAGTAGGAGTGAGAAAAACATCACGGGGTGGTGCGCATTGTATGGGTGTGTGTTACATTACATTCACTAGTAGGAGTGAGAAAAACATCACGGGGTGGTGCGCATTGTATGGGTGTGTGTTACATTACATTCACTAGTAGGAGTGAGAAAAAAATCACGGGGTGGTGCGCATTGTATGGGTGTGTGTTACATTACATTCACTAGTAGCAGTGAGAAAAACATCACGGGGTGGTGCGCATTGTATGGGTGTGTGTTACATTACATTCACTAGTAGCAGTGAGAAAAACATCACGGGGTGGTGCGCATTGTATGGGTGTGTGTTACATTACATTCACTAGTAGCAGTGAGAAAAACATCACGGGGTGGTGCGCATTGTATGGGTGTGTGTTACATTAGTTTCACTAGTAGCAGTGAGAAAAACATCACGGGGTGGTGCGCATTGTATGGGTGTGTGTTACATTAGATTCACTAGTAGCAGTGAGAAAAACATCACGGGGTGGTGCGCATTGTATGGGTGTGTGTTACATTACATTAACTAGTAGCAGTGAGAAAAACATCACGGGGTGGTGCGCATTGTATGGGTGTGTGTTACATTACATTCACTAGTAGGAGTGAGAAAAACATCACGGGGTGGTGCGCATTGTATGGGTGTGTGTGACATTACATTCACTAGTAGGAGTGAGAAAAACATCACGGGGTGGTGCGCATTGTATGGGTGTGTGTGACATTACATTCACTAGTAGCAGTGAGAAAAACATCACGGGGTGGTGCGCATTGTATGGGTGTGTGTTACATTAGATTCACTAGTAGCAGTGAGAAAAACATCACGGGGTGGTGCGCATTGTATGGGTGTGTGTTACATTAGATTCACTAGTAGCAGTGAGAAAAACATCACGGGGTGGTGCGCATTGTATGGGTGTGTGTTACATTACATTCACTAGTAGCAGTGAGAAAAACATCACGGGGTGGTGCGCATTGTATGGGTGTGTGTTACATTAGATTCACTAGTAGGAGTGAGAAAAACATCACGGGGTGGTGCGCATTGTATGGGTGTGTGTTACATTACATTCACTAGTAGCAGTGAGAAAAACATCACGGGGTGGTGCGCATTGTATGGGTGTGTGTTACATTAGATTCACTAGTAGCAGTGAGAAAAACATCACGGGGTGGTGCGCATTGTATGGGTGTGTGTTACATTAGATTCACTAGTAGCAATGAGAAAAACATCACGGGGTGCTGCGCATTGTATGGGTGTGTGTTACATTAGATTCACTAGTAGCAGTGAGAAAAACATCACGGGGTGGTGCGCATTGTATGGGTGTGTGTTACATTACATTCACTAGTAGGAGTGAGAAAAACATCACGGGGTGGTGCGCATTGTATCGGTGTGTGTTACATTACATTCACTAGTAGGAGTGAGAAAAACATCACGGGGTGGTGCGCATTGTATGGGTGTGTGTTACATTACATTCACTAGTAGGAGTGAGAAAAACATCACGGGGTGGTGCGCATTGTATGGGTGTGTGTTACATTACATTCACTATTAGGAGTGAGAAAAACATCACGGGGTGGTGCGCATTGTATGGGTGTGTGTTACATTACATTCACTAGTAGGAGTGAAAAAAACATCACGGGGTGGTGCGCATTGTATGGGTGTGTGTTACATTAGATTCACTAGTAGCAGTGAGAAAAACATCACGGGGTGGTGCGCATTGTATGTTTGTGTGTTACATTAGATTCACTAGTAGCAGTGAGAAAAACATCACGGGGTGGTGCGCATTGTATGGGTGTGTGTTACATTAGATTCACTAGTAGCAGTGAGAAAAACATCCCGGGGTGGTGCGCATTGTATGGGTGTGTGTTACATTAGATTCACTAGTAGGAGTGAGAAAAACATCACGGGGTGGTGCGCATTGTATGGGTGTGTGTTACGTTAGATTCACTAGTAGCAGTGAGAAAAACATCACGGGGTGGTACGCATTGTATGGGTGTGCGTTACGTTACATTCACTAGTAGCAGTGAGAAAAACATCACGGGGTGGTGCGCATTGTATGGGTGTGTGTTACGTTACATTCACTAGTAGGAGTGAGAAAAACATCACGGGGTGGTGCGCATTGTATGGGTGTGCGTTACGTTACATTCACTAGTAGCAGTGAGAAAAACATCACGGTGTGGTGCGCATTGTATGGGTGTGTGTTACGTTACATTCACTAGTAGCAGTGAGAAAAACATCACGGGGTGGTGCGCATTGTATGGGTGTGTGTTACATTAGATTCACTAGTAGCAGTGAGAAAAACATCACGGGGTGGTGCGCATTGTATGGGTGTGTGTTACATTACATTCACTAGTAGGAGTGAGAAAAACATCACGGGGTGGTGCGCATTGTATGGGTGTGTGTTACATTACATTCACTAGTAGGAGTGAGACAAACATCACGGGGTGGTGCGCATTGTATGGGTGTGTGTTAAATTGCATTCACTAGTAGGAGTGAGAAAAACATCACGGGGGGGTGCGCATTGTATGGGTGTGTGTTACATTGCATTCACTAGTAGGAGTGAGACAAACATCACGGGGTGGTGCGCATTGTATGGGTGTGTGTTACATTACATTCACTAGTAGGAGTGAGAAAAACATCACGGGGTGGTGCGCATTGTATGGGTGTGTGTTACATTACATTCACTAGTAGGAGTGAGAAAAACATCACGGGGTGGTGCGCATTGTATGGGTGTGTGTTACATTACATTCACTAGTAGGAGTGAGAAAAAAATCACGGGGTGGTGCGCATTGTATGGGTGTGTGTTACATTACATTCACTAGTAGCAGTGAGAAAAACATCACGGGGTGGTGCGCATTGTATGGGTGTGTGTTACATTACATTCACTAGTAGCAGTGAGAAAAACATCACGGGGTGGTGCGCATTGTATGGGTGTGTGTTACATTACATTCACTAGTAGCAGTGAGAAAAACATCACGGGGTGGTGCGCATTGTATGGGTGTGTGTTACATTAGTTTCACTAGTAGCAGTGAGAAAAACATCACGGGGTGGTGCGCATTGTATGGGTGGGTGTTACATTAGATTCACTAGTAGCAGTGAGAAAAACATCACGGGGTGGTGCGCATTGTATGGGTGTGTGTTACATTACATTCACTAGTAGCAGTGAGAAAAACATCACGGGGTGGTGCGCATTGTATGGGTGTGTGTTACATTACATTCACTAGTAGGAGTGAGAAAAACATCACGGGGTGGTGCGCATTGTATGGGTGTGTGTTACATTAGATTCACTAGTAGGAGTGAGAAAAACATCACGGGGTGGTGCGCATTGTATGGGTGTGTGTTACATTATATTCACTAGTAGCAGTGAGAAAAACATCACGGGGTGGTGCGCATTGTATGGGTGTGTGTTACATTAGATTCACTAGTAGCAGTGAGAAAAACACGGGGTGGTGCGCATTGTATGGGTGTGTGTTACATTAGATTCATTAGTAGCAGTGAGAAAAACATCACGGGGTGGTGCGCATTGTATGGGTGTGTGTTACATTACATTCACTAGTAGGAGTGAGAAAAACATCACGGGGTGGTGCGCATTGTATGGGTGTGTGTTACATTACATTCACTAGTAGGAGTGAGAAAAACATCACGGGGTGGTGCGCATTGTATGGGTGTGTGTTACATTACATTCTCTAGTAGGAGTGAGAAAAACATCACGGTGTGGTGCGCATTGTATGGGTGTGTGTTACATTAGATTCACTAGTAGGAGTGAGAAAAACATCACGGGGTGGTGCGCATTGTATGGGTGTGTGTTACATTACATTCACTAGTAGGAGTGAGAAAAACATCACGGGGTTGTGCGCATTCTATGGGTGTGTGTTACATTACATTCACTAGTAGGAGTGAGAAAAACATCACGGGGTGGTGCGCATTGTATGGGTGTGTGTTACATTACATTCACTAGTAGGAGTGAGAAAATCATCACGGGGTGGTGCGCATTGTATGGGTGTGTGTTACATTACATTCACTAGTAGGAGTGAGAAAATCATCACGGGGTGGTGCGCATTGTATGGGTGTGTGTTACATTACATTCACTAGTAGGAGTGAGAAAAACATCACGGGGTGGTGCGCATTGTATGGGTGTGTGTTACATTACATTCACTAGTACGATTGAGAAAAACATCACGGGGTGGTGCGCATCGTATGGGTGTGTGTTACATTAGTTTCACTAGTAGGAGTGAGAAAAACATCACGGGGTGGTGCGCATTGTATGGGTGTGTGTTACATTAGATGCACTAGTAGCAGTGAGAAAAACATCACGGGGTGGTGCGCATTGTATGGGTGTGTGTTACATTACATTCACTAGTAGCAGTGAGAAAAACATCACGGGGTGGTGCGCATTGTATGGGTGTGTGTTACATTACATTCACTAGTAGCAGTGAGAAAAACATCACGGGGTGGTGCGCATTGTATGGGTGTGTGTTACATTAGATTCACTAGTAGGAGTGAGAAAAACATCACGGGGTGGTGCGCATTGTATGGGTGTGTGTTACATTACATTCACTAGTAGGAGTGAGAAAAACATCACGGGGTGGTGCGCATTGTATGGGTGTGTGTTACATTACATTCACTAGTAGGAGTGAGAAAAACATCACGGGGTGGTGCGCATTGTATGGGTGTGTGTTACATTAGATTCACTAGTAGGAGTGAGAAAAACATCACGGGGTGGTGCGCATTGTATGGGTGTGTGTTACATTACATTCACTAGTAGGAGTGAGAAAAACATCACTGGGTGGTGCGCATTGTATGGGTGTGTGTTACATTAGATTCACTAGTAGCAGTGAGAAAAACATCACGGGGTGGTGCGCATTGTATGTTTGTGTGTTACATTAGATTCACTAGTAGCAGTGAGAAAAACATCACGGGGTGGTGCGCATTGTATGGGTGTGTGTTACATTAGATTCACTAGTAGCAGTGAGAAAAACATCCCGGGGTGGTGCGCATTGTATGGGTGTGTGTTACATTAGATTCACTAGTAGGAGTGAGAAAAACATCACGGGGTGGTGCGCATTGTATGGGTGTGTGTTACGTTAGATTCACTAGTAGCAGTGAGAAAAACATCACGGGGTGGTGCGCATTGTATGGGTGTGCGTTACGTTACATTCACTAGTAGCAGTGAGAAAAACATCACGGGGTGGTGCGCATTGTATGGGTGTGTGTTACGTTACATTCACTAGTAGGAGTGAGAAAAACATCACGGGGTGGTGCGCATTGTATGGGTGTGTGTTACATTACATTCACTATTAGCAGTGAGAAAAACATCACGGGGTGGTGCGCATTGTATGGGTGTGTGTTACATTAGATTCACTAGTAGCAGTGAGAAAAACATCACGGGGTGGTGCCCATTGTATGGCTGTGTGTTACATTAGATTCACTAGTAGCAGTGAGAAAAACATCACGGGGTGGTGCGCATTGTATGGGTGTGTGTTACATTACATTCACTAGTAGGAGTGAGAAAAACATCACGGGGTGGTGCGCATTGTATGGGTGTGTGTTACATTGCATTCACTAGTAGGAGTGAGAAAAACATCACGGGGTGGTGCGCATTGTATGGGTGTGTGTTACATTGCATTCACTAGTAGGAGTGAGAAAAACATCACGGGGTGGTGCGCATTGTATGGGTGTGTGTTACATTAGATTCACTAGTAGGAGTGAGAAAAACATCACGGGGTGGTGCGCATTGTATGGGTGTGTGTTACATTAGATTCACTAGTAGCAGTGAGAAAAACATCACGGGGTGGTGCGCATTGTATGGGTGTGTGTTACATTAGATTCACTAGTAGCAGTGAGAAAAACATCACGGGGTGGTGCGCATTGTATGGGTGTGTGTTATATTAGATTCACTAGTAGCAGTGAGAAAAACATCCCGGGGTGGTGCGCATTTTATGGGTGTGTGTTACATTAGATTCACTAGTAGGAGTGAGAAAAACATCACGGGGTGGTGCGCATTGTATGGGTGTGTGTTACGTTAGATTCACTAGTAGCAGTGAGAAAAACATCACGGGGTGGTGCGCATTGTATGGGTGTGTGTTACGTTACATTCACTAGTAGCAGTGAGAAAAACATCACGGGGTGGTGCGCATTGTATGGGTGTGTGTTACGTTACATTCACTAGTAGGAGTGAGAAAAACATCACGGGGTGGTGCGCATTGTATGGGTGTGCGTTACGTTACATTCACTAGTAGCAGTGAGAAAAACATCACGGTGTGGTGCGCATTGTATGGGTGTGTGTTACGTTACATTCACTAGTAGCAGTGAGAAAAACATCACGGGGTGGTGCGCATTGTATGGGTGTGTGTTACATTAGATTCACTAGTAGCAGTGAGAAAAACATCACAGGGTGGTGCGCATTGTATGGGTGTGTGTTACATTACATTCACTAGTAGGAGTGAGAAAAACATCACGGGGTGGTGCGCATTGTATGGGTGTGTGTTACATTACATTCACTAGTAGGAGTGAGACAAACATCACGGGGTGGTGCGCATTGTATGGGTGTGTGTTACATTGCATTCACTAGTAGGAGTGCGAAAAACATCACGGGGGGGTGCGCATTGTATGGGTGTGTGTTACATTGCATTCACTAGTAGGAGTGAGACAAACATCACGGGGTGGTGCGCATTGTATGGGTGTGTGTTACATTACATTCACTAGTAGGAGTGAGAAAAACATCACGGGGTGGTGCGCATTGTATGGGTGTGTGTTACATTACATTCACTAGTAGGAGTGAGAAAAACATCACGGGGTGGTGCGCATTGTATGGGTGTGTGTTACATTACATTCACTAGTAGGAGTGAGAAAAAAATCACGTGGTGGTGCGCATTGTATGGGTGTGTGTTACATTACATTCACTAGTAGCAGTGAGAAAAACATCACGGGGTGGTGCGCATTGTATGGGTGTGTGTTACATTACATTCACTAGTAGCAGTGAGAAAAACATCACGGGGTGGTGCGCATTGTATGGGTGTGTGTTACATTACATTCACTAGTAGCAGTGAGAAAAACATCACGGGGTGGTGCGCATTGTATGGGTGTGTGTTACATTAGTTTCACTAGTAGCAGTGAGAAAAACATCACGGGGTGGTGCGCATTGTATGGGTGTGTGTTACATTAGATTCACTAGTAGCAGTGAGAAAAACATCACGGGGTGGTGCGCATTGTATGGGTGTGTGTTACATTACATTCACTAGTAGCAGTGAGAAAAACATCACGGGGTGGTGCGCATTGTATGGGTGTGTGTTACATTACATTCACTAGTAGGAGTGAGAAAAACATCACGGGGTGGTGCGCATTGTATGGGTGTGTGTGACATTACATTCACTAGTAGGAGTGAGAAAAACATCACGGGGTGGTGCGCATTGTATGGGTGTGTGTGACCTTACATTCACTAGTAGCAGTGAGAAAAACATCACGGGGTGGTGCGCATTGTATGGGTGTGTGTTACATTAGATTCACTAGTAGCAGTGAGAAAAACATCACGGGGTGGTGCGCATTGTATGGGTGTGTGTTACATTAGATTCACTAGTAGCAGTGAGAAAAACATCACGGGTGGTGCGCATTGTATGGGTGTGTGTTACATTACATTCACTAGTAGCAGTGAGAAAAACATCACGGGGTGGTGCGCATTGTATGGGTGTGTGTTACATTAGATTCACTAGTAGGAGTGAGAAAAACATCACGGGGTGGTGCGCATTGTATGGGTGTGTGTTACATTACATTCACTAGTAGCAGTGAGAAAAACACGGGGTGGTGCGCATTGTATGGGTGTGTGTTACATTAGATTCACTAGTAGCAGTGAGAAAAACATCACGGGGTGGTGCGCATTGTATGGGTGTGTGTTACATTAGATTCACTAGTAGCAGTGAGAAAAACATCACGGGGTGCTGCGCATTGTATGGGTGTGTGTTACATTAGATTCACTAGTAGCAGTGAGAAAAACATCACGGGGTGGTGCGCATTGTATGGGTGTGTGTTACATTACATTCACTAGTAGGAGTGAGAAAAACATCACGGGGTGGTGCGCATTGTATGGGTGTGTGTTACATTACATTCACTATTAGGAGTGAGAAAAACATCACGGGGTGGTGCGCATTGTATGGGTGTGTGTTACATTACATTCACTAGTAGGAGTGAGAAAATCATCACGGGGTGGTGCGCATTGTATGGGTGTGTGTTACATTACATTCACTAGTAGGAGTGAGAAAATCATCACGGGGTGGTGCGCATTGTATGGGTGTGTGTTACATTACATTCACTAGTAGGAGTGAGAAAAACATCACGGGGTGGTGCGCATTGTATGGGTGTGTGTTACATTACATTCACTAGTAGGAGTGAGAAAAACATCACGGGGTGGTGCGCATTGTATGGGTGTGTGTTACATTACATTCTCTAGTAGGAGTGAGAAAAACATCACGGGGTGGTGCGCATTGTATGGGTGTGTGTTACATTAGATGCACTAGTAGCAGTGAGAAAAACATCACGGGGTGGTGCGCATTGTATGGGTGTGTGTTACATTAGATTCACTAGTAGGAGTGAGAAAAACATCACGGGGTGGTGCGCATTGTATGGGTGTGTGTTACGTTACATTCACTAGTAGGAGTGAGAAAAACATCACGGGGTGGTGCGCATTGTATGGGTGTGTGTTACATTAGATTCACTAGTAGGAGTGAGAAAAACATCACGGGGTGGTGCGCATTGTATGGGTGTGTGTTACATTATATTCACTAGTAGCAGTGAGAAAAACATCACGGGGTGGTGCGCATTGTATGGGTGTGTGTTACATTAGATTCACTAGTAGCAGTGAGAAAAACACGGGGTGGTGCGCATTGTATGGGTGTGTGTTACATTAGATTCATTAGTAGCAGTGAGAAAAACATCACGGGGTGGTGCGCATTGTATGGGTGTGTGTTACATTACATTCACTAGTAGGAGTGAGAAAAACATCACGGGGTGGTGCGCATTGTATGGGTGTGTGTTACATTACATTCACTAGTAGGAGTGAGAAAAACATCACGGGGTGGTGCGCATTGTATGGGTGTGTGTTACATTACATTCTCTAGTAGGAGTGAGAAAAACATCACGGTGTGGTGCGCATTGTATGGGTGTGTGTTACATTAGATTCACTAGTAGGAGTGAGAAAAATATCACGGGGTGGTGCGCATTGTATGGGTGTGTGTTACATTACATTCACTAGTAGGAGTGAGAAAAACATCACGGGGTTGTGCGCATTGTATGGGTGTGTGTTACATTACATTCACTAGTAGGAGTGAGAAAAACATCACGGGGTGGTGCGCATTGTATGGGTGTGTGTTACATTACATTCACTAGTAGGAGGGAGAAAATCATCACGGGGTGGTGCGCATTGTATGGGTGTGTGTTACATTACATTCACTAGTAGGAGTGAGAAAATCATCACGGGGTGGTGCGCATTGTATGGGTGTGTGTTACATTACATTCACTAGTAGGAGTGAGAAAAACATCACGGGGTGGTGCGCATTGTATGGGTGTGTGTTACATTACATTCACTAGTACGATTGAGAAAAACATCACGGGGTGGTGCGCATTGTATGGGTGTGTGTTACATTAGTTTCACTAGTAGGAGTGAGAAAAACATCACGGGGTGGTGCGCATTGTATGGGTGTGTGTTACATTAGATGCACTAGTAGCAGTGAGAAAAACATCACGGGGTGGTGCGCATTGTATGGGTGTGTGTTACATTACATTCACTAGTAGCAGTGAGAAAAACATCACGGGGTGGTGCGCATTGTATGGGTGTGTGTTACATTACATTCACTAGTAGCAGTGAGAAAAACATCACGGGGTGGTGCGCATTGTATGGGTGTGTGTTACATTAGATTCACTAGTAGGAGTGAGAAAAACATCACGGGGTGGTGCGCATTGTATGGGTGTGTGTTACATTACATTCACTAGTAGGAGTGAGAAAAACATCACGGGGTGGTGCGCATTGTATGGGTGTGTGTTACATTACATTCACTAGTAGGAGTGAGAAAAACATCACGGGGTGGTGCGCATTGTATGGGTGTGTGTTACATTAGATTCACTAGTAGGAGTGAGAAAAACATCACGGGGTGGTGCGCATTGTATGGGTGTGTGTTACATTACATTCACTAGTAGGAGTGAGAAAAACATCACGGGGTGGTGCGCATTGTATGGGTGTGTGTTACATTAGATTCACTAGTAGCAGTGAGAAAAACATCACGGGGTGGTGCGCATTGTATGGGTGTGTGTTACATTACATTCACTAGTAGGAGTGAGACAAACATCACGGGGTGGTGCGCATTGTATGGGTGTGTGTTACATTACATTCACTAGTAGGAGTGAGAAAAACATCACGGGGTGGTGCGCATTGTATGGGTGTGTGTTACATTACATTCACTAGTAGGAGTGAGAAAAACATCACGGGGTGGTGCGCATTGTATGGGTGTGTGTTACATTACATTCACTAGTAGGAGTGAGAAAAACATCACGGGGTGGTGCGCACTGTATGGGTGTGTGTTACATTACATTCACTAGTAGCAGTGAGAAAAACATCACGGGGTGGTGCGCACTGTATGGGTGTGTGTTACATTACATTCACTAGTAGCAGTGAGAAAAACATCACGGGGTGGTGCGCATTGTATGGGTGTGTGTTACATTACATTCACTAGTAGCAGTGAGAAAAACATCACGGGGTGGTGCGCATTGTATGGGTGTGTGTTACATTACATTCACTAGTAGGAGTGAGAAAAACATCACGGGGTGGTGCGCATTGTATGGGTGTGTGTTACATTACATTCTCTAGTAGGAGTGAGAAAAACATCACGGTGTGGTGCGCATTGTATGGGTGTGTGTTACATTAGATTCACTAGTAGGAGTGAGAAAAACATCACGGGGTGGTGCGCATTGTATGGGTGTGTGTTACATTACATTCACTATTAGCAGTGAGAAAAACATCACGGGGTGGTGCGCATTGTATGGGTGTGTGTTACATTAGATTCACTAGTAGCAGTGAGAAAAACATCACGGGGTGGTGCCCATTGTATGGGTGTGTGTTACATTAGATTCACTAGTAGCAGTGAGAAAAACATCACGGGGTGGTGCGCATTTTATGGGTGTGTGTTACATTACATTCACTAGTAGGAGTGAGAAAAACATCACGGGGTGGTGCGCATTGTATGGGTGTGTGTTACATTGCATTCACTAGTAGGAGTGAGAAAAACATCACGGGGTGGTGCGCATTGTATGGGTGTGTGTTACATTGCATTCACTAGTAGGAGTGAGAAAAACATCACGGGGTGGTGCGCATTGTATGGGTGTGTGTTACATTAGATTCACTAGTAGGAGTGAGAAAAACATCACGGGGTGGTGCGCATTGTATGGGTGTGTGTTACATTAGATTCACTAGTAGCAGTGAGAAAAACATCACGGGGTGGTGCGCATTGTATGTGTGTGTGTTACATTAGATTCACTAGTAGCAGTGAGAAAAACATCACGGGGTGGTGCGCATTGTATGGGTGTGTGTTACATTACATTCACTAGTAGCAGTGAGAAAAACATCCCGGGGTGGTGCGCATTGTATGGGTGTGTGCTACATTAGATTCACTAGTAGGAGTGAGAAAAACATCACGGGGTGGTGCGCATTGTATGGGTGTGTGTTACGTTAGATTCACTAGTAGCAGTGAGAAAAACATCACGGGGTGGTGCGCATTGTATGGGTGTGTGTTACGTTACATTCACTAGTAGCAGTGAGAAAAACATCACGGGGTGGTGCGCATTGTATGGGTGTGTGTTACGTTACATTCACTAGTAGGAGTGAGAAAAACATCACGGGGTGGTGCGCATTGTATGGGTGTGCGTTACGTTACATTCACTAGTAGCATTGAGAAAAACATCACGGTGTGGTGCGCATTGTATGGGTGTGTGTTACATTACATTCACTAGTAGCAGTGAGAAAAACATCACGGGGTGGTGCGCATTGTATGGGTGTGTGTTACATTAGATTCACTAGTAGCAGTGAGAAAAACATCACGGGGTGGTGCGCATTGTATGGGTGTGTGTTACATTACATTCACTAGTAGGAGTGAGAAAAACATCACGGGGTGGTGCGCATTGTATGGGTGTGTGTTACATTACATTCACTAGTAGGAGTGAGACAAACATCACGGGGTGGTGCGCATTGTATGGGTGTGTGTTACATTGCATTCACTAGTAGGAGTGAGAAAAACATCACGGGGGGGTGCGCATTGTATGGGTGTGTGTTACATTGCATTCACTAGTAGGAGTGAGACAAACATCACGGGGTGGTGCGCATTGTATGGGTGTGTGTTACATTACATTCACTAGTAGGAGTGAGAAAAACATCACGGGGTGGTGCGCATTGTATGGGTGTGTGTTACATTACATTCACTAGTAGGAGTGAGAAAAACATCACGGGGTGGTGCGCATTGTATGGGTGTGTGTTACATTACATTCACTAGTAGGAGTGAGAAAAAAATCACGGGGTGGTGCGCATTGTATGGGTGTGTGTTACATTACATTCACTAGTAGCAGTGAGAAAAACATCACGGGGTGGTGCGCATTGTATGGGTGTGTGTTACATTACATTCACTAGTAGCAGTGAGAAAAACATCACGGGGTGGTGCGCATTGTATGGGTGTGTGTTACATTACATTCACTAGTAGCAGTGAGAAAAACATCACGGGGTGGTGCGCATTGTATGGGTGTGTGTTACATTAGTTTCACTAGTAGCAGTGAGAAAAACATCACGGGGTGGTGCGCATTGTATGGGTGTGTGTTACATTAGATTCACTAGTAGCAGTGAGAAAAACATCACGGGGTGGTGCGCATTGTATGGGTGTGTGTTACATTACATTAACTAGTAGCAGTGAGAAAAACATCACGGGGTGGTGCGCATTGTATGGGTGTGTGTTACATTACATTCACTAGTAGGAGTGAGAAAAACATCACGGGGTGGTGCGCATTGTATGGGTGTGTGTGACATTACATTCACTAGTAGGAGTGAGAAAAACATCACGGGGTGGTGCGCATTGTATGGGTGTGTGTGACATTACATTCACTAGTAGCAGTGAGAAAAACATCACGGGGTGGTGCGCATTGTATGGGTGTGTGTTACATTAGATTCACTAGTAGCAGTGAGAAAAACATCACGGGGTGGTGCGCATTGTATGGGTGTGTGTTACATTAGATTCACTAGTAGCAGTGAGAAAAACATCACGGGGTGGTGCGCATTGTATGGGTGTGTGTTACATTACATTCACTAGTAGCAGTGAGAAAAACATCACGGGGTGGTGCGCATTGTATGGGTGTGTGTTACATTAGATTCACTAGTAGGAGTGAGAAAAACATCACGGGGTGGTGCGCATTGTATGGGTGTGTGTTACATTACATTCACTAGTAGCAGTGAGAAAAACATCACGGGGTGGTGCGCATTGTATGGGTGTGTGTTACATTAGATTCACTAGTAGCAGTGAGAAAAACATCACGGGGTGGTGCGCATTGTATGGGTGTGTGTTACATTAGATTCACTAGTAGCAATGAGAAAAACATCACGGGGTGCTGCGCATTGTATGGGTGTGTGTTACATTAGATTAACTAGTAGCAGTGAGAAAAACATCACGGGGTGGTGCGCATTGTATGGGTGTGTGTTACATTACATTCACTAGTAGGAGTGAGAAAAACATCACGGGGTGGTGCGCATTGTATCGGTGTGTGTTACATTACATTCACTAGTAGGAGTGAGAAAAACATCACGGGGTGGTGCGCATTGTATGGGTGTGTGTTACATTACATTCACTAGTAGGAGTGAGAAAAACATCACGGGGTGGTGCGCATTGTATGGGTGTGTGTTACATTACATTCACTATTAGGAGTGAGAAAAACATCACGGGGTGGTGCGCATTGTATGGGTGTGTGTTACATTACATTCACTAGTAGGAGTGAAAAAAACATCACGGGGTGGTGCGCATTGTATGGGTGTGTGTTACATTAGATTCACTAGTAGCAGTGAGAAAAACATCACGGGGTGGTGCGCATTGTATGTTTGTGTGTTACATTAGATTCACTAGTAGCAGTGAGAAAAACATCACGGGGTGGTGCGCATTGTATGGGTGTGTGTTACATTAGATTCACTAGTAGCAGTGAGAAAAACATCCCGGGGTGGTGCGCATTGTATGGGTGTGTGTTACATTAGATTCACTAGTAGGAGTGAGAAAAACATCACGGGGTGGTGCGCATTGTATGGGTGTGTGTTACGTTAGATTCACTAGTAGCAGTGAGAAAAACATCACGGGGTGGTACGCATTGTATGGGTGTGCGTTACGTTACATTCACTAGTAGCAGTGAGAAAAACATCACGGGGTGGTGCGCATTGTATGGGTGTGTGTTACGTTACATTCACTAGGAGGAGTGAGAAAAACATCACGGGGTGGTGCGCATTGTATGGGTGTGCGTTACGTTACATTCACTAGTAGCAGTGAGAAAAACATCACGGTGTGGTGCGCATTGTATGGGTGTGTGTTACGTTACATTCACTAGTAGCAGTGAGAAAAACATCACGGGGTGGTGCGCATTGTATGGGTGTGTGTTACATTAGATTCACTAGTAGCAGTGAGAAAAACATCACGGGGTGGTGCGCATTGTATGGGTGTGTGTTACATTACATTCACTAGTAGGAGTGAGAAAAACATCACGGGGTGGTGCGCATTGTATGGGTGTGTGTTACATTACATTCACTAGTAGGAGTGAGACAAACATCACGGGGTGGTGCGCATTGTATGGGTGTGTGTTAAATTGCATTCACTAGTAGGAGTGAGAAAAACATCACGGGGGGGTGCGCATTGTATTGGTGTGTGTTACATTGCATTCACTAGTAGGAGTGAGACAAACATCACGGGGTGGTGCGCATTGTATGGGTGTGTGTTACATTACATTCACTAGTAGGAGTGAGAAAAACATCACGGGGTGGTGCGCATTGTATGGGTGTGTGTTACATTACATTCACTAGTAGGAGTGAGAAAAACATCACGGGGTGGTGCGCATTGTATGGGTGTGTGTTACATTACATTCACTAGTACGATTGAGAAAAACATCACGGGGTGGTGCGCATTGTATGGGTGTGTGTTACATTACATTCACTAGTACGATTGAGAAAAACATCACGGGGTGGTGCGCATTGTATGGGTGTGTGTTACATTAGTTTCACTAGTAGGAGTGAGAAAAACATCACGGGGTGGTGCGCATTGTATGGGTGTGTGTTACATTAGATGCACTAGTAGCAGTGAGAAAAACATCACGGGGTGGTGCGCATTGTATGGGTGTGTGTTACATTACATTCACTAGTAGCAGTGAGAAAAACATCACGGGGTGGTGCGCATTGTATGGGTGTGTGTTACATTACATTCACTAGTAGCAGTGAGAAAAACATCACGGGGTGGTGCGCATTGTATGGGTGTGTGTTACATTAGATTCACTAGTAGGAGTGAGAAAAACATCACGGGGTGGTGCGCATTGTATGGGTGTGTGTTACATTACATTCACTAGTAGGAGTGAGAAAAACATCACGGGGTGGTGCGCATTGTATGGGTGTGTGTTACATTACATTCACTAGTAGGAGTGAGAAAAACATCACGGGGTGGTGCGCATTGTATGGGTGTGTGTTACATTAGATTCACTAGTAGGAGTGAGAAAAACATCACGGGGTGGTGCGCATTGTATGGGTGTGTGTTACATTACATTCACTAGTAGGAGTGAGAAAAACATCACGGGGTGGTGCGCATTGTATGGGTGTGTGTTACATTAGATTCACTAGTAGCAGTGAGAAAAACATCACGGGGTGGTGCGCATTGTATGGGTGTGTGTTACATTACATTCACTAGTAGGAGTGAGACAAACATCACGGGGTGGTGCGCATTGTATGGGTGTGTGTTACATTACATTCACTAGTAGGAGTGAGAAAAACATCACGGGGTGGTGCGCATTGTATGGGTGTGTGTTACATTACATTCACTAGTAGGAGTGAGAAAAACATCACGGGGTGGTGCGCATTGTATGGGTGTGTGTTACATTACATTCACTAGTAGGAGTGAGAAAAACATCACGGGGTGGTGCGCACTGTATGGGTGTGTGTTACATTACATTCACTAGTAGCAGTGAGAAAAACATCACGGGGTGGTGCGCACTGTATGGGTGTGTGTTACATTACATTCACTAGTAGCAGTGAGAAAAACATCACGGGGTGGTGCGCATTGTATGGGTGTGTGTTACATTACATTCACTAGTAGCAGTGAGAAAAACATCACGGGGTGGTGCGCATTGTATGGGTGTGTGTTACATTACATTCACTAGTAGGAGTGAGAAAAACATCACGGGGTGGTGCGCATTGTATGGGTGTGTGTTACATTACATTCTCTAGTAGGAGTGAGAAAAACATCACGGTGTGGTGCGCATTGTATGGGTGTGTGTTACATTAGATTCACTAGTAGGAGTGAGAAAAACATCACGGGGTGGTGCGCATTGTATGGGTGTGTGTTACATTACATTCACTATTAGCAGTGAGAAAAACATCACGGGGTGGTGCGCATTGTATGGGTGTGTGTTACATTAGATTCACTAGTAGCAGTGAGAAAAACATCACGGGGTGGTGCCCATTGTATGGGTGTGTGTTACATTAGATTCACTAGTAGCAGTGAGAAAAACATCACGGGGTGGTGCGCATTTTATGGGTGTGTGTTACATTACATTCACTAGTAGGAGTGAGAAAAACATCACGGGGTGGTGCGCATTGTATGGGTGTGTGTTACATTGCATTCACTAGTAGGAGTGAGAAAAACATCACGGGGTGGTGCGCATTGTATGGGTGTGTGTTACATTGCATTCACTAGTAGGAGTGAGAAAAACATCACGGGGTGGTGCGCATTGTATGGGTGTGTGTTACATTAGATTCACTAGTAGGAGTGAGAAAAACATCACGGGGTGGTGCGCATTGTATGGGTGTGTGTTACATTAGATTCACTAGTAGCAGTGAGAAAAACATCACGGGGTGGTGCGCATTGTATGTGTGTGTGTTACATTAGATTCACTAGTAGCAGTGAGAAAAACATCACGGGGTGGTGCGCATTGTATGGGTGTGTGTTACATTACATTCACTAGTAGCAGTGAGAAAAACATCCCGGGGTGGTGCGCATTGTATGGGTGTGTGCTACATTAGATTCACTAGTAGGAGTGAGAAAAACATCACGGGGTGGTGCGCATTGTATGGGTGTGTGTTACGTTAGATTCACTAGTAGCAGTGAGAAAAACATCACGGGGTGGTGCGCATTGTATGGGTGTGTGTTACGTTACATTCACTAGTAGCAGTGAGAAAAACATCACGGGGTGGTGCGCATTGTATGGGTGTGTGTTACGTTACATTCACTAGTAGGAGTGAGAAAAACATCACGGGGTGGTGCGCATTGTATGGGTGTGCGTTACGTTACATTCACTAGTAGCATTGAGAAAAACATCACGGTGTGGTGCGCATTGTATGGGTGTGTGTTACATTACATTCACTAGTAGCAGTGAGAAAAACATCACGGGGTGGTGCGCATTGTATGGGTGTGTGTTACATTAGATTCACTAGTAGCAGTGAGAAAAACATCACGGGGTGGTGCGCATTGTATGGGTGTGTGTTACATTACATTCACTAGTAGGAGTGAGAAAAACATCACGGGGTGGTGCGCATTGTATGGGTGTGTGTTACATTACATTCACTAGTAGGAGTGAGACAAACATCACGGGGTGGTGCGCATTGTATGGGTGTGTGTTACATTGCATTCACTAGTAGGAGTGAGAAAAACATCACGGGGGGGTGCGCATTGTATGGGTGTGTGTTACATTGCATTCACTAGTAGGAGTGAGACAAACATCACGGGGTGGTGCGCATTGTATGGGTGTGTGTTACATTACATTCACTAGTAGGAGTGAGAAAAACATCACGGGGTGGTGCGCATTGTATGGGTGTGTGTTACATTACATTCACTAGTAGGAGTGAGAAAAACATCACGGGGTGGTGCGCATTGTATGGGTGTGTGTTACATTACATTCACTAGTAGGAGTGAGAAAAAAATCACGGGGTGGTGCGCATTGTATGGGTGTGTGTTACATTACATTCACTAGTAGCAGTGAGAAAAACATCACGGGGTGGTGCGCATTGTATGGGTGTGTGTTACATTACATTCACTAGTAGCAGTGAGAAAAACATCACGGGGTGGTGCGCATTGTATGGGTGTGTGTTACATTACATTCACTAGTAGGAGTGAGAAAAAAATCACGGGGTGGTGCGCATTGTATGGGTGTGTGTGACATTACATTCACTAGTAGGAGTGAGAAAAACATCACGGGGTGGTGCGCATTGTATGGGTGTGTGTGACATTACATTCACTAGTAGCAGTGAGAAAAACATCACGGGGTGGTGCGCATTGTATGGGTGTGTGTTACATTAGATTCACTAGTAGCAGTGAGAAAAACATCACGGGGTGGTGCGCATTGTATGGGTGTGTGTTACATTAGATTCACTAGTAGCAGTGAGAAAAACATCACGGGGTGGTGCGCATTGTATGGGTGTGTGTTACATTACATTCACTAGTAGCAGTGAGAAAAACATCACGGGGTGGTGCGCATTGTATGGGTGTGTGTTACATTAGATTCACTAGTAGGAGTGAGAAAAACATCACGGGGTGGTGCGCATTGTATGGGTGTGTGTTACATTACATTCACTAGTAGCAGTGAGAAAAACATCACGGGGTGGTGCGCATTGTATGGGTGTGTGTTACATTAGATTCACTAGTAGCAGTGAGAAAAACATCACGGGGTGGTGCGCATTGTATGGGTGTGTGTTACATTAGATTCACTAGTAGCAATGAGAAAAACATCACGGGGTGCTGCGCATTGTATGGGTGTGTGTTACATTAGATTAACTAGTAGCAGTGAGAAAAACATCACGGGGTGGTGCGCATTGTATGGGTGTGTGTTACATTACATTCACTAGTAGGAGTGAGAAAAACATCACGGGGTGGTGCGCATTGTATCGGTGTGTGTTACATTACATTCACTAGTAGGAGTGAGAAAAACATCACGGGGTGGTGCGCATTGTATGGGTGTGTGTTACATTACATTCACTAGTAGGAGTGAGAAAAACATCACGGGGTGGTGCGCATTGTATGGGTGTGTGTTACATTACATTCACTATTAGGAGTGAGAAAAACATCACGGGGTGGTGCGCATTGTATGGGTGTGTGTTACATTACATTCACTAGTAGGAGTGAAAAAAACATCACGGGGTGGTGCGCATTGTATGGGTGTGTGTTACATTAGATTCACTAGTAGCAGTGAGAAAAACATCACGGGGTGGTGCGCATTGTATGTTTGTGTGTTACATTAGATTCACTAGTAGCAGTGAGAAAAACATCACGGGGTGGTGCGCATTGTATGGGTGTGTGTTACATTAGATTCACTAGTAGCAGTGAGAAAAACATCCCGGGGTGGTGCGCATTGTATGGGTGTGTGTTACATTAGATTCACTAGTAGGAGTGAGAAAAACATCACGGGGTGGTGCGCATTGTATGGGTGTGTGTTACGTTAGATTCACTAGTAGCAGTGAGAAAAACATCACGGGGTGGTACGCATTGTATGGGTGTGCGTTACGTTACATTCACTAGTAGCAGTGAGAAAAACATCACGGGGTGGTGCGCATTGTATGGGTGTGTGTTACGTTACATTCACTAGGAGGAGTGAGAAAAACATCACGGGGTGGTGCGCATTGTATGGGTGTGCGTTACGTTACATTCACTAGTAGCAGTGAGAAAAACATCACGGTGTGGTGCGCATTGTATGGGTGTGTGTTACGTTACATTCACTAGTAGCAGTGAGAAAAACATCACGGGGTGGTGCGCATTGTATGGGTGTGTGTTACATTAGATTCACTAGTAGCAGTGAGAAAAACATCACGGGGTGGTGCGCATTGTATGGGTGTGTGTTACATTACATTCACTAGTAGGAGTGAGAAAAACATCACGGGGTGGTGCGCATTGTATGGGTGTGTGTTACATTACATTCACTAGTAGGAGTGAGACAAACATCACGGGGTGGTGCGCATTGTATGGGTGTGTGTTAAATTGCATTCACTAGTAGGAGTGAGAAAAACATCACGGGGGGGTGCGCATTGTATTGGTGTGTGTTACATTGCATTCACTAGTAGGAGTGAGACAAACATCACGGGGTGGTGCGCATTGTATGGGTGTGTGTTACATTACATTCACTAGTAGGAGTGAGAAAAACATCACGGGGTGGTGCGCATTGTATGGGTGTGTGTTACATTACATTCACTAGTAGGAGTGAGAAAAACATCACGGGGTGGTGCGCATTGTATGGGTGTGTGTTACATTACATTCACTAGTAGGAGTGAGAAAAAAATCACGGGGTGGTGCGCATTGTATGGGTGTGTGTTACATTACATTCACTAGTAGCAGTGAGAAAAACATCACGGGGTGGTGCGCATTGTATGGGTGTGTGTTACATTACATTCACTAGTAGCAGTGAGAAAAACATCACGGGGTGGTGCGCATTGTATGGGTGTGTGTTACATTACATTCACTAGTAGCAGTGAGAAAAACATCACGGGGTGGTGCGCATTGTATGGGTGTGTGTTACATTAGTTTCACTAGTAGCAGTGAGAAAAACATCACGGGGTGGTGCGCATTGTATGGGTGTGTGTTACATTAGATTCACTAGTAGCAGTGAGAAAAACATCACGGGGTGGTGCGCATTGTATGGGTGTGTGTTACATTACATTCACTAGTAGCAGTGAGAAAAACATCACGGGGTGGTGCGCATTGTATGGGTGTGTGTTACATTACATTCACTAGTAGGAGTGAGAAAAACATCACGGGGTGGTGCGCATTGTATGGGTGTGTGTTACATTAGATTCACTAGTAGGAGTGAGAAAAACATCACGGGGTGGTGCGCATTGTATGGGTGTGTGTTACATTATATTCACTAGTAGCAGTGAGAAAAACATCACGGGGTGGTGCGCATTGTATGGGTGTGTGTTACATTAGATTCACTAGTAGCAGTGAGAAAAACACGGGGTGGTGCGCATTGTATGGGTGTGTGTTACATTAGATTCATTAGTAGCAGTGAGAAAAACATCACGGGGTGGTGCGCATTGTATGGGTGTGTGTTACATTACATTCACTAGTAGGAGTGAGAAAAACATCACGGGGTGGTGCGCATTGTATGGGTGTGTGTTACATTACATTCACTAGTAGGAGTGAGAAAAACATCACGGGGTGGTGCGCATTGTATGGGTGTGTGTTACATTACATTCTCTAGTAGGAGTGAGAAAAACATCACGGTGTGGTGCGCATTGTATGGGTGTGTGTTACATTAGATTCACTAGTAGGAGTGAGAAAAACATCACGGGGTGGTGCGCATTGTATGGGTGTGTGTTACATTACATTCACTAGTAGGAGTGAGAAAAACATCACGGGGTTGTGCGCATTCTATGGGTGTGTGTTACATTACATTCACTAGTAGGAGTGAGAAAAACATCACGGGGTGGTGCGCATTGTATGGGTGTGTGTTACATTACATTCACTAGTAGGAGTGAGAAAATCATCACGGGGTGGTGCGCATTGTATGGGTGTGTGTTACATTACATTCACTAGTAGGAGTGAGAAAATCATCACGGGGTGGTGCGCATTGTATGGGTGTGTGTTACATTACATTCACTAGTAGGAGTGAGAAAAACATCACGGGGTGGTGCGCATTGTATGGGTGTGTGTTACATTACATTCACTAGTACGATTGAGAAAAACATCACGGGGTGGTGCGCATCGTATGGGTGTGTGTTACATTAGTTTCACTAGTAGGAGTGAGAAAAACATCACGGGGTGGTGCGCATTGTATGGGTGTGTGTTACATTAGATGCACTAGTAGCAGTGAGAAAAACATCACGGGGTGGTGCGCATTGTATGGGTGTGTGTTACATTACATTCACTAGTAGCAGTGAGAAAAACATCACGGGGTGGTGCGCATTGTATGGGTGTGTGTTACATTACATTCACTAGTAGCAGTGAGAAAAACATCACGGGGTGGTGCGCATTGTATGGGTGTGTGTTACATTAGATTCACTAGTAGGAGTGAGAAAAACATCACGGGGTGGTGCGCATTGTATGGGTGTGTGTTACATTACATTCACTAGTAGGAGTGAGAAAAACATCACTGGGTGGTGCGCATTGTATGGGTGTGTGTTACATTAGATTCACTAGTAGCAGTGAGAAAAACATCACGGGGTGGTGCGCATTGTATGTTTGTGTGTTACATTAGATTCACTAGTAGCAGTGAGAAAAACATCACGGGGTGGTGCGCATTGTATGGGTGTGTGTTACATTAGATTCACTAGTAGCAGTGAGAAAAACATCCCGGGGTGGTGCGCATTGTATGGGTGTGTGTTACATTAGATTCACTAGTAGGAGTGAGAAAAACATCACGGGGTGGTGCGCATTGTATGGGTGTGTGTTACGTTAGATTCACTAGTAGCAGTGAGAAAAACATCACGGGGTGGTGCGCATTGTATGGGTGTGCGTTACGTTACATTCACTAGTAGCAGTGAGAAAAACATCACGGGGTGGTGCGCATTGTATGGGTGTGTGTTACGTTACATTCACTAGTAGGAGTGAGAAAAACATCACGGGGTGGTGCGCATTGTATGGGTGTGCGTTACGTTACATACACTAGTAGCAGTGAGAAAAACATCACGGTGTGGTGCGCATTGTATGGGTGTGTGTTACGTTACATTCACTAGTAGCAGTGAGAAAAACATCACGGGGTGGTGCGCATTGTATGGGTGTGTGTTACATTAGATTCACTAGTAGCAGTGAGAAAAACATCACGGGGTGGTGCGCATTGTATGGGTGTGTGTTACATTACATTCACTAGTAGGAGTGAGAAAAACATCACGGGGTGGTGCGCATTGTATGGGTGTGTGTTACATTACATTCACTAGTAGGAGTGAGACAAACATCACGGGGTGGTGCGCATTGTATGGGTGTGTGTTACATTGCATTCACTAGTAGGAGTGAGAAAAACATCACGGGGGGGTGCGCATTGTATGGGTGTGTGTTACATTGCATTCACTAGTAGGAGTGAGACAAACATCATGGGGTGGTGCGCATTGTATGGGTGTGTGTTACATTACATTCACTAGTAGGAGTGAGAAAAAAATCACGGGGTGGTGCGCATTGTATGGGTGTGTGTTACATTAGATTCACTAGTAGCAGTGAGAAAAACATCACGGGGTGGTGCGCATTGTATGTTTGTGTGTTACATTAGATTCACTAGTAGCAGTGAGAAAAACATCACGGGGTGGTGCGCATTGTATGGGTGTGTGTTACATTAGATTCACTAGTAGCAGTGAGAAAAACATCCCGGGGTGGTGCGCATTGTATGGGTGTGTGTTACATTAGATTCACTAGTAGGAGTGAGAAAAACATCACGGGGTGGTGCGCATTGTATGGGTGTGTGTTACGTTAGATTCACTAGTAGCAGTGAGAAAAACATCACGGGGTGGTGCGCATTGTATGGGTGTGCGTTACGTTACATTCACTAGTAGCAGTGAGAAAAACATCACGGGGTGGTGCGCATTGTATGGGTGTGTGTTACGTTACATTCACTAGTAGGAGTGAGAAAAACATCACGGGGTGGTGCGCATTGTATGGGTGTGCGTTACGTTACATTCACTAGTAGCAGTGAGAAAAACATCACGGTGTGGTGCGCATTGTATGGGTGTGTGTTACGTTACATTCACTAGTAGCAGTGAGAAAAACATCACGGGGTGGTGCGCATTGTATGGGTGTGTGTTACATTAGATTCACTAGTAGCAGTGAGAAAAACATCACGGGGTGGTGCGCATTGTATGGGTGTGTGTTACATTACATTCACTAGTAGGAGTGAGAAAAACATCACGGGGTGGTGCGCATTGTATGGGTGTGTGTTACATTACATTCACTAGTAGGAGTGAGACAAACATCACGGGGTGGTGCGCATTGTATGGGTGTGTGTTACATTGCATTCACTAGTAGGAGTGAGAAAAACATCACGGGGGGGTGCGCATTGTATGGGTGTGTGTTACATTGCATTCACTAGTAGGAGTGAGACAAACATCATGGGGTGGTGCGCATTGTATGGGTGTGTGTTACATTACATTCACTAGTAGGAGTGAGAAAAAAATCACGGGGTGGTGCGCATTGTATGGGTGTGTGTTACATTACATTCACTAGTAGCAGTGAGAAAAACATCACGGGGTGGTGCGCATTGTATGGGTGTGTGTTACATTACATTCACTAGTAGCAGTGAGAAAAACATCACGGGGTGGTGCGCATTGTATGGGTGTGTGTTACATTACATTCACTAGTAGCAGTGAGAAAAACATCACGGTCGGTGCGCATTGTATGGGTGTGTGTTACATTAGTTTCACTAGTAGCAGTGAGAAAAACATCACGGGGTGGTGCGCATTGTATGGGTGTGTGTTACATTAGATTCACTAGTAGCAGTGAGAAAAACATCACGGGGTGGTGCGCATTGTATGGGTGTGTGTTACATTACATTCACTAGTAGCAGTGAGAAAAACATCACGGGGTGGTGCGCATTGTATGGGTGTGTGTTACATTACATTCACTAGTAGGAGTGAGAAAAACATCACGGGGTGGTGCGCATTGTATGGGTGTGTGTTACGTTAGATTCACTAGTAGCAGTGAGAAAAACATCACGGGGTGGTGCGCATTGTATGGGTGTGCGTTACGTTACATTCACTAGTAGCAGTGAGAAAAACATCACGGGGTGGTGCGCATTGTATGGGTGTGTGTTACGTTACATTCACTAGTAGGAGTGAGAAAAACATCACGGGGTGGTGCGCATTTTATGGGTGTGTGTTACATTACATTCACTAGTAGGAGTGAGAAAAACATCACGGGGTGGTGCGCATTGTATGGGTGTGTGTTACATTACATTCACTAGTAGGAGTGAGACAAACATCACGGGGTGGTGCGCATTGTATGGGTGTGTGTTACATTGCATTCACTAGTAGGAGTGAGAAAAACATCACGGGGGGGTGCGCATTGTATGGGTGTGTGTTACATTGCATTCACTAGTAGGAGTGAGACAAACATCACGGGGTGGTGCGCATTGTATGGGTGTGTGTTACATTACATTCACTAGTAGGAGTGAGAAAAACATCACGGGGTGGTGCGCATTGTATGGGTGTGTGTTACATTACATTCACTAGTAGGAGTGAGAAAAACATCACGGGGTGGTGCGCATTGTATGGGTGTGTGTTACATTACATTCACTAGTAGGAGTGAGAAAAAAATCACGGGGTGGTGCGCATTGTATGGGTGTGTGTTACATTACATTCACTAGTAGCAGTGAGAAAAACATCACGGGGTGGTGCGCATTGTATGGGTGTGTGTTACATTACATTCACTAGTAGCAGTGAGAAAAACATCACGGGGTGGTGCGCATTGTATGGGTGTGTGTGACATTACATTCACTAGTAGGAGTGAGAAAAACATCACGGGGTGGTGCGCATTGTATGGGTGTGTGTGACATTACATTCACTAGTAGCAGTGAGAAAAACATCACGGGGTGGTGCGCATTGTATGGGTGTGTGTTACATTAGATTCACTAGTAGCAGTGAGAAAAACATCACGGGGTGGTGCGCATTGTATGGGTGTGTGTTACATTAGATTCACTAGTAGCAGTGAGAAAAACATCACGGGGTGGTGCGCATTGTATGGGTGTGTGTTACATTACATTCACTAGTAGCAGTGAGAAAAACATCACGGGGTGGTGCGCATTGTATGGGTGTGTGTTACATTAGATTCACTAGTAGGAGTGAGAAAAACATCACGGGGTGGTGCGCATTGTATGGGTGTGTGTTACATTACATTCACTAGTAGCAGTGAGAAAAACATCACGGGGTGGTGCGCATTGTATGGGTGTGTGTTACATTAGATTCACTAGTAGCAGTGAGAAAAACATCACGGGGTGGTGCGCATTGTATGGGTGTGTGTTACATTAGATTCACTAGTAGCAGTGAGAAAAACATCACGGGGTGCTGCGCATTGTATGGGTGTGTGTTACATTAGATTCACTAGTAGCAGTGAGAAAAACATCACGGGGTGGTGCGCATTGTATGGGTGTGTGTTACATTACATTCACTAGTAGGAGTGAGAAAAACATCACGGGGTGGTGCGCATTGTATCGGTGTGTGTTACATTACATTCACTAGTAGGAGTGAGAAAAACATCACGGGGTGGTGCGCATTGTATGGGTGTGTGTTACATTACATTCACTAGTAGGAGTGAGAAAAACATCACGGGGTGGTGCGCATTGTATGGGTGTGTGTTACATTACATTCACTATTAGGAGTGAGAAAAACATCACGGGGTGGTGCGCATTGTATGGGTGTGTGTTACATTACATTCACTAGTAGGAGTGAAAAAAACATCACGGGGTGGTGCGCATTGTATGGGTGTGTGTTACATTACATTCACTAGTAGCAGTGAGAAAAACATCACGGGGTGGTGCGCATTGTATGTTTGTGTGTTACATTAGATTCACTAGTAGCAGTGAGAAAAACATCACGGGGTGGTGCGCATTGTATGGGTGTGTGTTACATTAGATTCACTAGTAGCAGTGAGAAAAACATCCCGGGGTGGTGCGCATTGTATGGGTGTGTGTTACATTAGATTCACTAGTAGGAGTGAGAAAAACATCACGGGGTGGTGCGCATTGTATGGGTGTGTGTTACGTTAGATTCACTAGTAGCAGTGAGAAAAACATCACGGGGTGGTGCGCATTGTATGGGTGTGCGTTACGTTACATTCACTAGTAGCAGTGAGAAAAACATCACGGGGTGGTGCGCATTGTATGGGTGTGTGTTACGTTACATTCACTAGTAGGAGTGAGAAAAACATCACGGGGTGGTGCGCATTGTATGGGTGTGCGTTACGTTACATTCACTAGTAGCAGTGAGAAAAACATCACGGTGTGGTGCGCATTGTATGGGTGTGTGTTACGTTACATTCACTAGTAGGAGTGAGAAAAACATCACGGGGTGGTGCGCATTGTATGGGTGTGTGTTACATTAGATTCACTAGTAGCAGTGAGAAAAACATCACGGGGTGGTGCGCATTGTATGGGTGTGTGTTACATTACATTCACTAGTAGGAGTGAGAAAAACATCACGGGGTGGTGCGCATTGTATGGGTGTGTGTTACATTACATTCACTAGTAGGAGTGAGACAAACATCACGGGGTGGTGCGCATTGTATGGGTGTGTGTTAAATTGCATTCACTAGTAGGAGTGAGAAAAACATCACGGGGGGGTGCGCATTGTATGGGTGTGTGTTACATTACATTCACTAGTACGATTGAGAAAAACATCACGGGGTGGTGCGCATCGTATGGGTGTGTGTTACATTAGTTTCACTAGTAGGAGTGAGAAAAACATCACGGGGTGGTGCGCATTGTATGGGTGTGTGTTACATTAGATGCACTAGTAGCAGTGAGAAAAACATCACGGGGTGGTGCGCATTGTATGGGTGTGTGTTACATTACATTCACTAGTAGCAGTGAGAAAAACATCACGGGGTGGTGCGCATTGTATGGGTGTGTGTTACATTACATTCACTAGTAGCAGTGAGAAAAACATCACGGGGTGGTGCGCATTGTATGGGTGTGTGTTACATTAGATTCACTAGTAGGAGTGAGAAAAACATCACGGGGTGGTGCGCATTGTATGGGTGTGTGTTACATTACATTCACTAGTAGGAGTGAGAAAAACATCACGGGGTGGTGCGCATTGTATGGGTGTGTGTTACATTACATTCACTAGTAGGAGTGAGAAAAACATCACGGGGTGGTGCGCATTGTATGGGTGTGTGTTACATTAGATTCACTAGTAGGAGTGAGAAAAACATCACGGGGTGGTGCGCATTGTATGGGTGTGTGTTACATTACATTCACTAGTAGGAGTGAGAAAAACATCACGGGGTGGTGCGCATTGTATGGGTGTGTGTTACATTAGATTCACTAGTAGCAGTGAGAAAAACATCACGGGGTGGTGCGCATTGTATGTTTGTGTGTTACATTAGATTCACTAGTAGCAGTGAGAAAAACATCACGGGGTGGTGCGCATTGTATGGGTGTGTGTTACATTAGATTCACTAGTAGCAGTGAAAAAAAACATCCCGGGGTGGTGCGCATTGTATGGGTGTGTGTTACATTAGATTCACTAGTAGGAGTGAGAAAAACATCACGGGGTGGTGCGCATTGTATGGGTGTGTGTTACGTTAGATTCACTAGTAGCAGTGAGAAAAACATCACGGGGTGGTGCGCATTGTATGGGTGTGCGTTACGTTACATTCACTAGTAGCAGTGAGAAAAACATCACGGGGTGGTGCGCATTGTATGGGTGTGTGTTACGTTACATTCACTAGTAGGAGTGAGAAAAACATCACGGGGTGGTGCGCATTGTATGGGTGTGCGTTACGTTACATTCACTAGTAGCAGTGAGAAAAACATCACGGTGTGGTGCGCATTGTATGGGTGTGTGTTACGTTACATTCACTAGTAGCAGTGAGAAAAACATCACGGGGTGGTGCGCATTGTATGGGTGTGTGTTACATTAGATTCACTAGTAGCAGTGAGAAAAACATCACGGGGTGGTGCGCATTGTATGGGTGTGTGTTACATTACATTCACTAGTAGGAGTGAGAAAAACATCACGGGGTGGTGCGCATTGTATGGGTGTGTGTTACATTACATTCACTAGTAGGAGTGAGACAAACATCACGGGGTGGTGCGCATTGTATGGGTGTGTGTTACATTGCATTCACTAGTAGGAGTGAGAAAAACATCACGGGGGGGTGCGCATTGTATGGGTGTGTGTTACATTGCATTCACTAGTAGGAGTGAGACAAACATCACGGGGTGGTGCGCATTGTATGGGTGTGTGTTACATTACATTCACTAGTAGGAGTGAGAAAAACATCACGGGGTGGTGCGCATTGTATGGGTGTGTGTTACATTACATTCACTAGTAGGAGTGAGAAAAACATCACGGGGTGGTGCGCATTGTATGGGTGTGTGTTACATTACATTCACTAGTAGGAGTGAGAAAAAAATCACGGGGTGGTGCGCATTGTATGGGTGTGTGTTACATTACATTCACTAGGAGCAGTGAGAAAAACATCACGGGGTGGTGCGCATTGTATGGGTGTGTGTTACATTACATTCACTAGTAGCAGTGAGAAAAACATCACGGGGTGGTGCGCATTGTATGGGTGTGTGTTACATTACATTCACTAGTAGCAGTGAGAAAAACATCACGGTGTGGTGCGCATTGTATGGGTGTGTGTTACATTAGTTTCACTAGTAGCAGTGAGAAAAACATCACGGGGTGGTGCGCATTGTATGGGTGTGTGTTACATTAGATTCACTAGTAGCAGTGAGAAAAACATCACGGGGTGGTGCGCATTGTATGGGTGTGTGTTACATTACATTCACTAGTAGCAGTGAGAAAAACATCACGGGGTGGTGCGCATTGTATGGGTGTGTGTTACATTACATTCACTAGTAGGAGTGAGAAAAACATCACGGGGTGGTGCGCATTGTATGGGTGTGTGTGACATTACATTCACTAGTAGGAGTGAGAAAAACATCACGGGGTGGTGCGCATTGTATGGGTGTGTGTGACATTACATTCACTAGTAGCAGTGAGAAAAACATCACGGGGTGGTGCGCATTGTATGGGTGTGTGTTACATTAGATTCACTAGTAGCAGTGAGAAAAACATCACGGGGTGGTGCGCATTGTATGGGTGTGTGTTACATTAGATTCACTAGTAGCAGTGAGAAAAACATCACGGGGTGGTGCGCATTGTATGGGTGTGTGTTACATTACATTCACTAGTAGCAGTGAGAAAAACATCACGGGGTGGTGCGCATTGTATGGGTGTGTGTTACATTAGATTCACTAGTAGGAGTGAGAAAAACATCACGGGGTGGTGCGCATTGTATGGGTGTGTGTTACATTACATTCACTAGTAGCAGTGAGAAAAACATCACGGGGTGGTGCGCATTGTATGGGTGTGTGTTACATTAGATTCACTAGTAGCAGTGAGAAAAACATCACGGGGTGGTGCGCATTGTATGGGTGTGTGTTACATTAGATTCACTAGTAGCAATGAGAAAAACATCACGGGGTGCTGCGCATTGTATGGGTGTGTGTTACATTAGATTCACTAGTAGCAGTGAGAAAAACATCACGGGGTGGTGCGCATTGTATGGGTGTGTGTTACATTACATTCACTAGTAGGAGTGAGAAAAACATCACGGGGTGGTGCGCATTGTATCGGTGTGTGTTACATTACATTCACTAGTAGGAGTGAGAAAAACATCACGGGGTGGTGCGCATTGTATGGGTGTGTGTTACATTACATTCACTAGTAGGAGTGAGAAAAACATCACGGGGTGGTGCGCATTGTATGGGTGTGTGTTACATTACATTCACTATTAGGAGTGAGAAAAACATCACGGGGTGGTGCGCATTGTATGGGTGTGTGTTACATTACATTCACTAGTAGGAGTGAAAAAAACATCACGGGGTGGTGCGCATTGTATGGGTGTGTGTTACATTACATTCACTAGTAGCAGTGAGAAAAACATCACGGGGTGGTGCGCATTGTATGTTTGTGTGTTACATTAGATTCACTAGTAGCAGTGAGAAAAACATCACGGGGTGGTGCGCATTGTATGGGTGTGTGTTACATTAGATTCACTAGTAGCAGTGAGAAAAACATCCCGGGGTGGTGCGCATTGTATGGGTGTGTGTTACATTAGATTCACTAGTAGGAGTGAGAAAAACATCACGGGGTGGTGCGCATTGTATGGGTGTGTGTTACGTTAGATTCACTAGTAGCAGTGAGAAAAACATCACGGGGTGGTGCGCATTGTATGGGTGTGCGTTACGTTACATTCACTAGTAGCAGTGAGAAAAACATCACGGGGTGGTGCGCATTGTATGGGTGTGTGTTACGTTACATTCACTAGTAGGAGTGAGAAAAACATCACGGGGTGGTGCGCATTGTATGGGTGTGCGTTACGTTACATTCACTAGTAGCAGTGAGAAAAACATCACGGTGTGGTGCGCATTGTATGGGTGTGTGTTACGTTACATTCACTAGTAGCAGTGAGAAAAACATCACGGGGTGGTGCGCATTGTATGGGTGTGTGTTACATTAGATTCACTAGTAGCAGTGAGAAAAACATCACGGGGTGGTGCGCATTGTATGGGTGTGTGTTACATTACATTCACTAGTAGGAGTGAGAAAAACATCACGGGGTGGTGCGCATTGTATGGGTGTGTGTTACATTACATTCACTAGTAGGAGTGAGACAAACATCACGGGGTGGTGCGCATTGTATGGGTGTGTGTTAAATTGCATTCACTAGTAGGAGTGAGAAAAACATCACGGGGGGGTGCGCATTGTATGGGTGTGTGTTACATTACATTCACTAGTACGATTGAGAAAAACATCACGGGGTGGTGCGCATCGTATGGGTGTGTGTTACATTAGTTTCACTAGTAGGAGTGAGAAAAACATCACGGGGTGGTGCGCATTGTATGGGTGTGTGTTACATTAGATGCACTAGTAGCAGTGAGAAAAACATCACGGGGTGGTGCGCATTGTATGGGTGTGTGTTACATTACATTCACTAGTAGCAGTGAGAAAAACATCACGGGGTGGTGCGCATTGTATGGGTGTGTGTTACATTACATTCACTAGTAGCAGTGAGAAAAACATCACGGGGTGGTGCGCATTGTATGGGTGTGTGTTACATTAGATTCACTAGTAGGAGTGAGAAAAACATCACGGGGTGGTGCGCATTGTATGGGTGTGTGTTACATTACATTCACTAGTAGGAGTGAGAAAAACATCACGGGGTGGTGCGCATTGTATGGGTGTGTGTTACATTACATTCACTAGTAGGAGTGAGAAAAACATCACGGGGTGGTGCGCATTGTATGGGTGTGTGTTACATTAGATTCACTAGTAGGAGTGAGAAAAACATCACGGGGTGGTGCGCATTGTATGGGTGTGTGTTACATTACATTCACTAGTAGGAGTGAGAAAAACATCACGGGGTGGTGCGCATTGTATGGGTGTGTGTTACATTAGATTCACTAGTAGCAGTGAGAAAAACATCACGGGGTGGTGCGCATTGTATGTTTGTGTGTTACATTAGATTCACTAGTAGCAGTGAGAAAAACATCACGGGGTGGTGCGCATTGTATGGGTGTGTGTTACATTAGATTCACTAGTAGCAGTGAGAAAAACATCCCGGGGTGGTGCGCATTGTATGGGTGTGTGTTACATTAGATTCACTAGTAGGAGTGAGAAAAACATCACGGGGTGGTGCGCATTGTATGGGTGTGTGTTACGTTAGATTCACTAGTAGCAGTGAGAAAAACATCACGGGGTGCTGCGCATTGTATGGGTGTGCGTTACGTTACATTCACTAGTAGCAGTGAGAAAAACATCACGGGGTGGTGCGCATTGTATGGGTGTGTGTTACGTTACATTCACTAGTAGGAGTGAGAAAAACATCACGGGGTGGTGCGCATTGTATGGGTGTGCGTTACGTTACATTCACTAGTAGCAGTGAGAAAAACATCACGGTGTGGTGCGCATTGTATGGGTGTGTGTTACGTTACATTCACTAGTAGCAGTGAGAAAAACATCACGGGGTGGTGCGCATTGTATGGGTGTGTGTTACATTAGATTCACTAGTAGCAGTGAGAAAAACATCACGGGGTGGTGCGCATTGTATGGGTGTGTGTTACATTACATTCACTAGTAGGAGTGAGAAAAACATCACGGGGTGGTGCGCATTGTATGGGTGTGTGTTACATTACATTCACTAGTAGGAGTGAGACAAACATCACGGGGTGGTGCGCATTGTATGGGTGTGTGTTACATTGCATTCACTAGTAGGAGTGAGAAAAACATCACGGGGGGGTGCGCATTGTATGGGTGTGTGTTACATTGCATTCACTAGTAGGAGTGAGACAAACATCATGGGGTGGTGCGCATTGTATGGGTGTGTGTTACATTACATTCACTAGTAGGAGTGAGAAAAAAATCACGGGGTGGTGCGCATTGTATGGGTGTGTGTTACATTACATTCACTAGTAGCAGTGAGAAAAACATCACGGGGTGGTGCGCATTGTATGGGTGTGTGTTACATTACATTCACTAGTAGCAGTGAGAAAAACATCACGGGGTGGTGCGCATTGTATGGGTGTGTGTTACATTACATTCACTAGTAGCAGTGAGAAAAACATCACGGGGTGGTGCGCATTGTATGGGTGTGTGTTACATTAGTTTCACTAGTAGCAGTGAGAAAAACATCACGGGGTGGTGCGCATTGTATGGGTGTGTGTTACATTAGATTCACTAGTAGCAGTGAGAAAAACATCACGGGGTGGTGCGCATTGTATGGGTGTGTGTTACATTACATTCACTAGTAGCAGTGAGAAAAACATCACGGGGTGGTGCGCATTGTATGGGTGTGTGTTACATTAGATTCACTAGTAGCAGTGAGAAAAACATCCCGGGGTGGTGCGCATTGTATGGGTGTGTGTTACATTAGATTCACTAGTAGGAGTGAGAAAAACATCACGGGGTGGTGCGCATTGTATGGGTGTGTGTTACGTTAGATTCACTAGTAGCAGTGAGAAAAACATCACGGGGTGGTGCGCATTGTATGGGTGTGCGTTACGTTACATTCACTAGTAGCAGTGAGAAAAACATCACGGGGTGGTGCGCATTGTATGGGTGTGTGTTACGTTACATTCACTAGTAGGAGTGAGAAAAACATCACGGGGTGGTACGCATTGTATGGGTGTGCGTTACGTTACATTCACTAGTAGCAGTGAGAAAAACATCACGGTGTGGTGCGCATTGTATGGGTGTGTGTTACGTTACATTCACTAGTAGCAGTGAGAAAAACATCACGGGGTGGTGCGCATTGTATGGGTGTGTGTTACATTAGATTCACTAGTAGCAGTGAGAAAAACATCACGGGGTGGTGCGCATTGTATGGGTGTGTGTTACATTACATTCACTAGTAGGAGTGAGAAAAACATCACGGGGTGGTGCGCATTGTATGGGTGTGTGTTACATTACATTCACTAGTAGGAGTGAGACAAACATCACGGGGTGGTGCGCATTGTATGGGTGTGTGTTACATTGCATTCACTAGTAGGAGTGAGAAAAACATCACGGGGGGGTGCGCATTGTATGGGTGTGTGTTACATTGCATTCACTAGTAGGAGTGAGACAAACATCACGGGGTGGTGCGCATTGTATGGGTGTGTGTTACATTACATTCACTAGTAGGAGTGAGAAAAACATCACGGGGTGGTGCGCATTGTATGGGTGTGTGTTACATTACATTTACTAGTAGGAGTGAGAAAAACATCACGGGGTGGTGCGCATTGTATGGGTGTGTGTTACATTACATTCACTAGTAGGAGTGAGAAAAAAATCACGGGGTGGTGCGCATTGTATGGGTGTGTGTTACATTACATTCACTAGTAGCAGTGAGAAAAACATCACGGGGTGGTGCGCATTGTATGGGTGTGTGTTACATTACATTCACTAGTAGCAGTGAGAAAAACATCACGGGGTGGTGCGCATTGTATGGGTGTGTGTTACATTACATTCACTAGTAGCAGTGAGAAAAACATCACGGTGTGGTGCGCATTGTATGGGTGTGTGTTACATTAGTTTCACTAGTAGCAGTGAGAAAAACATCACGGGGTGGTGCGCATTGTATGGGTGTGTGTTACATTAGATTCACTAGTAGCAGTGAGAAAAACATCACGGGGTGGTGCGCATTGTATGGGTGTGTGTTACATTACATTCACTAGTAGCAGTGAGAAAAACATCACGGGGTGGTGCGCATTGTATGGGTGTGTGTTACATTACATTCACTAGTAGGAGTGAGAAAAACATCACGGGGTGGTGCGCATTGTATGGGTGTGTGTGACATTACATTCACTAGTAGGAGTGAGAAAAACATCACGGGGTGGTGCGCATTGTATGGGTGTGTGTGACATTACATTCACTAGTAGCAGTGAGAAAAACATCACGGGGTGGTGCGCATTGTATGGGTGTGTGTTACATTAGATTCACTAGTAGCAGTGAGAAAAACATCACGGGGTGGTGCGCATTGTATGGGTGTGTGTTACATTAGATTCACTAGTAGCAGTGAGAAAAACATCACGGGGTGGTGCGCATTGTATGGGTGTGTGTTACATTACATTCACTAGTAGCAGTGAGAAAAACATCACGGGGTGGTGCGCATTGTATGGGTGTGTGTTACATTAGATTCACTAGTAGGAGTGAGAAAAACATCACGGGGTGGTGCGCATTGTATGGGTGTGTGTTACATTACATTCACTAGTAGCAGTGAGAAAAACATCACGGGGTGGTGCGCATTGTATGGGTGTGTGTTACATTAGATTCACTAGTAGCAGTGAGAAAAACATCACGGGGTGGTGCGCATTGTATGGGTGTGTGTTACATTAGATTCACTAGTAGCAATGAGAAAAACATCACGGGGTGCTGCGCATTGTATGGGTGTGTGTTACATTAGATTCACTAGTAGCAGTGAGAAAAACATCACGGAGTGGTGCGCATTGTATGGGTGTGTGTTACATTACATTCACTAGTAGGAGTGAGAAAAACATCACGGGGTGGTGCGCATTGTATCGGTGTGTGTTACATTACATTCACTAGTAGGAGTGAGAAAAACATCACGGGGTGGTGCGCATTGTATGGGTGTGTGTTACATTACATTCACTAGTAGGAGTGAGAAAAACATCACGGGGTGGTGCGCATTGTATGGGTGTGTGTTACATTACATTCACTATTAGGAGTGAGAAAAACATCACGGGGTGGTGCGCATTGTATGGGTGTGTGTTACATTACATTCACTAGTAGGAGTGAAAAAAACATCACGGGGTGGTGCGCATTGTATGGGTGTGTGTTACATTACATTCACTAGTAGCAGTGAGAAAAACATCACGGGGTGGTGCGCATTGTATGTTTGTGTGTTACATTAGATTCACTAGTAGCAGTGAGAAAAACATCACGGGGTGGTGCGCATTGTATGGGTGTGTGTTACATTAGATTCACTAGTAGCAGTGAGAAAAACATCCCGGGGTGGTGCGCATTGTATGGGTGTGTGTTACATTAGATTCACTAGTAGGAGTGAGAAAAACATCACGGGGTGGTGCGCATTGTATGGGTGTGTGTTACGTTAGATTCACTAGTAGCAGTGAGAAAAACATCACGGGGTGGTGCGCATTGTATGGGTGTGCGTTACGTTACATTCACTAGTAGCAGTGAGAAAAACATCACGGGGTGGTGCGCATTGTATGGGTGTGTGTTACGTTACATTCACTAGTAGGAGTGAGAAAAACATCACGGGGTGGTGCGCATTGTATGGGTGTGCGTTACGTTACATTCACTAGTAGCAGTGAGAAAAACATCACGGTGTGGTGCGCATTGTATGGGTGTGTGTTACGTTACATTCACTAGTAGCAGTGAGAAAAACATCACGGGGTGGTGCGCATTGTATGGGTGTGTGTTACATTAGATTCACTAGTAGCAGTGAGAAAAACATCACGGGGTGGTGCGCATTGTATGGGTGTGTGTTACATTACATTCACTAGTAGGAGTGAGAAAAACATCACGGGGTGGTGCGCATTGTATGGGTGTGTGTTACATTACATTCACTAGTAGGAGTGAGACAAACATCACGGGGTGGTGCGCATTGTATGGGTGTGTGTTAAATTGCATTCACTAGTAGGAGTGAGAAAAACATCACGGGGGGGTGCGCATTGTATGGGTGTGTGTTACATTACATTCACTAGTACGATTGAGAAAAACATCACGGGGTGGTGCGCATCGTATGGGTGTGTGTTACATTAGTTTCACTAGTAGGAGTGAGAAAAACATCACGGGGTGGTGCGCATTGTATGGGTGTGTGTTACATTAGATGCACTAGTAGCAGTGAGAAAAACATCACGGGGTGGTGCGCATTGTATGGGTGTGTGTTACATTACATTCACTAGTAGCAGTGAGAAAAACATCACGGGGTGGTGCGCATTGTATGGGTGTGTGTTAACATTACATTCACTAGTAGCAGTGAGAAAAACATCACGGGGTGGTGCGCATTGTATGGGTGTGTGTTACATTAGATTCACTAGTAGGAGTGAGAAAAACATCACGGGGTGGTGCGCATTGTATGGGTGTGTGTTACATTACATTCACTAGTAGGAGTGAGAAAAACATCACGGGGTGTGCGCATTGTATGGGTGTGTGTTACATTACATTCACTAGTAGGAGTGAGAAAAACATCACGGGGTGGTGCGCATCGTATGGGTGTGTGTTACATTAGATTCACTAGTAGGAGTGAGAAAAACATCACGGGGTGGTGCGCATTGTATGGGTGTGTGTTACATTACATTCACTAGTAGGAGTGAGAAAACATCACGGGGTGGTGCGCATTGTATGGGTGTGTGTTACATTAGATTCACTAGTAGCAGTGAGAAAAACATCACGGGGTGGTGCCGCATTGTATGTTTGTGTGTTACATTAGATTCACTAGTAGCAGTGAGAAAAACATCACGGGGTGGTGCGCATTGTATGGGTGTGTGTTACATTAGATTCACTAGTAGCAGTGAGAAAAACATCCCGGGGTGGTGCGCATTGTATGGGTGTGTGTTACATTAGATTCACTAGTAGGAGTGAGAAAAACATCACGGGGTGGTGCGCATTGTATGGGTGTGTGTTACGTTAGATTCACTAGTAGCAGTGAGAAAAACATCACGGGGTGGTGCGCATTGTATGGGTGTGCGTTACGTTACATTCACTAGTAGCAGTGAGAAAAACATCACGGGGTGGTGCGCATTGTATGGGTGTGTGTTACGTTACATTCACTAGTAGGAGTGAGAAAAACATCACGGGGTGGTGCGCATTGTATGGGTGTGCGTTACGTTACATTCACTAGTAGCAGTGAGAAAACATCACGGTGTGGTGCGCATTGTATGGGTGTGTGTTACGTTACATTCACTAGTAGCAGTGAGAAAAACATCACGGGGTGGTGCGCATTGTATGGGTGTGTGTTACATTAGATTCACTAGTAGCAGTGAGAAAAACATCACGGGGTGGTGCGCATTGTATGGGTGTGTGTTTACATTACATTCACTAGTAGGAGTGAGAAAAACATCACGGGGTGGTGCGCATTGTATGGGTGTGTGTTACATTACATTCACTAGTAGGAGTGAGACAAACATCACGGGGTGGTGCGCATTGTATGGGTGTGTGTTACATTGCATTCACTAGTAGGAGTGAGAAAAACATCACGGGGGGGTGCGCATTGTATGGGTGTGTGTTACATTGCATTCACTAGTAGGAGTGAGACAAACATCATGGGGTGGTGCGCATTGTATGGGTGTGTGTTACATTACATTCACTAGTAGGAGTGAGAAAAAATCACGGGGTGGTGCGCATTGTATGGGTGTGTGTTACATTACATTCACTAGTAGCAGTGAGAAAAACATCACGGGGTGGTGCGCATTGTATGGGGTGTGTGTTACATTACATTCACTAGTAGCAGTGAGAAAAACATCACGGGGTGGTGCGCATTGTATGGGTGTGTGTTACATTACATTCACTAGTAGCAGTGAGAAAAACATCACGGGGTGGTGCGCATTGTATGGGTGTGTGTTACATTAGTTTCACTAGTAGCAGTGAGAAAAACATCACGGGGTGGTGCGCATTGTATGGGTGTGTGTTACATTAGATTCACTAGTAGCAGTGAGAAAAACATCACGGGGTGGTGCGCATTGTATGGGTGTGTGTTACATTACATTCACTAGTAGCAGTGAGAAAAACATCACGGGGTGGTGCGCATTGTATGGGTGTGTGTTACATTACATTCACTAGTAGGAGTGAGAAAAACATCACGGGGTGGTGCGCATTGTATGGGTGTGTGTTACGTTAGATTCACTAGTAGCAGTGAGAAAAACATCACGGGGTGGTGCGCATTGTATGGGTGTGCGTTACGTTACATTCACTAGTAGCAGTGAGAAAAACATCACGGGTGGTGCGCATTGTATGGGTGTGTGTTACGTTACATTCACTAGTAGGAGTGAGAAAAACATCACGGGTGGTGCGCATTGTATGGGTGTGCGTTACGTTACATTCACTAGTAGGCAGTGAGAAAAACATCACGGTGTGGTGCGCATTGTATGGGTGTGTGTTACGTACATTCACTAGTAGCAGTGAGAAAAACATCACGGGGTGGTGCGCATTGTATGGGTGTGTGTTACATTAGATTCACTAGTAGCAGTGAGAAAAACATCACGGGGTGGTGCGCATTGTATGGGTGTGTGTTACATTACATTCACTAGTAGGAGTGAGAAAAACATCACGGGGTGGTGCGCATTGTATGGGTGTGTGTTACATTACATTCACTAGTAGGAGTGAGACAACATCACGGGGTGGTGCGCATTGTATGGGTGTGTGTTACATTGCATTCACTAGTAGGAGTGAGAAAAACATCACGGGGGGGTGCGCATTGTATGGGTGTGTGTACATTGCATTCACTAGTAGGAGTGAGACAAACATCACGGGGTGGTGCGCATTGTATGGGTGTGTGTTACATTACATTCACTAGTAGGAGTGAGAAAAACATCACGGGGTGGTGCGCATTGTATGGGTGTGTGTTACATTACATTCACTAGTAGGAGTGAGAAAAACATCACGGGGTGGTGCGCATTGTATGGGTGTGTGTTACATTACATTCACTAGTAGCAGTGAGAAAAACATCACGGGGTGGTGCGCATTGTATGGGTGTGTGTTACATTACATTCACTAGTAGCAGTGAGAAAAACATCACGGGGTGGTGCGCATTGTATGGGTGTGTGTTACATTACATTCACTAGTAGCAGTGAGAAAAACATCACGGGGTGGTGCGCATTGTATGGGTGTGTGTTACATTAGATTCACTAGTAGCAGTGAGAAAAACATCACGGGGTGGTGCGCATTGTATGGGTGTGTGTTACATTAGTTTCACTAGTAGCAGTGAGAAAAACATCACGGGGTGGTGCGCATTGTATGGGTGTGTGTTACATTAGGATTCACTAGTAGCAGTGAGAAAAACATCACGGGGTGGTGCGCATTGTATGGGTGTGTGTTACATTACATTCACTAGTAGCAGTGAGAAAAACATCACGGGGTGGTGCGCATTGTATGGGTGTGTGTGACATTACATTCACTAGTAGGAGTGAGAAAAACATCACGGGGTGGTGCGCATTGTATGGGTGTGTGTGACATTACATTCACTAGTAGGAGTGAGAAAAACATCACGGGGTGGTGCGCATTGTATGGGTGTGTGTTACATTAGATTCACTAGTAGCAGTGAGAAAAACATCACGGGGTGGTGCGCATTGTATGGGTGTGTGTTACATTAGATTCACTAGTAGCAGTGAGAAAAACATCACGGGGTGGTGCGCATTGTATGGGTGTGTGTTACATTAGATTCACTAGTAGCAGTGAGAAAAACATCACGGGGTGGTGCGATTGTATGGTGTGTGTTACATTAGATTCATAGTAGCCGTGAGAAAAACATCACGGCGGTGTGTGCGCATTGTCTGTTTGTGTGTGTGTTACGTTACATTCACTAGTAGGAGTGAGAAAAACATCACGGGGTGGTGCGCATTGTATGGGTGTGCGTTACGTTACATTCACTAGTAGCAGTGAGAAAAACATCACGGTGTGGTGCGCATTGTATGGGTGTGTGTTACGTTACATTCACTAGTAGCAGTGAGAAAAACATCACGGGGTGGTGCGCATTGTATGGGTGTGTGTTACATTAGATTCACTAGTAGCAGTGAGAAAAACATCACGGGGTGGTGCGCATTGTATGGGTGTGTGTTACATTACATTCACTAGTAGGAGTGAGAAAAACATCACGGGGTGGTGCGCATTGTATGGGTGTGTGTTACATTATATTCACTAGTAGGAGTGAGACAAACATCACGGGGTGGTGCGCATTGTATGGGTGTGTGTTACATTGCATTCACTAGTAGGAGTGAGAAAAACATCACGGGGGGGTGCGCATTGTATGGGTGTGTGTTACATTGCATTCACTAGTAGGAGTGAGACAAACATCACGGGGTGGTGCGCATTGTATGGGTGTGTGTTACATTACATTCACTAGTAGGAGTGAGAAAAAAATCACGGGGTGGTGCGCATTGTATGGGTGTGTCTTACATTACATTCACTAGTAGCAGTGAGAAAAACATCACGGGGTGGTGCGCATTGTATGGGTGTGTGTTACATTACATTCACTAGTAGCAGTGAGAAAAACATCACGGGGTGGTGCGCATTGTATGGGTGTGTGTTACATTACATTCACTAGTAGCAGTGAGAAAAACATCACGGGGTGGTGCGCATTGTATGGGTGTGTGTTACATTAGTTTCACTAGTAGCAGTGAGAAAAACATCACGGGGTGGTGCGCATTGTATGGGTGTGTGTTACATTAGATTCACTAGTAGCAGTGAGAAAAACATCACGGGGTGGTGCGCATTGTATGGGTGTGTGTTACATTACATTCACTAGTAGCAGTGAGAAAAACATCACGGGGTGGTGCGCATTGTATGGCTGTGTGTTACATTACATTCACTAGTAGGAGTGAGAAAAACATCACGGGGTGGTGCGCATTGTATGGGTGTGTGTGACATTACATTCACTAGTAGGAGTGAGAAAAACATCACGGGGTGGTGCGCATTGTATGGGTGTGTGTGACATTACATTCACTAGTAGCAGTGAGAAAAACATCACGGGGTGGTGCGCATTGTATGGGTGTGTGTTACATTAGATTCACTAGTAGCAGTGAGAAAAACATCACGGGGTGGTGCGCATTGTATGGGTGTGTGTTACATTAGATTCACTAGTAGCAGTGAGAAAAACATCACGGGGTGGTGCGCATTGTATGGGTGTGTGTTACATTACATTCACTAGTAGCAGTGGGAAAAACATCACGGGGTGGTGCGCATTGTATGGGTGTGTGTTACATTAGATTCACTAGTAGGAGTGAGAAAAACATCACGGGGTGGTGCGCATTGTATGGGTGTGTGTTACATTACATTCACTAGTAGCAGTGAGAAAAACATCACGGGGTGGTGCGCATTGTATGGGTGTGTGTTACATTAGATTCACTAGTAGCAGTGAGAAAAACATCACGGGGTGGTGCGCATTGTATGGGTGTGTGTTACATTAGATTCACTAGTAGCAGTGAGAAAAACATCACGGGGTGCTGCGCATTGTATGGGTGTGTGTTACATTAGATTCACTAGTAGCAGTGAGAAAAACATCACGGGGTGGTGCGCATTGTATGGGTGTGTGTTACATTACATTCACTAGTAGGAGTGAGAAAAACATCACGGGGTGGTGCGCATTGTATCGGTGTGTGTTACATTACATTCACTAGTAGGAGTGAGAAAAACATCACGGGGTGGTGCGCATTGTATGGGTGTGTGTTACATTACATTCACTAGTAGGAGTGAGAAAAACATCACGGGGTGGTGCGCATTGTATGGGTGTGTGTTACATTACATTCACTATTAGGAGTGAGAAAAACATCACGGGGTGGTGCGCATTGTATGGGTGTGTGTTACATTACATTCACTAGTAGGAGTGAAAAAAACATCACGGGGTGGTGCGCATTGTATGGGTGTGTGTTACATTAGATTCACTAGTAGCAGTGAGAAAAACATCACGGGGTGGTGCGCATTGTATGTTTGTGTGTTACATTAGATTCACTAGTAGCAGTGAGAAAAACATCACGGGGTGGTGCGCATTGTATGGGTGTGTGTTACATTAGATTCACTAGTAGCAGTGAGAAAAACATCCCGGGGTGGTGCGCATTGTATGGGTGTGTGTTACATTAGATTCACTAGTAGGAGTGAGAAAAACATCACGGGGTGGTGCGCATTGTATGGGTGTGTGTTACGTTAGATTCACTAGTAGCAGTGAGAAAAACATCACGGGGTGGTGCGCATTGTATGGGTGTGTGTTACGTTACATTCACTAGTAGCAGTGAGAAAAACATCACGGGGTGGTGCGCATTGTATGGGTGTGTGTTACGTTACATTCACTAGTAGGAGTGAGAAAAACATCACGGGGTGGTGCGCATTGTATGGGTGTGCGTTACGTTACATTCACTAGTAGCAGTGAGAAAAACATCACGGTGTGGTGCGCATTGTATGGGTGTGTGTTACGTTACATTCACTAGTAGCAGTGAGAAAAACATCACAGGGTGGTGCGCATTGTATGGGTGTGTGTTACATTAGATTCACTAGTAGCAGTGAGAAAAACATCACGGGGTGGTGCGCATTGTATGGGTGTGTGTTACATTACATTCACTAGTAGGAGTGAGAAAAACATCACGGGGTGGTGCGCATTGTATGGGTGTGTGTTACATTACATTCACTAGTAGGAGTGAGACAAACATCACGGGGTGGTGCGCATTGTATGGGTGTGTGTTACATTGCATTCACTAGTAGGAGTGAGAAAAACATCATGGGGGGGTGCGCATTGTATGGGTGTGTGTTACATTGCATTCACTAGTAGGAGTGAGACAAACATCACGGGGTGGTGCGCATTGTATGGGTGTGTGTTACATTACATTCACTAGTAGGAGTGAGAAAAACATCACGGGGTGGTGCGCATTGTATGGGTGTGTGTTACATTACATTCACTAGTAGGAGTGAGAAAAACATCACGGGGTGGTGCGCATTGTATGGGTGTGTGTTACATTACATTCACTAGTAGGAGTGAGAAAAAAATCACGAGGTGGTGCGCATTGTATGGGTGTGTGTTACATTACATTCACTAGTAGCAGTGAGAAAAACATCACGGGGTGGTGCGCATTGTATGGGTGTGTGTTACATTACATTCACTAGTAGCAGTGAGAAAAACATCACGGGGTGGTGCGCATTGTATGGGTGTGTGTTACATTAGTTTCACTAGTAGCAGTGAGAAAAACATCACGGGGTGGTGCGCATTGTATGGGTGTGTGTTACATTAGATTCACTAGTAGCAGTGAGAAAAACATCACGGGGTGGTGCGCATTGTATGGGTGTGTGTTACATTACATTCACTAGTAGCAGTGAGAAAAACATCACGGGGTGGTGCGCATTGTATGGGTGTGTGTTACATTACATTCACTAGTAGGAGTGAGAAAAACATCACGGGGTGGTGCGCATTGTATGGGTGTGTGTTACATTACATTCACTAGTAGGAGTGAGAAAAACATCACGGGGTGGTGCGCATTGTATGGGTGTGTGTTACATTACATTCACTATTAGGAGTGAGAAAAACATCACGGGGTGGTGCGCATTGTATGGGTGTGTGTTACATTACATTCACTAGTAGGAGTGAGAAAAACATCACGGGGTGGTGCGCATTGTATGGGTGTGTGTTACATTACATTCACTAGTAGGAGTGAGAAAAACATCACGGGGTGGTGCGCATTGTATGGGTGTGTGTTACATTAGATTCACTAGTAGGAGTGAGAAAATCATCACGGGGTGGTGCGCATTGTATGGGTGTGTGTTACATTAGATTCACTAGTAGGAGTGAGAAAATCATCACGGGGTGGAGCGAATTGTATGGGTGTGTGTTACATTAGATTCACTAGTAGCAGTGAGAAAAACATCACGGGGTGGTGCGCATTGTATGGGTGTGTGTTACATTACATTCACTAGTAGGAGTGAGAAAAACATCACGGGGTGGTGCGCATTGTATGGGTGTGTGTTACATTACATTCACTAGTAGGAGTGAGAAAAACATCACGGGGTGGTGCGCATTGTATGGGTGTGTGTTACATTACATTCACTAGTAGGAGTGAGAAAATCATCACGGGGTGGTGCGCATTGTATGGGTGTGTGTTACATTACATTCACTAGTAGCAGTGAGAAAAACATCACGGGGTGGTTCGCATTGTATGGGTGTGTGTTACATTAGATTCACTAGTAGCAGTGAGAAAAACATCACGGGGTGGTGCGCATTGTATGGGTGTGTGTTACATTACATTCACTAGTAGCAGTGAGAAAAACATCACGGGGTGGTGCGCATTGTATGGGTGTGTGCTACATTACATTCACTAGTAGCAGTGAGAAAAACATCACGGGGTGGTGCGCATTGTATGGGTGTGTGCTACATTAGATTCACTACTAGGAGTGAGAAAAACATCACGGGGTGGTGCGCATTGTATGGGTGTGTGTTACATTAGATTCACTAGTAGGAGTGAGAAAAGCATCACGGGGTGGTGCGCATTGTATGGGTGTGTGTTACATTAGATTCACTAGTAGGAGTGAGAAAAGCATCACGGGGTGGTGCGCATTGTATGGGTGTGTGTTACATTACATTCTCTAGTAGGAGTGAGAAAAACATCACGGTGTGGTGCGCATTGTATGGGTGTGTGTTACATTAGATTCACTAGTAGGAGTGAGAAAAACATCACGGGGTGGTGCGCATTGTATGGGTGTGTGTTACATTACATTCACTAGTAGGAGTGAGAAAAACATCACGGGGTTGTGCGCATTGTATGGGTGTGTGTTACATTACATTCACTAGTAGGAGTGAGAAAATCATCACGGGGTGGTGCGCATTGTATGGGTGTGTGTTACATTACATTCACTAGTAGGAGTGAGAAAATCATCACGGGGTGGTGCGCATTGTATGGGTGTGTGTTACATTACATTCACTAGTAGGAGTGAGAAAAACATCACGGGGTGGTGCGCATTGTATGGGTGTGTGTTACATTACATTCACTAGTAGCAGTGAGAAAAACATCACGGGGTGGTGCGCATTGTATGGGTGTGTGTTACATTAGTTTCACTAGTAGCAGTGAGAAAAACATCACGGGGTGGTGCGCATTGTATGGGTGTGTGTTACATTAGATTCACTAGTAGCAGTGAGAAAAACATCACGGGGTGGTGCGCATTGTATGGGTGTGTGTTACATTAGATTCACTAGTAGCAGTGAGAAAAACATCACGGGGTGGTGCGCATTGTATGGGTGTGTGTTACATTACATTCACTAGTAGGAGTGAGAAAAACATCACGGGGTGGTGCGCATTGTATGGGTGTGTGTGACATTACATTCACTAGTAGGAGTGAGAAAAACATCACGGGGTGGTGCGCATTGTATGGGTGTGTGTGACATTACATTCACTAGTAGCAGTGAGAAAAACATCACGGGGTGGTGCGCATTGTATGGGTGTGTGTTACATTAGATTCACTAGTAGCAGTGAGAAAAAGATCACGGGGTGGTGCGCATTGTATGGGTGTGTGTTACATTAGATTCACTAGTAGCAGTGAGAAAAACATCACGGGGTGGTGCGCATTGTATGGGTGTGTGTTACATTAGATTCACTAGTAGCAGTGAGAAAAACATCACGGGGTGGTGCGCATTGTATGGGTGTGTGTTACATTACATTCACTAGTAGCAGTGAGAAAAACATCACGGGGTGGTGCGCATTGTATGGGTGTGTGTTACATTAGATTCACTAGTAGGAGTGAGAAAAACATCACGGGGTGGTGCGCATTGTATGGGTGTGTGTTACATTACATTCACTAGTAGCAGTGAGAAAAACATCACGGGGTGGTGCGCATTGTATGGGTGTGTGTTACATTAGATTCACTAGTAGCAGTGAGAAAAACATCACGGGGTGGTGCGCATTGTATGGGTGTGCGTTACATTAGATTCACTAGTAGCAGTGAGAAAAACATCACGGGGTGCTGCGCATTGTATGGGTGTGTGTTACATTAGATTCACTAGTAGCAGTGAGAAAAACATCACGGGGTGGTGCGCATTGTATGGGTGTGTGTTACATTACATTCACTAGTAGGAGTGAGAAAAACATCACGGGGTGGTGCGCATTGTATCGGTGTGTGTTACATTACATTCACTAGTAGGAGTGAGAAAAACATCACGGGGTGGTGCGCATTGTATGGGTGTGTGTTACATTACATTCACTAGTAGGAGTGAGAAAAACATCACGGGGTGGTGCGCATTGTATGGGTGTGTGTTACATTACATTCACTATTAGGAGTGAGAAAAACATCACGGGGTGGTGCGCATTGTATGGGTGTGTGTTACATTACATTCACTAGTAGGAGTGACAAAAAAAATCACGGGGTGGTGCGCATTGTATGGGTGTGTGTTACATTAGATTCACTAGTAGGAGTGAGAAAATCATCACGGGGTGGTGCGCATTGTATGGGTGTGTGTTACATTAGATTCACTAGTAGGAGTGAGAAAATCATCACGGGGTGGAGCGCATTGTATGGGTGTGTGTTACATTAGATTCACTAGTAGCAGTGAGAAAAACATCACGGGGTGGTGCGCATTGTATGGGTGTGTGTTACATTACATTCACTAGTAGGAGTGAGAAAAACATCACGGGGTGGTGCCCATTGTATGGGTGTGTGTTACATTACATTCACTAGTAGGAGTGAGAAAAACATCACGGGGTGGTGCGCATTGTATGGGTGTGTGTTACATTACATTCACTAGTAGGAGTGAGAAAATCATCACGGGGTGGTGCGCATTGTATGGGTGTGTGTTACATTACATTCACTAGTAGCAGTGAGAAAAACATCACGGGGTGGTTCGCATTGTATGGGTGTGTGTTACATTAGATTCACTAGTAGCAGTGAGAAAAACATCACGGGGTGGTGCGCATTGTATGGGTGTGTGTTACATTACATTCACTAGTAGCAGTGAGAAAAACATCACGGGGTGGTGCGCATTGTATGGGTGTGTGCTACATTACATTCACTAGTAGCAGTGAGAAAAACATCACGGGGTGGTGCGCATTGTATGGGTGTGTGTTACATTAGATTCACTACTAGGAGTGAGAAAAACATCACGGGGTGGTGCGCATTGTATGGGTGTGTGTTACATTAGATTCACTAGTAGGAGTGAGAAAACCATCACGGGGTGGTGCGCCTTGTATGGGTGTGTGTTACATTACATTCACTAGTAGGAGTGAGAAAAACATCACGGGGTGGTGCGCATTGTATGGGTGTGTGTGACATTACATTCACTAGTAGGAGTGAGAAAAACATCACGGGGTGGTGCGCATTGTATGGGTGTGTGTGACATTACATTCACTAGTAGCAGTGAGAAAAACATCACGGGGTGGTGCGCATTGTATGGGTGTGTGTTACATTAGATTCACTAGTAGCAGTGAGAAAAACATCACGGGGTGGTGCGCATTGTATGGGTGTGTGTTACATTAGATTCACTAGTAGCAGTGAGAAAAACATCACGGGGTGGTGCGCATTGTATGGGTGTGTGTTACATTAGATTCACTAGTAGCAGTGAGAAAAACATCACGGGGTGGTGCGCATTGTATGGGTGTGTGTTACATTACATTCACTAGTAGCAGTGAGAAAAACATCACGGGGTGGTGCGCATTGTATGGGTGTGTGTTACATTAGATTCACTAGTAGGAGTGAGAAAAACATCACGGGGTGGTGCGCATTGTATGGGTGTGTGTTACATTACATTCACTAGTAGCAGTGAGAAAAACATCACGGGGTGGTGCGCATTGTATGGGTGTGTGTTACATTAGATTCACTAGTAGCAGTGAGAAAAACATCACGGGGTGGTGCGCATTGTATGGGTGTGCGTTACATTAGATTCACTAGTAGCAGTGAGAAAAACATCACGGGGTGCTGCGCATTGTATGGGTGTGTGTTACATTAGATTCACTAGTAGCAGTGAGAAAAACATCACGGGGTGGTGCGCATTGTATGGGTGTGTGTTACATTACATTCACTAGTAGGAGTGAGAAAAACATCACGGGGTGGTGCGCATTGTATCGGTGTGTGTTACATTACATTCACTAGTAGGAGTGAGAAAAACATCACGGGGTGGTGCGCATTGTATGGGTGTGTGTTACATTACATTCACTAGTAGGAGTGAGAAAAACATCACGGGGTGGTGCGCATTGTATGGGTGTGTGTTACATTACATTCACTATTAGGAGTGAGAAAAACATCACGGGGTGGTGCGCATTGTATGGGTGTGTGTTACATTACATTCACTAGTAGGAGTGACAAAAAAAATCACGGGGTGGTGCGCATTGTATGGGTGTGTGTTACATTAGATTCACTAGTAGGAGTGTGAAAATCATCACGGGGTGGTGCGCATTGTATGGGTGTGTGTTACATTAGATTCACTAGTAGGAGTGAGAAAATCATCACGGGGTGGAGCGCATTGTATGGGTGTGTGTTACATTAGATTCACTAGTAGCAGTGAGAAAAACATCACGGGGTGGTGCGCATTGTATGGGTGTGTGTTACATTACATTCACTAGTAGGAGTGAGAAAAACATCACGGGGTGGTGCCCATTGTATGGGTGTGTGTTACATTACATTCACTAGTAGGAGTGAGAAAAACATCACGGGGTGGTGCGCATTGTATGGGTGTGTGTTACATTACATTCACTAGTAGGAGTGAGAAAATCATCACGGGGTGGTGCGCATTGTATGGGTGTGTGTTACATTACATTCACTAGTAGCAGTGAGAAAAACATCACGGGGTGGTTCACATTGTATGGGTGTGTGTTACATTAGATTCACTAGTAGCAGTGAGAAAAACATCACGGGGTGGTGCGCATTGTATGGGTGTGTGTTACATTACATTCACTAGTAGCAGTGAGAAAAACATCACGGGGTGGTGCGCATTGTATGGGTGTGTGCTACATTACATTCACTAGTAGCAGTGAGAAAAACATCACGGGGTGGTGCGCATTGTATGGGTGTGTGTTACATTAGATTCACTACTAGGAGTGAGAAAAACATCACGGGGTGGTGCGCATTGTATGGGTGTGTGTTACATTAGATTCACTAGTAGGAGTGAGAAAACCATCACGGGGTGGTGCGCCTTGTATGGGTGTGTGTTACATTACATTCACTAGTAGGAGTGAGAAAAACATCACGGGTTGGTGCGCATTGTATGGGTGTGTGTTACATTACATTCTCTAGTAGGAGTGAGAAAAACATCATGGTGTGGTGCGCATTGTATGGGTGTGTGTTACATTAGATTCACTAGTAGGAGTGAGAAAAACATCACGGGGTGGTGCGCATTGTATGGGTGTGTGTTACATTACATTCACTAGTAGGAGTGAGAAAAACATCACGGGGTTGTGCGCATTGTATGGGTGTGTGTTACATTACATTCACTAGTAGGAGTGAGAAAATCATCACGGGGTGGTGCGCATTGTATGGGTGTGTGTTACATTACATTCACTAGTAGGAGTGAGAAAAACATCACGGGGTGGTGCACATTGTATGGGTGTGTGTTACATTACATTCACTAGTAGGAGTGAGAAAAACATCACGGGGTGGTGCGCATTGTATGGGTGTGTGTTACATTACATTCTCTAGTAGGAGTGAGAAAAACATCACGGGGTGGTGCGCATTGTATGGGTGTGTGTTACATTAGATTCACTAGTAGGATTGAGAAAAACATCACGGGGTGGTGCGCATTGTATGTGTGTGTGTTACATTAGTTTCACTAGTAGGAGTGAGAAAAACCTCACGGGGTGGTGCGCATTGTATCGGTGTGTGTTACATTAGATGCACTAGTAGCAGTGAGAAAAACATCACGGGGTGGTGCGCATTGTATGGGTGTGTGTTACATTACATTCACTAGTAGCAGTGAGAAAAACATCACGGGGTGGTGCGCATTGTATGGGTGTGTGTTACATTAGATTCACTAGTAGGAGTGAGAAAAACATCACGGGGTGGTGCGCATTGTATGGGTGGGTGTTACATTACATTCACTAGTAGGAGTGAGAAAAACATCACGGGGTGGTGCGCATTGTATGGGTGTGTGTTACATTACATTCACTAGTAGGAGTGAGAAAAACATCACGGGGTGGTGCGCATTGTATGGGTGTGTGTTACATTAGATTCACTACTAGGAGTGAGAAAAACATCACGGGGTGGTGCGCATTGTATGGGTGTGTGTTACATTACATTCACTAGTAGGAGTGAGAAAAACATCACGGGGTGGTGCGCATTGTATGGGTGTGTGTTACATTAGATTCACTAGTAGGAGTGAGAAAAACATCACGGGGTGGTGCGCATTGTATGGGTGTGTGTTACATTAGATTCACTAGTAGGAGTGAGAAAAACATCACGGGGTGGTGCGCATTGTATGGGTGTGTGTTACATTACATTCACTAGTAGCAGTGAGAAAAACATCACGGGGTGGTGCGCATTGTATGGGTTTGTGTTACATTAGATTCACTAGTAGCAGTGAGAAAAACATCACGGGGTGGTGCGCATTGTATGGGTGTGTGTTACATTAGGTTCAATAGTAGGAGTGAGAAAAACATCACGGGGTGGTGCGCATTGTATGGGTGTGTGTTACATTACATTCACTAGTAGGAGTGAGAAAAACATCACGGGGTGGTGCGCATTGTATGGGTGTGTGTTACATTACATTCACTAGTAGGAGTGAGAAAAACATCACGGGGTGGTGCGCATTGTATGGGTGTGTGTTACATTACATTCACTAGTAGCAGTGAGAAAAACATCACGGGGTGGTGCGCATTGTATGGGTGTGTGTTACATTAGATTCACTAGTAGCAGTGAGAAAAACATCACGGAGTGCTGCGCATTGTATGGGTGTGTGTTACATTAGATTCACTAGTAGCAGTGAGAAAAACACGGGGTGGTGCGCATTGTATGGGTGTGTGTTACATTAGATTCACTAGTAGCAGTGAGAAAAACATCACGGGGTGGTGCGCATTGTATGGGTGTGTGTTACATTACATTCACTAGTAGCAGTGAGAAAAACATCACGGGGTGGTGCGCATTGTATGGGTGTGTGTTACATTAGATTCACTAGTAGGAGTGAGAAAAACATCACGGGGTGGTGCGCATTGTATGGGTGTGTGTTACATTAGATTCACTAGTAGGAGTGAGAAAAACATCACGGGGTGGTGCGCATTGTATGGGTGTGTGTTACATTAGATTCACTAGTAGCAGTGAGAAAAACATCACGGGGTGGTGCGCATTGTATGGGTGTGTGTTACATTAGATTCACTAGTCGCAGTGAGAAAAACATCACGGGGTGGTGCGCATTGTATGGGTGTGTGTTACATTAGATTCACTAGTAGCAGTGAGAAAAACATCACGGGGTGGTGCGCATTGTATGGGTGTGTGTTACATTAGTTTCACTAGTAGGAGTGAGAAAAACATCACGGGGTGGTGCGCATTGTATGGGTGTGTGTTACATTAGATGCACTAGTAGCAGTGAGAAAAACATCACGGGGTGGTGCGCATTGTATGGGTGTGTGTTACATTAGATTCACTAGTAGCAGTGAGAAAAACATCACGGGGTGGTGCGCATTGTATGGGTGTGTGTTACATTACATTCACTAGTAGGAGTGAGAAAAACATCACGGGGTGGTGCGCATTGTATGGGTGTGTGTTACATTACATTCACTAGTAGGAGTGAGAAAAACATCACGGGGTGGTGCGCATTGTATGGGTGTGTGTTACATTAGATGCACTAGTAGCAGTGAGAAAAACATCACGGGGTGGTGCGCATTGTATGGGTGTGTGTTACATTACATTCACTAGTAGGAGTGAGAAAAACATCACGGGGTGGTGCGCATTGTATGGGTGTGTGTTACATTAGATTCACTAGTAGGAGTGAGAAAAACATCACGGGATGGTGCGCATTGTATGGGTGTGTGTTACATTAGATTCACTAGTAGCAGTGAGAAAAACATCACGGGGTGGTGCGCATTGTATGGGTGTGTGTTACATTAGATTCACTAGTAGCAGTGAGAAAAACATCACGGCGTGGTGCGCATTGTATGGGTGTGTGTTACATTACATTCACTAGTAGCAGTGAAAAACATCACGGCGTGGTGCGCATTGTATGGGTGTGTGTTACATTACATTCACTAGTAGCAGTGAGAAAAACATCACGGGGTGGTGCGCATTGTATGGGTGTGTGTTACATTAGATTCACTAGTAGGAGTGAGAAAAACATCACGGGGTGGTGCGCATTGTATGGGTGTGTGTTACATTAGATTCACTAGTAGGAGTGAGAAAAACATCACGGGGTGGTGCGCATTGTATGGGTGTGTGTTACATTACATTCACTAGTAGGAGTGAGAAAATCATCACGGGGTGGTGCGCATTGTATGGGTGTGTGTTACATTACATTCACTAGTAGGAGTGAGAAAAACATCACGGGGTGGTGCGCATTGTATGGGTGTGTGTTACATTACATTCACTAGTAGGAGTGAGAAAAACATCACGGGGTGGTGCGCATTGTATGGGTGTGTGTTACATTACATTCTCTAGTAGGAGTGAGAAAAACATCACGGGGTGGTGCGCATTGTATGGGTGTGTGTTACATTAGATTCACTAGTAGGATTGAGAAAAACATCACGGGGTGGTGCGCATTGTATGGGTGTGTGTTACATTACATTCTCTAGTAGGAGTGAGAAAAACATCACGGGGTGGTGCGCTTTGTATCGGTGTGTGTTACATTAGATTCACTAGTAGCAGTGAGAAAAACATCACGGGGTGGTGCGCCTTGTATGGGTGTGTGTTACATTAGATTCACTAGTAGCAGTGAGAAAAACATCACGGGGTGGTGCGCCTTGTATGGGTGTGTGTTACATTAGATTCACTAGTAGGAGTGAGAAAAACATCACGGGGTGGTGCGCATTGTATGGGTGTGTGTTACATTACATTCACTAGTAGGAGTGAGAAAAACATCACGGGGTGGTGCGCATTGTATGGGTGTGTGTTACATTACATTCACTAGTAGGAGTGAGAAAAACATCACGGGGTGGTGCGCATTGCATGGGTGTGTGTTACATTACATTCTCTAGTAGGAGTGAGAAAAACATCACGGGGTGGTGCGCATTGCATGGGTGTGTGTTACATTAGATTCACTAGTAGGAGTGAGAAAAACATCACGGGGTGGTGCGCATTGCATGGGTGTGTGTTACATTAGATTCACTAGTAGGAGTGAGAAAAACATCACGGGGTGGTGCGCATTGCATGGGTGTGTGTTACATTACATTCACTAGTAGGAGTGAGAAAAACATCACGGGGTGGTGCGCATTGTATGGGTGTGTGTTACATTACATTCACTAGTAGGAGTGAGAAAAACATCACGGGGTGGTTCGCATTGTATGGGTGTGTGTTACATTACATTCACTAGTAGGAGTGAGAAAAACATCACGGGGTGGGGCGCATTGTATGGGTGTGTGTTACATTAGATTCACTAGTAGCAGTGAGAAAAACATCACGGGGTGGGGCGCATTGTATGGGTGTGTGTTACATTACATTCACTAGTAGGAGTGAGACAAACATCACGGGGTGGTGCGCATTGTATGGGTGTGTGTTACATTACATTCACTAGTAGGAGTGAGAAAAACATCACGGGGTGGTGCGCATTGTATGGGTGTGTGTTACATTACATTCACTAGTAGCAGTGAGAAAAACATCACGGGGTGGTGCGCATTGTATGGGTGTGTGTTACATTACATTCACTAGTAGCAGTGAGAAAAACATCACGGGGTGGTGCGCATTGTATGGGTGTGTGTTACATTACATTCACTAGTAGCAGTGAGAAAAACATCACGGGGTGGTGCCCATTGTATGGGTGTGTGTTACATTAGATTCACTAGTAGCAGTGAGAAAAACATCACGGGGTGGTGCGCATTGTATGGGTGTGTGTTACATTACATTCACTAGTAGGAGTGAGAAAAACATCACGGGGTGGTGCGCATTGTATGGGTGGGTGTTACATTACATTCACTAGTAGCAGTGAAAAACATCACGGCGTGGTGCGCATTGTATGGGTGTGTGTTACATTACATTCACTAGTAGCAGTGAGAAAAACATCACGGGGTGGTGCGCATTGTATGGGTGTGTGTTACATTAGATTCACTAGTAGGAGTGAGAAAAACATCACGGGGTGGTGCGCATTGTATGGGTGTGTGTTACATTACATTCACTAGTAGGAGTGAGAAAAACATCACGGGGTGGTGCGCATTGTATGGGTGTGTGTTACATTACATTCACTAGTAGGAGTGAGAAAATCATCACGGGGTGGTGCGCATTGTATGGGTGTGCGTTACATTACATTCACTAGTAGGAGTGAGAAAAACATCACGGGGTGGTGCGCATTGTATGGGTGTGTGTTACATTACATTCACTAGTAGGAGTGAGAAAAACATCACGGGGTGGTGCGCATTGTATGGGTGTGTGTTACATTACATTCTCTAGTAGGAGTGAGAAAAACATCACGGGGTGGTGCGCATTGTATGGGTGTGTGTTACATTAGATTCACTAGTAGGATTGAGAAAAACATCACGGGGTGGTGCGCATTGTATGGGTGTGTGTTACATTACATTCTCTAGTAGGAGTGAGAAAAACATCACGGGGTGGTGCGCTTTGTATCGGTGTGTGTTACATTAGATTCACTAGTAGCAGTGAGAAAAACATCACGGGGTGGTGCGCCTTGTATGGGTGTGTGTTACATTAGATTCACTAGTAGCAGTGAGAAAAACATCACGGGGTGGTGCGCCTTGTATGGGTGTGTGTTACATTAGATTCACTAGTAGGAGTGAGAAAAACATCACGGGGTGGTGCGCATTGTATGGGTGTGTGTTACATTACATTCACTAGTAGGAGTGAGAAAAACATCACGGGGTGGTGCGCATTGTATGGGTGTGTGTTACATTACATTCACTAGTAGGAGTGAGAAAAACATCACGGGGTGGTGCGCATTGCATGGGTGTGTGTTACATTACATTCTCTAGTAGGAGTGAGAAAAACATCACGGGGTGGTGCGCATTGCATGGGTGTGTGTTACATTAGATTCACTAGTAGGAGTGAGAAAAACATCACGGGGTGGTGCGCATTGCATGGGTGTGTGTTACATTAGATTCACTAGTAGGAGTGAGAAAAACATCACGGGGTGGTGCGCATTGCATGGGTGTGTGTTACATTACATTCACTAGTAGCAGTGAGAAAAACATCACGGGGTGGTGCGCATTGTATGGGTGTGTGTTACATTACATTCACTAGTAGGAGTGAGAAAAACATCACGGGGTGGGGCGCATTGTATGGGTGTGTGTTACATTACATTCACTAGTAGGAGTGAGAAAAACATCACGGGGTGGTGCGCATTGTATGGGTGTGTGTTACATTACATTCACTAGTAGCAGTGAGAAAAACATCACGGGGTGGTGCGCATTGTATGGGTGTGTGTTACATTACATTCACTAGTAGCAGTGAGAAAAACATCACGGGGTGGTGCGCATTGTATGGGTGTGTGTTACATTACATTGACTAGTAGGAGTGAGAAAAACATCACGGGGTGGTGCGCATTGTATGGGTGTGTGTTACATTACATTCACTAGTAGGAGTGAGAAAAACATCACGGGGTGGTGCGCATTGTATGGGTGTGTGTTACATTACATTCACTAGTAGGAGTGACAAAAAAAATCACGGGGTGGTGCGCATTGTATGGGTGTGTGTTACATTAGATTCACTAGTAGGAGTGAGAAAATCATCACGGGGTGGTGCGCATTGTATGGGTGTGTGTTACATTAGATTCACTAGTAGGAGTGAGAAAATCATCACGGGGTGGAGCGCATTGTATGGGTGTGTGTTACATTAGATTCACTAGTAGCAGTGAGAAAAACATCACGGGGTGGTGCGCATTGTATGGGTGTGTGTTACATTACATTCACTAGTAGGAGTGAGAAAAACATCACGGGGTGGTGCGCATTGTATGGGTGTGTGTTACATTACATTCACTAGTAGGAGTGAGAAAAACATCACGGGGTGGTGCGCATTGTATGGGTGTGTGTTACATTACATTCACTAGTAGGAGTGAGAAAAACATCACGGGGTTGTGCGCATTGTATGGGTGTGTGTTACATTACATTCACTAGTAGGAGTGAGAAAATCATCACGGGGTGGTGCGCATTGTATGGGTGTGTGTTACATTACATTCACTAGTAGGAGTGAGAAAAACATCACGGGGTGGTGCGCATTGTATGGGTGTGTGTTACATTACATTCTCTAGTAGGAGTGAGAAAAACATCACGGGGTGGTGCGCATTGTATGGGTGTGTGTTACATTAGATTCACTAGTAGGATTGAGAAAAACATCACGGGGTGGTGCGCATTGTATGTGTGTGTGTTACATTAGTTTCACTATTAGGAGTGAGAAAAACATCACGGGGTGGTGCGCATTGTATCGGTGTGTGTTACATTAGATGCACTAGTAGCAGTGAGAAAAACATCACGGGGTGGTGCGCATTGTATGGGTGTGTGTTACATTACATTCACTAGTAGCAGTGAGAAAAACATCACGGGGTGGTGCGCATTGTATGGGTGTGTGTTACATTAGATTCACTAGTAGGAGTGAGAAAAACATCATGGGGTGGTGCGCATTGTATGGGTGGGTGTTACATTACATTCACTAGTAGGAGTGAGAAAAACATCACGGGGTGGTGCGCATTGTATGGGTGTGTGTTACATTACATTCACTAGTAGGAGTGAGAAAAACATCACGGGGTGGTGCGCATTGTATGGGTGTGTGTTACATTAGATTCACTAGTAGGAGTGAGAAAAACATCACGGGTTGGTGCGCATTGTATGGGTGTGTGTTACATTACATTCACTAGTAGGAGTGAGAAAAACATCACGGGGTGGTGCGCATTGTATGGGTGTGTGTTACATTAGATTCACTAGTAGGAGTGAGAAAAACATCACGGGGTGGTGCGCATTGTATGGGTGTGTGTTACATTAGATTAACTAGTAGGAGTGAGAAAAACATCACGGGGTGGTGCGCATTGTATGGGTGTGTGTTACATTACATTCACTAGTAGCAGTGAGAAAAACATCACGGGGTGGTGCGCATTGTATGGGTGTGTGTTACATTAGATTCACTAGTAGCAGTGAGAAAAACATCACGGGGTGGTGCGCATTGTATGGGTGTGTGTTACATTAGATTCACTAGTAGCAGTGAGAAAAACATCACGGGGTGGTGCGCATTGTATGGGTGTGTGTTACATTAGGTTCACTAGTAGGAGTGAGAAAAACATCACGGGGTGGTGCGCATTGTATGGGTGTGTGTTACATTACATTCACTAGTAGGAGTGAGAAAAACATCACGGGGTGGTGCGCATTGTATGGGTGTGTGTTACATTACATTCACTAGTAGGAGTGAGAAAAACATCACGGGGTGGTGCGCATTGTATGGGTGTGTGTTACATTACATTCACTAGTAGCAGTGAGAAAAACATCACGGGGTGGTGCGCATTGTATGGGTGTGTGTTACATTAGATTCACTAGTAGCAGTGAGAAAAACATCACGGGGTGCTGCGCATTGTATGGGTGTGTGTTACATTAGATTCACTAGTAGCAGTGAGAAAAACACGGGGTGGTGCGCATTGTATGGGTGTGTGTTACATTAGATTCACTAGTAGCAGTGAGAAAAACATCACGGGGTGGTGCGCATTGTATGGGTGTGTGTTACATTACATTCACTAGTAGCAGTGAGAAAAACATCACGGGGTGGTGCGCATTGTATGGGTGTGTGTTACATTAGATTCACTAGTAGGAGTGAGAAAAACATCACGGGGTGGTGCGCATTGTATGGGTGTGTGTTACATTAGATTCACTAGTAGGAGTGAGAAAAACATCACGGGGTGGTGCGCATTGTATGGGTGTGTGTTACATTAGATTCACTAGTAGCAGTGAGAAAAACATCACGGGGTGGTGCGCATTGTATGGGTGTGTGTTACATTAGATTCACTAGTAGCAGTGAGAAAAACATCACGGGGTGGTGCGCATTGTATGGGTGTGTGTTACATTAGATTCACTAGTAGCAGTGAGAAAAACATCACGGGGTGGTGCGCATTGTATGGGTGTGTGTTACATTAGTTTCACTAGTAGGAGTGAGAAAAACATCACGGGGTGGTGCGCATTGTATGGGTGTGTGTTACATTAGATGCACTAGTAGCAGTGAGAAAAACATCACGGGGTGGTGCGCATTGTATGGGTGTGTGTTACATTAGATTCACTAGTAGCAGTGAGAAAAACATCACGGGGTGGTGCGCATTGTATGGGTGTGTGTTACATTACATTCACTAGTAGGAGTGAGAAAAACATCACGGGGTGGTGCGCATTGTATGGGTGTGTGTTACATTACATTCACTAGTAGGAGTGAGAAAAACATCACGGGGTGGTGCGCATTGTATGGGTGTGTGTTACATTAGATGCACTAGTAGCAGTGAGAAAAACATCACGGGGTGGTGCGCATTGTATGGGTGTGTGTTACATTACATTCACTAGTAGGAGTGAGAAAAACATCACGGGGTGGTGCGCATTGTATGGGTGTGTGTTACATTAGATTCACTAGTAGGAGTGAGAAAAACATCACGGGGTGGTGCGCATTGTATGGGTGTGTGTTACATTAGTTTCACTAGTAGGAGTGAGAAAAACATCACGGGGTGGTGCGCGTTGTATGGGTGTGTGTTACATTAGATGCACTAGTAGCAGTGAGAAAAACATCACGGGGTGGTGCGCATTGTATGGGTGTGTGTTACATTAGATGCACTAGTAGCAGTGAGAAAAACATCACGGGGTGGTGCGCATTGTATGGGTGTGTGTTACATTAGATTCACTAGTAGCAGTGAGAAATACATCACGGCGTGGTGCGCATTGTATGGGTGTGTGTTACATTACATTCACTAGTAGCAGTGAGAAAAACATCACGGGGTGGTGCGCATTGTATGGGTGTGTGTTACATTAGATTCACTAGTAGCAGTGAGAAAAACATCACGGGGTGGTGCGCATTGTATGGGTGTGTGTTACATTAGATTCACTAGTAGGAGTGAGAAAAACATCACGGGGTGGTGCGCATTGTATGGGTGTGTGTTACATTACATTCACTAGTAGGAGTGAGAAAAACATCACGGGGTGGTGCGCATTGTATGGGTGTGTGTTACATTACATTCACTAGTAGGAGTGAGAAAATCATCACGGGGTGGTGCGCATTGTATGGGTGTGTGTTACATTACATTCACTAGTAGGAGTGAGAAAAACATCACGGGGTGGTGCGCATTGTATGGGTGTGTGTTACATTACATTCACTAGTAGCAGTGAGAAAAACATCACGGGGTGGTGCGCATTGTATGGGTGTGTGTTACATTAGATTCACTAGTAGCAGTGAGAAAAACATCACGGGGTGCTGCGCATTGTATGGGTGTGTGTTACATTAGATTCACTAGTAGCAGTGAGAAAAACACGGGGTGGTGCGCATTGTATGGGTGTGTGTTACATTAGATTCACTAGTAGCAGTGAGAAAAACATCACGGGGTGGTGCGCATTGTATGGGTGTGTGTTACATTACATTCACTAGTAGCAGTGAGAAAAACATCACGGGGTGGTGCGCATTGTATGGGTGTGTGTTACATTAGATTCACTAGTAGGAGTGAGAAAAACATCACGGGGTGGTGCGCATTGTATGGGTGTGTGTTACATTAGATTCACTAGTAGGAGTGAGAAAAACATCACGGGGTGGTGCGCATTGTATGGGTGTGTGTTACATTAGATTCACTAGTAGCAGTGAGAAAAACATCACGGGGTGGTGCGCATTGTATGGGTGTGTGTTACATTAGATTCACTAGTAGCAGTGAGAAAAACATCACGGGGTGGTGCGCATTGTATGGGTGTGTGTTACATTAGATTCACTAGTAGGAGTGAGAAAAACATCACGGGGTGGTGCGCATTGTATGGGTGTGTGTTACATTACATTCACTAGTAGGAGTGAGAAAATCATCACGGGGTGGTGCGCATTGTATGGGTGTGTGTTACATTACATTCACTAGTAGGAGTGAGAAAAACATCACGGGGTGGTGCGCATTGTATGGGTGTGTGTTACATTACATTCACTAGTAGCAGTGAGAAAAACATCACGGGGTGGTGCGCATTGTATGGGTGTGTGTTACATTAGATTCACTAGTAGCAGTGAGAAAAACATCACGGGGTGCTGCGCATTGTATGGGTGTGTGTTACATTAGATTCACTAGTAGCAGTGAGAAAAACACGGGGTGGTGCGCATTGTATGGGTGTGTGTTACATTAGATTCACTAGTAGCAGTGAGAAAAACATCACGGGGTGGTGCGGATTGTATGGGTGTGTGTTACATTACATTCACTAGTAGCAGTGAGAAAAACATCACGGGGTGGTGCGCATTGTATGGGTGTGTGTTACATTACATTCACTAGTAGGAGTGAGAAAAACATCACGGGGTGGTGCGCATTGTATGGGTGTGTGTTACATTACATTCACTAGTAGGAGTGAGAAAAACATCACGGGGTGGTGCGCATTGTATGGGTGTGTGTTACATTAGATTCACTAGTAGCAGTGAGAAAAACATCACGGGGTGGTGCGCATTGTATGGGTGTGTGTTACATTAGATTCACTAGTAGCAGTGAGAAAAACATCACGGGGTGGTGCGCATTGTATGGGTGTGTGTTACATTAGATTCACTAGTAGGAGTGAGAAAAACATCACGGGGTGGTGCGCATTGTATGGGTGTGTGTTACATTACATTCACTAGTAGGAGTGAGAAAAACATCACGGGGTGGTGCGCATTGTATGGGTGTGTGTTACATTACATTCTCTAGTAGGAGTGAGAAAAACATCACGGGGTGGTGCGCTTTGTATGGGTGTGTGTTACATTAGATTCACTAGTAGGAGTGAGAAAAACATCACGGGGTGGTGCGCATTGTATGGGTGTGTGTTACATTACATTCACTAGTAGGAGTGAGAAAAACATCACGGGGTGGTGCGCATTGTATGGGTATGTGTTACATTACATTCTCTAGTAGGAGTGAGAAAAACATCACGGGGTGGTGCGCTTTGTATGGGTGTGTGTTACATTAGATTCACTAGTAGCAGTGAGAAAAACATCACGGGGTGGTGCGCCTTGTATGGGTGTGTGTTACATTAGATTCACTAGTAGCAGTGAGAAAAACATCACGGGGTGGTGCGCCTTGTATGGGTGTGTGTTACATTAGATTCACTAGTAGGAGGGAGAAAAACATCACGGGGTGGTGCGCATTGTATGGGTGTGTGTTACATTACATTCACTAGTAGGAGTGAGAAAAACATCACGGGGTGGTGCGCATTGTATGGGTGTGTGTTACATTACATTCACTAATAGGAGTGAGAAAAACATCACGGGGTGGTGCGCATTGCATGGGTGTGTGTTACATTACATTCTCTAGTAGGAGTGAGAAAAACATCACGGGGTGGTGCGCATTGTATGGGTGTGTGTTACATTACATTCACTAGTAGGAGTGAGAAAAACATCACGGGGTGGTGCGCATTGTATGGGTGTGTGTTACATTACATTCACTAGTAGGAGTGAGAAAAACATCACGGGATGGTTCGCATTGTATGGGTGTGTGTTACATTACATTCACTAGTAGGAGTGAGAAAAACATCACGGGGTGGGGCGCATTGTATGGGTGTGTGTTACATTAGATTCACTAGTAGCAGTGAGAAAAACATCACGGGGTGGTGGGCATTGTATGGGTGTGTGTTACATTACATTCACTAGTAGGAGTGAGACAAACATCACGGGGTGGTGCGCATTGTATGGGTGTGTGTTACATTACATTCACTAGTAGGAGTGAGAAAAACATCACGGGGTGGTGCGCATTGTATGGGTGTGTGTTACATTACATTCACTAGTAGGAGTGAGAAAAACATCACGGGGTGGTGCGCATTGTATGGGTGTGTGTTACATTACATTCACTAGTAGGAGTGAGAAAAACATCACGGGGTGGTGCGCATTGTATGGGTGTGTGTTACATTACATTCACTAGTAGCAGTGAGAAAAACATCACGGGGTGGTGCGCATTGTATGGGTGTGTGTTACATTACATTCACTAGTAGCAGTGAGAAAAACATCACGGGGTGGTGCGCATTGTATGGGTGTGTGTTACATTACATTCACTAGTAGCAGTGAGAAAAACATCACGGGGTGGTGCGCATTGTATGGGTGTGTGTTACATTACATTCACTAGTAGCAGTGAGAAAAACATCACGGGGTGGTGCGCATTGTATGGGTGTGTGTTACATTACATTCACTAGTAGCAGTGAGAAAAACATCACGGGGTGGTGCCCATTGTATGGGTGTGTGTTACATTAGATTCACTAGTAGCAGTGAGAAAAACATCACGGGGTGGTGCGCATTGTATGGGTGTGTGTTACATTACATTCACTAGTAGGAGTGAGAAAAACATCACGGGGTGGTGCGCATTGTATGGGTGTGTGTTACATTGCATTCACTAGTAGGAGTGAGAAAAACATCACGGGGTGGTGCGCATTGTATGGGTGTGTGTTACATTGCATTCACTAGTAGGAGTGAGAAAAACATCACGGGGTGGTGCGCATTGTATGGGTGTGTGTTACATTAGATTCACTAGTAGGAGTGAGAAAAACATCACGGGGTGGTGCGCATTGTATGGGTGTGTGTTACATTAGATTCACTAGTAGGAGTGAGAAAATCATCACGGGGTGGTGCGCATTGTATGGGTGTGTGTTACATTAGATTCACTAGTAGCAGTGAGAAAAACATCACGGGGTGGTGCGCATTGTATGGGTGTGTGTTACATTAGATTCACTAGTAGCAGTGAGAAAAACATCACGGGGTGGTGCGCATTGTATGGGTGTGTGTTACATTAGATTCACTAGTAGCAGTGAGAAAAACATCCCGGGGTGGTGCGCATTGTATGGGTGTGTGTTACATTAGATTCACTAGTAGGAGTGAGAAAAACATCACGGGGTGGTGCGCATTGTATGGGTGTGTGTTACATTACATTCACTAGTAGCAGTGAGAAAAACATCACGGGGTGGTGCGCATTGTATGGGTGTGTGTTACGTTACATTCACTAGTAGGAGTGAGAAAAACATCACGGGGTGGTGCCCATTGTATGGGTGTGCGTTACATTACATTCACTAGTAGCAGTGAGAAAAACATCACGGGGTGGTGCGCATTGTATGGGTGTGCGTTACATTACATTCACTAGTAGCAGTGAGAAAAACATCACGGGGTGGTGCGCATTGTATGGGTGTGTGTTACATTAGATTCACTAGTAGCAGTGAGAAAAACATCACGGGGTGGTGCGCATTGTATGGGTGTGTGTTACATTACATTCACTAGTAGGAGTGAGAAAAACATCACGGGGTGGTGCGCATTGTATGGGTGTGTGTTACATTACATTCACTAGTAGGAGTGAGAAAAACATCACGGGGTGGTGCGCATTGTATGGGTGTGTGTTACATTACATTCACTAGTAGGAGTGAGACAAACATCACGGGGTGGTGCGCATCGTATGGGTGTGTGTTACATTACATTCACTAGTAGGAGTGAGAAAAACATCACGGGGGTGTGCGCATCGTATGGGTGTGTGTTACATTGCATTCACTAGTAGGAGTGAGACAAACATCACGGGGTGGTGCGCATCGTATGGGTGTGTGTTACATTACATTCACTAGTAGGAGTGAGAAAAACATCACGGGGTGGTGCGCATTGTATGGGTGTGTGTTACATTACATTCACTAGTAGGAGTGAGAAAAACATCACGGGGTGGTGCGCATTGTATGGGTGTGTGTTACATTACATTCTCTAGTAGGAGTGAGAAAAACATCACGGGGTGGTGCGCATTGTATGGGTGTGTGTTACATTAGATTCACTAGTAGGAGTGAGAAAAACATCACGGGGTGGTGCGCATTGTATGTGTGTGTGTTACATTAGTTTCACTAGTAGGAGTGAGAAAAACATCACGGGGTGGTGCGCATTGTATCGGTGTGTGTTACATTAGATGCACTAGTAGCAGTGAGAAAAACATCACGGGGTGGTGCGCATTGTATGGGTGTGTGTTACATTAGATTCACTAGTAGCAGTGAGAAAAACATCACGGGGTGGTGCGCATTGTATGGGTGTGTGTTACATTAGATTCACTAGTAGGAGTGAGAAAAACATCACGGGGTGGTGCGCATTGTATGGGTGTGTGTTACATTACATTCACTAGTAGGAGTGAGAAAAACATCACGGGGTGGTGCGCATTGTATGGGTGTGTGTTACATTACATTCACTAGTAGGAGTGAGAAAAACATCACGGGGTGGTGCGCATTGTATGGGTGTGTGTTACATTACATTCACTAGTAGGAGTGAGAAAAACATCACGGGGTGGTGCGCATTGTATGGGTGTGTGTTACATTACATTCACTAGTAGGAGTGAGAAAAACATCACGGGGTGGTGCGCATTGTATGGGTGTGTGTTACATTACATTCACTAGTAGGAGTGAGAAAAACATCACGGGGTGGTGCGCATTGTATGGGTGTGTGTTACATTACATTCTCTAGTAGGAGTGAGAAAAACATCACGGGGTGGTGCGCATTGTATGGGTGTGTGTTACATTAGATTCACTAGTAGGATTGAGAAAAACATCACGGGGTGGTGCGCATTGTATGGGTGTGTGTTACATTACATTCTCTAGTAGGAGTGAGAAAAACATCAGGGGTGGTGCGCTTTGTATGGGTGTGTGTTACATTAGATTCACTAGTAGCAGTGAGAAAAACATCACGGGGTGGTGCGCATTGTATGGGTGTGTGTTACATTAGATTCACTAGTAGCAGTGAGAAAAACATCACGGGGTGGTGCGCCTTGTATGGGTGTGTCTTACATTAGATTCACTAGTAGGAGTGAGAAAAACATCACGGGGTGGTGCGCATTGTATGGGTGTGTGTTACATTACATTCACTAGTAGGAGTGAGAAAAACATCACGGGGTGGTGCGCATTGTATGGGTGTGTGTTACATTACATTCACTAGTAGGAGTGAGAAAAACATCACGGGTTGGTGCGCATTGCATGGGTGTGTGTTACATTACATTCTCTAGTAGGAGTGAGAAAAACATCACGGGGTGGTGCGCATTGTATGGGTGTGTGTTACATTAGATTCACTAGTAGGAGTGAGAAAAACATCACGGGGTGGTGCGCATTGTATGGGTGTGTGTTACATTAGATTCACTAGTAGGAGTGAGAAAAACATCACGGGGTGGTGCGCATTGTATGGGTGTGTGTTACATTAGATTCACTAGTAGGAGTGAGAAAAACATCACGGGGTGGTGCGCATTGTATGGGTGTGTGTTACATTACATTCACTAGTAGGAGTGAGAAAAACATCACGGGGTGGTGCGCATTGTATGGGTGTGTGTTACATTACATTCACTAGTAGGAGTGAGAAAAACATCACGGGGTGGTTTCGCATTGTATGGGTGTGTGTTACATTACATTCACTAGTAGGAGTGAGAAAAACATTACGGGGTGGTGCGCATTGTATGGGTGTGTGTTACATTAGATTCACTAGTAGCAGTGAGAAAAACATCACGGGGTGGTGCGCATTGTATGGGTGTGTGTTACATTACATTCACTAGTAGGAGTGAGACAAACATCACGGGGTGGTGCGCATTGTATGGGTGTGTGTTACATTACATTCACTAGTAGGAGTGAGAAAAACATCACGGGGTGGTGCGCATTGTATGGGTGTGTGTTACATTACATTCACTAGTAGGAGTGAGAAAAACATCACGGGGTGGTGCGCATTGTATGGGTGTGTGTTACATTACATTCACTAGTAGGAGTGAGAAAAACATCACGGGGTGGTGCGCATTGTATGGGTGTGTGTTACATTACATTCACTAGTAGCAGTGAGAAAAACATCACGGGGTGGTGCGCATTGTATGGGTGTGTGTTACATTACATTCATTGGTAGCAGTGAGAAAAACATCACGGGGTGGTGCGCATTGTATGGGTGTGTGTTACATTACATTCACTAGGAGGAGTGAGAAAAACATCACGGGGTGGTGCGCATTGTATGGGTGTGTGTTACATTACATTCACTAGTAGGAGTGAGAAAAACATCACGGGGTGGTGCGCATTGTATGGGTGTGTGTTACATTAGATTCACTAGTAGGAGTGAGAAAAACATCACGGGGTGCTGCGCATTGTATGGGTGTGTGTTACATTAGATTCACTAGTAGGAGTGAGAAAATCATCACGGGGTGGTGCGCATTGTATGGGTGTGTGTTACATTAGATTCACTAGTAGCAGTGAGAAAAACATCACGGGGTGGTGCGCATTGTATGGGTGTGTGTTACATTAGATTCACTAGTAGCAGTGAGAAAAACATCACGGGGTGGTGCGCATTGTATGGGTGTGTGTTACATTAGATTCACTAGTAGCAGTGAGAAAAACATCCCGGGGTGGTGCGCATTGTATGGGTGTGTGTTACATTAGATTCACTAGTAGGAGTGAGAAAAACATCACGGGGTGGTGCGCATTGTATGGGTGTGTGTTACATTACATTCACTAGTAGCAGTGAGAAAAACATCACGGGGTGGTGCGCATTGTATGGGTGTGTGTTACGTTACATTCACTAGTAGGAGTGAGAAAAACATCACGGGGTGGTGCGCATTGTATGGGTGTGCGTTACATTACATTCACTAGTAGCAGTGAGAAAAACATCACGGTGTGGTGCGCATTGTATGGGTGTGCGTTACATTACATTCACTAGTAGCAGTGAGAAAAACATCACGGGGTGGTGCGCATTGTATGGGTGTGTGTTACATTAGATTCACTAGTAGCAGTGAGAAAAACATCACGGGGTGGTGCGCATTGTATGGGTGTGTGTTACATTACATTCAATAGTAGGAGTGAGAAAAACATCACGGGGTGGTGCGCATTGTATGGGTGTGTGTTACATTACATTCACTAGTAGGAGTGAGAAAAACATCACGGGGTGGTGCGCATTGTATGGGTGTGTGTTACATTACATTCACTAGTAGGAGTAAGACAAACATCACGGGGTGGTGCGCATTGTATGGGTGTGTGTTACATTACATTCACTAGTAGGAGTGAGACAAACATCACGGGGGGGTGCGCATTGTATGGGTGTGTGTTACATTGCATTCACTAGTAGGAGTGAGACAAACATCACGGGGTGGTGCGCATTGTATGGGTGTGTGTTACATTACATTCGCTAGTAGGAGTGAGAAAAACATCACGGGGTGGTGCGCATTGTATGGGTGTGTGTTACATTACATTCACTAGTAGGAGTGAGAAAAACATCACGGGGTGGTGCGCATTGTATGGGTGTGTGTTACATTACATTCTCTAGTAGAAGTGAGAAAAACATCACGGGGTGGTGCGCATTGTATGGGTGTGTGTTACATTAGATTCACTAGTAGGATTGAGAAAAACATCACGGGGTGGTGCGCATTGTATGTGTGTGTGTGTTACATTAGTTTCACTAGTAGGAGTGAGAAAAACATCACGGGGTGGTGCGCATTGTATCGGTGTGTGTTACATTAGATGCACTAGTAGCAGTGAGAAAAACATCACGGGGTGGTGCGCATTGTATGGGTGTGTGTTACATTAGATTCACTAGTATCAGTGAGAAAAACATCAAGGGGTGGTGCGCATTGTATGGGTGTGTGTTACATTAGATTCACTAGTAGGAGTGAGAAAAACATCACGGGGTGGTGCGCATTGTATGGGTGTGTGTTACATTACATTCACTAGTAGGAGTGAGAAAAACATCACGGGGTGGTGCGCATTGTATGGGTGTGTGTTACATTACATTCACTAGTAGGAGTGAGAAAAACAACACGGGGTGGTGCGCATTGTATGGGTGTGTGTTACATTAGATTCACTAGTAGGAGTGAGAAAAACATCACGGGGTGGTGCGCATTGTATGGGTGTGTGTTACATTAGATTCACTAGTAGGAGTGAGAAAAACATCACGGGGTGGTGCGCATTGTATGGGTGTGTGTTACATTAGATTCACTAGTAGGAGTGAGAAAATCATCACGGGGTGGTGCGCATTGTATCGGTGTGTGTTACATTAGATGCACTAGTAGCAGTGAGAAAAACATCACGGGGTGGTGCGCATTGTATGGGTGTGTGTTACATTAGATTCACTAGTAGCAGTGAGAAAAACATCAAGGGGTGGTGCGCATTGTATGGGTGTGTGTTACATTAGATTTACTAGTAGGAGTGAGAAAAACATCACGGGGTGGTGCGCATTGTATGGGTGTGTGTTACATTACATTCACTAGTAGGAGTGAGAAAAACATCACGGGGTGGTGCGCATTGTATGGGTGTGTGTTACATTACATTCACTAGTAGGAGTGAGAAAAACATCACGGGGTGGTGCGCATTGTATGGGTGTGTGTTACATTAGATTCACTAGTAGGAGTGAGAAAATCATCACGGGGTGGTGCGCATTGTATGGGTGTGTGTTACATTAGATTCACTAGTAGCAGTGAGAAAAACATCACGGGGTGGTGCGCATTGTATGGGTGTGTGTTACATTAGGTTCACTAGTAGGAGTGAGAAAAACATCACGGGGTGGTGCGCATTGTATGGGTGTGTGTTACATTACATTCACTAGTAGGAGTGAGAAAAACATCACGGGGTGGTGCGCATTGTATGGGTGTGTGTTACATTACATTCACTAGTAGGAGTGAGAAAAACATCACGGGGTGGTGCGCATTGTATGGGTGTGTGTTACATTACATTCACTAGTAGCAGTGAGAAAAACATCACGGGGTGGTGCGCATTGTATGGGTGTGTGTTACATTAGATTCACTAGTAGCAGTGAGAAAAACATCACGGGGTGCTGCGCATTGTATGGGTGTGTGTTACATTAGATTCACTAGTAGCAGTGAGAAAAACACGGGGTGGTGCGCATTGTATGGGTGTGTGTTACATTAGATTCACTAGTAGCAGTGAGAAAAACATCACGGGGTGGTGCGCATTGTATGGGTGTGTGTTACATTACATTCACTAGTAGGAGTGAGAAAAACATCACGGGGTGGTGCGCATTGTATGGGTGTGTGTTACATTACATTCACTAGTAGGAGTGAGACAAACATCACGGGGTGGTGCGCATTGTATGGGTGTGTGTTACATTACATTCACTAGTAGGAGTGAGAAAAACATCACGGGGTGGTGCGCATTGTATGGGTGTGTGTTACATTACATTCACTAGTAGGATTGAGAAAAACATCACGGGGTGGTGCGCATTGTATGGGTGTGTGTTACATTACATTCACTAGTAGGAGTGAGAAAAACATCACGGGGTGGTGCGCATTGTATGGGTGTGTGTTACATTACATTCACTAGTAGGAGTGAGAAAAACATCACGGGGTGGTGCGCATTGTATGGGTGTGTGTTACATTACATTCACTAGTAGGAGTGAGAAAAACATCACGGGGTGGTGCGCATTGTATGGGTGTGTGTTACATTACATTCTCTAGTAGGAGTGAGAAAAACATCACGGGGTGGTGCGCATTGTATGGGTGTGTGTTACATTACATTCACTAGTAGGAGTGAGAAAAACATCACGGGGTGGTGCGCATTGTATGGGTGTGTGTTACATTACATTCACTAGTAGGAGTGAGAAAAACATCACGGGGTGGTGCGCATTGTATGGGTGTGTGTTACATTACATTCACTAGTAGGAGTGAGAAAAACATCACGGGGTGGTGCGCATTGCATGGGTGTGTGTTACATTACATTCTCTGGTAGGAGTGAGAAAAACATCACGGGGTGGTGCGCATTGTATGGGTGTGTGTTACATTAGATTCACTAGTAGGAGTGAGAAAAACATCACGGGGTGGTGCGCATTGTATGGGTGTGTGTTACATTAGATTCACTAGTAGGAGTGAGAAAAACATCACGGGGTGGTGCGCATTGTATGGGTGTGTGTTACATTACATTCACTAGTAGGAGTGAGAAAAACATCACGGGGTGGTGCGCATTGTATGGGTGTGTGTTACATTACATTCACTAGTAGGAGTGAGAAAAACATCACGGGGTGGTGCGCATTGTATGGGTGTGTGTTACATTACATTCACTAGTAGGAGTGAGAAAAACATCACGGGGTGGTTTCGCATTGTATGGGTGTGTGTTACATTACATTCACTAGTAGGAGTGAGAAAAACATCACGGGGTGGTGCGCATTGTATGGGTGTGTGTTACATTAGATTCACTAGTAGCAGTGAGAAAAACATCACGGGGTGGTGCGCATTGTATGGGTGTGTGTTACATTACATTCACTAGTAGGAGTGAGACAAACATCACGGGGTGGTGCGCATTGTATGGGTGTGTGTTACATTACATTCACTAGTAGGAGTGAGAAAAACATCACGGGGTGGTGCGCATTGTATGGGTGTGTGTTACATTACATTCACTAGTAGGAGTGAGAAAAACATCACGGGGTGGTGCGCATTGTATGGGTGTGTGTTACATTACATTCACTA